>NC_079209.1:56352712-56966828 GCF_026745355.1 Beta vulgaris subsp. vulgaris
AGGTATCTCCCTAGCGCAAGAAGGCAAAAATCCTTCCAAAACTAAGTCTTATTCCTAATTCCAACTTGAAATCTGACAAAGGGAAGCAATGATATCCGAATGGAGCAAGAGACTTGTATGCTAGCAAGCGTCACATCGAAAGAGCATATTTCATATCACTTGGGACCAAAGAATACAGGTCTTCAATGAAATTGCCAAAGCAAATCCCCTGCCAAGCAAGGGTTCTAGAACATGATCCTCCCATAAACCATATTTCACCTGATCCACCCCAGTAGATGATCTCTCTTACCACCTCTACGCCAGAACAAAAAATATCATAATCCACTTGGCAACGGCAACAGGCAGATTAAAAGAAAGATTCTAACACCAATGAAACCTGGACACGCAAGAATAGATAGGTATAATAAGCCACCCGACATTTTCACCCATCAAGCATCTAAGATATTCACTCATCAGTCATCACTACGTCTTAAGAAAATATCCTTCTAAGCGTTTCCACCAAGAGGACACCTGATAGAGCTGGCAACTAACTCGCTAATCCAACCCGAACATGATTACCAATTGGGCTGAGAAAAAAAGTAACCCATTTAATTTACCAGGTCAACCTGATTGACCCATTAAATTAGATAGGTTGGGTTAGGGCTGAAATTATCAGTCTGAATATAACCTGCCTACCTGTAACAAAACAGGTTAGGTTGACCCACTTCATCCAGTAATGTCTTCTTACAAATTCCTAATGTTAGTACAACAAAAAAGGAAATAGAATAAATCCGGAAGCCAGGAAGAATGTCCGAAAATCAGATATTCTGCATAAGACTATTTAAAGTTCTGTTATATGATTGACATTATTGTTTAAAATTTCAGGGATTATTTATGGGGCTGTATGTTTGCTGTTAATGAATTAACTTCTAATTTGTGTTTTAACTAATATGATCTGATTTTATACACTCATCAGAGAAGCCAAAACAATAACAAAGAAACATGCCCACCCCATAAAGTTAAAGTTCCACGGTCCACTAACTCCGATAAACAAACACCCCACTGCCAACAATAATATAGAGAGTCATATAAAACTCTGTGCCGGTCAAAGTTTATAGATTAATACCGGACGAAGGAGAATATTTGGTTGTTTGCTCAAGTCCCCCAGTACCGTTGTGCAAAAAAAGGGAAGAAAACGAAGAAAGCTTACAAGGATCATGGTGTAACTGAGGTACTGACCCATCTACTTAACAGGTTGGGTTGGGTTGAAAATCTCAGCCTATTCATCTAAACATGTATGTTTTGCTTGGCAAAATCTCGGCCCGTTACTGCTCAACCAAACCTGCCAACTCTAGGGCAAAAAGATAAGTTTGAACAAATCTTCATCAGAATTTAAGATCACACATAAATTACCCAGAAAACCATGGCATCATGCTCATCTAAACAATTTAATGCCTAAGCATATCTGAATTGATTATGCAAAGACTTTTACTTAGTTTTCTTCTCCCGTTTTATGATTTCCTTCATACCTTCCCTCAAATGAAGGGTTATGAGTATCCAAGACTATTATCCTCCAGAGTTAGCAAAGTAAAGTGAAGGTGATTTTCAGTTTGATGCACCCAAGAAGCATGTATCCCTCTTGTGCTAGTGTCTTGTTTGAAATAACTGATATATTGTTACTTTTTTTTTTTTGGCTGCAGTGATATTGAGCTTTAAAAATGAATGGACTCTGTTACAGGTTTTTGAGTTACTCTCTGGTTTTAGGTGTTAAATTTTGAAAGATGCGGAGAGCAAAAATCTCTTATCTTGTAATGTTAGATAGAAATTATCTCAATGCAAAGAGAATAGAGATTCATTCAGTGAAATAGCTAGGGACACAAAAATTAATCTAAATGTCGACAAATCCATGCAGATTTTTCAAGAAAAAAATGTATCATGTTCCAATTAACTTTTATCAAATTTTATCTTAAAATGGTGACTGAAGTCATATTATGATTCAAGAGGCAAAATTCACTTGAAATATATTTATAGTACTTCATTTGATGAGCCAAGTTCTCTTGGGCATAGGAATAATTCACAATAGCACAGACCTTTAAAGGAAAGGATGGATAGACTAGGGAATCTGACAAAACTACCTCCATTCCTTTTTAATCTACACACTTTCCTTTTTGGACTGTTCCTTTTTAATGGTTACACTGTTACTAACTATATAAGGTAAAATGCCAAATCATTGTTCCCCGCTTTTGTCCCCCATGTGGTCCCTCACCAAATAAATTAACCCACTTAAAACCCCCCACCTAACCATTTTTCTCTTTCCTCTATTTTTTTTGTACCTTTTGTACTTCTTACTCCCCACTTTTCATAATTCCTCTCCTATCTCTCCTGCTTTTTCATTTTTTCCTTGGTTCTAGTGTAAAGCAAACCGTGTAGATTAAATAGGAACGGAGGTAGTACCTATACTAGCCCAATTTTTCTGTCTTTTGGTCAAATAAAAGATGAGTAATCGGGGTGCATTTAAGGATGATTCTTTTAGTGTAGCAACCTTAAGTATACTCTTTCCCACTCTCTACAAGTTGTCTAACACTCATCATACTCCTACTAGTCTTTCTTGATGGTGAATAGGGGCTATTCTACTTCAAGTTTCATTAGACGGAATCCTTAGAAGTGGGAGTAACACAAGCTTGTTAATTTGTTGAGCATCCTTAATCCATTCCTTTAGGAGAGTTCAGTTGGGTGATTCTTTTGGTTTCTTCACAAATCAGTCCTTTTAGAGACATCTGGAGAATGATCCAAACAAGCAGCCTTTAATTATTTTACCTTTACTTGGAGGGCCAAGAGCACAAAGCTATTGTATTCTCGAACGTGTAATGGCAGGACAGGGTTCCACTAGTTCATGCCTACATAGTGACACGACAATTCTTTCTCTAACAGAGGGTTCTTCATGTGGTAAGACTAACAAGGTTTCCTCTTTTACTATTACTTGCCAACTGCAAATGATGAATATGATAAATCCGACATATATAGCATAAACATATGGTAGAGACCTGCATATTTTGGTATGAATTATGATGTGAGTACGACGGATGGCACTTAGTTAAATACGATACAATTTTTGTGATTAGGTTTCTTTTGACATCCTCACAAGATCAGACGGTATTTTTTAGCTTCTCCTAGGCACATGCTCATAAATTATCCCTGGAAAGTCCACTTTTGGTACACAGCGACAACAGCGTGATAATAACTCAGTTCTTATTTTCCTTGAGGTTGTTAATCTTCATGTCTTCTCTCACATAATCTTCCTTTTTTCAATTTTTTAAAAAAAATCTTATCTGAGCCTCGCTTCTGAACAGTTGTGGGCCATATCTTTCTGTATAGAATGAACAGAACAAAGAAGTTGACGGAAACCCGTGTATATAATTTATCATCATCTAGAATACACCAAGCAGACAAAATGACAAATGACCATACCTTGCTCTTACTGATTGTTCTTGTTGCAGCACTTTCTCTATATTGCTCAGCAAAGGAAGTAGCATTCTCTTGATCACCCTCCAGTTCATTCATAGCTTGCCCAAACAGATGAGCAAGGATTTTACGACATGTTTCTCTGTGGCAAGGATTTGCCATATCACCAGAGTGCAGCTCCACCGCCAGAAGCTTCAACAACCAAGCTCTCTGTAAAAGGTGACAGAGACTTACACACAATATGTTATCAGGAAAGCAAAGGAATGTTCCATTGCCAAAATATCAACATCATATTTGGAGACACAGCAGTAGCACTAAAAGATCTAAATGTAAACGACTAGAGGAAGAGAGAAAAATGAATGTGACAAGACTAGTGCCTAGATAAAGTTGGCAAAAAGGTTTACCAACAATTTCTTAGACAAACCAAACATCATAATTTTGACCAAGAAGCAGAAACTCAAGCAGTCCCGGTGTGTGGGTGTGTGTGCGCGTGTGTGTGTCTGTGTGTGTGTGTACGCCCGCACGCGTGTAATAACTGAAAAAGAGAGAAGTGTTGTGACAAGACTAGTGCCTAGAAAAGGATGGCAAAAACATTTACCAACAATTTCTTAGACAAACCAAAGATCATAACTTTGCAGTTCGCAATATCTAAATCCACCATGAAGCATAAAACTCTAATAAGTTTATAACCCAAAAAAAAAGGCAAATCCTCAGCCTAATTTTGGGGGAGGGGTAAAACAGTAGACATGCTGACAATGAACTTAGAGCAAGAGTAAAGACTGAGACAAAACTAAATACAAAACCAAAGCAAATACATCAAAAAAAACCGAGGCGGCATGTACCATATTACTAAGCATTCATGCCTGTGACAGCAAACTGCTATACGTATGCCCAACCAATTACACTGATAGAAAAACATGGAGAGAATATTGAGGCAGGAATATAGAGACAGAGATAAGAAATCTGTCAAGAAAGTTCTTGGGGAAAGGCAAGCAGAAAGAATAGCATGAAAGAGGAGCAATTATCTAAACCTTACAACTCGTTCGAGATACCAATTGAGATACCCAAATAGAACTGCCTATCTTTACAGAAGAACACCTTCTTCCAGGAGAAACAAAACTTGGGGGAATTGCATTTCCTAAATTCTCAAAAAATATAGGGAAACATAACCTTTAGAAATTTATTATAGACCTTAAGATTCATGTGTTCCAAAGAGGAAAAATATCATATCCAAAGGATATGGTGAATAACTTTTAGCTTTTTGTAGAGAAAAGTTAATAATAACTGAAATCTTCCAGTGCACTAAAAAAACATAAAAAGGAAAACACATGTACAACATATCTGTAAGCATGCCACATAAAAAATTTCTGTAGACAAAAGTTAATAATAAGTGAAATCTTCCAGTGCACTAAAAAACATAAAAAGGAAAACACATGTACACCAAATATGAAACCATGCCACATAAAAAATAACAATTCTATAGAAAATTAGAAATAGCACATGCACTAGAAGAAGCTGAATTAAATTCATAACGAGTACGTCAACAATTAGGTTTACAGAAATAAAACCTGATGAAGTGAGCTGGTTCTTAAAGACTGTGCACTATTTCTTTTAGGAAGTGGAGCAATGCCGACCGTTTCCAAATGCTGCAATCATTAGAATGAACCAGAAAGTAAGATCTAATAGTTCGCTAAGCAGCTAAGAAAGTTAAAAAAAAGAAAAAGGAAGGCATTCTGAATACCTTAACAAAGAAATTATATTTCTTACTACTCAATAGATCCATCACTGGACCAGATGTAAGTTCATCAACACATAACTCATAAAGGAGCTGCAGAAAACAAGTCATTGTTTTAATTGAAAAAATAAGTTGATCAAACAAGAAAATATATAGTTCAGCGTATCAAGCATGATCATGATTATGGTCACAAGCTTAAAATACCACTTTTAGAAGTAATGCTCACAGTAATTGCGACCCAATCTCATTATGTGGTAATACCTCCGTCCCATAATATAGTCCTTACATTCCTTTCACGGTGTCCCAAAAAATAGTTCTTGTTTCTCACCTTTTCAATTATAAAATGCCATGAATTCTCGAAAGTACCCTCATTGAATATATTTCTTTCCAGTTTAGTCCTCAACTTGCCTTCAAAAACTCTAACAGCATTTAATGTTTTATGAATAAAAATGCCCAACCACCTTTTCCAATACACTATATCTGACTTCATTAATTCTTTTTAACCGTTACTTCCTTTCTCTCTCTTCTGATTTCTCCATTTCACACCCTTTTTTCTCATTTCTCCATTGCACACTCTCTCTGACCTCAAAGAGAACCCTAAAATGGTGCAACTCTCTCTCATCGATACCACGCAGATCTTTTTTTTCCAGTTCAATCTTGAGTTTCATCCAAATAAATTTAACTACAAACTCAGATCCCCTTCTCAATTTCATCGCAAATTCATTTTTTGACTGAATTTTCATTGCACCTGGTACGTTTTCTTTGTTTTCTCTCTCTCTGAAAAATCCAGATCCATGGTTATTTAAGTACATTTCAGTGTTAAACTCTCTTAAAACCATTTTAGAAGCAAGATCTCTTTAATTTGAAGGTTTATTGTGGTTTTTAAACGAAACTCGAAGATGAGTTTGGGTTTCTCTCGCTCTTCCGGGGATCCTCTTCCATCCTCCACTCGCAGTAGTTCTGAATTCTGATTACCCAAGCTGTGAAAGGGTGCTGATTGTGATGGAAACCACACATATAGTCCCCGATCTAATTATCGTTACTTAAGAGTCTTCATCCCCTTCTAATTCTACTCAGATTGTTGGGTATTTCTTGGGTGAAAGTCTGAAGTCATTGGAGCATGGAATGATGCAGATTTCTTTTTCTGTATTTCTTCTTCTAAATTTTTTTTTGTGTGTGTGTTTTAGGTGGTGTGTTTTTTGGTTCCTCAATATGCTGTTTGCATAGAGTGGAGATGGGAAGGATTTACAGATTTTAGGAGGGAAAGATTTTTTATTAGATGTCCTATTTTTAGTTGCAATTCATGTGCACCACTAATCTCTGTAGTGCGTTGGTTTCAAAAATTCAGTATTACATTCTAATTTGTTACTTTTGGTTTGTTAGGATTAATCGAAAACTTATCTCTTCCTTGGCTGTTTATATACAGATTTGAGGAGAGAAGCAATAAATGCTTTGTTATGTTTATTTAAAACCCTTCATATTCTCAATTGCATCCGTGCCACATTAGTTATAAGTTTTCCAATTAATCTCAACATTAAATCTGTCTCTAATCAGGTTCCCTTCTCCTTCATTCCCATGAAAAAAAAAAAAGTAAGCACTATGTTATTGGACGGAGGGAGTTTAATACTACTCAAGACTGGTTTGGTTGCATGTAACAACCTGAAACAAAAGTTAAAGCACATGCTTACCTGAAACTCGAATTCATGAAGCAATGCATTTACATCTGGCTTCAAAAGTTTGTCCAGCATATCAAGAATAACCTTTAAGCAACTGTATATCACACCAACAGTACATAAATGGAATCAACATTAAATATATATGCATAAAATGAAACTAAGTAATTGTGAAACCTCCAAACCTGTAATTAAATCTTGGCTGTAAAACTGTACGCTCAATTGGAGTATCTAGATCAAATTTGAGTAGCAGATGAGTCACATTTGGTGCTGGCCTGCTGACATTGTCAATTAAAAGCTGTAGCAACAAAAGAAAGAAAAAATTTAGACCGTTCCAGAAAAATCCACATATCAATCAAGTACAACCAGAAAAATAAAAGCAACTCGCAAACAGTGCTCTAGTACCTGGAGTATGAGCACACCCAGATCATCACTACTGTTGTCTACACTCTGGCTTTCTTGTGAGCGTATCTCCAGACAGGAAGCATAATCCTCTACCAAGGAGCTTGCAGCATTAGAATTCAGCAGCAATTGAACAAGCCCAACCATACGAGAGCTAGCAAAAAGAGGACAGACACATAAGACTTTCTAGTCTAATCTTTCTACTAATCCACTAGCAGGTGTTGCAAGAATGAAGGAAGAAAAATAAAAGCTGAAATTATGGCCAACTTAGGACTATGAAGCATTCAGTAATGCTATCAAAATTGGTGGATCAGTTATAGCTGTCAACAGTCTCAAACAAACTAAGTTCAAAACATATAGAAGATAAAACGAATGAGACAGAATGATACATGAAATGGATACCTCAATGCACTCATGATTTTGATGGAGCATTGCTGGATAAGTGGCTGTAGATCATATCTCACATACTCCAACAAAGCTACAATTTGATTATGATCTTGTGAAAGTATCGCATCCAAAGGCTATGAAATAGAGAAAAAGTGTTTTTATCAGTACACAACATGAAAATTCTAAACAGATAAACAGCCAATTGCTGCATACAACCAAAAGAGACAAAAGAAAAGCAATAAACACTTCTAATAATGTATCCAGATATATGAAGCCCTGAAATATTTGGAAAGATTTTCCACAAACCTCTACTCCCTAGTGCAAAAGAAGTAAACAAAAATAATATACAAGAGTTTGTTTCCTTAAAGGTTCTTCGGTGTGGTCTACCATAACTGGGAATTAGTCAACCATTTCTTTCTCAAAAGATACTAAAATACTCCACATTAGATACATCAAGGAATTACAATTACCACAGAAAACATATGCCACCTCTCATGGACCAATCTGATAATGAGCATCACAATTTAAAAAATTTACCAGACACAACAGACAAATATGTTTCATCACTGATAGGATGAGGAGAGATTCACATGCACACGGCCTCAACGTATCTCATTTGGGGCTTAGTAGAGAGTTTGCTTTGGAAGACTATCCATAATTCAAAAAGAAATGAAGGAAAGCAACCGCATTGCGTAGCAATAATACAATGATGTTGCTCCTTTTCTGTAGCAAGATCGAAAATATTGATCACCTGATAAAGAGGGCGCCAGTAATCAGCAAGCTGTAAATCCTTTGCTAAAACAAGAATTATGATCTCCAGAGACAGATGAACTGCTTTCTCCAGAAGGCCACCATATGTTTGGCTGGTGCGTTCAGTGATAATAGTGTTAACCCCATGCGAGAGAATACTCATGATGTTTCTAAATACTGTTTTACCACTCATGAAATCCTACAAAATATATACACAGAAGATATGTTGGTTAAAAGAATCACAGACACCATAAAAATGTAAAAGTTAATACCTTTGCTTCCAACTGATAAGCTAGCAAGTAACTTATGAATCACCTGAAGTTTCATGTTTCAAGAAATTGCCATGTCAGACACTAGGAGAGGACAGGTTTTTCTACCCATACCAGCATAGTAATAACCAATCATGTGTCTATGCCTACTCACAAGCAAGGAAAAACATCGTGAATGCGGTAGGGGTAACGTTTGCATTGTCACGGATGCGGCTTATCACAGATGAATGGAACGGATCGCGGCCGACGCGGAGTGAATTTTTTCCAAATATTCACATTAATTAAGTTCTAACCTTCTTTGCATTGTGTTAGTTTATGAAGCATTAGTACAACATAATATAATCAAATCTATCATAATATCATGTTTCATCAGCTTTATAATTATTTATAAAATTTCTTTGGCCAATGTCTGAAAAGAACGGATGTAACGGGGATAGAAACGTTCTAAAGCAGCGAGTTCATGTTACGAACCGGACAATGCGGCGAGAAGTGTGTGATTTTTATCATGGTGTTCCGTAACGGGATTTCGCGGAATGGCAAATCCACAATCCGTTACAGAACGGCCATTCTGTAACGAAACAAGAGAGTTTTAATTCCATGCTCATAAGTCACAACATGACAGAAAAATATCGTACTCCCTCCGGTGTTTTTTACATCTACCATATTGACTTGGCACGTTTCTCAACAAACAACTTTCATCGCTATTATATTTAACAATTGATTAGTAAAAGTAATAAAAAGTATGATAATATACATTGAGACAAAATCATTAACATATTCAATAAGAAAATTTGTAATAATAGTTTGAAAGTATATATTGAGACAAAGTATTAGTAAAAAAACTTATGTTACAGTATGGTATGTGAATAGTGCCAAAAGGCAAAATGATGAAATAAAAAAAAAAGAATGGAGGGGGTATAAAAAATTGCTTCACTTTCAATTAGTCACAGCATTTTGATATTTACATTTTTTAGCAATAATCATGACAAAAAATTATCACATAGAAGTATCAAGAAATGTTTAAGTGGTCAAGTAGTCTTTAAGAAAATTGGATGCCCAGAATCAACATAGTTAGCCCGAGGAAATACTCTTGAGAAGAGTTATAAGGATAAACCTTCAATTTTTCAACATAATGTTCAGCTCAGATATTGAAATAAAAGCTTGCATAAGAATTATAAATCCTATATCAATCTTGGTCTTGCAACATAGAAATGGCTCTAATTAAGTGGAAGAAAAGCTTATGAACCAAATCAATACAATTCCATACCTTCATAAGCTCAACAACAGGAAGCTGCAGTTGGAATTGGGCAGGCTGTTGAACTGTTGAAAGTTGTGAACGGTCAACAACACTCTCAATGTCCTCAACTGTTATCTCATATGTACTTAATATCCTGCAGGAAGCAAAGCCAAAATTTGTTCTCACAGAGTGAGATAAGGTTGACATCACACAAAAACCATGTCATGCAAGTGAGAATTGACATGGCATAGGTGTACAGGAAGTCCTTCCACCAAAAATTTCAACATTAACATATTTTGAGATAACCGTAAGTGAACATTGATCAACTTACATTCGGAAATGATGAAGACAAGCAACTACCAGCTGCCACTTTTCGGACAGATCCGCATAGGCTCTTTGAGGAAACGGCCCAAAGACCTGGTCATATATAAATCTGAAAATACCAACAAACCTGCAGGCAATACCAATCAGCGGATATGTGCGCCTTAGAAGATGAAATGACTTGAGCATTCCACAAATCGGTAGGAAGAATTATTTGTTATTCCAAAAAAAAGGAAAGAATCACTACTACCTGCGGCCTCTATCACTGAAATCTCTTTCTTCAGCAATAAGAGCATTCAGAAGATTTATAAAAGAGATTGTCGAGGGATAATATTCTCTCCTTGCCTCAATTTCATTTAACTCAAACTGCATATCATACACCTGCAAATGACAATTAGTCTTTTGATCAATCTCTAGATATTCTAAGCTGGATATATTTAATAAAAACCAGTCAAAAGAACTTGCAGAAAAAATGAATAGAGCCCAAACTTGCACATGAAATAGGAAGTAAATCCAAAACAACACCAAGAATAGTCACATATATACTGATGAAGAAAAAAAGTTGCCTTCGCTATATATGCCTTCAAGCTGAATTAATTTTCAACTGGCCACTGAGTGTCATGGGAAAAGAAATATGTGAATCTATTAAGTATTAACCATTAATGAAAAGTAACAATCACTTAAACAACCAGATGAACAATGCCTGTCACAGTTTACACAGACATACTGCAGAAAGAAGTACTGGAAAAGGGGGAACTTAGTAACAGTCATATCGTCATTCCCGAATAAGGATATCACAAAAAGTCTATACTCGATGTCTTACGTTTTGCTAGAGGAAAGATAGGGAATCAGTTATTCCTGCATAGAGACACCAGTTTTTTTAGCACCTTTTGCTATAGCTTGGCTACCTCCACCAACTATTTGGGCCAGTTGATAGTCTGTAATCTGAGATCTTGGAGATGTAAGAAAAAAAGTTTGTTGCAAGCTGAATAATTTCCGTACTCTGGGTAATTAGGTTGGACAGGAGTATCCAGTACCCCAACCCCCCCCCCCACCTTCTTTCCCCCTCCAAAGGAAAAAGAAAATATTGATGTGAAGCAACAACACAAGCAGTGTTCTCTCTCTGTTTCTTTTTAGTTGACACGTTTTGACTTTGGTACTATTCACATACTCTACTTTGACCATCTTTTGTGATTAATAATCGAGGGAAAAAGAAAAAAAAACGCTTGATTTTGTTAGATTTATCTCAATATATATTTTTAGAAAATCAACTTTGAAAGCTTTTGCTTATAGATAATTAAAGATATTCATGATGAAAATTTTGCATTGACAAACCTGACTAAAGAAGTAGGTCAACTGAAAAGAAAAAAACAAAGGAAATATGCAAGTATGCTAACTAGGAAATGATTAACAGACAACACTAGATTTAGGGTAAATGTTTATTCAAGATAATCAATGTGTTTGTAACATAGCAATAAGTTATATCTAGAAAAGGCGAACCTGTGTAGAAATTGGTTGTGCAGTGTTTACAGCTTGAGGTCCAACTACAACAGGCAGATCATACTGCTCAAGATAACCCCATATAGTGTCTTTCATCAATGGAGAAACTTGGATAAACATTGCAATGGCATCTCTCAGGGCACCCTGGATAAACCACAGACACCAACTATTAAAGAAACCTGAAGAACCATCAAATATTGCTGCATATTATGATGAAATAATATGGTGCAGCGGATCCACCTTCAGAAAAGGAGGCACATTTTCATAACTAAGGAGCTTGAATAATGGCTCGATATCAGGAAACCAGTTCTTCCGTTCAATCGGATTCCCATTTTCCACAACCTGCAGAAGAAATTATCCATCGATTAACCTTTAATCTTCAAGAAGAATATATTTCCTAGTTCAGAGTTAGGAGACAGGTGACAGCAACATTTCCATCAACAAAACAACATTCACATCAAACAGATATAGAATCCTCTAGCAAACAGAGAATCAAGCTATTCTATCTACATTCATATTAAGCTTGCACCATTTACAAATCAGGGCACGCTCAAACTCCGGAACTTGAGAGGCAAGAAAGTGAAAATACAGAAAAACTAGAAGCACAGATTAGTACTTACCGATAAGCATGGAAAACATGAAAATATGAGACTTTTTACCATATAAGAAACTAATAATATCAACAAACAGACCTTTTGAATAACAGTCAAATATGCAACCAATGCTTTTGCATCTCCTTCTGGAAACTCTGGGAGCGAGGACCCGTTGCTCTGCAGGGACTGCTTAAATTTTTCCGCATATATTGACAGGCAATCAAACAAAGTGCTCCAAGAAACAGAACGAAAAGTTTTTCCTTGAAGCAGCTCAAACACCTTTGAGGCACCGTCTTCACTGCATGCCTGCAAGAAAGGGATCAAAGAACAAAATATAGGAACCCTGTAAAGGACGTTGGAACAAAAACAACTGTAGATCATTTCACGTACCAAGGCACCGAGCATTTTCAAAAAAGCAACCAGTGTGTGAAAATTAGTGTGGTCTTCCCCAGCAAAATTCACAAACGTCCATAAAACATCATTCCCAGAGAGTAATTCCGGTTCTTTCTGCAAAAAAAGTAAATGAATCAAATACATGCAAGGCTGCTAAGCAAAAACCATTTGGTCAAAAGAGCTTCTAATAACATATAATGTACCATAAAAAGGGAATGGGGGAGACAGAGAGGAGAGAAAAATGTGAAGCATGGGCTGTTCTTAACCTTTTTCTGGCTGAGACTAGCAGAACATGATAAACCTCCAACAAACCTAGTGACTAACTCCCACTGACCAGATAATCATGCTCTCAGTTGAACAGACATAATAACATCTCCCTGTATCATCTTAAAGAAAATTGCTTCGTAAAAGCAGGATCAATTCAGCATTGTTTCCTTAGCCTTCTCCACAGTTAGGCATTAACCACATCCAATCCATGAACCTACCATAGTGTTTAGAGTATCGACTCTTTAATAGCCTAATAAGGGTGCATGGTATTGTGGATGTTAGTTTGGAATTGGCTAAACCTAATACATTATAAAATTACATAGCCAGATACAATGGACCAATGTGAACCAAATATATCAGAGACCAAATACAAAAGATTATTGCATTTAGTGCTATTTCATCAGAGTCCGCAGTATCAACCAAACAATTCCAACTACCTAGAAATTTGTTTCGGATTGCAATATAATCTCTCCGTCTTTAATAAGCGTACCCCTTTCATTTGGCACAAAGTTTAAGGAGATATATTCAGTGGGTCATTTGAAAATAAACAAATGTTATTACATATCAACTTTTAATAAAAAGAAAAAATTGAGCGGCCCAAGCTTGAGAAGTAGGTAAAGTAAAAAATTAAAAAAGTGTAGTCCCGTTCCAAATAGAGATAGAGGTAATGTATAAGCAACATCCCAAAAAGAAAAACGGGGAATCTAATCAAAGATGGAGTATTAGCAAGATAATCATCAAAAAACACGACATCTTCAGGAATAAGAATGCTGGCATAACCCTCAATATAGCATTGCTACTTTGGAGTAGATGTGTTTGTAGATAGCACGATCAAGAGTCCATACAATTCAAGATATACATAAATGTACATACTTTGGAGAGGAAAATCGACTCTAGAGAAAGCAGTTCATTCAGAAAAGTCAAAGTAAGCAAGACTCCAGCAATCAACATTATCTGTATTTATGCCAGCTTGTATTTGAAATAGAGACATGCTACTGAACACGAGGGATGATGTATCTCTAACAGGTATAGGGCAGCCTGCCCAGTAACTTCTCACGTGAACAATAAAGTCGCTGCCTAGCTACTTATTAGGGTAAAAATGCTACCTTAGGTAGCGACTTTAGTATTCATGTGAAAGGGGAGAGTTAGAGGGAAAACTTCCTTCTAATCGTTAAGGATTTATCATCTCTCTCCTGAACCCAGATGCAAAAGCAGATTTTCTGTAGTAGGAGGTTAAAGCATAACTATTTTTGCACGAAACAGAGAATGTGTTTCAGTGAGTGTGTCTATAAAAAGAGCCTACCCTAACCCATAAGGATGCAAAGTAGGTCACTCTATTTCAAAGCAAAGCACATGGTAAAGTGTCACCAAAGAAAATATCTGAATTCCTTCTAACAAAATGCACAGCGGTATTGATAATATAATTATTGCACCAAAGTGTTTTCTTCATTATAATTTTTGTGAAGAGACATCCACAAAAATTTATCTTGGACAATTTGTTTGTGAAAATGTATGTATAACCAAAAACGGACCGCACTTAAAATCGGGTCAAGTTCTAATTGTTCAATCTGACTACTGAGTTACAGACAGAGTTCGAAAAGGTCCAATTTTGGATGATTCCATCAGACAGAATTGAGTTGTGAAAACTTCTGAATAGGAATCCTACATCGGAACCGAAATTCTTCTGGTAAAGAATCCCTTTTTGCTTCTACTTGGCGCCTCCAAACCCAAGGAGTGCATTGCAACTTTGAAGCAAAATGTCTCTAAATCATGACTCTCCATTTATGGAAAATAACTTCCTCCAAAGAAATTGTGCCACCAGACAAAGAAGACATGTGAGGAAAATTTACTGGACTATGATTCAGCAAATAATACAAAAAACAAGCAAGACAGGCAACCCACCCTCCATTTCAGGAGTAAATCATTTGTACTAAACCTGCCAGAGCAGCTCACTGAAAAAGGAACTTTGACCTTCGAAACTGAAATTAGCCACAAGAAACAGGGGTTCCATGGTGACAACTGCCAAGGTTTAAACAATATCCTCGCATAGAAAATTCTCCAGGAAATTAGTACTTATAACGCATGTACCTTATATGCCATCAGTACACAAGCAATAAAACACACCATTTTGCAAAGTTTTCTCAACAACTACCACACATTATAGACACCACTGAGAGCAAGACTTGAAATTTAGGCTCAAGAAAGGATTGAGTAACAAGAAAACAACCACAAAGGGCTGGATAAGCATATAAACAACCCAAAGTAAACTGATTTAGAATTGCTAGACCAATAAATAGTTAAATACTTCTACCTGCACCACCCCCAACCAAGCTCCCACTGATGTAAAAAGCAAGAAGAAGATCTCAGTATTACAAACTTTTTCATTTTTGAGATCTAATAGTAACATAACACTAAATCAAGTGTCTTAATAATAAGCTGTCCCCCGCTTCTCATAGATTAGTAGATTAACCAGTCTCTTCCTCAAACAAAAGAAAACTATTCAGAGACTGTTCGCTTATCAGCAATGACGGTGATAAGAACAAGCTGATGTGAACAACCCCCATAATCCACGATATATTACAAAAAATATAATACAATAAAAATAAATCATCCTTAGTGCATATCTCACGCATGCACTCAAGCAATGGTATCCCATAACTCTATCTAGTCTTTAATCAATATTCAATTACCAAAAGTTAATGGGACATACCTGATAAATTTCACTGATAAACTGCAATAAAGAAATAAATGGTTGACGGTCCACTTCAGGAGCATGGTCAGCATTCATGTTGTCAAACTGAGAAAAGCCATGAGGTCCACCCATGCGATAAGGGCTTAGCATATTCATAACCTTCTCTTTCAACTCTTTCACCTATGAAAATCAGACATACAAAATTTATGTTACTTTGACTCTTCATTTTGTCTTACATACTCATGTCGGACACTGAAACTCCAACAAGGGTATGTAATCCTTATCCAAACTCTTCAAGATTCAACCAAGTATTCATATGGAAAAACAATATTGTAAAAGAAAGAGAAAGAGAAGTGAAATTAATGTTCAAATGCTCAGTCTCACAAATGGGTTTAAAATCAAAAGTAAATCTAAAATGTTATATACGCAATTGTGACGTGAAAAACACATGCAAAGACAATTTTAAGATCCGGAAACTACTTCAGCAGTGTCATGCCCCCACATTCATATCCAATTTTAGGGCAGTGTCCCTGTGTCCAATATTGATCCATGACATGTTAGACACTAGGAGAAGTACCCGTATCCACTGCCCAAAACTCGTACCCAAGTCTGGATAGAATAATACACATATGAGATACATTAAAGAGCATCAAGACGAGTGTCATAACACTTCATCGCTATGATTTCCCTGCGAGGTGCCCAAACTTTAATTCTAACTACCTACAGAATGGGGCTTCCACCCTTCCTTCCCCTTCCTTGTAGGGCTTGCATGTCCTTATACAATACACCTCAGCATAGCAACCTCTCAAAATTAATACAAAGATCCTGGTCAGAGAGGGAAAAGACAATCTTACAACAAACATCCTAGCCAATTAGATTGTTCATTACCGACTGCAAAAGAGCACTAAAATCAGAAATCTGAGAACTGAAGAATCCATGACATCGACAAGAGCATTGAACCACTTCTTGAAGGAGAATATCAAGAGCCTTTATAGTCTCTAGACTATAGCACCAACAAAGGATTTCCTGGAATACAGCATACTTGGATGCAAAAAAGATCTTTTATTTGCCAATGACAGAAGAGAATACTGGATATACCTGATAACATGCACCTCTTAAATCTACACATAAAGATGTTGATCGTACAATTCAAGAATGGACGTATGTCACGTATCCATTAATATCCGGTGCAGTAGGTCTTAACGACTCGGAGGAAATAAAAAACAATTAGAGAAACTTCCAGAGAACTTCATGGATCTCAAATGAAAATATCAAAGGAAGAGCTGATATATTTCCATTTTCCATATTTGGGAATGACAGTAAGAAAAGAAAGTCGATGCCCACTCAAATGATATAATAAGCATGAAGGAAGACATCATATTCTCACTGTTTCGTAAGCTAACCGTCTCCAGACAAAAGCAGAAGTTTTCCTCTTTGTTTGACACAATAAAAGAAAGGGAAGGAGAATATGTACTATATCAGCTCCCCGTGTCAGAAAAGCAGAGCCTTAACTATCAAAAATGTGCATGAATGAAGTGCGAGGTACAAAGGGTAATTGCCTATGACAATTTCAGTGAGGCGCAATAGAGGTGCCCTAAAGTCTTTCAAATGCAAGATGTGTGCTTCAGGATGCCTAATAAACCTGCCTATTTTACAGTTTGCACATGATATAATCTTAAGATGCATTAATAGAAGTTCAGTGGGATTTATACCATAATTTTTACATAATCATTATTTCATGGACCTGGGTTCAGCAAGAGGAAGCTGCCCCAATTCCATATTCTCCTTTTTACACCTTTAATCTTATTTATGGTGCTTCCATTTCGTTTTAGTTGCACGTTAATTATAACCTCATGCCGTTTGAATAATTTATTTATTTTAGGAA
Organism: Beta vulgaris subsp. vulgaris; assembly: GCF_026745355.1. Taxonomy (NCBI): domain Eukaryota; kingdom Viridiplantae; phylum Streptophyta; class Magnoliopsida; order Caryophyllales; family Amaranthaceae; genus Beta; species Beta vulgaris. Next base: position 56,370,258 of record NC_079209.1, read on the forward strand.
AAACTGGACCACAGAATGTTTTCCCATATTTATCCCAAAATTAATTTATGCATTAATAATCCCAAGTTTGGTGACATACTGACATCCTTCTCATACTGGTTACTGCTTCACAGTGTTTCTTTTTAGGAGTCCGAATTCCAGAACTAAACCTTCCTATATCTCCTCTGTACCTACTAGCCTAACATGGAGCATGTTACGTGATTTTAACCCGTTGAATTGATCAAATTTGAATTGGGACCAATATGAGACAGGTATCGCCAAACTTAGGATTATTTAAATTATATATAAATTAAATTTCAGATTAATATGGGAAGACGCCCCAAACTTCATAATACGGTGACAAAATATTTTCGTTTTTGTATTATACATTCGTATTCGTTTTTGGTGCATGTTGTTTTAATCATATTACTCGTGCCCTTTTTATCATATAAATTTTGTCCCATATTAGTCCACATAGTTTGACCATGTACACTGTTCACACAACCTACTTTGACCATATTTTCTGACTAAGATACAAAGACAAATATTAGTTTATATAAGATGTTGGATTTGTCTTATTGTGTATTTTCAATATATCACCTTTTTATAATTTTTGCTAATAGATTATTAGATATATTAGTGCTCAAAATTGTGCATTGGCAAGTGTGAAAGTCAAACTAAAGCGAATACATATCGGAGGGGTATTGTTTTGTTGCGTGCTTTTTTTATTACACTTGCATATTCTTTTAGGTTTAACTAGAGGAAGTTGACATGGGTAACTCCATGCCTTATAGAAGAGTACTCATGTACAATTCTCTTCCTTTGGACTTTATTTGAGAAGTAACCTCGCATATGGCAAAAGGAGGAGCTTACAACTTGACTTTAATCAATGTTGTACTTCATACGTCTTTCTACAAATATCAATTCTCCGCTATGGAAAACTCTAGTTTCTCGTATCATGTTGTTATCAATCGTGTAACTTCTTGTACAACTTTCCTTTCCACAAAGATCTTTTCTAATGGTGATTCTTTTAGAAACAACCTCTAAACTATTCAAAACTTATTACCAGCAAATTTTATTACATCTTCACCTTCCTGTACTACATATAATTGTAATACCTCATAAAAACTGATTTCATCAAAATACTTTCTTCCAAATCCTTGCATCAAAATTTACTCGTCCCTCTCGTTATCCTCCTTCACCTCAGCCACTCCCATTCAAACTTGTAGGTCAAAAGTTCCTTTCTTAAGCCACCTTAAGTCTGGATTATGGCCTTAGGCAGAATCACTCATCATTGCTTCAATGAAGACCTAGTTCGCTCGATTATCCTCCTTCGCCATCAGCCACTCTTGTTTAGAACTTCTAACCCAAAAGCTCCTTTCTCAAAAACGCTATAATCTGGATATAGCCTTAGGCGGATTCACTAATGAAGTAATGATTGCTTCAAAAGAAACCTGATTCGGCAATCTACCAGGAAGCTTGCAAGCTTTAATATTTCACAATCCACAATTCATGTAGAAGTTTCTTTGATTTTTTTGAGGTGTCTTAAGCCTTGCATGGCCTTACAACTTACAAGTGGATCAATTTGCAACTATGTTATGTGAATTTTGATTTTTGAAGGTCAAAAGTGGATGAGGTTGCTCTGCTTTTCTATCAGGCTTATTTACCTAGGAGATTGAGATGGTATCCTTCATATTCGCCAATTGTCATCATCCCATCAAGAATAGTCCTTCCTACAAATCAAACAGGAGATCCATGCTAAGGCACAGGAGATATAGATGCGTCCATGGGTCAAAGTCAGCCCTCACAGTCAAGGTCTTTATCAGTGCATTGATTGGATAGGAATAGTCATTTTCTTGGGGTTTCCCTTCCAGAAGATTAGCTAAGCAATTTGGAACACTAAGTGAGTCTGCCTACTTCCCCTTTGACATTGTGCAGCATCGTACTTAAATTTTTAAGGAAACTACATTTTACAGATATCAATAAATTGGAGGCAACTTATAATACCACCTCTTTTTCTTTCTTGTGCCTAAGGGAAATGCAACAATATTTTCTCAGCTACCAGATGCTAAAGGTGAACCATATAAAGATGCACAAGCACCCTACTTTGTGTATAATATAGCACTGGCAAGAAGATAAAAATCACATGCAACTGGCTCACCACTCCCACCATGTGCATTTCCTACCTTACATAACGCCATATAAACACAAACACACACACACACACACACACCCCGGGAAAAGAAAAGGACATTTGAGGTTTGACGCATACAAAATGACACAAAAGAACGAAGACACATTTAGAAGGGTGCAGAAGGGGGGAAATTTTCTTCCTTTTTGAGTTGAGTCAAGGAACGAAAAGAGGCCCAGATGACCTATTAGACGAAGACCTATTCCTCAATTCATGCTTTCCAGATTCCCAAAAAATGAAACAAACATTGCTACTATTTACCAAGTCAAAAATAAGTGTGATTCATTCCTAAACTAAACCAAACACATAATATGAGGAATCAAGTTCTAAGCCTATACCACTTCTGTTTCCTTCTTGATTCTAAACTCATACCATTTATGAACCAAACGCCCTCTCCATGCGTTTAATAGTTTAATCCCAATCTTATACTCAATAAACATCCCATAACTTCAAAATATTCGTAAATATAAGCTCTAGTCTACTGCATCAATCTGATCATAGTCAATCTCATAATACACTTGCTGACACTTGAGATATAGTTCTATAGGCTGATAGATTTTTTTATGCCTTACCCGCCACAGGCCCACGAGAGATACGGTGAAGTATAAAGGACAGGGAAATACATCTATAAATATAGCCTGCATAAACGGTTAAAGATGAGTTGAACTTACCTTGTCTCTGGCAAGTGGTTCGGACAAGAAGATAGTGATAAGCTTATGAAGATAAGCATTGTACATATACGTCATATCTTCATCATCATTCTGTGGGGAGAAACACATTACGTCCTCGAAAGGGCAGATAGGAAACACTAGATAGATTTGAAAATTGGCCCACATCTTCTAAACAATCATCTCAAAAGGTACCTGATAAGCAGCAGTCCGAAGGACTTTGTCAAGGAAAAATTGAAACACGTTGTTTGAGAAGATGACTTCCAAACAAGAATTGATATTCTGCAAGTCTTTGGACGAAGCACTAGAGATTGCGTCCCTTGCCGCAATTCCCTCTTGTACTAACATCAAATGTACTGACCACGCCAGTCTTACACAATCAACCAAGCCGCTAATATTTGGATCATTAACAGGAGCCATCACCTGACAATATTTGAAATCATGTTATAGATGATTATACATTCAAAATTACTAAAACCAATGGGCACAAATTTAAGCAGTGATTCTTACGATTTCCTGAAATTCTTGTCTGAAGGAAGCATCACAAGAAAGGACAGAAACTTTCTCTGGGACAGTGCTGAGAGCATCAGAGGTGAATGCAATTACAAGAGAAAAGAGGATGCCATATGTTATCTGCACAACAAGAAGCAGAGAAAGGAGGGAAATGAGGGATTTATAAAGACAAGCATAATATTGAGACACGACAAGATGATTCACAAACATATAAAAAAAGTTATGTAAAATAAATACCTGATATTTTGCGGTGTCTGTGCAGCTGTTAAGTTCAGCAGCACTGTCTTTCAGAACAGAGAAGATATCCTTTATATCTTTGGGACCTGGACAAGAATAAAGCCATGGTAGGCAAACATTATTCTAAACACTCCTGAACACCTTCTATTCCCACCCATAAAAATCCAACTACACCTAAGATAAAGCAGAATTCTCAAAACAACTCTCGCATTTTGAAGTTCTAAAGATAACGCTCAAGCAAGAAAATCAATCTCCACATATCCTTATTGTGACATAAAAATAGCAACACAAAAATTGCGGTTTTTTAAGAGAGCTCGTGCAGTTCTATTGTTAACAATGACTTCTGGTATTTAACAAGACTTGTTGAAAGAATAACGTAGAACTGTTGAAACAGTGCTACTCAAAAGAGTTGAAAAACATGCAAAGTTTACACATCGTAAGGAAAATTTCCCTTTCAATGTGCAGGCTAATCTTCAAATCTCAAGCATTTGGTTTTTATCTATAACAAAACAAAACCAGCTTATAGATGTTTCACCTTGTATTGTAATTGTTATAGATGCTTCAAAAAAATCTCATAGATAATATGGGGGGTGGGAAAGAGAAAATTAGAAAGGTGTACATTGACGAGCGAGTATAAGTTAACAAGGAAACGAGAGAAGCAAAAAACAAAGGGTACTTGTATGAATAAGAAAATGCAAAAGTTTGAAAATCTCTTGAGTTCCTCATACTTTGATTAATATGGGGAGTTGTAAGAGGGGAAGAGAGCTAAGCTAAAGCATATAATATTTTTTTGGAGAGATTATATGATAATAGGGACATGTGTTCCTTTCGGTTTCGTAAGTTTAATACTAGGTAGTGGGTATAGATAAATTGAACCTCCGTCTTTTCTCTCTCCCTTCTCTAAAACCATCCGTCTGTAGTCAACCCCCACCATCAATCATACTCCACCTATCACTATATCATATCAACTAGCTCTTTTCAAGACAACCCACACCACCATCTTGCATCTTCACTGATGGAAACCACCAATATCTTAGCATAAAATAACTAGATGAGACTTTGGTAGTCATAATTGGACAAAGGTAATAGATCTAAGACTACAACGACCAAAATCAACTTTAAAGCTGAATTTCATTAACTCCTAGAGACATATGACCAAATCTAGCAAGGGGTTCCAAACTGGTCACAACAGTTGAGAACCTAGAGAGCAAGGTGAGCATTTTGGTTCTTCCATTAAATACTGTATCTGAATGTTGTTGATTGATATCGGGTTTCTTAGAAGAATCAAAACTAAAGGAAAAAAATAACAAATAATAGAGCTCTTGTCACAGACACTTCTGATCCCAAATCCCCCATTACCAACCACCAACAGTGAACGACACTAAATCCCCTAGAAACAAACCAGCCTTCGCTGTTCAAGTTGCTCGGCAACATACTGGAGGAGGAGTGTGACTCATGGACTAATTCTTGCCAATATCTTGTAAATTGAACAGATTAGTCAAAATCCCAGATCTCCCTCTCTTCTGCCCGCACTCCATGAACAACCACACTTAACCTTACCCCTCCACTGGCCTACCCAATACTCAACACAACCGTCCTTCATCTGACCTAATAAGAGCCAGAAAGAACCCCTCCCCCCCTTCCACCAGCGTTACCACAACTACGAACTTACCCACCAGTAAAGGGGGGGGGGGAGGGGGGGGGAGGGGGGGAGAGCATATATTATATAGCAAACATTGTTAAGGAACTTAAAATGCAATTCCTGACTTATTGGCCTATATATGGGCCTCCAATTGTTAGATTTTTTGTTGGTGGCAAGATCCAACCATCAGAGATCGAGATCAGGTCCCTATTACCAGGTGACACAGATGATTATTAAACATACACTGCTAATAAAAAGCAGAATGATCTACAAAATACAGAAGCATCCATGTTAGCAGTACCTAGCCAACATTACAGTACCTAGAGTAGTGCAACTTTAATTAAGTTGTAAGTACACCAAGTGAGCGAAAAGAAATGTAGAAAATAGGGAACAAAATACAAATACTGCTAGCACACATACCAGAAGCTCAAAGAAAACCTATAAACACATATACAAGTTATTAACAACTATACAGTATCCGGACACTTACTTGTCCGCACAACCAGAACAGACAGAACAAGGCAATGAGAAAGGATAAGTCTTTCCCGGCTAACAACTGCTCGTCGCTCTACAACAGCACCACGAGCATCAATGATATAACGCTCAGCATTTGGGCCCCCTGCACCAGCTGGTTCTTCCCAGTTGAGTTCCTAGATACCAAAACACAAGAGATAGTTACTATTGTATTATGTGGCTACTGGCTATAAGTAAATTTGTGAAGGCGAACAACTCTCATTTTTTCTTCTCTCTTTTTTCCTATTGTATTATAAAAGATAAAGAGATGTAATGCATATATCTACACTATCTTGGACCTTATCTATAGAGGGGTCATACTGAGCTACTGTTCATGTTACTCTCCTCCCCTCTCATAGGAGTATGATGCTATCATGAAAGAAAGTCAATCATAACTTTTACTAAACAAGCTATAAGAACATAGCCTCATAAGAAATTACAGATTTACAGCCATAAAAGAAAATCAGTGTTGTCTCACTCCCACTCCCACTATATCAATTTATCTCACTTCTAATTAGAAAGAGCATAGCAATTGTACGGGAAGTAGAGAAGTAGAAGTTGTGCAGAGCAGAAAACTTGCATCACTGTGTGCAAATGATCCCATAGGAGTATGATGGAGATATATAACCATATTAATCTCGTATCTAGTTTTGCATTAAGGACAATTACATAAAAAAAAAAAAATTGATATCTTGATGGTGCTTCCTTACTCTACAACACAGTCATTCATGCATAACAATATTTGCACTTCGCTATCTCTAAATGTTGTCAGAGTAAAACCATGAGCAGAAAAAAAAAAGTAATTCCAAAGTTCAATAAGAGATGATCAAACTCTAAAAAAGAGAAAAAGGTTTGATGGAAAAAGAGCACCAATCACATAGCTAACCTTGATTAATTTTATCAACCGTTGTCTAAGCCCAGCATTTATAAGATCCTCCAAGTATTTTTGAATGTCGGCCACTAAATCCCCGTCAAGATCCTGGTCAAGCACAACAGCCTGCAAGAACAAAAGTAAACAGTGATCGGAACATGAAGAAAAACAATCATAGTGTGCTACAAAGAATGAAGTAGACGAAAATGCAATACCCTTAATAGTGTATATAAGGCTGTGATTAGATCTCTTCTTTCCGTATACCAGAGTCCAGTTGCTAGACGTAAAATCTCCAAAGGTTCTCGTCCTAACAGGCCGCACTAAAAGAAACCATAATAGAACCAAAAAGAGCACCTGGTGTTAATTTGCTAATGTAAGACATTCTTATGGACCGAGAGAAAAGGAGCAAGAAGAGATAGTGATAAATCTGTACCTCTTGGTTAGCAGAAACGAGCAACCGAACAGAGTCAATTTCATTGAGGTGAAGATCATCACTCAGTTTCAGTGCCTAACCATTCATCAAAGACAACAGCATTTGAGCATATGTCGAACACCAAGTATGAAGAGTTACCTCATAAACAATTGAAGCAATTCAGCATTTACTACTACTATATTTCTATAGCTTAATGGTAAACACAATGTGGTGGCAATTCAAAGACAGATACTCCCATACCATCAACAAGCACCCACTATAATTGTAATTTTCTAACAACCAATATCAATACATCTATATATCCACTAGCCAATTCTGGGGAAAAAGAACAAATTACTCCCTTTGTCCCGAAATAACAATCACATTGTCGGAATCCCTCATGATTAAGGTGATTTTCCTAGAAGAACGTATCTAACAGTTAAGCTACTCCCACACCCTCATGATCTCCTCGTGACTCAATCTAGGCAGGAAACATCTTAGAATATGTAAACATAAACCACCACTTTTTTTAGAAAGGTGACAATATATTTCCACAAATCCAAACAAGTACTCCATTAAATTAAGCTCGCTGAAGGATAAAGGCTACGATGAACCACCGAAAAACAGAATATGTAAGAGAACAAGGGCTAAACATAGCTCAAATGACAAAATTCAAAAAAAGCATAATCCAACAAACGAGTCCATTAATCATTAGTCTACTACTTATTTATATCCATCTTACTAACTTCAAGCGACCAATTTAACACCAATAGAGAGAATCCAAGCTACAAAAAAGAAACAAATAGTAAAATTCAGCAAAAAAAACAATGCACAAACTTACAAGTTGGACATCCTGATCGTCCAACGATATCGGTGGCAAGCTCGGCAACCGGACTTCTTTCGATTGCACCTCCGTCCGATCCGCTGGTCTCGGCGACTGCAAAAAAAAAAAAAAAAAAAGAGGCACAAAATCAATCAAATTACACTGAAAAAACTTCAAAATTTATCAAAAAAATAGTGAGAGAATGAAATTCAAAAGGACGGAGAAATAGTACAGGATAAGAGAGGAGGTTTTGGAGAGAAGAAAGAGAGCTTCGAATTGCGTGCATAAGTTCAATACGGTCGGAAGGTGAAGGAGGAGAAGAACTTAATAGCGTTGATTCAATTGTCGAAAGGAGTTGTTTAGGGGACACCATTTTTGGAGCTTGGAGTAATGGCGGAAAACCCTAAAATTGTGTTTTTGGATGTGGAGATGAAGGTGGAAATGGACAAGAAGAGTAATTGTTTTGGGGGCGGGAAAAATGAAAAAAAAAAAAGGAGAACGGAGGAGAAGACGAAAGTTATAGCGGAAGTGAGAGTGGGAGGGAGAACTAGGAGTGAGGACTGAGGAGCGTTGTTTTGTAAAACCCTGCCAAAGCCCTCGTTGTGGAGTGTGGTGTGGTGTGGTGTGGTGTGGTGTGGCCTTAGGAATGAACTCCCTCTTAGGCTCATAGCGGAACAACAAGCGTGATAGTTAAATTGCTACAGAGTCATTAATAGCCTAATAGGCTGATAAATAATTAAAACGGGATTTTTAAGTACTAGGAGTACATAAAGTGTCATTAATTGATAGGTTTGATTTTGAAACCTACTTTTAATTGATACCCATGAAGGAGGAAATTAAAGGAATAAGAGTGTAAAACCACTCTTGTAAATTTGTAACCTTAATCTTTTCACACTCAACTAGTTGTTGGCTGATGCAATGCTTCAAAATGTTTACCAATGTGAATTTGAAATTAAATCAATCACTTGAGAGAAGAAAAACAAGAGTGATGGTTTTGCATTATGCTCGTGAAGTAATTTTTAAGTTACTTTGTATTTCCTACATAGTAATTTATATTATGAATTTTAATCAATATAACTCTTGGCTTCAAGAGAGTACACCTATATGAATATATAATTGTTTACAAAGACTGTGATACAATCTTGTTTTTTTTTTGAAATTTAGGTGAATGTGAAAAAAATATAACCGATACGATTAAATATTAGAGTGATGTCCATTAGGAACGTTATAAAATCTTAAGTGTTTTTTAATATAAGAGTACTAAAAGATAGGATACGCTACTGTTAGCATTAGATGAATGAGTACTAATGTAAATATTCATAATTTAATTGTTTTAAAAAGAGAAATATTATCTTGTCTTTAAAAACATTTGTTCCCTGTAGCTACCAATATGATATTATAGATTAGTTGGTGAGTGTATTTGTATTTCAAATGATAGGTTATAAGTTCGAGTCTTAACACAGTATATATGATATATAATCAAGTCTTCTCATTTAAGGACCCAGTAATGAAATATACCACCGTCTTATTTGAGAAGTTTGACGTAATTCTCGAATTGCCCCTTACATTTGAGGAATTCCTTAAATACTCTTGAACTTTAACTTTGTGCTCAAAATACCTTACTAAGGATGAAAATTTAACGTCGTCAAGTTTTTTCTACTCTCCCTCGTCTCCATCTTCATTTTCTTCATCTTTTCTCCTAACATCCTCCGTTGATGACATGTTAAACCTTCAATTTTCTCTTTCACCTTCCACCTACATGCCATTCTATTTCCTCCCCATCTTCATCTTCTTCGTCTTTCTCCATGCTCATGTCACAATCACTTATGGTAAATTTAATGTCTCACCACTTTTCGACCCTTCTTAAACCCCTTTTCTCTATCTTCTTCCTCTTTATCTCTCTTTCCTAAACTTCATTCCTCGTTGTTCTCATAACACAATTCAAGCATAAACCCTAGAAAACCAACTCCCCAACATCGAAGAAGAAAACATAACCCATGCCAATATTCTATGACCAATTTCGTGAAAAAATGGTACGTAAAACCCATAAATTCCCATGGCAACTTCAACAACAACTATCACTAAATTTGAGAGAAAATTACGAGAAGGGAGAATCAACTTAACCATCATAAAAAATGGGGGAAATTCACAAATGAAGATGGGGAGGAGAGAGAGCAAATTGGAGGTTTAGAATGTCATCAATAGATGATGGTGGGAGAAGAGATGAAGAAGTTGAAGATAGAGAGGAGAGGAGAGAAAAAAACCTAACGATATTTGGATTTTATCTTTATAAGGGTATCATAGGTAGGTCGTTAGTTTTTGTCCTCATCCTTATCATAGACTTGCACAATGTTGTATCATAGGTGACATACATTTCTTTGAATACTCGTTGGTTTATTATAAAATGAAAAAAATGGTCAAGAAAAAGTATACTCTTGATCTCTCAATTTTTTTTACAATGAGGTTCTTGGGAGAATTATCCAAGTAACTCTTCAATAAAATAAAAAATGGAATACTATTTCTTACCCAATAATAGAGCTTTTGAGTGTGTCTTTAGAATGTATTTATGGAGACACTTAAAAAAGTGTGTCTTGGAGGAGATACATTTAAGAGAAATGGAAAATGATTTTTCATTGTCCCAACCAATCAATTTAGTGACACATGACACGAATGAATGCGTTTCATTAATTGACACGGGGATTATTAAATAGTGCGAAAATAAATAGAGAGTTGTTTACAGAGTTTTTTTTTTTTTTTGTGTTTTTAGATATAGTTTTTGAAAATAATTTGAAGAGATAATAGTGTGGAGTTTATTGGAAAGTCATTATAATGATACACTCTCAGTGATTATTTAACCTCGACTTACAACCAATGTTTGTGACAAATATCAATTTCAAATAATATATCGTTTTAATCTTATTAAATCACTTAGGGGGCGTTTGGTTCGCGCAGGGGTAAGGGAAAGGAATCCAGAAAGGGTTACAAGGAGAAAGGAAAGGAATGACCCTGATTTTGTCTGTCTGTTTGGTTCCAACCCTGAAAGGGAATGGTATACTCCCTGATTCCCTTTGTGATTGTTTGGTTTTTTAAGAAAGGGAATCAACAGTTTATTAGATTATAGTTATTTTGACCTGTGATTGTACTCATTCAACCTGTTTTACAATATAAAATTCAAAATACTATTTTAACAATACTATAAAGAAAGCATGATTTATCACAAACATCACATTTGTTTATAAATCTTCATCTACTGTACAGAACAATCACACAAAAAAAACAAATAGAAATCAAAAATTTAATCTACTGCATTTGTTTATACGGTGGCCATAGGGAAAAAATTTTCATCTTTATATGTAATCTTCATCTACTGCATTTGTTTATAGACTAACTACTACATTTTTTTGTATTGCATTCGCCGGAAAAAATCATGCATTGGTCGACCGGGGTCATCGGGGTAGAAATCAAAATTTTGAGCATTGGTCGTCGGGGTAGAAAATCATGCATTGGTTTGAGCATAAATCGGAAAAAATCATACAGGGAAAACAATTTCGCCGGAGAAAAAACATAACTCGCCGGAGAAGAGGGGGAAAAACAATACATTGGTTGCCGGGTTATGGGGTCGTCGGGGTCGTCGGGGTCGGCGGGGTCGGCGCGGTGGCCACAGGTCGGCTGGTGGTCGGTCGACGCGGTGGTCACAAGTTGGCCGGTGGTCACAGCCTCACAGGGAGATTGTTGAAGTGAGTTGAGCAGTAGAAGAGGGGAGAGAGAGGAGGGTAATGAGTTGGGCTGTTGGGGTTGGGGGGTGGGGTAATCAACTTAGAGGACTTTGGGGGTAACCTAATAGGAAAAATAGGTAAAGGGTTTCATTAAAGTGGTGAAACAAACAACAAAAAAGGGTTTCATTAATGGTATTTCCCTTACCCTTTCTTAACACCCCCAACCAAAGGCCCCCTTAGTAGTTTGTACATCACACAAAATCAATTAATTTTGGTTAAATAAAATGTAAAATAGAGATAATTGCCACATGTTGCTCGACGAGTGGTCAATGATTCTCAAAGGGAAACAAAACCTCACCAGAAAGAATTCTATCACTCTCTTGAGCCTTTTTTTTCCAAACACGTCAGTGGCTCAGTATGCTCATCAACAACTAGTTAGTAGATAGCTATTCATTTACACTCAACAAGAACCAAAGTGATCCTTTCTCAATCAACTCTACCTCAACTTCATCATTGACATACTAAGTGAGATAACACAAATTCTTAAAAAAAATGGGAGAAATTATAAGCAACAAATTCGTGACAATAAAACATCACATAGATGGAGCACCAAAGGAGGAAGATTTTGAGCTCATTACTGCAAATATTAGCATATCTTCTATTGAGGCAGACTCCTCCAACTTTGTCCTCGTCAAATGTCTTCATGTTTCCATTGATCCATACCAGCTTAACCGCATGAAGGAATATAGCCCTTCTCAAAATTCGATTTACCAGGCTAATAAATTGGTTCCTGGCAAGGTACTTTTCTTGCTCATTGTACAGCTTTTACTCTTTAGGGCAATGTTCTATTATTGATTGAGCATAGGTGATAGTAGAGGTGATTATGGACTTTGTCGGACCTAAAAAAAAATTTGCCCACTGGTCGGGCCGGGCCAAAATTTTGTGTCCAAAACTCGGTATTTCGTGACAAAATCGGACTGGTCCAAAAATGAACTGAAAAGTCTTTTTTGGCTTGCCCAAAGCCTGTCCAAAGAAAAAATATCGGGTTGGGCTCGACCACGGGCCAAAAATTCTACCTAAAATCGAGCTGGGCCAAAATGATAAGCTCTAGGGATAGTATAGACAACTAGATCCTAGTAGCATTGGCACCACCTTCGATCTTAGAGTTATTGTGATCGTGTCCACACAAATTCTCCCTACCAGTGTCTTTAACTTACCTTGTTAAAAAAAAACTATTATTAATTATATCATTTTCTCGAACTTAAATTATTTTCTGAATCTTTTTTGACGTTTTATGAACTTAAATACTTATTTATCTTTCGAGAATATAATTTATAACATTTGTTAATATGGCAGCCAATTAATGGAGCAGGAATTGGTAAAGTCATGGTTTCGAGGCATCCTGAATTTCAAAAGGACGACATAGTTTCTGGGATGTTGAGTTGGGCAAATTATGTGATGGTGGAGGATGTCAAGTTATTGAAAAAATTAGATCCAATGGGATTTCCCTTGTCATACCATGTTGGAATTCTTGGTATATATCAACTATAACCAATATTATCTCATTTCTTTTCGTGTTTTCGTTTTATTCATAATGATATTTAGGTACTACATGTTGCACAATTGCAATTGAGTAATAGTCCAATGGTATTAACATTACCTCCAATTACAAAGATCTAGAATCGAGTTTCACCCTTTGCAAAGGAGGATCTCGAATTACCCCCACCCCTTGCAAGAGACTTCGTCTTATGAAAGAAGCGTATTGGGTTACATGAAAAGATGTAACAATCTTTAGGTACAGGGGAAGTATTTGATAGCAACTAAGATTATGTTCTTTTGGACTTTTTTCCAGTTCAATTTAGTTCAGTTACTATCTGTAGTTTAGTTTCTCTCAGTTTAGTTCAGTTCAGTTTCTCTTAATCTAAAAGAACGAGCTATAAGTAACTATTTTTTGGTAGGGGCTTGTGGGCTGGCAGCATATGCTGGATTTATTAGTTTGAGCAAGCCGAAGAAGGGGGAGAGGGTGTTTGTATCAACTGCTTCAGGAGCAGTGGGAAATATAGTAGGACAATACGCAAAGTTACTAGGTTGCTATGTCGTTGGATGCGCAGGAACCCCTGAAAAGGTTGGTCTCTTTAGATTACTTGGGCAGGTTTCCTTTATTTTGGTCTTCACTCTTAAGATTTAAGTTAATTAGCACTTAGCACTTAGCACTTAGCATGTTCCATTGTGTTTGCCTGTTTGGTGTATATCTTCTATATGTATGACTGTATGAGTACCCAATACTATTTGTTCCTGCTCATTTGCATATTTGGGCTTAGTTTTTGTAGCTAGTGATCATATGAAAGAATTGGAGCTTGTATTCATTATTTACTGTGATTTTATTACAGGTTGCTTTACTGAAGGAAAAGCTTGGGTTTGATGATGCATTCAATTACAAAGAAGAGAGCGACTTCAATTTAGCTCTTAAAAGGTCACACCTAAAACCATAACAATATCTTATGTTTAAAAAAATTTAATCATATAATTACAATATTTTTATGGAGTAAAGGGCAAGGCCAACATCGTGTATTCGTGCAGTGCACGAATGCAGTAAAATTGGCCTCTTAACTCGTGAACAGTGAAAGTAGCACATTTAACGTTTTCATTAGTACTTAATGAGCTAGTACTTGAGCATTGTAACAGAAAACTAACCATTGATCCATATACAATAATCAACTATTTCGATCATGATGGCGAAATTTGAGCGTTTGTAACAAAATTAACCAAATGCAGATACTTTCCAGAAGGAATTGACATATATTTTGACAATGTGGGAGGAGAAATGCTAGAAGCAGCAGTTGCAAACATGAATACTTTTGGTAGGGTAGCTGTATGTGGGGTGATATCTCAGTACACTGATCTTACAGGAAGAAGGGCTGCTCCTGACATGATCAACGTCATTTATAAGCGAATCATCATCCAAGGATTCTTGGCTACAGATTATAGAGATGAACAGAATTTTGCCGATTTTGTATCAACAACAACTAGCTATCTTCGTGCAGGTCAAATGCAAGTTCTTGAAGATATCTCTTTTGGACTTGAGAGTATACCTTCAGCTTTTGTGGGTCTCTTTTGTGGGCGTAACATTGGCAAGACCAGTGTTCAAATTGCAGAGGATTAAGTAGTTAAATGACTTTGTTATTGTAATTCACAAATCACATGAATATGTTATGCAGAGTGCAGTTTCCAAGCTCCTAATAGTCTCCCACGCCCTTCTCGTTCCTTTTTAGAAGTGAATTTCTTTTCTGGTTTTTCCTATACTACTTTAGTATGTTTATAGGGTGTCAAACACAAATGAAGAACCTTTATATATTGTTTGCGAGCAAGTTTTCTCAGTGTGAGTATCATTTCCAATTTTAAGGTTTGTGTAATTGTGTAGAGTTCAAATCATCATTCCAATAATATATATGGTGAAGATTTCTCTTGGAGTGGCAGTGAACTTTTAAATCTGTTGTCTTATGGACTGTTTAGCCTTTGTACCTAGCCTGACAAAGATTGGTCTTTAAATTAATTATTTCTCCTAATCATAAAAAAAAAAGTTCGATGTTGTCTTATGGTCTTATGGATGAACAAAAGGATGAACTTTCGCATTTGCGAACGGTTCATGATCATGTTCAAGTTCTACCACGCGTTTTTTTATAAAGTTGATAATCATTTCAAGAGGCACCACTTTGATAGGAAATCAATTCAAAAAGAACTTCACTCCATTTAGGGTCCGTTTGGTTGGAAATATTTTAGGCTTGGAAACGGATTGAGGTAACACACTCCCTTATTTTATGTTTGGTTGGGTTATCCATTTTTTTCACTCCCTTACTAGCCCAATTTTGATTCCCCCATCTTGAAACCCTCCTCACACCATAGGAAACAAAAAGTAAGGGAGTCATTAGGCCAATGATTCAATTCCTACATCAAAACAAACAAGTGTCTAAAGTAACATATTCCATTTCCATTCCATCCTTTCATCCCATTCCATTCTCTTTCCATTCCTTATTTTGAACCAAACGACCCCTTAAAGTGCAGCGTTTCACAATAAAAATGAGCAAAAGGTATAGGTACTGCCATCTTCCAACGTGCGTCAGTTGCTACTGTGGCCTGTGGTCCTATAATTTTGCTACACTTGTTGCTTGTTTAATGGTCCAAATAATATTAACGTTACAATTATTGTAACATTAATATGACAAAAAATTTGATTCACAAAAAAAAAATCAAAAATTCATAAGTTTTCATTAGGATTTTTTTGTCCAAAACTACCTTTAACTTTAAATTTAGTGAAAGTATTGGGTCAGAATGTCTGACCCAATACTTTCTGTCAGACGGGCTCTCACTCTCCTCCATATTCACACACCCACCCGTAGGTAGTATGCATATCCATTCTCTCTCCTCATTCCTGAACCTCCCTTTGACTTCCCCTTACTCCACCATCTTCAACAAATCCTCATTTAAAGGAGAAATATGCGGTAGAAACTTTTTTTTTTGATAGGTTTATTTCATTCCATTCATCAAAATCATAAAACTATTACATTAACAGATATACTTATTTGGTTGGTTAGTTTTCAGTTTTCAGGTAACATTCATTAACTGGTTGAGTATGTGTCGGTTACGTGTGATTTGAGTGTGTCGTTTTCATTTCAAAAAAAAGAGAAGAAAGTATTGATTGGTGAGAAAATAAACCGTTAGATCTGGAAAAGTGGGAGATGAAGAGTGAAAATTGAAAGGGTGAAAAATGAGTCGTTGGATGTGAGGGGAATACCGTTATAGACGGAAGAAGAAAGGATGAAGAAAGGCCATTCCATTCATCAAAATCATAAAACTATTCAGAGAATGAGAAATGGAAATATTGTTCGAGGAATTTTTTCTTCTTATATGCTGTAGAAACTTGTTCTAGCACAATTTCTTCTTATTTGTACTGTAGTTAAGAGGGGAAGAGAAGATGATTCCAGGTATTTTGAGTTGGTTTTTTTTGTTTCAGTTGGTTATTATTTTCTTTCAGTTCGTTATTGTTTTCTTTCAGTTGGACTTTGTTTTCTTTCAGTTGGACTTTGTGTTTCTTTCAGTTGGACTTTGTGTTTCTTTCAGTTGGACTTTGTTTTGTTTCAGTTGGACTTTGTTTTCTTTCAGTTGTACTACCTGAAAAAAAATGAAGACTACCTGAAAAAGAATGAAGACTACCTGAAAAAAAATGAAGACTACCTGAAAAAGAATAAAGACCAACTGAAACCCAAAGTAAGTCTAACTGAAGTACAAAAAAACTGAAAAAAAGAAGACTAGCTGAAAACAAAATGAAGACTACCTGAAAAAAAATGAAGACTAGCTGAAAAAAAAATTAAGACTAACTGAAAAAAAATTGGAACCACCTGAAAGTCGTCCGACCAAAGATTATGGTCGGACGAGTCTGACACAATATGTTCTCTTAAATTTATTGCGATATCCTAACTTACTAAAAAATTATTGTCCTAAACTACCTTACTTTACGATTTTGTTGTTGTCAGCTACCATATGCCGGTTTCCGACGTTGACTTTTGTTTTTTCGAGTGAAGAGAACTCATCCTTAATGATGCTTCAAATACTGTGCTGAGTACATGAGGTTTGTGGGAAATTGTTGGATATTAAAAAATGGAAATTAACATTAAATATGAACACAAATTTTAGTTTATGGTGACTGAAAATTAGATTTGGGGACATACTTGTAGATAAATGAAAGTATAAAGATTAGAAATTGGAACATCTCTTTGGTATGCCTTAAAAAGGAAATGGAAATATTTTTTTAAGACAGAGAAACTATTTATTTAAGCTAATAGTTTATTATTATGATAAAATTTGTTGATACGTGAGTAATTTACCCACTACTAAAATTATTTTTTAATGATTTATTAGGAGTTTGTAATCTACCAATGGATATATATATATTATTATATATATATATTATATATATATATATATTATATATATATATTATATTATATATATAATATATATAGAAGTGAGTTCATATGAGAATGCATACTTACGTGAGAAATGAGAATGAATTTTATGTGATATAACTCTTATGAGTAAGTGATGTAACTCTAATGAAAAAGTGATGTAACTCCAAAAAAAAAGAAAATTAGAAAAAAAAAATCAAAAAAATTTTTTTTTTTTTGGGCTCAAAATTTTTTAGGGTGGTATAACTCTAATGAACAAGTGTTGTAACTCTCATCCAATCATGTGGTTGAGATTCATTCTCATTTCTCATATGATCCTGCTTGATCTTTAGTTATGTTATAAAAGGTAAGATGGAAGGGGCTTACTTGAAGCGCATAAAAGAAATTGTTCGAATGAGTTCCCAAAGGTTTGATCTTTAGTTATGTTTGGGTTAAAGGTGGTAAGTTAGGCACAATATGAAAATTTTTGCATATAGCCGACAAAATAAACCCACACCAACACCCCTCCTTCCACATTCTGAAAATAACGACCCGAAATAGAACTGATATCTGAACAATCCGACCGGGTCGAAACCCGAAGTGAAAGTAAAATAGATAGGAACACGAACCAAAACAAATCTACCCGAACTCACCAGACCTGGAATTGACCCGATAATGATGACTCGAACCCGAACAAAAAAATTGTCATATTAGTTACTTTTAAAAAAAAATCTAAGGAAAAAATTGGAATTTTTTCCTTCAATAATGCCAAAAAGGGGATTAATTCCCAAAATGTGCCACAAAAAATTTTATTTCCCTGCGTACCGTCCACGTAGGATGGCACGCGAAAAAAAGTTTTTTTTTTGTTTTAACGGAGGTAAACCGCTACTCGGAGTAGCGGTTTACTTCAAATAAAACCGCTACTCCGAGTAGCGGTTCATTCACATAAACCGCTACTCACAGTAGCGGTTTTAATGAATGAACCGCTACTCTGAGTAGCGGTTTTTTCCCTCGGGTAAACCGCTACTCCGGGTAGCGGTTCATTCATTAAAACCGCTACTCGGAGTAGCGGTTTTGTACCCATTACACACCTCACTGCATTGTTTCCACATAACTGGCCAACTGCCAGAAAGCCAAAAAAATTCCAGCAATCCCAAACAAGCATCCAACCTGCAATTCCAGCAATTCCAAACAATTATCCAACCTCCAATTTCAACATTATCCAACCTGCAATTCCAGCAATTCCAAACAATTATCCAACCTCCAATTTCAACATTATCCAACCTGCAATTCCAGCACCAAATTCCATTCAACAACACCAAATATAAGCCACGCATTGATCACTCATCACCAAGTTCATACACATTCAAATGTATGTAAAAAAATTTTAGTTACAAGTTAGAGTGAGAAAATAATGTTAACTAACTACATAAACAATAAATGAAACTTCAAAACCCTCTCTTCTTCTTTTGTGAAGGTGTAGATGAGCTAGGTGTGGTCTCATGAGTCTCTGCAATGGCATCAAGAGAGGGGGAGTAGTGTCAGAACGTCGTCGATAGGCCCTCTGAGTGACTGGAGGTGAAAGCAAAGCTGAGGTGGTAGATATATGGGCAGCAGACGTAGAAGATGTAGAAGTCGATGTATATCCAGCAGAAGTAGGCATGCCCTGTACGATGTGGCCATGTCCAGCTCGGCCAACAGCATCAACACACAGTCCCCTCATAGTCTGCAATGTCTGCGCATACAACTCACGCACCATATCTGGAGGCAATGACTCAGAAGCCTCTAGTACAGTACCGCACCTATGAGCAATATCAGATAAAGTATGTGCCTGAATAGAAAGAAAAAAATACATATTATATAGTTGTATAAATAAATAAAAGTGCAACTAAAAATCAGTGAACTTACCAGTACTATATCTGCAGACGCAGGCTGATAATGTGTAGAAGGTGGTCGCCTCGATGGATTCGTCAGGCGTAACCTCGTGATGCGACGAAACCATATCATATACTCGTCAAAGGCATGAGTACGACCACTAAAAGGAGTGCCCTGAACTATGTGTCCCTCGCGCTCATCCCAATGTGCAATGTAAGGTCGATGTCTGAGCGGATAGTTCTTGTTCTTCGACCTCCGATCTATGGCATGAAGGGTTGTGCTCGTATCAGAAGGTGCGGGAATCGTCTGCTCGAATCCAAACTGGCGCATAACTCGACCAGGGAAATGGAACTCTACAATGTCGAAACAGATAAGTGGGGCCACTGTGCGCCATACATGTCGATCAGCTCGACATATAGCAGGTAACAACGCCAGTCTCGCATCAGTATATGGCTGCCAAGTCATCTACAAAAAATAGAATCTTACAAATATTAGGCAAAAGAAGAGTCTACCAATGTATATAAGTTAGGCAAGATGAGCCTATGTACCTGCTCGTCCGTCTGATGGTCAAGTGCATCCCTGTAGTAAGGAAGCCCACCTGCTGGTGGGACCTAGTGATGTGTACTCGAAGCCAACTGAAAAGAAATATACGTTATTATCCATGAGAAAAATGAAACTAAAGAATGTCAACAAATATGAGACATTGAATATTACCTGACAGCTAAGGGGTCAATCCCCGGAACATGCTGGGAGCCTAAAATAGGAACGGCCTCGTCAAACTGTGGAGGTGGGTCCCGCACCCTCGAAATCTGAGGTCTGCCAATGTGTATGTGCTCCCATGCCCAAATCTGTAACAACAACACAGGGCCACCTAACTCCCTCGCACCCCTATGTGATGCCCGACATAGCTGCCGATACAGGTATGCAAGGGTCGCACTACCCCAACTATATGTCCCTGCTACGTCGAGATCAGCTAAAAATGGGAGATAAAGAACCTGGACTGCATCTCCACTCTTGTCGGCAAAAAGAATGGACCCCATCAATGCAAGAATGTAAGCCCGGGCAAATCGCTGTACAGTCACCTCATCAGCATCATTCGGCAACAAGAAAAAATGTTGCCGAAGCCATGTCAATCTCAAAGACGAACCCTGGAGAACTTTGGGCTCGTTCTCCGGTGTGTTGGGCCAAATCCATAACAACTCGAAAACTAATGCAGCCCAGTTACCCTCGCCTCGACCAGTAACAAGTGCCCCGTGCACTCTAAGTCCAAGGATAACAGCGACATCCTCCAAAGTAATCGTCGCCTCCCCAACAGTCAAATGAAATGTATGGGTCTCCTGCCTCCATCGCTCCACTAATGCCGTCAGAAGTGGTCTATCAATCTCCAAACCTCCCCCTAGCAAACGATGTATGCCGAGAAAACCAGCCCGCTCGACATACCGAAGAACCCTATCGTGAATCTCCCAGTCAAGATAGAGACTGTGATGATGCAACCGACACGATAGTACCGTGTCCGCTACTTTTAGGACACCATTAAACACTGCAGTCATGTTGGTGGTTTGCACACCATATCTACACCCACCATCATGATGTAGAGACCATAGATGAAGGGGAATGTCCAACAGATATCTAGCTGCCTCGACATTAATGGAGCCAATTCGATCCATATAGTACAAAAACTTCCTTTTCTGCCTAGCATATGCAGCTTTTCCGAATAGGTTCTTGATGGCAGCATTCTTATACTTCGAATTCAAGTTCGAAGCAAGATGACGCACACAAAAGCGGTGATGTGCATATGGTTCCTCCCATCCACTACCAGGCTCATTCATAGCTGCAAGGATCCCCTATGACGATCAGAGATGACACACAGATCCTTTCTATCTGTGACGGAACGTCTAATGCAAGCTAAAAACCAAGACCAGTCCTCCGTGCTTTCTTCCTCCACAACAGCAAAGGCAAGTGGGAATAGCTGGAAATTAGCATCTGTTCCCATAGCAATCAATAATTTGCCTTTGTATTTCCCGTACAAGTGAGTACCATCTATAGTGATAAGAGGCCGACAATGACGGAATCCGGAAATGGAGGGTTTAAAGGCCCAGAAGACCCTCCTAAAGATGTGCGTAGTAGGATCTTGTGTTGGGATCGTACTCCAGTAAACGACAGTGCCTCGATTGGACTCTTTCAAGGCTTGCAAGTACCTCGGTAACTCTTGATACGACTTCTCCCAATCACCAAAAATATTGTCTGATTGCCTTTTGTTTTGCTAACCAAGCTCTCTTATATGTTATTGAAAATTGATATTGGTTCTTCACAAAAGTAAGGATGGACTGAACTTTGAATGAAGGATCAGTCCTAATGAAATCCTCGATAAGATCAGCAACGAAATCTGATGAAATGAGAGGATGGTCTCCACATGTTATGTCTCCTAAACAATTGCTTGCATGTGGACCAACATATCGTACAATTTTGAATGAGAACGACTTAGTCATGATTGCACGCAACCTCCATGGACAGTGACACACTTCCTTTCTAGCACATTCAATGACATACTTTGTGGGCTCTGACTCTAACACCCGAAACATCTGGTTTCTAGAGATCGACCATGCTTTCACAAAATTCTTTAATTGCTGCAATGAGGCGAACTCTTGTCCTATCTCAAATTCAGAAGCCACAGTTAATGAACCAGTGACATTCCAAGTCATCCATGAATCTATTAACCTTTGATCAACTTCGTCAACTCTAAGCCAATCTTGTGAAGGAACACCAGCCTTTATTGCCTTGTCAGCTAATTCTCTTGCATCATCATCCTCATCCCTATCAGAATCCACATGCTCCTCCTCGTTTCCCAAAAAATCAACATCATTTTGATGTAGAGTGTCAAGATGGAATGTGGATGGTATGTGGGGAGACGAAGCAGGAGAAATAAACCATTCATGTGCTGATTTACATAATGTGGGTCTGACAACATGCTAGTAAATGATTCAAATTGCATATTAGGAGCTGATGTCGGTACCTCCATGCTATCCCTAAAGTCCATTGAAGGTACATAACCCACATTACTTTGCACATTTATCTCTTTGGGAACTTGTTCAATGTACACCTCCATTGCCATGGCTGACGTTTGTGTCACTGAAAGCCACATAGCACTCAGTGACTCGTCATCCTCTAGTGCAATTGGCACATATTTTCCCGGCATCGGATATCTCATAAACAATTTCAGTTCCACATACATACGATCACATCCAACAACGTCATATACCCTATTCAGAATCTCTTGAAACATCATACCGGAATTGATGAACAAAAACTTTTTCCTTCCACCTCTATACACAATATCAACATCATTTTGAGATAATTCACCATTCCAATAAAGGTATAGAGGATATTTAGTTGTTCCATATTCTACATACAAAAAACATAATGTTTAATTAAGTTATTCTTATTCTACATATTCAAACAATATGAACACTATTTTTCACCTATACTAGTAGTATTTACAACATAAACACAACAATTCATGCAAAATCAACCATCACAAAATGCTCAAATCCATTTTTAACCAACCAACAACTAAATTATACTAATCAAACAACTAAACAATATGCTAATAACCTTCGAATTATACTAATCACCTTCCAATTATACTAACCTTCCAATTGATACAAAATCAACCATCACAATATCCTAAATTTTTAATCATCAACAACTAAATTATACTAATCAAACTAAACAATTTCCATCTAACAAATATGGCATGCTACACAAATTAAATTAAAAAAAAAACAAAAAAAAAAAAAAAAAATACTCACAAAGATGGCTGTGGTCGGAAGAGAGAGAGGGAGAAGTGACGGATCCGGTGAGGTGGGCTGTCGTCGGAAGAGAGAGAGCAAGAAGTGACGGACTGTCGTCGGTCGTCGGCGGTGAGGATCGTGCGGCAGCGTCGTCGGAAGAGAGAGAGAGGGAGAAGTGATTGTGAGAGAAAAAAATTCGAGCACCTGTAAATTGGGAAATTGGGGATTTAGGTTTGATTTGGGGATTTTTATAAACCGCTACTCGGAGTAGCGGTTTTCTTTAATGAACCGCTACTCCGAGTAGCGGTTTACAACGGGTCCAAAATCTTGTAAACCGCTACTCAGAGTAGCGGTTCATTAAAGAAAACCGCTACTCATAGTAGCGGTTGATTTTAAATAATAACCGCTACTCTGAGTAGCGGTTTTTATGCATTAACCGCTACTCTGAGTAGCGGTTTTACTGCAGTTTAAAAAAAAAAAAAAATTCGCGTGCCGTCCTACGTGGACGGTACGTAGGGAAATAAAATTTTTTGTCACACATTTTGGGAATTAATCCCCTTTTTGGCATTATTCAAGGAAAAAATTCGAAAAAATTGTCATGAGATAATATACTTCCTCTATTTCGTTTTAAATGTAACAAATGAGTATTATTTGTGAGATATAAAATATTCACTTGTTGCACTTAAAACGAAACGGAAGAAGTATATGAGTTTTTCCATTGTGCATCAATTATTTAACTTACTCTCATTAGTTTTATATGTGTTTTATTTATTTGCAAAATTAAAAACTTGATTTTCCCTGGCCCAAAATCTCATGAACCTGAGATGGACCTGCTTTCGAACGGAGTCGATCCAAAGTTGATCCCATTATAATCTGACATGTTATGACCTGACCCGTACTGACAGGTTTGCCACTTCTATCTTTGGCTGCACAGAAGACGAGTTGTTCACTTGTTTGCCTTATCTGATCAATTACTTCATTGTCTCCTCACAAAATTAGTCGACAAAAACCAGAGTGATCCCTTGGCCTTTCTCAATCAACTATGCCTTAACCTCACCAATGGTGTACTTACTGTTCTTAAAACTATTTTAATTGAAAATTTTCATAGCATATGTCTATAGTTTTCTAATCTTTTTGAACACTTCTTGATGTCTCTAATTTTTTCGAACCTTTCTTAATTTTTCTAAACATTTATAAATTTTTCCGATTTATTCAAATTTTACCAAACTTTTCATATTATTTCCCAACTTTTCTTATTTTATTAAAATTTTCCAGAATTTACAAAATATTATTTATTTTTTTTTAAAAAAAAAACACAGAAGAGACTTAAGTGGGAGAACTCCAAAAACAGAATAATGGGAGAAATTATTAGCAACAAATTCGTGACTATAAAACATCACATAGATGGAGCACCAAAGGAGGAAGATTTTGAGCTCATTACTGCAAATATTAGCATATCTTCCTTTGAATTTGAGGCAGACTCCTCCAACTTTGTCCTGGTGAAATGTCTTCATGTTTCCATTGATCCATACCAGCTCAACCGCATGAAGAAATATAGCCCTTCTCATAATTCAATTTATGTGGCTACTCAATTGGTTCCTGGCAAGGTAACTTCTAGTTGCTCATTGTAGAACTCATTTGAGGTAGAGGTAGTGAGTGGTGACTCAGTGGAGTACCATCTCGAATTATAAGACATTGTTTATCATTTGAATACTTATCCCAATAATATATTAGACATTTATTTATAGGTTGTTTAGTCTTGTATCTAGCTTCCAAACTAGTGTGTCTTGCAGGCTAATAGTCTAGCAGGGGTTGATATTCATATCAATTATCTTTTCTAATAAAAAAATAAAAGTAAAAATTGTAGAACTAGTCTTTTTTAATTTTAAAAGTTTTCATCTAATTCTTTTTTTTTTATTAAGAAAGATAATTGGTCACAAGACCAACCCTTGTTAGATTACTTGTATAGTTGTATGTTTAATTTTTCTGTTTTTATATCAAATTTTTGAAGTGAATTTGTAAAAGTTTAACTATTAATTCACTATAATTTTAATATTTCAACCAAGTTTTTTTTTGAACTCTTTAACACTTTCATAATCTTGTTAAGGCTTCTTCAGATTCAACTAAATTTATATCTTCAACCCTAAGACTCATTTAAAACTTATCAAAATATGTGGTCTACATAAAACCAACATCATCAACTAAGATGATGACATCATTTATGTGCTTTCCCAAGTCTTAAGTCGGGTCTTTTAAAATAGAGACTCCACTTAAGACTTTGGTATGATAAAGGCTATGTTTAGGAATATAAATTGAAATAAAGCTGATACTATAAGGTACTTGAAAATTTAGCATCTTAAATTGAGATGTTATATTTGATAACAACTCAATTTCGGTCAAGTTTTGAACTTAAATTTTATTTAAACGCTTATCCCAAACACGATTATTATTTTAAGTAACTTAAACTTTTAACACCTACTCATTTACGGTGACTTAATTGTGTTGTCAATAGAAGTAAAGTAACATCAATGTAAAAAATTGTAGAAGTCTTGTCTTTTTTTTCTTTGATCCATATGAGCCACGATGGTGGTACAAAGTACAAAGAAAGGGATGGAGGATTTGAACATATGACTTATCGTTCATAACATTTCAATCTTAACCACTAGGTCAAGACATTCTTGATGCAAAAATCTTGCCTTAAGATAAGAAGGAACCACTTTTGCAGATGTTTTTTTTTTTGGAAAAATTGTGCAAACCACTTTTGTAGATGACATAAGTCTTAAGATTTAGGGCTGATGTCGCTCTTAGTAACATTTTGTTTGAAATTATTAATCTGATTTTTTTGTAATATGGCAATTGGCAGCCAATTACTGGAGCAGGAATTGGGAAAGTCATGGCTTCAGGGCATCCTGAATTCCAAAAAGACGATCTAGTCTCTGGAGAATTGATTTGGGCAAATTATGTGCTGGTGGAGGATGTCAAGTTACTCAGAAAATTAGATCCAATGGGATTTCCCCTGTCATACCACGTTGGAATTTTTGGTATCAATTAACCATTTATTTTTTGATTTCTAATTTTTAACTTTTTAGTGATTATATTACTTATTATGAATTTCTCTAATTTAACTGATAAAGGTCTGTTTGGTAAATAGAAGTTTGGGGGGAAAATGAGAGAGTCCAATTTATATTAGGAAATTGTCATAATAAGCGACACATAATTCAAAATAGTAAAAAAAAAACTTCTTATTTATTAAACCTTTGTTATCATTTGATTGTTTCACCTACTTAATTTATATAATAATCAAATTTAATTAATTAAACAAAGTGGTCATAAGTTTCTCATCTTTAGGCTAGTTGGTATTTCTCCACATTCTCTATGTGTCACTTATCAAAAAACGAAGGAAATATGTCTTTGTCCTTATTGTCATTTTGCAAAACTAAGTAGCGTCACCTATTAGTTTATACATAACACCTTTATACAAACAACTAAAGTTATGGAATAAATGTCAAATTTTGTAAGTAAGAAATAAAAAAAACAATAATGGCAAACGAGTTTAATGTGAAGGAACAAATACCTCAACACACAATTACTCCACCAAAGTAATACACCACGACGTTAAGTTGGATTCTCTCACAATTGCGTTCCTCATACAATTGGTTGTCAACACACCGTCTAATAATGAGCCTATAAAATCCTATTTATAAGACACCATACTTCATAAACTCTAGACCAGTGAGGCTAGACAACTCGCGAGTTACTCGAGATTGACTCGGTCAAAATTTGGTCAAAGCTCAACTCAGTCAATGCTCAAACAAAACTCGACTCGAGTAAGCCAACTTAACTCAAACTCGATTCGAAATGCCAACAAGTCGTATCAAGCTAGCTCAAACTCAAACTCGACTCGCATCATTGTCGCACCTAGTTTACACACTAATAATAAGAACTAGGAGACAAACTAAAGCAAACAAAATAAAATTCCCTCCCCCTAGGCCCCTACTCAATATATCATGAACAAGTAACAATGGCTTGTGTGTAGCTCCTAAGACTATTCTTACCTTTCAAGATTTTAGCTAAATTTAGGCAGTCTGTTTCCACCTCTTATATCTACCACCTTTATTTTTCCAGTAGTAGTAAATTTCAGTTTTGTTTTTGTACTTGAAGGATTGAGTGGACTCACAGCATATGTTGGATTTTTTCGTTTGGGCAAGCCGAAGAAGGGAGAGAGGGTGCTGGTATCAGCTGCTTCAGGATCAGTAGGAAATATAGTAGGCCAATTCGCTAAGTTATTAGGCTGCTATGTTGTGGGATGCGCAGGAACCCCAGAAAAGGTCAGCCCTTTTTACCTTGTCCCACCTACTGTTAAAGTTTACGTGTATTCAGAGATTATTCTCCCCAACTTATTCTCAGTACAGTCTGAACAATACTTTTGCTCTCACATATCACTATTCATTTCAGTTCAATTTAGTTCAGTTTAATTCAGCTGTTTTATGCCGAAGGGAACAAACTGGTGAATGATATTTTTGTTGTTCATTTGCTTATTAATGGCTAGTTGGCTTTTCATTCAAATAAGTGAAGTGAATAAGGTCGGAACACTTCAAAAAGGAATTTGTATTGTATGTATTCGTGTTAATTTTGCTAACTATTATTCTGATCGAATACGATGTTTGTATTCATTTTCAGTCATTCAGTGGCAGATAGGCAGTTCCATCTAATATGATTATATTACAGGTAGCTTTATTGAAGGATAAGCTTGGCTTTGATGATGCATTCAATTACAAAGAAGAGGATGACTTCAACCTAACTCTTAAAAGGTCACTCCTAAATCATAACTACAACAAGATCTTTTATGTAATTATTACTCCTAATACAACAAAAGGAAAACACCACGAATGTGGCAAATTGACCTCTTCACTCTTGTTAATGGTGAAGTTTAACACCCCTCATAAATCACGATTTATTAATGTCGAATACTCACTTTGTATTTTTTGTTCTTCCTATTTGAAATCTTGACACTATTTATAACTAGAGAAAATCTTTTAAATTCTTTTCAATATACAAGAAAAAAATATAGTAATGTGAGATCTTGAACAAAAAAATACAGAGGGTCGAAGTACCTAGATAGCTAACTAGCTAAGTATTGGAAAACTAACCATTGATCAGTACAATAATCTGCATTGATCATAGTGGTGAAATTTGAGTACTGTTTGAATCAACCAAATGCAGATACTTCCCAGAAGGAATTGACATATATTTTGACAATGTGGGAGGAGAAATGCTAGAAGCAGCAGTTGCAAACATGAACACTTTTGGTAGGGTGGTTGTTTGCGGGGTAATATCTCAGTACACTGATCCTACAGCAAGAAGAGCTGCTCCTGACATGATCAACGTCATTTATAAGCGACTCACTATCCAAGGATTCTTACTTTTAGATTATATGGATGAACAAACTGTTGCAGATTTTGTGTCAACAACAACTAGCTACCTTCATGCAGCTCAAATGCAAGTTCTTGAAGATATCTCTTTTGGCCTTGAAAGTATACCTTCAGCTTTTGTGGGTCTCTTTTGTGGGCGTAACACTGGCAAGACCATTGTTCAAATTGCGCAGGATTAATCAGTTAATTAGACTCACTTATTAATCTTATTATGTTCTTTTGTTGCAATTAGTCTTAAACATTTATTTTCTTTACAAGTGTGTTTTATATGTTTCCAAACCCTGCCAAAATCAATCGAGTCATATGTTTTTGCTTGAGATTATTTGCGGGACCTTTTTTTGAGGGTTAGAATATGTTATGCAGACTGCAATTGTTTAGAAGGTGCCAAACACAATTGAAGAACCATCAATATATTGTTTGCATATGTTGAGAATTCCTACTTTATTAGGTTAGAGCATCAAGTTTGGGCTCTTAGGTGACGCTTGATTGCAAGAGTTAGCTTTTAGGTGCGCAATGGAGGGCTTTTAATAAGAGATAGCTGTGAATTTTTTTTAAAATACGAGCTAGGAGCTGTTAATAAGAGTCACCTATTGAACCACTAAATAAATGACGCTTGGCAGATGGAGGAAGGAAAATGTTGACAACTCATGTATAAGGAACACCAATTAAGAGAGATACATTTTATGGATATGTAGTTGGTGACTCTTGTTTTTAGAGGGAGATGGAGTGGAAGAGGAGAGACACTAAGGCTATGTTCAGTTCACCTTATTTTTGCTTATTTCAGATCTAATCAGATCAGATCAGATCAGATCAGAAAAAATAAGTTCAGATCAGATCTGTCAGTTTTTAAACTCATTTTTACTATTAAATATCTTTCATTACATAATAGTAAAAATTATAATAATTGAATATTAATAAAGTATTCATTGAGACGAATCAAACAAGACCCCACTGACTATATTTTTTCGTATATATTGAGAGAAATCTAAAAGATAAGATCTTGTAATCAGATCAGTTCTGAAAAAATAAGTTCAGATCAGATCAGATCAGAAAAAATAAGTTCAGATCAGATCAGATCAGAAAAAATAAGTTCAAATCAGAAAATTTCAGGTGAACTAAACATAGCCTAAGGCTATGTTTAGTTCACCTGAAATTTTCTGATCTGAACTTATCTGATCTGATCTGAACTTATTTTTTCTGATCTGATCTGATCTGATCTGATCTGATCTGAACTGATTTATAAGATCTTATCTTTTATAAAATATATTATTACTATTATATTATTACTTTGTAAATCATTATTATGCAATACATTATAAGATCTTCTTTATAGAATTACAATTATTATCATTTTATTTCTATTACACTTTTACACAACTTTTATTATTAATAATAATTATTATTTCATTTTATAAGAACAACAATAATATTATAATCATAATTATTATTAATATTAAAAATAATTATATAACTCAAGTCATTATTTTATAAAAGCACTTATACAATGTTTCACACTTTCCCTTAAAAAGAAGTTTCACACTTGAGAAGTCGCAAACTCAACTATTTTTTTCATATAAAATAAAATAAGATATACAAACAACTATGGCTTGAGCAAAAAATAAATAAATATCGTGCAACTTCAAATAGCTAGAGAGATTTGGAATTCGGTAGGAAGATGTATACCGAATCTAAATTTATAATTTGTATCTCACACTTAGCTTATTTTGAAATGTAATTCGAAGTTAGTAGTTTCGTTGTCATGAATTTGAGATATCATATTTTATATATTTCTTATTTTTGCGTCAATCTTATGTTCTTAACACGTGGCTTTTAATTTTCTATTATTTAATAACAACAAAATAACTTAATATAATAATAACAATGACATTTATAATGGTAACAACAAGATTAATAATAATTACCAATATTAATAATTAATAAGTACAACAACAACAATAATGAAAATTCTTTTGAACAAATGTACTAGTAAATAATAATACTCCCTTTATATTCTTTTATCTTTCTCACTTAAAATCTTGACACTATTCACAATTAGAGATAACCTTTTAGATTTTTCTCAATATATAAGAAAAAATATAGTCATGTGGGGTCTTGTTTGATTCGTCTCAATGAGTACTTTATTAATATTCAATTATTATAATTTTTATTAATATGTAGTGAAAGATATTTAATGATAATGAGTTTTTAAATATAAGCATGAACTGATCTGAACTGATCTGATCTGATCTGGTCTGATCTGATCTGATCTGGTCTGATCTGATCTGGTCTGATCTGATCTGATCTGATCTGATCTGAACTTATTTTTTCTGATCTGATCTGATCTGAACTTATTTTTTCTGATCTGATATGAACTGATCTGATCTGGTTAGATCTGAAATAAGCAAATATAAGGTGAACTGAACATAGCCTAAGAGTGTCCTACTGTTGGACCTCTGGGTTAGTGTCCTATGCGAGGGCAACTCAGAGGATTCTTTTTACAAAAAGGTTACGAGAGAACCCCAAAAAAATATATTGGTTGAAAGCATCATCCAAGCCGAACCTGACAGAAAAACAAAAATGAGTAAACACCAGATCTGATATGTATTTTCAAGATATTAAATTCTTGTATAGTTTTCACTAATATGTAACTAATGATATTTGAATGGTCAAAATGAGCATTGTATCATGTGAAAAAGCAACCATGAAAACAAACAAAATCAGAGTAAGCACTGTTCTAGGGAGGTTATTCTAACCCCACCGCCCAACCACCACCACCACTTCCCCCCCCCTCCCTCACCCCCTGTAGCAGCCCCACCACCCAACCACCACCTCCCATCTCCTTTCCTCACCACCTACAGCAACCCCATCACCCAACCACCACCACCTCCCCTCCCCACCCCCACCCCCTGCAGCAGCCCCCCTCCCCTGATTTCCCCACCCTTCCCTCGAAACCCACCTCCAGCCCACCATCAAACCACCCTCCTTCCTAAAACCTCACCACACACCACACCGTCACCACCGCGTCGCCTACCACCGCTCATTACCTACCGCCACTCATCATCCCAGACCACGACCAACGAACAATTTTCGCAATTATTTTCAAAATCATTTTTCGAAATTATTTTCGAAATCATTTTTTGAAATTATTTTTGAAATCATTTTCGAAATTATCAATGATGAAGGAGGAGAGAGAGATTGAGAGTCTAAGAACAACAGGTCATCGACAGATTTCGACGGGGGTGGGGTGGGGAGGGGGAATTCGACGAGGGTAGTGGGGGTGGGGAGGGGGAATTCGACGGGGGTGGTGGAGAATGGGTGGGGGTTGCGTGGGTGGGGGTTGCGTGGGTGGGGGTGGGGGTGGGGGTGGGGGTGGGGGTGGTTGGATGGTTATTGTAGGGGTGAAGTGTTAGGAGGTTAGGATTAGGGCTCAAGGGTTAGGGTTAAAGGGTTAATTAGGATTAAAGGGTTAATTAGGGTTAATGACTAACGGCGTTCCCTTAGTCATTAAGGGCATTTCGTGAATTTTATTGAAATGTTAAGGGTACTTGGTGCATTTTTTTAAAATTAGGGGTACCCTATGAATTTTGAAAAACCATAGGGGTACTTGGTGAAAAAACCGTTTAAAATAATGAAATTATTCATTACTATTAATAATTGTATATATTTTAATTCATTTTAAAGATTTTATGTAACAATAATGCATAATTTCAAAGATTAAATAATTTTGAAAAAAAAAATCTCAAGTCGACCGCCAGCCCGGTCCAACCCATTAGACCTACGAACCGCTAGAACCGCTTCCCAACCCGTGAAAACTGGTAACAAACTGGTGTGAGCCAAGATTTTTCAGCCCGCCCAACCCTTGAATTTCAGGGTCCGGTCCTGGACCGTGAAATCTTAGCCCAACCCGCTACGACCTACGGTCCGGCCCGCCCAACCCGCACCAGTGGCCATCACTACAGAATTATTGTAACATTAGTATGACAAAAAATATGATTCACAAAAAAATAAATCAAAATTCATAAGTCTCTATTTGGATTTTTTTGTTCAAAACTGCATTTAACTTTCAAGTTTTTACGAAAAAAACTAACTTAGTAAAAAATTTATTGTTTTAAACTACCTTACTTTGCGATTTTGTTGTTGACAACTATATTATGCCGATTTTCGATGTTGACTTTTGTTTTTTCAAGTGAAGAGAACGCATCCTTAATGATGCTTGAAATGTTATGTTGAGTACATGGGATTTATGGGAAATTGTTGAATATTAAAAGAAAATGGAAATTAACATTAAATATGGGAACAAATTTTAGTTTATGGTGAATGAAAATTAGATGTGGGGACATAGTTGTAAATAAATGAAAGTATAAAAATTATAGATTGGAACATCTCTTTGGTATGCCTAAAAAGGAAATGGAAACATTTTTTGTAGGACATAGAAACTAGCTATTTAAGCCAATAGTTTATTACTATGTTAAACTTGGTTGATCCGTGAGTAATTTACCTACTAAATGTTAATAATTATTTCTTAATGATTTATTATGAGTGTGTAATCTACCAATGGATATATATATATATATATATATATATATATATATATATATATATATATATATATATATAAGATGAAAGGGGCTCACTTGATTTGAATAAAAGGAATTATTCAAATGAGTTCCCAAAAGTTCGATCTTTAGTTATGCTTGGGTTCCAGGTAGTAAGTTAGGCATGATATGGAGATTTTTGCATATAGTCGGCAAACCGAGCTGACACATGTTCCCTGACCAAAAGTAGTGACCCGAAACCCGAGTGGGCAAAACACTATCCGAAAGTAAAGTAGACTTGTACACTATGACCTGGACCGAATCTCTCCGACTAGGAATTATCAGATCAAGAATTGACCCGATTATGATGACTCAAACCTGACCCCGACCCCAAAACGTGTCATATTAGTTACTTTTTAAACAAATTTAAGAAAAAAATTGTCATGAAATAATATATATGATTTATCTACTGTGCATTAATTATTTAACTTACTCTCACTAGTCTTATATGTGTTTTATTTATTTGCGAGATTGAAAATATGATTTAACCTGACTCGAAATCTCATGGACTGGCATGCAAAATGAATCCAACCCAAACTTAATCTGAACCCAAAATTGATCCGATTATGACTCAAACTTGTATCCAACATGTCTGTCACCTTTGCCTGCACACAAGACGAGTTGTTTGCCTTATCTAATCAATTACTTCATTGTCTCCTCGCAAAATTAGTCGACAAAAACCAGAGTGATCCCTTGGCCTTTCTCAATCAACTATACTAACTAATATATTATGGCGGATCTTCGAACTTTGGTTATCGGGGGCCAAAAACTATTTACAGATATGGAGACACTATTTTAAAATTAGATAATATAACTTTTTTTTTTGTATAGATGTATGATATTTAATTAGATAACTTTCGACATTGCAAAAAGACGAAATAGAAAAGTTAAAAATTTAAAGTTTTAAATGTTATAAAGTTAAACATGTATATAGAAAAAACAAAGATAAAAAAATAGTAATCAATGAATTATAAAACTGAGCTTAGAAAAGGAAAGAAAATGCTGTCAAAAAAATAAAAAATACTAAGCATCATGATTCATGACTCATGAGCACGTGCTGCCTACTACCTAATACAGTAATATTTTGGGTTTTTTTTGGGCTAGACAAAATAGCAAGTGTATTATTTCTCAAATCTTTCAGGGGTCAGGCCCAATCCTGCTCTTGTAAGATCCGCCTCTCCCCCTCTACATAACTTACTGTTCTTAAAACTATTTTAATTGAAAATTTTCATAGCATGTCTATAGTTTTCTAATCTTTTTGAACACTTCTTTATGTCTCTAATCTTTTCGAACCTTTCTTAATTTTTCTATACATTTATAAGTTTTTCCGATTTTTTCAAATTTTACTAAACTTTTCATAATTTTGCCAACTTTTCTTATTTTATTTAAATTTTCCAGAATTTATAAAATTTTATTTATTTTTCAAAAAACAAAAAAACAGAAGAGACTTAAGTAGGAGAACTCCAAAAACAAAATAATGGGAGAAATTATAAGCAACAAATTCGTGACAATAAAACATCACATAGATGGAGCACCAAAGGAGGAAGATTTTGAGTTCATTACTGCAAATATTAGCATATCTTCCATTGTGGCAGACTCCTCCAACTTTGTGCTGGTCAAATGTCTTCATGTTCCCATTGATCCATACCAGCTCAACCGCATGAAGAAATATTGCCCTTCTCATAATTCAACTTATGTGGCTACTAAATTGGTTCCTGGCAAGGTAACTTCTAGTTGTTCATTATATAACTCATTTGTTTTTGTCAAAGGACCAACTCAACTAAAAGATTAAGCTGATAGTTGGAGTCCTAGAAATAGTTTAACACGTATTATGTCCCTCACACAAGAGTCCATTGGGCTTGAAATGTGTATGCAGCACATGTCTCCCTCATACATGATGCTAAATATTTCATTTAAAAAGGAGGGGAAAATGAGATTTGAACTCGTGACCTTTATGTTTGGAGTCTCAAAAATAGTTTAATACTTTATCAGATTTGATTTTTAGAAGTTTTGTCTATTTTTGTTTATTTTATTAGGAAAGATAATTAGTCCGGAGACTAATCCTTGATATACTATTCGCTACGAGGCCCACCACTTCAGAGGGTGAAGTTTCTTTTTAATGTTTGAGGATACTCTCTATCTCTTTTCATTTATTTTCTACTTCGTCTCAAAATATAGTTCTTATTTTCATTTTGAATGTTTCGAAATATATTTATTGTTTCTATGTTTAGTTCTACATTTTCGTAATTTACCTAAAAAACACGTGTCTTTATCATTTATTTGGTTCTCGGAATTAGTTTTTTGTTTTGTTTATTCAACTCAAGTCTTACCATTAATGTTCTTTCACCAATTATTCTCCATTTTCTTTTGAAATTATCTTTTCTCATACACAATTTTTATTTAAATAAATAAAAAGTATACTCTCTTCGTCCTAAAATATAGTTCTCATTTTTCCTTTTTTCACGGTAATTTATGTAAGTAAAATCTAAGAGGGATAGTAAGGGATTTTTTGTTTATTTAAATAAATATTATATGGAAAAAGATGATTTTAGGAAAGAGAATGGACAATAATTGGTGAAAGAGCATTAATTGTAACATTTTGATTGAATAAACAAAGGAAATAATTGATGGGACACAATTTTTCTAGATAAATCACGGAAAAATATAGAACTAAATATGGAATTAAGAACTATATTTTGGGACACCCATAATGGAAATGAGAATTATATTTTGGGGCGGAGGGAGTATTTACTATCTTTTTAGATTTTACTTACCTTAATTCTTGTAAAAAAATAGAATCAGGAACTATATATTACGACGGAGGGAGTATATAAACTCTTTTTTTTTAGTCTTTATATCACACACTTTTATGTTTTAACCATATCTATGCAAATATAGGAATCGAACACATAACTTTGAAATGAATTTGTGAGAGTTTAACTACTAATTTACTACAATTTTAATGATTAATATTCCAACATAAGATATAATAAAATATTATAATTATATGTAACTATAAAAACATAAACAATATTTTTGAACTCTTAACACTTTTATTAAGATATTGTTATTTAGATCACCAATTCCTTAGTGCTATGTTTGGAAAGCAAGATTTCATTTCAAATCCTGGATTTGGATGAAATCTATTGTTTGGATGGCATGGAATTTGAAATTATGGAATTTGTCCAAATTCTTATCAAAAGCCTATATTAGTAGAATTTGAAATTCAAGCTATTACCTTGTCATTTGAAATTCTCTCATCATACATATTCTAACTCCACGAGTATCTCTATCCCAACTTCCCTTTCTAATATTTATTTCTCTCTCCTTTAGTAAACCCCACTTTTTTCTTTCTCCTCCATTAAACCACTATTTCTCTCTCCTCTATCAAACCCCCTCTACAAAACAATGTTTAGGAATTGAAATACAAACTTCCAGATTTCAATTCCATTATTTGAAATGAAATACAAGTTTCCAAACACTACCTAGATGGAATTCATAATATTATTTAGATCACCAATTTCTTAGAAGTTTTTCTTTAAAACTTATCAGGTTAAACTTTCATTTTTCAGTTTTGCATTACACATAAAATTACGAGAAATTAATAAAATTAATTATAAAATTTATGATAATAATATAGTTGATAATTATCTTGAATCGGGCATTGTTCGGAACTTCGGATCAAAATACTAATTAAACATGATATGAAAAATTGTTAAAGATATAATATATATTTGAGTTGGGACTACTTATTTCATATTGAAAAAATAGAGTGAGAATAACTAACATATAAATTATAGGTTACTCACTTTATTACCAATTAGTTTTAGAATGAAATCTTAAACTTGTATGTGGCCAATGTGGCCAACCTTTAAATTTATCTTAAGAGCATATTCAGTCATAATCTTGTCATAAGACTTTCCATTAAATTTTAATATATTTTTTATGTTTCACAATCTTGTTAAGACTTCTTCGGATTCAACTAAATTTATATCTTCAACCTTAAGAGGCTAAGACTCATTTAAAACTTATCAAAATATGTGATCTACATAAAACCAACATCATCAACTAAGATGATGACATCATTTATGTGCTTTCCCAAGTCTTAAGTCAGTCTTGAAAACTAGAGACTCCATTTAAGACTTTAGTAAGATGAAGTCTATGTTTAGAAACATAAATTAAAATAGAGCTGAAATTATAAGGTAGTTGAAAATTTAGCACTTTAAATTGAGATGCTATATTTGATAGCAATTCAATTTTGGTCAAATTTTGAACTTAAATTTACTTTTTTTTTTTTTGACAAAGGGTAAATACATATTATAAAGAGTCGGGAATTAGCTTTTCCTTGCCTTAATGGCTAGGTTATGTCCTAATGTAACCTCCTCCCTTCTTACCTTAATACAAGAAACAAACAAGAAGCTATTTGCTATTCTCTTTATGTCCTTTATTATATTTTTTATGTTCTTGTTTGCACCGTTTTGGCCTTTCAGAGCTAGTATGACTTCTCTGTTGTCTGATTTGATTATTAGACCTGCACTTCTCCATTCCATGTCTGATATTGCTTTCAAAATCGCGTATGCTTCTGTCTGTTCTGCAGAGTTTGCGTATATTTTCGTTGCTGACTCCTCATTTGGGTCTTTGTTATCATTCTTCCAAGCTATTGCTGCTTGCCAATGATTTGTTCGTACATTCTTCCAAGTTTGCACATTGGGTGTATTTTTATCTCATGTTGTCCATTCAAGCTGAGCAACTCTGCCGTCTTATGAGTCGTTGTTTTGCAGACCTGGTTTATCCTTTACCCCTCTTTTTCCTTTTCTGGATCTGTAGTTGTAATCCTTGATAATCTCGATTATTCTTCCTGGATGTGGCGAAGTGCACCTGAAAATAATTTTGTTTCTATGGACCCAAATTCCCCAGAGAGTGGAGATAAAATCCATTTCCATTTCTATGCCCTCCTCTCCTTTTTTCTTTTTGAATAGGTTTAAAAAGTTTCTTATCCACAATTGAATCGTTAGATGAGATCCTTGAGCTACAACTATTCCCAGTGATGTACTCCATATTCTTTGTGAGATATGGCAATCTCTGAAGAGATGAGCTGTCGTTTCCAATTCTGTTTTGCACAAACAGTAGATCGGATTGATTCCTTTGATATGTCTTTTGATTAAGTTGTCTGTTGTTGGCAGGGCGTTGTTCAAGATTTTCCATATGAAGTGTTTCCACTTTAGGAAAATATCTGACTTCCAGAGTTGTTTCCAGAATGTTGAGTTTTCATCTTGATTATTCGCTTCTTGATTCAGAAACCAATAACCCGACTTTGCTGAAAAATTACCTGACTTTGAATGGCTCCATCCTAAACCATCTTCTGAATCTTCTTGTGAAATGTGAGTAGCGAATATTTCTCTGGCTTCTTCTGCGGGGAAGATTCTCCAAATAATATTTGATTTCCACTCTTTATTGGGACCAATTAAGTCAGCTACCATTGTGAGATTTGTTCTAGCTTCGTGATTCTCCATGATCCTTGGTTTGAGCAGATTATTCGGATGCCACTTGTCCTTGTTTATTCTATTTGTTTTCCCATTTCCTAGTTTCTTGTACATACCCTCTTTGAAAGTGATAGTAGCTCTGAAAAGGCTGCGAAAAGCATACGAGCTATTTTTTGGGGACTCATTATCCATGGCCATTTGTATTGGATCCTTTTTGTACTTGGCCACATAAATCTGATTGATAAGGGACTCCTTGTTCTTGTGAATTCTCCAAGCTTGATTAAACAAGAGAGCCTTGTTTACGTGAGATATATTCCTTAGACTTGGGCTTTATGTGTTTCAAGAAGCTCTCTTTTTCTCCAATGAATGGGCGTTTTAAATTTACTTTTAACACTTACTCATTTAGGTTACAAATTACAAAGAAGGAGAGGAGGGATTCAAATATGTGACCTACCGTTCACAGCACCTCAATCTTAACCACAAATAAATACATACACCCAAGTGCATGTTGAGCATGGTGCACCCTTTTCTAAACTGCGTCGTTTTATTATTTTTAGAGTATAATTTCAAAAAAATTATTGTTATTTGCTTCCTTAAATTTTGTAACTAAAGATTTCTTTTTCAAATTTAAATTTAAAAGGTGTATGTTCTTTCAGCTTAAGTGTAGATGTTCATTAACTATATCTTTTCATTATATCTTTGTTCTTTTATAAATATAAATTTACATGTTCTTTACTTTTAAGTCGTGTGTTCTTTTTTAAAGTAGAAAATTTGTTGAAAAAAGTTCGTATTCTTTTATATAAATGATATGGTCTTTTTTAGTGCACAATGAGCATTGTGTACCCTAGTGCATAATCTACGCTTTACAGAAGTCTTATCTTAAGTTAAGAAGGAGCCACTTTTGCAGTTTTTTTTTTTTTAAAAGGAAAAATTGTGCAAACCACTTTTATAGATGTCATATTGAAGGTCTTAAGATTTAGGGCTGATCTCGCTCTTAGTAACATTTTGTTTGAAATTGTTAATCTGAATTTTTGGTAATATGGCAGCCAATTAATGGAGCAGGAATTGGTAAAGTCATGGCTTCAGGGCATCCTGAATTCCAAAAAGACGATCTAGTCTCTGGAGAATTGATTTGGGCAAATTATGTGCTGGTGGAGGATGTCAAGTTACTCAGAAAATTAGATCCAATGGGATTTCCCTTGTCATACCACGCTGGAATTTTTGGTATCAATTAACCATTTATTTTTTGATTTTTATTTTTCATCTTTTTAGTAGTTATATTTTAAAAATTGATAAGAAAAATTCATTTAGGCTATGTTCAGTTCACCTTATTTTTGCTTATTTTAGATCTAATCAGATCAGATCAGATCAGAAAAAATAAGTTCAGATCAGATCAGATCATGCTTATATTTAAAAATTATTATATCTCTCATTACATATTAGTAAAAATTATAATAATTGAATATTAATAAAGTACTCATTGAGACGAATCAAACAAGACCCCACATGACTATATTTTTTTTATATATTGAGAAAAATCTAAAAGATAAGATCTTGTAATCAGAAAAAAATAAGTTCATATCAGATCTAATCAGAAAAAATAAGTTCAGATCAGATCAGATAAGTTCAGATCAGAAAATTTCAGGTGAACTAAACATAGCCTTACTCAGAGGCCCATTACAAGCCGGACACTCCCAACTCCTTTCCCCCTTAAATCCTAAGCAAATGCTTGAGGGTAGGAATTGAACCATAGTATAGGATTCGATCTCGTGACCTCAAGTTTATATACTATAGTTTTAACCAATAGACCAAGTGATATTTAGTTTCAGTAGTTATATTACCTATATGAATTTCATCTAATTTAACTGATAAACATCAATTTAATAAAGAGAGATTTGGGGAAAAATTAGAAAGTTGAACTTATATAAGAGGATTTGACTAGTAATTCCTATAATTCAAGTATTTGGTAAAGACAATTTTGGAATAGCTGATTAGGATCAAATAACTCTTTTTGAAAAAGCTGGAGAGAGGTGCTTTTGTATTAGAGGTAAATTACATTCATGTCCTTGAGTTCTTGAAAATTACATGTTATAAACAAGAAAGAG
This sequence comes from Beta vulgaris subsp. vulgaris, assembly GCF_026745355.1. Lineage (NCBI taxonomy): Eukaryota > Viridiplantae > Streptophyta > Magnoliopsida > Caryophyllales > Amaranthaceae > Beta > Beta vulgaris. Next base: position 56,411,046 of record NC_079209.1, read on the forward strand.
TATAATAACAAATTACTTTCTCTATTTTTTTTAATGAGTGACACGTTTTTCTTTTAGGAAATTGTCATAATAAGTGACACTTAGGCTATGTTCAGTTCACCTTATTTTTGCTTATTTCAGATCTAATCAGATCAGATCATATCAGAAAAAATAACTTCAGATCAGATCAGTTCAGATCATGCTTATATTTAAAAATCATTATATCTTTCATTACATATTAGTAAAAATTATAATAATTGAATATTAATAAAATACTCATTAAGACGAATCAAACAAGACCCCACATGACTATATTTTTTCTTATATATTGAGAAAAATCTAAAAGATAAGATCTTGTAATCAGAAAAAATAAGTTTAGATCAGATCAGAAAAAATAAGTTCAGATCAGATCAGATAAGTTCAGATCAGAAAATTTCAGGTGAACTAAACATAGCCTTAATTCAAAATAGTAAAATAAAAAGTTCTAATTTATTACACCTTTGTAATCATTTAATTGTTTCACCTACTTAATTTATCTAATACTCAAATTTAATTAGTTAAACAAGTGGTCGTAACTTTCTCTCTTTAGTCTTTAGGCTCCTTGGTATTTCTTCACTTTCTCTATGTGTCACTTATTAAAAAAGCGGAAGAAATATATCTTTGTCCTTATTGTCATTTTGCAAAATTAAGTAGCATCACCCATCAGTTATTTACAAAACACCTTTATACAAGCAAATAAAGTTATGAAATAAAGTAAGAAATAAATAAAATAAAATAATGGCAAACGAGTTTAATGTGAAGGAACAAATCACTCAACACACAATTACTCCACCAAAGTAATACACCACCAAGCTAAGTTGGATTCTCTAACAATTGGGTTCCTCACACAATTGGTTGTCAACACACCGTCTAGTAATGAGCCTATGAAATCCTATTTATAAGACTCCATACTTCATAAACTCTAGACTAATGTGGCGAGAAAACTCGCGAGTTACTCGAGATCAACTCGGTCAAAACTTAGTCAAAGCTTGACACAGTCAATGCTCAGACAAAACTCGTCATAACTCGACTCGAGTGAGATCGACTCAACTCAAACACTACTCAAATGCCAATGAGTCGTGTCGAGCTAGCTCAAACTCGAACTTGACTCACATTATTGCCATCTCTAGTTCACACACACTGATTACAAGAACTAGGAGAAAAACTAAAGCAAACAAAATCAAATTCCCTCCCTCTAAGCCCCTACTCAATACATCATTAACAATTAACAATTAACAAATAACAAATAACAAATAACAATGGCTTGTGTGTAGCTCCTAAGACTATACTTACCTTTCAAGATATTAGCTAAATTTAAGCAGTCTGTTTCCACCTCGTATATTTATTTTTTCAGTAGTAGACTAGTACTCCCTCCGTCCCATAATATAAGTCTTGATTCTGTTTTTACGCGGGAATTAAGGTAAAGTGGAATCTTCTTTTATTTGAATAAAAATAATCATTTTTATTGGGAAACACTTGCATTGTGTTTTTCTTTTTAATAAAAAATAAAAACTGACATTAATGTTGTATGGTTTAATGTGTAGAGTAGTTCAATGGGGTAAAAGATTCCATTTTGTCATTAATGATGGTGCATTGAAAGCTGAAATTATGAGGACATTTTGGAAATTATATTATTTTCATGAGGATATTTTGGGCATAATTATTGATTGAAAATAGAAATAAGACTTATATTTTGGGACACCTTATAAGGAAAGGGGACTTATATTATGGGACGGAGGGAGTAGTATATTTCAATTTTGTTTTTGTACTTGAAGGATCGAGTGGGCTCACAGCATATGTTGGATTTTTTCGTTTGGGCAAGCCGAAGAAGGGAGAGAGAGTGTTGGTATCAGCTGCTTCAGGATCAGTAGGAAATATAGTAGGCCAATACGCTAAGTTATTAGGCTGCTATGTTGTGGGATGCGCAGGAACCCCACAAAAGGTCAGCCCTTTTTAACTTGTCCCACAGCACCTACTGTTAAAGTTTATGTGTATTCATGCTTGTTTTCTCCGGCTTATTTTCAATTCAGTTCAATTCAATTTAATTCAGTTCAGTTCAGCTGTTTTACGCCGAAGAGAACAGAGTGGTGAATGATATTTTTTGTTGTTCATTTGCTTGTTTATGGCTATTTGGCTTTTCATTCAAATAAGTGAAGTGTATAAGGTCCGAACACTTCAAAAAGGAATTTGTATGTATTCGTGGTTAATTTTGCTAACTATTGTTCTGATCGAATACGATGTTTGTATTCATTTCAGTCATTCAGTGGCAGTTCCATCTAATATGATTATATTACAGGTAGCTTTATTAAAGGATAAGCTTGGCTTTGATGATGCATTCAATTACAAAGAAGAGGGTGACTACAACCTAGCTCTTAAAAGGTCACTCCTAAATCATAACTACAACAAGATCTTTTATGTAATTATTACTCCTAATACAACAAAAGGAAAACACCGCGAATGTGGCAATTGACCTCTTGACTCTTGTTAATGGTGAATTTTAACAACCCTCGTGAATCACGATTTACTAATGTCAAATACTCTTTTTGTATTTTTTTTGTTCTTCTTATTTAGAATCTTGACTCTATTCACAACTAGAGAGAATCTTCTAAATTCTTTCCAATATATAAGAAAAAATATAGTCATGTGAGGTCTTGAACAAAAAAATACAGAGGGTCGAAGTACCTAGCTAACTAGCTAAGAATCGGAAAACTAACTATTGATCAGTACAATCATCTACATTGATCATAGTGGTGAAATTTGAGTACTGTTTGAATCAACCAAATGCAGATACTTCCCAGAAGGAATTGACATATATTTTGACAATGTGGGAGGAGAAATGCTAGAAGCAGCAGTTGCAAACATGAACACTTTTGGTAGGGTGGTTGTTTGCGGGGTAATATCTCAGTACACTGATCCTACAGGAAGAAGGGCTTCTCCTGACATGATCAACGTCATTTATAAGCGAATCACCATCCAAGGATTCTTGGCTACAGATTATACAGATGAACATAATTTCACAGATTTTGTATCAACAACTAGTAGCTATCTTCGGGCAGATCAAATGCAAGTTATCGAAGATATCTCTTTTGGACTTGAGAGTATACCTTCAGCTTTTGTGGGTCTCTTTTGTGGGAGTAACACTGGCAAGACCATTGTTCAAATTGCGCAGGATTAATCAGTTAATAATCTTATGTTGACCATTGTTCAAATTGCGCAGGATTAATCAAAGTACTTGTGTTGCAATTAGTCTTTAACATTTATTTTCTACAAGTGTGTTTTTTATGTTTCCAAACCCAACCAAAATCAATCAATGAGTCATATGTTTTTGCTTGTATATGTGGTTGAGAACTTGAGATTATTTGCGGGACCTTTTGTTGAGGGTTGCAATATGTTATGCAGATTGCAACTGTTTAGAAGGTGCCAAACACAATTGAAGAACCATCAATATATTGTTTGCATATGTTGAGAATTTCTACTTTATCAGGTTAAAGCATCAGTTTTGAGCTCTTAGGTTATGCTTAATTGCAAGAGTTAGCTTTTAGTTGCTCAATGGAGGGCTCTTAATAAGAGATAGGTGTGAATTTCTTTTTTAAATACGAGCTAGGAGCTCTTATTAAGAGTCACCTATTAAACCACCAAAAAAGTGACGCTTGGCAGATGGAGGAAGAAAAATGTTGACAACTCATGCATAAGGAACACCAATTAAGAGATAATACATGTCTTTGGATTTGTAGTAGGTGACTCTTATTTTTCAGAGGGAGATGGAGTGGAAGATGAGAGACACTAAGAGTGTCCTACTATTGGACCTCTGGGTTAGTGTCTTATGCGAGGGCAATCTAGAGGATTCTTTCTACCAAAGGGGTTCCGAGGAGACCCCGCCAAAAAATATATGGATTGAAAGCGTATAACATACTTTATGAATGAAACAGGCTTAGTAAAAGACTATACCAATATACCATTATGAAATCCAATATACAAACATGGGCACCAACTTATGTTGCAATTACTTTTGTATCCCAAAGCTAACTGAAAGATGAAAAAGGGAAAGCAAACTAACCAGTATATGTATATATATGGTATTTTACTATCACTCCCCAAATATATAGTCATTTCTTATTTTCTGACTAAAAAATCTGTATGAAGTGGAAGACTATGAATCATAATGGAATCGAGGTGCATTGCCTTGGATGAAAATTATCTTCTGATAATAGTTTTCTGATGAGGTGTTTGAGCCTATCAGCACCAGAACCTGGCCTCAGTTCACTACTGTTATTTACCACAGCATAGGACCCAACTGTACTATTTCCATTTTCTCTTACTAGCCAATTTCCAGGCACAAATCCATTGACATCGGTACCCAAAATCTCAGAATCGATCTTATCCATAACTTCTTCTTTCCTTCCGAATTTCCTTGCAAAGGGCGCGTTGCTATTCACCATTTTTTCATAATCTTCAACTGTCAGAAAATGTGGGTGTTGCTTAGGAGGATTGTCCCATGATATGAAATGAAGGTCGTGGTTTACTGTCGTGTTCTTAAATTCCTCAACATTGCATATGACAGTATGGAAATAACCTTCAGGTGAGGAAAGAAAGTTGGCATAATACATCAAAACTGTTCTAGGGAGGTTATCCCAACCCCATAAGCAGTACTCAACAAAAGGTCGAGAAAGCATCATCCAAGCCGAACCTGACAGAAAAACAAAAATGAGTGAACACCAGATTCAATAAATTTCCTTTGTTTCTTTTTGTTCTTCATGGTTGGAATGTTATGAGTGCAGAGCCAAATTTAGACCATAAATACTCAGCAATTATACGGAAAAACATTGAAGACAAGGATCTTTTTGAGATCTGATATGTATTTTCAAGATATCAAATTCTCGTATAGTTTTCACTAATATGTAACTAATGATATTTGAATGCTCAAAATGAGCATTAGATCATGTGCAAAAGCAACCATGAAAACGAACAAAATCAGAGGGAGTAATACTCTGAAAATTGTTATAAGATTTTCATTCTTGAAATATATATTTATACCAGTGTATAATTTGAATGCTGTAGGTATGCCTCTATTTTCAGGGACCCAAAAGACATCGGATTTCTGAGAGCTGTAAAAGCCAGGGTCGATTATAACAGGTCTCGCTCTCTGGAACCTGTCAAAAACAAGAGTAAGATCATTCAGGGCTAAAAATTATTGCACAAAAAACACAGAAGAAAAGATAAGACACATACTCTTTCCACCCAATGTCACTAGTATGCTCAATAAAATTAAGTTCTCTTGGTATGGTTGATAATACATGCAGCAAATCTGTTGCACAAAATTGGAAAGAAAATGGGAAAAAGAACTGTCAAGGAACTGAGGAAAATGTACTGCATGCACAGTCCACCAAAGCCACAAAGGAATTTAAATCTAAAACCATGACTATGCCTCCAGAGATATACTAATACCTTGTGTATTACTTCTTGGCAGTTTTTTTTTTTTTTTTTATCCATATGAGCCACGAAGGCGGTACAAAGAAGGGGAGGGGAGTTTCGAACCTGTGACCTATCATTTACAGCACCTCAATCTTAACCACTAGGCCAAGACATCCTTGGTTTCTTTGGCAGTGTTATTACAATACAAGTATCACGGTTGGATTTCGTTGTTTTCAGACATTTCAATACTTTCCTAATACTTTTCTGGCTTGAATTAAAGACTCAATAACAAGGTTGCATTTGGTTATTATTGTATATTTGAATCAATACTTCCTTGCTTGTATTGATTGACTCTAGTACCATTCATGTTACCATGTCAATCATATATCCTTACCCAAAAAAATTCACATACTCGTATTATTTTCATACACTAGGATTACTCAAAACACTTCATTTCACCTCAAGTACCCATTTCGAATATTTGGTACCCCGAAATTCTATAATACGACTTTATAACCACTTCGATTATACCTGTATCTGAAACGAGTACCCACCTAGTGCAAGTGACATAGTAGTATATGAGGCATGAATTGCAGAGTCCAAGAATTATAACTTCTAGCTCTAGCAAAAGTAAGTAGCTATCTATTAATTCCGGGTTAAAAGTTGTTCATATTATCCAATATTTTACCATTATGTAACATGGGAAGATATGATTCACATGATGCCTATCCATGTGAGGCCATTCCCTAACTGACAGCTTTACTAATCTTATACTAAGAAAAAACTGCCACCATTTATAGTTAATAATCACTTACATTAGTAAAAAAATTGAATATTGTGACAAATGAAGCTTTCATTATCACACTACGGATAAACACACTAATGAAAATATACCCCCAATCAAAATGTGGATCAAAAAAAGCTTAATTAAATTGTATGATTGTATCTCAATGATTCTATCATTGAAATGGTAACTTACAGTTAGAAATTGCACCAGAAAACAAGGGGTTGCAACTCACAATTTGCTAGATTTAGCTCTAACGCTATATCAAGGTCAAATATATATCTAGACACTTAGGTTGACAACACGAAAATAGTAGCATATCACAGAGACATTTTGTGTAATTTCGTGTTAAAGTACGGAAATTTTGGCAATCCTAAAAAACTATAGGTTGTTTTGGGAAATTTGACTATTTCTTTCCAAAAATCCACTAAAATGCCATTATGATATGCACTCACTCATAAACTAGTAGTTTCTTATCAATAACCATCTTGCCGTTACATTTTAAAATGGTTATCGTCACTCTATCTCACATTCAACATTAATGAGTACTAATCAAGAAGTTCGACCATATTTAATTACCAAACTCATAAACTAATTAATAATCTTCTCAACAAGCCAATAATGATCAATAACATTTATCGTAACAACAACAACAAAGCCTTAGTCCCAAAATAGTTCGGGGTCATGACAAACATGAACCGTCATAAGAAATCGTTTCGACGACAAATAAAACAACAAATACTTTAAAAGCACTACAACAACAAAAACAAAAACAAAAACTTACCATCCTGGGTAACAAGTGGGTAATCAGAAGCACTCAAATTAATAAACCAATCCCAACTTCCACCTTCTTTCAACAAAATAGCCATAGCATGAAGAGTGTTACTAACCATAGTAGGACCTCTATAAGTAACCAAATTACTCTTTGCAACAACTCTAACATTACCAACTTCTCTAAAAACACTTTCTTTCTCTACAAAATCCATCAAATCTAATCTTTCATCAGGTGGAGCTTCTAAATCAAGATGAACAGCATATTGATTTAAAGGATGATAAAGAGCTTTTAATGTTCTTTTTAAACTCTCACCATCACCTCTTGAACCAGATATCAAATAAGCAATTTTAGGAACTGGGTTTTGTGAAGTTGGTAAAATTTTCATCTTTGATTCTACAAAATCAGGGGTTTTAAGGGTTGTTTCTTGATAAATTGGGTATCTATAAAATGGGGTTTTTGAGTTGTATGAAGTGAAAAATGTAAGTAAAACTAATAAAGGAAGTAATGATAGAAAGAACCATTTTTTTCTTTTTTGGATTTGAGTTGTTTTGTTGTTTCCATCCATGTTGATGCTACTTCTGCTAATAACATGATTGTTGTTGGTGCAAATTTCTAAATCTAATGGCATTGAAATTTGGGTGAAAAATGTAAAATTGGTTTTTTGGGAAGTTAGTTGTTGGGTGTTAATTTGATGATTCAGGTGAAATGTATGAGTGAGAGAAGATGGGAATGTTTTTGGGGAAGTGGGGTGAGTAGTGAGTGATGTGGTTGTGATATTTGTGAAGCTAAAAAATTGGAAAGAAAAAAGTTATGATGTTTGCTACTACAAGTGAAAATGGTGATTAATTTGGCCAAATTTGTTGGTGAATGGTGTGAAAACTGTGAATGATGTGTTGATGTTTGAGTCAATGGAATTGTTTGGAAGAGGGTAGAGAAAAGAATACACAAAATGACTAAAGGTGGACTTTTTAGGAGAGAGAGAACAATTGAACACCTTCCAAGTGACTTTAGTAATTGCACTAACAAAAGTGGTGGGGACTATAAATTGGTTGAGATTCTTTTGGCAAAGAGGATGGATGAACATGAAAGTTTTAACTTGTATAATACACTCCTCTTATCACACAAAGTAATTTTTTGCTTTCTCTTGAGGGTATTGACAAGTCTTTAAGAGTTATCCAATTATTATTGAGTGATAGGGAGGTATACCCTAATACTCGATAATAGAGATGGCCAACAGTGCGGGCCAATTGATGTGAATCTTAATGAAAATTCACTAAGTTAGGCTCTTTTAGGTAGTTTAGTGGATTGATCGAAAACAAGTTTGTATTTTTTTGTTGTTTTTGTTTAATTAGTAACAAGATATGGAGAACTCAGGCGTATTTCGACTCACAGTTCAACTAGGGTTCTAAATTCACTTGTAAACACAAGGATGGTGGATTCTCTCCTGAAACTCAAATAACTCAAAACTCATCTCTCTATTATTGATGCTCGAAAATCTCTTATATAGAGTACAAGATTTTCCTAAACCTAATTGAATTAAAAAACAATTAAACTTATTTATCTTTATCTTAAGGATCAAGATAAATAATCATCCTATCTTTAACTAACTATTTCACACGCCTAAAATAGAATATACTTAGGAAATACTTTGACTCAATGATAAGGAATTAGACTCCTAAATATAATAGGATTCCTTTATCATTCACACACTTAATTAAAATAAACTAAATTAAAAACCCTAAATTACATAGAATCCTAACAGAACTAGAATTCCATATAATTATTATTATTCTAATCAAACTCCCCTCTAGAAAAAAACTTCCCAAGTTTTTGTCGTAGCCAAGGAATCATCCATGCGCGAAATCCGTGATCCATCAAAATGAGAGCATGAAGTGACGATACTGTTTGATATATGCGACAAAGACCAACCATATGACAACCAAAATAACTACAAGTAGTTCCATACGGTGAGACCCAACAAGTCTTAGAAGGCTTGGACGAACATGGAGCAGCAATAGGCGGACATGGGCCAGCAACTATCATAACGTTGGGCGTGGGGCAAACCAAAGAAACCATCGGCATATCATGGTGAACGTCCATGGATGGAGCATGGGCAGTGGGACACGTCAAAGGTTCCTGCTGGATGGGCTCGGACGAAGGAATGATAGGAACAATAGCAGCCGAATTTACCTTCTCATCGGCAATCACTTGCTTGACGAACAAGATATATTCTTCCTTTGTCACGTATTCTTCATTGGGACATTGATATTCTTCATGACCAAATCCTTGGCACTTCAAACATCGAATCCTTATAGGACGTTCCAAGGAGGAGACTTTCATATCCAGAGCAGCCAGTTGAGCACGGATCTTGGCGGTCGTAGCCTGAATGGCAGCGAGCATATCGGTCATAGTATCGGGCATGGTAAAAGGCGAGGTGATCGAAGGGCAGCAACACGGCTCTACGTTTAACGCTGCACAGAACTCAATACATGTCAGAACAGTTTGAAATTTTGACACAACAAACGTCAAGATGTGACGAGTCCAACGAGCCAAAAATCATTAAATTCCGAGCAGGGACGCGCTGTCACGCGCCGCCGCAAGACAGTCGGGACAAACTGGGCGACAGAATTTTGACGCAGATGTATTTGATTGCTGCGACTTCGTTACTGAGCCAAATATGCTCAAATTTTCACACGAGATAGATCTCTTTGTTAGCTTTCCAACAAACCAAGAAAATCGAAATTCCGACGTGTAACGGAGCCACACGAACAGATTTACCTAACTGATAGCAGAATAGAACGTAGACGAAGAATTGCGTGGGAGTGGTTATCCCAGCAGCCACACCAAATTGATGTGAATCTTAATGAAAATTCACTAAGTTAGGCTCTTTTAGGTAGTTTAGTGGATTGATCGAAAACAAGTTTGTATTTTTTTGTTGTTTTTGTTTAATTAGTAACAAGATATGGAGAACTCAGGCGTATTTCGACTCACAGTTCAACTAGGGTTCTAAATTCACTTGTAAACACAAGGATTGTGGATTCTCTCCTGAAACTCAAATAACTCAAAACTCATCTCTCTATTATTGATGCTCGAAAATCTCTTATATAGAGTACAAGATTTTCCTAAACCTAATTGAATTAGAAAAACAATCTAAACTTATTTATCTTTATCTTAAGGATCAAGATAAATAATCATCCTATCTTTAATTAACTACTTCACACGCCTAACTAGAATATACTTAGGAATACTTTGACTCAATGATAAGGAATTAGACTCCTAAATATAATAGGATTCCTTTATCATTCACACACTTAATTAAAATAAACTTAAATTAAAAACCCTAAATTACATAGAATCCTAACAGAACTAGAATTCCATATAATTATTATTATTTCTACATCACCAATCCAACCCACCTTGTGGGTCGTGTGGGTCGGTCCAGCCCAGCTTGAACCGTGAAATTGGTGGGTGGGTCGTGGGCCAGATTTCTTAACCCCAGCCCACTACTAAAACCGCATCGCCCGGATCATGAAATCGGTCCAACCCGGCCCATGAACCAGACCAGCCCAATCCAAGTAAATATTGAACCAAATTATGTATATTTTAATCAAATTGTATATATTCTAATCAAATTGCATATTATAATTCAATAAAATTTAAAAATAATGAAATTATTAATATTTGTATATATTTTTAATTAATTTTAAAGATTTTATATAACAACAATGAAGATTAAATAATTTTGAAAAAAAAATTCTCATGCCGGCCCGTCAGCCCCTTCCAGCCCACCAAATCCACGAACCGTGAAAATCGGTAACAGACCGATGTGGGCCAAGATTTTTCAGCTCGCGAACCAGCCCGCCCAGCCCATGAATTTCACGGTCCGGTCCTGGGCCGTGAAATCTCAGCCCTGCCCACTACGATCCATGGTCCGACCCATCCAACCCGCACCAGTAGCCATCACTACTCGATAATGACACATATTGTGGGTCCTGCGTGATTATATTGTTGCAAATTTTTAGATTGTCTCGAGAGTATTTAGAACTTTTTACTCTAAAACATATTTTTGGAATATTTGTTATATATTCTTCTCGAATGAGTAAAATATATAATGTATCACAGAAATGAGAGAGAACACTACATAGAGTTGGTCAAATGATGTGCAGTGTATTGTGTGATATATTTTTTTAAAAGGTAAGGAGAAGGACACCTAATCGGACCGGAACCTCGTACAGGTCAACTCGGTCCGAGATTGCAAGCAAGACCCCTTGGGAGTAAGGGGGAATGGTAAGGGGAAATCCTCACTCCCAGTGCCTCTAGTGTATTGTATAATACGTGCCACATTCAATAAGGGGTACCTAGATCTAGATACGTTCAAGGATAATATTTGTTCATTTGCAGCTCCAAATGACAAGAAATTAGCTTTTAATATTACGAGAATTAATTACATTAAAATATATAATAGAAATTTACCTAATTCATAGATTAGCAAGTTACAGATACTGGGTGCGTATAATTTTATTCTTAAGATCATCTAGTGACAAAGCTATATTGACATGTCATCAAAGAACAAACATAGCCCCTTTTCTTTTCTTCTTTTTTTTACACGAATAACAAACGCAATTGACTTGAATGAATGAACCATGTATCACGTATGATGTTGAAATAAAGAGTTCCATATATTATGGTATTCTAGAGTTGATCAAGGTCGACTCAACCCAGTTCAAAAAATGTTCGGGCATAGATAGAAATTATTTGGCCTACTTTTCGGGCCTCGCTCGATTTTAGTTTTTGGGACGGGTCTTCGACAATTCAAAAATGATTTTAAAATTTGATCGTGCCAGATTTTGACCCAAAAAACCCACTATATTTAACTCAGATAAAGTGTGTCATGGATTCTGATATTCATAGAGTACATGCCAGCAGCCTAGACCGAGTAGTCCATATGTGCACTTAATCATATGCTCAGTTGAGCGGCCTCATAAACCTGCAAGTTCGTTGCAGGCTATAATGGGCCACATCTTTGCAAAGCCTCTATGGTGACTGTTCAAATCCAGAACTACTATTAGCAAAGTAACAATCTCATCATTGCAGGCTACAATGGGCCACATGGCCCACATTATTGCAGGCTATAATGAGCCACATGGCCCACATCTTTTGCAAGCCTCTTTACTGACTATCCCATATTCCCATCCAGAGCTACCATGCCTCTATTACTCCATTTGACACTACTCTGTAGAGAAGTACTACTTTGTATGACAGGATGTTTTTTATTTCTTGAATGAAGGATTTAGGAGTACGTTGTACGTTTGAACTTTTACATTATTCACATATTCTCTTTGAGTATTTTTTTATGTTTTAAACGTAAAAAAAGATATAGTTATATGAGATATTATTAATATCATCTCGATACATATTTTTGAAATATTAACTTTCTGAAAATTACAAATAAATTTGTACATGACACGCTAAAAACCTCATATGATGCCTTAGATAGAGATTTCAAAAAATGGTCAACATGGTATGTGCCCAAACATTGTCAAACTAAAACAAACATTACCAACCTAAGATAGTAATGTTCAACCAAAGATTACTTTTCAAATGTAGTAGTATCAATTTTTCATTTTTGGTGTAGAGAAAGCCGTTAGGCAAGTGATATATATGTTTTTGGTGTAGAGAGAATCACAAGGACAAATAATGTACACAGAATATGATCTTAGATTTTAGGTATTATCTTAAAAAAAAAAAACTAACTAAACTAATTGTCATACACAATTTTAATAGTATCATAATTTTGTCAAATTTTTTTTTTAAGAAAACAACCTCAAGATATTACTAAATAGGGCCTGGTTGTGTATAAATATTTTCCCAATAATTCTTAAGAGTCAAGTCTCCCTTATGGTTTTTTTTTAATCCATACGAGTTACGAAAGCACTACAAAAAAGGGGAGTGGAATTCAAACCTATTATTCACAGACCCTCAGTTTTAACCACTAGACCAACACATCCTTGATAAACAAGTTTACCTTCTATGATAATGTGAATCTAACTCAAAGTTAGGCCCTTGGAAATAAAGGGAGTGCCACTAGGGGTGTCCATTGTCGGATATCGGATCGGATTCGATCCGAAAATTCGGATATCCGAAAATTCGGATATCCGAAAATTTTGGATCGGGGAAATTGCGATCCGAATCCGATCCGAAATTTTCGGATATTCGAACTTTTCGGATCGAATCACCAGATTTTCGGATCGGATATCGATTTTTCGGATCAGATCACCGGATTTTCGGATCGGGTCCGTTGAAATTTTTGAAAAATCCCGATCCGAAAACCCGAAATTTTTTCCGGATACCTGATCTGAAATATCCGAAATCTTAAAATCGGATCGGATATCCGAAATTTCAGATCGGATCGGCGGATTTTCGGATCGGATATTTTTGCACCCCCTACTGCCACGACAAATCTCATATATTAATTAAATAATTTAGCTTACAAAATTCTCAAAGTAAGACTCTAATACGACTTTGAATTTTCTTCACCGACAACCTCGCCAAGATTTATGGTTTATTCTTTTTTAAATAATTATTAAAATTATAAAATCTCACGCTAAACTTAGTAACACATCTTGCCTTTAATACCCCAAAAGAACAAGAAATCTAAGTAAGCATAATTAATTTTGGGCCCACAATTTTTTCTATTATTCACTCCACCTAATATTTGACAAGTGTCCAACTTATGTGTTAAATGTTTCATAGCCACGTGGACTTTACCATTTGCAAAATGACAGCTCGCCTCCGTATTTATGTCATGGAATTCGAGTGTCAACTTTTGAGTAATTTGTTTTTAAGGCATGTTCTCCCCCAGATTCTTTTAATTTAAATTCAGTTCAGTTTCATTCTTTTATAATTATTTTTGTTAAATATTATTATTATATTGGTCTAATTTATTTTACTAATTATTTTTCTTATTATTATTATTTATTTTTATATCATTATTATTAATTATTATTATTATTATTTCAGTATATTATTTTGTTTATTATAGCTTTACTCATTATTATTACTATTATTATTAGGAGGAACATGGTTTAGGTCAAAAGCACAAATAAACCCACGTTTTTAGCCCATAAACCAATCAAATCGCGTCAAAACGGTTTATGATATAATTTTGCACGGTCCGATCCAATTATTATTTTTATTACTAATATTTATTATATTATTAAATCTAATTATTAAAATAGTAATATTAATTTACTTCTTAGATATTATTGTTATTATATAATCATCATCAAGTATTAATATATTAATACAAATAATATAAAATTATTATTATTAATTATCATTATTAATAATAATTTATGATTATTAATATTATATATTTATAACTATCTGTAATACACTGTATTTTTAGTATTTATTTAAATAAATAAATATGTATTTTATATTTATTTTCTAAAATAAATATTTTAAGCAATGGATATTTTGGTATATTTATTGTTTTAAATTATTTTGGCGGGAATATGGCGCCAAAATTGGATTTGTTAAACTTTTGGTTTAAATCCTAGTCAAAATTATTCAAAAAACCAAAAAAAAAAAAAAAAAAAAATTTTTTAGGCCATTATTTTGACGGGATTGTGAAGTAAATGGGGAGTTTTGTTTTTCCAAATTTATGATGAAGTTACAAATCTTGGTTTAATCTCTAATTTATGGTGAAGGTTACAAACTCTTTAATTTTAAAATTAAGTACTTACCTATTCTACTCCTTAAATACCACACACCTTTAGCCATCTTTTCCACACAAAAACTTTGGAGAATCCATACTTCAAGTTCTTCTTTCTCTTCTTATCTATTCTAGTTTTATATTTCTTATTCAAGTTCAATTCTCTTTGGTTAAGAAGAAAAAGATTTTCATGTTTCTTACTCAAAAATATTATGCTCATGATAGGTTATTCATGTTTACATTCATGATTAAGTTCATGTGATAATTACTTATTAGATTTTATTATTGGTTTTTAGGAGATCGTTCAAGATTAAGATAAGTGAATACTAGTATACTTTTTGTGCAAGATCAAGGTACGTTATGTAGCTAGATCTTTTAAAATGTGGTTTATATGATAAATGTTTTATTGATTTTATTGGTTGGATTGGTTTAGAAATTTGGTTTAAAATGGTTACAATGTTTTATTATTCACTCTTGAAAGTGAAAAGAAGGAATGATATTATCAATCATTTTATATAGAAGTTTTGTTATTCTTTTTGGAAAATTAAATTATTTTTACAAGGAAAGGTTGATTGGTTTTTATGAACTTTGAATGTTCAAAAAGTTGTTTATGAGGAAAGGAGGTTTATTCATGACTTACAAGTCATATTATTATTATTTCCGCTTGATTAATATCAAGAGATTCAAAGTCCACTTGTTGGCAATTATAGTTACCCCTTGATATAGCTCCGTGATGGGATGACTAGCTTGGGGGTGTGCACACTTAGCAAAATAGAAGGGGAGATAAGAAGAGGAATTGTTTTCAGATTATTTTTAATCCAAGTTGTTTGGAAAGAGTTTATTCTTAAAAAGGTTATTCTTGAATTACTATTCAAGTGTTTGGAAAGATTTTGTTCTTAAAAGGTTGTTCTTGAATTACTCCCTCTGTATTTTTTTATCTTTCTCACTTAGAATCTTGACACTATTTACAATTAGAGGGAATCTTCTAAATTTTTCTCAAAATATAAGAAAAAATATAGTCATGTGGGATCTTATTTGATTCGTCTCAATAAGTATTTTATTAATATTTAATTATTATAATTTTTATTAATATGTAATGAAAGATATTTAATGTAGAATAAGTGCATTGGCAAACGTGCAAAGTCAAAATAGGAAAGATAAAAAAAATACAGAGGGAGTATTATTCAAGTGTTTGACAAGAGTTTGTTCTTAAAATGTTATTCTTGAATTATTATTAAGTATTTGAAAACAGTTTATTCTTAAAGAGTTATTCTTGAATTATTGGTGATGGAGTTTTCGAAATGAAAAATTGTTACGAACTAACAAATGTGTTACTTATCTAGTACATTTCGTACTCAGTTTTATACTGACGCGTATTTTCTTTTTCCTATTTGGCTTTGCCCTGTTTACCTTTTTGGTAAGCAGATTTGCAGGTGAATTTTGGATGTGCATGGGAGCATACTAGGAAGGGGATCTTCACCTAGATTAGAGTGTTTCATTTATTTTGAGTATTGAGACAATATTTACTTTTATTAATAAAGAAGTATTATTATTTTTGGTTAAAGTCTTCCGCTGCAAGTTATTTTGGTTAGTTAGTAGTTGGTTGCCGAAAGCGTGTTAGTCACGTGGCGGTAATACTCCTAAATTACTCAAATATTATTTATTTAATTGTGAGTAATTTGGGGGTGTTACACTATCATTTAAAAATATCCAAAATACTATTATTATTATTCATTATTAATTATTCATTAGTATTACTTATCATTATTATAATTTAATATTCATAATATTATTATTTGAATATTATTTATATATTCATTACATTCAATTTAATTCAATTCAGTTTAATTCAATTCAATTTAATTCAATTCAATTCAGTTTAGTTCAGTTCAGTTGTTTTATGCCGAAGAGAATAGGCCCTATATACTTCTTTTGATCCATATATATGAGCCACAAAGGCAATATAAAGTACAAGAAAATAGGGGGAGATTCAAACTTGTAACCTATTATTCACAATAACTCTATCTTAATCAGTAAGTCAAGACATTCTTTGTTGCTTCTAAATACTGGTTGGGGGTTTAAACTATTTTGAATTTGTTGTTTTGGATTGAATTATTGAAAATCGTTCAGTTTAATTTAGGAAAATTCGATTTATTTTAAGTACAATTCAGATAAATTAAATTCGATTTAATTCATACAAATTAAGTTTAATCATGTTCAATTCAGTTTAAAAGAATAGAGTATTAGGGTTCACTTGAGCATTTATCGAATGTATTATTAGATGTGTTTGGCTACTTTATATCCAATCCCAAAAACTTAATTAGTTGAAGTTCCCAAAAGATGATAAAACATGTAAAGTAAATTATGAATTTATGATTAATTTTAGATCCTAGGTATAATATACTTGGGGATAGATTTCAAGATCAATTATATTCTGGTAGTAGCTACCCTCGGTCGAATCTTATACTATATGGGTAAGAAGTTGAGCTATATGCCTATATGTATAATGGACTGGTTTAAGGTGACGTAAGTTTGTATAGATTAAAGTACCCATTGGAAAGACTAAGAGCATGTGTAGGGCGTAGGGGAGAGACTAGAAAGGATGGACGATGCTCCTTACTGGTGGTATTTGTGAATATAAGAACACTAGTTTTGAAGCCCGTGCGTTGCACGGGTTATTTTTTATATATATTTTTTGTTAACATTATTGATTTTGTGTTACTGTAAATGAGATTTTTCAACACGATTTTATTTACATACTTCATCTATTAATTATCTATTTGGACCAATCAACTTTTAGTAAAAAAACAACTATAATTGTCAATATTATCTTTACTTTATGTTAATAAAATCATCATTAATTATTCATCAAATTGCCTCATAAAGTTGCGCTTACCCATTAAAGGAGTATAAACTACACATTTTTTTTACTTATCCCCTACACTTGTTAATTAAAGGAGTATAAACTACACATTTTTTTTATTTTCTTAAAAATCATGCCCAAACCCATTATTGTAGTAGAAAAAGAATTGATAAAATATTTGTCATTCTACCCTTATTTTTAGATTATCTTTAATTATATATTAATAAAGTTTATAAAAAGTTGATATGAAGTTAGTATTGCAATGGTTGTTTCCATCTCTAATAAGTTAAGGCATGTTGACCGGTATTGTCAATTAATTAACATATCAGTTTATCACTATAATAAAAGTTTAAAAATAAAATAAAGTAGATATTGAGTGGCCACAAATGCATAGAAGTTGTCATTGAAAATGTTGGCTACTTTAGTAGATTTGCAGCAGTTCATTAGATGTTATCGATCGTATGGTTTAGGCAAATCTCATGAATCAATTTTTTTTTTTTTATTTTGTGATTTTATATGTGAATCATAGCCGTAGAGTGAATATACAGTATAGTAGTACGTTTAAAAGATTGCTAGTTATAATAGATCCCTAAAAGATAATTTTTTTTGATTTTGTCATAGCCGTAGAGTGAATAAATTCTTATCTCTCAAACTCTAAATTTTATTATCTCTCAAACTCTAAATTTTATTAAGTAGTACTCCCTCTGTTTTTTTATATCATTCTTACTTTGACTTTGCACGTTTGCCAATGCACGTTTTAAAACTTAAATATCTTTCATTATATATTAGTAAAAATTATAACGATTGAATATTAATAAAGTACTAATTGAGACGAATCAAACAAGACCCCACATGACTATGTTTTTTCTTATAAATTGAGAACATTTGAGAAGATTCTCTCTATGCATGAATAGTGTCAAGATTCTAAGTGAGAAAGATAAAAAAAAACAGAGGGAGTACGTTTAAAAGATTCCTAGTTATAATAGATCCCTAAAAGATAATATTTTTTGGTTTTTGTCATAGCCGTAGAGTCAATAAACTCTTATCTCTCAAACTCTAAATTTTATTATCTCTCAAACTCTAAATTTTATTATCTCTAAATTAATAAGATGATGTGGCAATCCTAGGTGGCGCGCTCTATGCTCCTGAAAAGTTCCTCTTTTATATATATATATTGATTGATTGAATATAAAATAATAATTTGGTATATAATGAAGAATAAATGGTATAGTAAAACTGTAAAAGCAGGATAGAGTTGAGAAAAGTGTTGGGGAAATTTAGTGGAATGTGATGTATCAGATGAAATAAAATAAAGAAGAGATAGAATTGGACGGGGTTTGAACCGTATTTTTTTTGTAGGGGAAGACTGAAGAGATAAAATTTGGTTTAGTTAGGTTAATTATGGTTAATTAAAGATTAATTATGGTTAAGACTAACAGCGGTTAACGTCGTTCAGTCATTAAGGATATTTGGGTGTATTTATATAAAATTGAGGGGGTATTTGATGAATTTTGAAAACATGGGGAGTACTTGATGATTATTTTTGAAAACTCGGGATATTAAGGGAAAAAATAATATAATAATCGGACTGAACTGGATTCGGACTAAAGAAAATGTTATCGAACTGGATTGGATTGGACTCAAAATATATTTAGATCGGACTTGCACTCAATTTCTCAAGTTCAAAAAAATTTGAATTGGATTTGGATTTGACAAAGTTCAATCCAGTCCAATCACTTACACTCCTATTCACGGGGTTGAATAAGAAAGGACATCCAAAAAGTTTGCTGTTTAAAAAAAAGTTTGCTGTTTAAAAAAAAGTTTGCTGTTTAAAAAAAAGTTGGATGGCTAACAATTAACATTAAATTAAAGTTAGATTATATGTTTCATGTCCATTATTGTATAATCTAACTGAACAATAATGGACAAAAAAAACTTGGATGGCTAACAATTAACATTAAAAACTTGGAGGGCCCTCTTCATTCTCTTTTGTTCATCGTATCGGCTAAAGGAATTTGTTCATTTTAAATAGGAAAAATTGGCAAAAATAAGCCAACCTTTGACCGGTATTCCCCAAATAAGCCAACCTTTTGAAAATCCAGATATAATACAACATTTGAATCATTTTTGCCAAATTTAGGTTAGATGACCTGTAACCGGTTATTTAGGTAATGTTTTTATTTTATTTCTTTAATTTTCTTCTTAATTCTCTCTTTATTCTTCTCTTCTCTCTTTCAATCTCCTGTTTCCCTCTCCTCTGTCTTCCAACTTCTCTCATCACTCATCCATCATCCAACCACCGAGCCCCCACCCACCGGATCGCCACCCTCCGAGCATCGAACTTCCACCGCCGCAGCATCTCCTTTCTATCTCTCCCTTTTTCGAAAGTTGGTTGTGGTGGTTTTGCTAGTTTGGTGGTTTCGTGATGGTTACAGGTTTGTTTGGGGCGATTTTGGGCATAGGTATGGTGGTTTTGGGGAGGGTGACGGTGGGTTTCGGGTTTGAATTGTCGTTTCGGGTTGTAATTTCCGGGTTTGGGGTGGGGGCAGTGTTTAAGGTTTCGAGGTGGGGTGGTGGTTTCGGGATTCGGTGGTGGTTTTGGGGTTTGGGATGGGTTCGATCGTGGTTTTGCGGTTGGGCTGGGTTCGGTGGTGGTTTTGCGATTTGGGCTAGGTTCGGTGGTGGTTTAGCAGTTTGGGTTGGGTTCGTTTTTGATGACGATGGTGGAGGGGCTAGGTTTCGGTGTTTAATGGTGGTGGAGGGGCTGGGTTTCGGTGTTTGATGGTGAAGGGGCCGGGTTCAGTGTTTAATGGTGGTGGAGGGGCTGGGTTCGGTGTTTTTCGGTGGTGGGGCTGCTGGGTTCGGTGGTAGTGGGGTTACTGGGTTCGGTGGCGGGCTGCTGGGTTCAGTGGTGGGGTTGTTGGGTTCGGTGGCGGGCTGCTGGGTTCAGTGGTGGGGCTGTTGCGTTCGGTGGTGGTGGGGCTGCTGGGTTCGGTGGTGGTGGGGCTAAGTTTGGTGGTGGTGGTGGTTAGTGGTGAAATAAGATTTAATTTTAATTCATAATAATTATATATCATTGATCATAATTAACCTTGATTTATTATAATTTATTCTAATTAATCATCATTAACCTGTTACAACCTGTATCAGTAGGTAAACTTAAATCAGAAGCCTAAATTTGGCAAAAATGATGCAAATGTTGTATTATATCTGGATTTTCAAAAGGTTGCCTTATTTGGGGAATACCGGCCAAAAGTTGGCTTATTTTTGTCAATTTTTCCTTTTAAATAATGGCTACAAATTGTGTGAATAAAGTCAACAGAATAAGTACGAGAATCGAGATGTATAAGAACTAATCCTTCATGTACGCGATGTGTGAGTGAATTATTTTAGCGATTTTTATTAAATTTCATTTAAATGTAATTTCGAAAGATGCAATTTATACTCATCATTAGTACTCTTTAAGAAATTATCATGTTGTATAACACAAAATATAAAAATTACTTTATGAAAAATTTGTTTCAATATGAAAGCACATAAAAAATATTGTATTTAGTGTTCATAATTTGTGATGCGGAGTTAGATGTAAAATTCTCTTGTCAAATCAACTTTGTGAAAGATTTTTCTTTTGTTTGATTATTGATTATTTTGATCTTTATGTCAAAATTCCCGCAACTTCTGTTTTGATCATATATATCACTATGTGATGGATTAAAAAAATCACATATGATAGGATGCAATGGCATTGAATAATTGACCTTGTTGTTTATTATTAATGAATATGCAAGGAGGTTAATATATTACTATAATTTTAAGTAGATACCACATATAATTGTTTTGGCTTATATAATAAAAATGAGCTTTTTTTTTTAATAATCATTACATATTTCTGCAAAAAAGTAAAATGATAATATTATCTTAACTGACCTAAATGAGAATTACGATTTCGAAAAAAAATAAAAGGGCAAATTATACTAACTGACATACATTATAATTATTGACCCCTGAAAATTGAAAAGATAAGAGCTTTTTTTTTTTTTTATGAATTGTTAATAGATGTTGGTATTGTTGATGCGACATTTTTTTTAGGTAGAACTGAAATCTTATGTCTTTGGTTTTGTCATTGATTTGAAAATTGCTTTAGTTAAGTCAATTTATTCTTCGATCATAAACTTTTTCTTTCACTACACATATTGTTATGATATTTTATTTTAACAACATTGAATTTTCTTTTATATGCATATTTTAAATTAGGAAGGGTTATGATTGAGAAAAATCTTAATAGGTAATATTTTTTGCTGAATTAGGGGTTAAAAAATTTCTTCATACGGGGAAATCATACGGCTTATATAATAGAAATTTATAAGAATTGGCAAAATTAGTGCAGACATACAAGGTCAGTTTGAGCACTCAAAGGACAAAAGAAATATATAACAATAAAATAAGATATTTTTTCATAAAAAGTAGTTCCGTGATAAAAAAAAGATGGGGAAGAACCAATATGAACAAGGAGAATATGTAATTTATATTAATTACTACATACACAATTACGACATGTTTAAATCCGAGTTCTCTATCCCTATCATATAAGTGAAGAAATATCATATAAGTGAAGAAAGGAGGAAGATGGTGTCCCCCTTAGAAAAAGTATGATATACTCTTAATAAATTAGATGTCATATAACTCATATATATGATATATATATATTAAACAAGTTAACAATGAAATTGATTTTAAAATTTCAATTATTTATAAGATTAAGAAGAATGATTTCATCTGCTTACATATGTGTGAAAAACTTTAATCAAAAGATAAATTGACAATATAACTTGATTGACACAATAAAAAGAAATAATAAAACCTTGAATTTCATATTAATAATTATACTGATAATATTTTAAATCTAAATGTGATTATTATTCGGTAATCTCTATTATATAAATCAAACTCTTTCACTTTATTAACATTGAACGATTGAATCTGATATACAAAATTTTCCACTTTATATGTGCACAAGCTTCTTTGATTTTATATTTCTTTCTCTCAATACTATATTTGAATAATGATAAACAAATAACTAAAAAAACAACGAAACGTTGATTTGAGAAAAAACATATTAAAAAAATTATAAATATTTATAAATGTCTATTTAAATCAAGATTCTTATAATTATAACACTGATGACTAACCGATAGCAAAAAAACGTTAATATGACACGGAAACATAGCATGCAAAAAGTACTCGTATACTATCAACCAAAGAGGTATAGAGGTATTTATACAAGTAAAAAAAATAACACAAATTTTAGAGAATTTTTACATTATTTAATTGAGAATTGTAATACTAGGAAAGAGAATAATTACATACCAAAAGAAAGAGATATTAATCATATCTACATAAAATATTAGACAAAATCAATCAAGGTATGATTCACTTAATCAAGGAGGATTTATTGATTCAATCTTATCACCATGGAGATACTTTGTTGCAAAAAATGTTTAGAGCTTTTTAGGGATTTCTTTTACATGTTTTTTTTTTATATGAATGCCAATAATTTAACCGTTTGAGGGTCTATTCTCCCCAACTTATTTTCAGTTCAGTTCAGTTCAATTTAATTCAGATCAGATCAGATCAATTCAATTCAGTTCAGTTCAGTTCAGCTTTGGACAATACTTTTACTCTCACATATCACTATTCATTTCAGTTCAGTTCAATTCAATTTAATTCAGCTCAGTTCAGTTCAATTCAGTTCAATCCAGTTTAATTCAGCTGTTTTATACCGAAAAGAACATATCCTAAACAGTGATCCAAACTCACCTAAATGCAACCATTTTTAATCTTTCTTTTATGTCAAAATATGAATTTGCAAGGTATAATTTTTTGCCTATCTTACATTTCTATTTGTACACTACGTTCACCCTCGATCTCATCCTCTCAAGATAGCACATTTCATATTCTGATTACTCTCAAAATCCATCTTCATAACATAATCTTAAGTAACACTATCTGGTTAGGTATTATAACGAAAAATCTTAAACCTAACATAAAACCACACTATGATAAATAATTAAATTGACACAAAAAACAAATAAAAAACAAGTTGTTATTACCCGTTTTACTCTAAACCCATAAATCGAGTTCAAATTCTCTTTAACCTTTATCAGTTTATCATCCATATCAAAAATTCTAAAAAAACACCACCCTATAATTTTTCTTTTAAAATATTCCAATGGTCCTTTTC
The DNA here is from genome assembly GCF_026745355.1 of Beta vulgaris subsp. vulgaris. Lineage (NCBI taxonomy): Eukaryota > Viridiplantae > Streptophyta > Magnoliopsida > Caryophyllales > Amaranthaceae > Beta > Beta vulgaris. Next base: position 56,434,856 of record NC_079209.1, read on the forward strand.
CTTTCACTCAAAATCTCCTTTCCCCTAACTTAAAATCTCCATAAAGACACCACCCAAAAGCCTAACTTCTAATCAACCTCCATCCTCAATAAAATTCAAGCCTTTAAGTCTTAACGGACAAACTCCATAACTCACGTTATCTTTAGTCAAACATCTCTAATTAACATTACACTCCCAATTCTTTTTTCTTTCTTAAATAATAAAACCCTCCACATGCAATCCAAAATCTACTAGTACAAAAAAATTTGAAATTTCAATGTCCTAGAAGTAAATGACAAATTATAAAAAAATCAACAAAAGGAAAGTCCTACCTTAGAAAACGTCCACCCATCAAAAGCCCAACACAAAAAAAGCCCAACAAACTCTCCACTGTGTAAGTGTAACGCTTTCCTCCTCTTCTTCTGCTCCTACACCTCCTCCTCTCAGATTTCTCACATCACATCACATTTTTCTTCTTCTCCTTCATCTCAGATCCCCGAAATTTCATCTGGGTTTTTTTCACATCTACAATTTCTCTAAAAAAAATCTCATCTTTCCTCCAAAAATCCCATCTTTCATACCAAAAATCTTATCTTTGTTTTTACCCAAAAATCCCATCTTTTTGTTTTCACCAAAGATCCAATCTTTCACCTCAAAAATTCAATCTTTCACCCAAAAAATTGAATCTTTGATACCAAAAAAAGAGAAAAAGATGTCAAGTGGAGGTGGATCTTTGAGTGATGGTGTGATAAAGAAGATAGTTTTATCATACACATATGTAGCAATATGGATCTTCTTAAGTTTTACTGTGATAGTTTACAACAAATACATCTTAGATCGAAAGATGTTTAATTGGCCATTCCCAATATCTCTAACAATGATTCACATGACATTTTGTTCATCTTTAGCATTTATTCTTGTTAAAGTGTTGAAATTGGTGGAGCCAGTAACAATGTCAAGAGAAGTATATCTGTCATCAGTTGTACCAATTGGTGCACTATATGCTTTCTCACTTTGGTTATCTAACTCTGCATACATATATCTTTCTGTTTCTTTCATACAAATGTTGAAGGCACTTATGCCAGTTGCAGTGTATTCAATTGGAGTTATGTTTAAGAAGGAGAATTTTAAAGGTGAAACTATGGCAAATATGTTATCTATATCATTTGGTGTAGCAGTTGCAGCTTATGGAGAAGCAAAATTTGATGCTTGGGGTGTGACTTTGCAATTGGGTGCAGTTGCATTTGAAGCAACAAGATTGGTTATGATTCAGATCTTGTTAACATCAAAGGGTATAAATTTTAACCCAATTACATCATTATATTATGTTGCTCCATGTTGTTTGGTGTTTTTGTCAATTCCATGGATCTTAGTGGAATACCCAATATTGAGGGATTCATCTAGTTTTCATTTAGAGTGGTTTATATTTGGGACAAATTCTGTGTGTGCTTTTGCTTTAAATCTGGCTGTTTTCTTGCTTGTTGGAAAGACATCTGCATTGACTATGAATGTTGCTGGGGTGGTCAAAGATTGGCTGTTGATTGCATTCTCTTGGTCTGTCATTAAGGATACTGTTACACCTATCAATTTGTTTGGGTATGGTTTGGCATTTTTGGGTGTTGCATACTACAATCATACCAAGTTGCAGGCTCTTAAGGCGAAAGACGCGCAGAAGAAGACTGTTCAAGCAGATGATGAGCAGGGTAGGTTGCTTGAGGAAAGAGATGGGGATGGAAGGAGGAATGATAATCAGTCTTGATCTGGATTATCATTCGTTTTTATTGCGAATGCTTGCGGGAGTTTGGTGTTGCATTGCCAAAAAGAATTTGATGTTTGAGCTTAAAAGGGTTTAAGGATGATTTGAATGGAGAGGGTTTTCTTAGGTATTAGTACAATATGGATAATGGCGATTCCTTGATTAGAATCGCGGATTTAGTCTTAGTTATGTTTATTTATCACCATTATTAGTTCTATGTTATGATGTAGTTCTTGTTTAGATTTAATTTTATCACATAGTAGTATCATGAAAAGGAAAGGCAATGGGGGCTCGAGGCTCAGTTTCGAGGTTGGTTGTTAGTTGCTAGAGAGCCATTGTCCGAGCTCTCCTATGCCCATTCTGATCTTTTTGTCACTTTTGTTTATGTTTTTCAGTACTCTTATTATTGTTCGAGCCTTTCAGGGACTTTGATATTTATCTATTTATTGATGTCTATTGTAATATCTGTTCAGAATGCTCTTTCTGTTTATTATCTTCTCTATGTTGGTTACTTGGTTCTTGTGTGCACACTTAATCTGAAGCTTTACTCTAGTAGGTGCCATTAGCTGGTTTCTACCAGTTTTAAGACTTCATCTTTGCCTGTGATTATGGCAAAGTGCATAATTTGGGAAGATGTTTGGTTAGTTTGGATGAGCTCTTTCTCTTTGAACCATCGTTCGCATTCCCTACTCCCTAGTGTACCGTATATGCGTGGTTTTTGAGAATCTAGTAAGAGTCTGATGGCAGAGCTCCCACCTCCTGACCATGAGGTTGGAAGTTTAGATTGTCACCATTACCAAGTTGGTGATACTGTGATCCTTCGGAATAAAACTCTCCGTTATCGGTCTAAATGGCCGTGGTTTTCTTGTGGTTCGGGTCCCCTTATCTCCCTTACCGGGGCTGTGTCATCGGAAGCCTTTAGCTTCCAAATAAAAGAGTCACATATACGCATTGTTGTTTTCCATGTGAACCAAATGATTGTCTTTTTAACCCCAGAATATTGCATTCTAAACATGCTTTGCTTGTGATCTGCTGCTTGGATCTTGTTGAACTACATATATAATTGCCTTGCTTTCATTCACACTTCTCATGATTGATACATTCCTTTTGCAGTTATACCCTTTTCCATATATATCGACTTTTCGATCTTTCTAATGTTGGTTCATAGGAATAATCGCACTAATACTATCATTGAAAGATGTTTAAAATTATCTTAATCTTGCTGATGCTAGTGAGTAGTGACTAATTCAGTGCCTAATTTAATTGTTTGAGTAGGTGTGAACGAGTAAAAGCTCATTAAATTGCTGAATTAGGTATGAGCTAGTAGAGTTTGTTGTTTTAGTGCTCCACAATTAACTATAGTGCTATGATCACTATTTTCTGTTTATGTTTATGTTTAATGTCTCATCTATACTAATATATTAAAAGGCGTTCCTAAGAACGTATATGTGCCACGCGTCACCCTTCTTCATCCAATAACACTATATCCATGTCTTTCTCATATAGTAAAAAAAAAAATGAAGAATTGTTTACGTAAAGATTCGAACCCATAACCTCAAGTATGAAAGTAAGAAATCCAACCATTACTCCACCATAACATTATTGATTTTGTAATCAAAATTAATGATGACATATGAATGGAAAACGTTTGAAATACATATAATTAATAAGATGATTTTTTAAAATGAGTATGAGAATACTTATTTAACTACTAATAAATTGTAGCAAAGAGAAAATTCGGGGCATCGCCCGCGCCTAAATACTAGTTTACTCTTATGAACTGACTGATTATCAAATTCTAATGGAACTTAATCATTGTTCAATATTGACTTTATTTGGCAACACATTTAAGGTCAGTGTTAAAAGTTTAAGTCACATAATATATATAGTTGTGTCTCGGGTAAGAGTTTAAATAAAATTTAAACTCAAAAATTGACTGAAATTGAGTTGCTATCAAATATAGCATCTCAATTTAAGGTGTTGAAATTTTTAACTATCTTATTAGTTTCAGTTTTATTTCGGCTTATGCTTTCAAACATAGCCATTTTAATGAGTCTCGCGAATCTATTCATTGGTCAATTGAAGTCTACCAGGGATAATTTGGAAGGAATCAATTCCCATTGTATCTGATTCTGTCATAGTGTCATAACATTATTCATTTGCCAACAATATTATATGACTAAAAGTTGGTAATATGTCATAATTAAGGGACACAAGACAATAGATATTGGTATGACAATGAACGAGGGAGATGCGAAGATACCCTTCCCATATTCACATGTACCTAAAGGATGGGTACAATTTTTTGATCAATTCTTGCCTAAACTAGTATCAGTTTGAACCTAAATCTACTGCACCGCATATTGTGGATTTTGCTTGGATTTTAGGGATTGCGAGGGTTGGGGTGTATGGTTGTAATGGACCTATGAATAGTGATTATATGTGAGGGTAACTCATATAATTTCTTTTTACTTATTAAAAAAAATAAAAATTTAACACTCAAATAATCCATCCATCGTCTGTCATCAAATCTATACTAATATATTAAAAGGCGTACGTAACCAGGAACGGTGCCACGTGGCGCTCTTCCTATAATCACATATACAATAAAAAAAAATTAGAAATTGCATAGTATAGGTTTTGATTCCGTGACCTCAAGTTCATGCACTAAAGTTTTAACCACTAGACCACGTAGTATTTAGTGCTATTGTATCAAAGTACAATATTAATAACTGAAAATTTTCTTATCCGGGGCATAGCCCGGGCCTAATAACTAGTTTGCCATTTAAAACGTGTGTCAACCATAATTTAAACAAATAAATAATCAATGTTTTGAATATTTTAAGAAGGTGTCAAACCATAGCAGTATAAACTTGTTGATATACATACAAAATGAAAATCCTTTAGTATATCATAGAAATAAAAGGTACACATAACAATTGTTGTCTAGATCACAATAGAGTGTGTATCACGTCCTAGCTTTTCAATAGGGAGGATATATATATAATATTAATATATATATATATTATATATATATATATTATATATATTTTTTTTTTTTTGATTGGGAAATTAAGTCAGCCCAAGGGCTAACCCCTACCAAAGCTACTAGCCTTGTAGGAACTACCAGCACATTGGCTGGTAAAGCATGCTAAGGAAATACCCCAACATAATGCTGGGGGTAAGGATCGAACCCCTGACCTCAAGGATCAGAGGGGAGTGCTCTACCACTTGAGCTAACTCCTCATCCTTAATAGGGAGGATATATGGTGAGTAAGTTTTTACATGTATCTTTTATTCGACTCATTGTCCATAATTAATAACGAATATTTTGATATTTATATCGCTCACCTAAAAGGAGGGTATACTCCCGAATCCACCAAATGCTACTTCAAATGCGATCTTGATTCCAAGTTCCCAACTCATTAATTAAAGATATTTATCTCGTTTCCGTACGACTTACGAGTAAAGCTTATTAGTTTGTAATATTGATGGTGACAAAAACTAAATGCTTAACGATGATATATGACTTTTCTTCTGTAGATGAGAAGTTTGGTAATCCGTAATATCAATCGACTTGTGGAGTGAAGACTGAAGATTGAGTGTGATTTAAAGTAAAGACCACGTTTTGGGAATTTTGCGATGATGCCAACCTTAGCTGCCCATAAACTTCTTTGGGTGTTTGGAAAATCACCATCTTATGAGTTGGTGCTTCTTGGCAGTTCTCACGATGTCATTATCCTAATAATTGATGTGGAATATTGTGTTTATTGCTAACTAACATTTTAAAATTTGGTGTAGTTCATTCAAAAGAATTTGGTGTAGTTGACTAATGAGTCACTCGAAGAATAGAAGTATGGAACATGTAGTTTGTAGCTTGTAAATTGTAAGGAATATCTTTCATCATGATGTATTCATGTGGATGATATCCTCTTATGGTAAGGATAGACCCATCTTAGTTAATGGGGGAAATAGAAAGGTTTTTGGGCAAATATGATCCATAGAGATGGCCATTGGTGCGGGCTGGGACGTGGGCTTTAGTGGGTCGGGATGAGATTTTACGGCTCATAACCGGATTGTAAAATTTACGGCTTGGGTGGGTTGGTCTATGGGCTGAAAAATCTTAACCCACACCGGTCTGTTATCGATTTTCACGGTTCGTGGACCTAGCAGGTTAGCGAGCCGACAAGAGAATTTTTTTTTCAAAGTTATATAATCATTTATTATTGTTACATAAAACCTTTAATATTAATTAAAATATATACAATTATCAATATTAATGAATAATTTCATTATTTTTGAATTTTATTGAATTATAATATATGCAATTTGATTAAAATATATACAATTTGGTTGAATAATTACTTGGACTGGGCTGATCCGTTGCATGGGCTGCTCTGGACTACTTTCATGAATCGGATTGGGCAGTTTTAGTAGCGGACTTTGTGGACTGGACTCAAAAAATCCGGTACACGATTCACCCACGAATTTCACGGTTCGAGCTAGACTGGATTGAGCTTTTCGCACGCTTAACTCACACGGCCCAAGAGGCGGGTTGGGCTGGATTGACCCGCACTGTTGGCCATCTTTAATGATCTATATCATTTCTATTATTTTCATTACACAATTAAGTTAGACTACTTCTATTTTTTCTTAATTACATTTATCTGGAACAGCCATATATGAAATTATTCTTGACTCTTCCATATAAGTACATTTTTTTTTATGCATATATGAACCACAAAGACAGTCTAAAGTATAAAGAAGGGGAAGGGAGATTCGAACCTATGAGTTGTGATCTATCGTTCACAATACCTCAATCTCAACCATTAAGCCAAGACATTCTTGATCTATATAGATACATATATATGTACAATGAACGTGTTGCCACCTCTTCTATTTCCCATGTTCTAACTCGATAAAACCTACAAGTGTGTACCTAGATTAGTAGATTTCTCTTGGATGCATCATATGATTGTTGTATCGGAGTTCAACTAGTTTGTAAAAGTATAGGGATACATATTCAAAAAAGTATTTCATCTGTTTTTTAAAGTGCAACACTTCAACTTTGCAATATTCACATAACTCACTTTGATCATACTTTTAATTTACTAATATATAAATACAAAAATGATCATATGAAACATAGTTAGTTTTGTTTTAATGAATTTTTTCATAATCTCAACTTTCTATAACTTTTACAAATATATTAAACATATCAATAGTTAAAGTGTATATTAACAAACGTGAAAATCAAACTGTTGTACTTATTTAGAAATGGAGGTTAGTACTTATTTTTGTTTGTTCCGAACATAAAATTGTATATACATGAGTGGATGGAATCAGATATCTACTTTTCACCCCTTTTGTGGATGCCTAATTGCCTATTAGCTAAGGCCATGTTCATAGTCTTTCTTGCTGGCTTGCTCCTCCCACTGGAGTAGGCCATTGCTATTGCAGTTAAGCTAGGGCGAAGGTATGGGTTTGAAGAAATTATTGTAGATTCATACTGCCAATTATTAATCATGGCTTGGCAAAAGGTGCCACTTATTTTTCTAATTTTGATTCCGTTTTACACGATATATAAGAAAGGATGTCAATTCTGTAGTCCATCACCTTGCTAATCTAATTCCTTTCGAAATTGGATACATTTAAGAGAATAACCGTCCTTCGAAAATTTTCTCGTATATAATTATGGACATTTTGTCTCTTAGTTATATTGAACTAGCTCTTATTAAAAAAAAAAAAAAAGAAGCTAAAGCTATTAAATGAAAACCCAATATACAATCAATTTTATATGCTCTCCTCATTAATTTTCGATGCTCCTAGTTTGATTTTTTTTTTTCTAAAAATTTCGAACTACGACCATAAAAGTGTACTACCATCTCCTTAATTAATTGCCAAGGTTGCTTATTGTTGGTTATTTTGTTTAATTTTTTTTTCTTTTCCAATTAATATTCTACTAATATACTAGGGTGATTATCGGACTAATGGGCCAAGAGGATCTGCCCTTGTAGGGCCTACTACGTAACGGTAAGAAAAGCCCAACAAAGGCTGGAAATTGGGTACAACAGGCAGGCCCAAAGAACCTAGTACATGAAGTATCACAAGATCTGAGAATTTTTCTCGGTACTCAATTAATGAGCTCTCACAAGTCACATGTTCCTCAACGACGTTAATGATTTCCCAGAATTCCCAAATCATAAAGTTGGATTGCATTTCTGTGTGACCTGATCTCTGATAATTGTTCTTGATGAATTAACATCTCCTCAAACCATGCTCTAGCGAGGAGTGATTTAGTGACCCTAAGGATTGTCAACTTTATTATTCGTTTTTCGTTGGTTAAGAATACATTAGAACATTATTTTTATGTCACTTCTCCCCTCAATTTATTACATATATATCAATATTTTATTCTAATATGTCGAAAAGGGTTGGCAATCATAAGGATTACTCAAACATTTTCATGCTCTAGTTGATCATTTCTAGAGAAGGGCATAGCTGTTCTTTTGCAATTGTTTCCTACAATTTAAATGTTGCATTGTGTCAAACTACTCTCCCCATTTCAAAATACTTCTATAAGATATTCATGCTCTATGAAAATTTGCCTTGACCACATATATATCTTATAATATGACGAACAAAAAGTGTAAGAATCATGCCATTAGATTTGTCTTGAAAATACTATAATAATATTTTTTTTTTTATCACAAGAATTGGGAGTAATTAACAGTCAAGGTTCAACCTCGAATATCATGTGTGACTTATATTTTGAAACAGATGAAGTATTTTATATTGCGGCAATGATGATTTCAAGATAATACAAATTATTAATTAGAAACATTTTGTGAGTAAGGTTTCTATTCGATTAGATTTTAATATGTAGTGGACAACGGGCATGGGCCAGGCCCAAACCGTGTCGGATGCCCACCTCTAGTTATTATGCTTGCGAATTTTCACGCTTTTGTAAAAGAAGGAAGTAGATGAATCCCCCAAGTTATCAACTTTAATCTCGTGTTGTTCATCAGCGTTAAGACATTTTAGTGCAAAGGGAACAACTTTGGACGCAATGGCAGATCTTCATTGGGGCAGGCCTGGGCCTAGCTCCTGTATGTTTTTTTTAACAAAAAAATTAAGCCTTGTAATTTAGAGCCCAAAATCCAACATACAAAAACAAGTTACACAACATCATAGTATGTTATTGTGGAAAAATCTGGCCCCTGTAGCCAATCTTTCAAGATCCGCCACTGTTTGGACGCACATGGTTTTGTTGGGTTAAACAATACTACCGTAGATACTTGTTCAAGAACCTACCACTATCAATGCAAATCAAGCTGTTGCACGAGCGAATTAGTTTAGTAGTAAAATCATGTCGAAACTCTGAAGGCAAAGCGAGTTCCGTAGGACGAGGGGATGAGGTGCTATTACGCTAAGAAAGTCACCAACAATGTATAGAAGAGCTAGAAATAAAGATGAGTAAGACATTAGGGCTCCGTTTGGTAGGGCGTAAAACATTTTCCTGGAAAACTGTTTTCCTCTATTTTCAGTTTTACATTGTTTGGTTGACAAAAGAGTGTAAAACCATTTTCACTTAGGGTAAAATTACTCTCCCAATGATAGAAAACCATTTTCCTTCCAAAATGAAGGGAAAACTGTTTTCCTTATCTCTCTAATACATTTTTCTCACTACCTTCTTACTTTCCCTTTCATTTTCTTTTTATTTCATCATTTTCCTCCCATGAAACCAAACAACGGAAAACTAATTTCGGAATTGTGTTTTCCATTGTAAATTGTTTTCCATGAAAATCATTTTACACTGAAAATGTTTTACGGCCTACCAAACGGAGCCTAGATTTGGGGTTTTCGAGTGCGGTCGTTTGACAACAAAGGAAGCCTATGAAAATGATTTATAGTACATCAACATCTAAAGCTTCGTCTTCAATGTTTACTAAGATAATTCGTAAATATGTTTGAAAATATTGTACACTAGTATGATTTTTTTTTTTTTGTCAAATGAGGCCTATAAAGTGTTTTTATAGAGAAAAACCTAATAAAAACTTTTGCATGTAAAAATCAAATAATTACAAGTGTTTGTTACTTAAGACCACATTATTATTTTTCCTAAAATATCTTATAACTACATTTAATTAAGGCAAAATAAAGTTGTATTTTACTTTTTTGTGCCTTAATGTTAAATTAGGATGAGTTATTATGTTAGGTTTTTAATTGACATTATTATCCTTTACTCGTATTTGATAATTTTAAGAGTTTGCTAGGCCTAATAATAAACTCATAATATGATGAGTTTGTCTGGTAAGAAACCGCCTACTTTTAAATTAAATTATGGCAATGGTAAGCCTAATAATGACTAAGCTAATTCATTTTGGTGAATAGTTTAATCTATTTAATTACTAGGTCTACTTTTATATTAAAATTAGATCATATCTTTTAATAATTTGTTTTATATGATAACATTTCCTCTTGTTTGAGGTGGCCGGACTGTTCAAATTCAAGTACCCAACTTCGAAATTTGATGTCATCTTGTATTGGTCTATGTAATTGAGAGAGAGTATGATCAGATTCGTCCATATCACCATATGCGATCCGACTTTCTTGATTTTTTTTTTAAAATTGGGAAAACGTGCATTGATTAAATAACAAAAGTACAACCTATTACTAAACAACAACACAAAGAACAAACGAAAGCCTAAAGGAGCTTTATGAGTTCTTACATGCCCTAAAAAACAGATATAAGCAAAGCTAATAAAAAGTCGCCTAAGAAGTAGCACGCCGCTAGTCGATGAATGTGCTGGTGAAAGCAAAACTCTGGTGATTGATGACGAATGTGGTTGGAGAAGCAAATGGGATTCTTGGCTCATGAGCTATAAAAGAGTCACATTCCTAGGTGACTCATGACTCTCTTTCGAGAGTACGTCAAGTTTCTCCGTAAAGTAGGAGAAACAGGGCGTGCTGAAATCCACCAGATGAAACTGGGGGGGCCGCTTGCAGATTTGATTTTGTCAAGGCAAAGACCATTTAGATCATTGCCAAGCGAAAAGGAGAGCTAAACATGGTGAGCTCTCGAACACAACTCCGATTTGTGAAACCGGAAAACATAAAGTCCAACCGTGAATAACGAACATCGCCTCGACCATACTCACATTTATCGTCCATGTGATGTACCCGGTCCTTCAACAAACATGTCAATGAAACTACATATGTAACGACTACAACCTTACACCACCATCCCATATTCGACTGACAAACAATTTCAAAAAACTAGAACCAACAACAAACTATGTCCAGAACAACGTGGACGAACCAACTCACACCAACTAGGGGGGAGAGGAAAGGGAAGCCCAACTACTGGGGGGAAGGGAAGGGGATGCCCGAACAAAACCAAACAACACTCGAACAGGGGATACAGGGGATGGGTTGAGGACTTGACTGAACCACTCAAACCTAGGGGAGAAAAGGAAAGGGGAAGCCCGATTAACTAAGACAGGGGAGGGGAAGGGGAGGCCCGACGAAGGAACAGGGCAGGGGGAAGGGAGGGCCGACGAAGGAACAAGGCAGGGGGAGACGATACCTAAGTGACGTGACTGGGGAGGGGGAAGATGGACGACACGAACTGGCGGCGACATGGGCCTGCACGTGGCGGCGGCTGACCGGAATAAAGAATCGACGACCACAAAAGCTCGAGCGAAAACCAGCGACGAAGGGAACCCGCGACGCGACTAACTTTTGAATGAGAAGAGAACAAGCAGCGAAACAAGCAGCAGGTTCGCCGGCTACATGCGCCCACCAGCGAGCCTGCTGCGGCGAATTTCTGTGGAGGGAGGCTAGGGTTTTGGGAGTTGGGGCATAGGGAGAAGAGAGAATAGGCAATTTAATACACTTTTCTAGGACCAACTTTAATTTTTTGATTTTAAAGAAGACTTTCTTAATTTTATGGGGCCATTTTGGAACCAAAAAGAAACCAATTTGATGGAGTTGCCTACAATAATGCCAAAAGACCCGTGAAATTTTACCTTTGTCATTGACTGAGCATGAGAGCACCTCATTCATTGAGCAAATTAATTTGGAAATTTTTCACTTTTTTTTTTTTTGAGGGGAAAACGGGTCAAAAGATTATATTAAATCAATTTCCGCCAAAGCTGTAACACCCCCACGACTCCTCCTTTTATAAACTAGGAGAAATTGCGGGAGTTGTTATGCCACGCATGATAATACGTAAGGCTAATCAGATAATACAGCGGAAGTCTTTTAAAATAAACTAAAAATACTTTAATACAATAGAAATAAGAAAGTATGTAAATGAATTACAAACTCCGAGACTATCCCATACTAGTCCCATCTTCAAAAGTCAAACCTTGACCCCATTGGTCAAGTAAAGTCAAATAAAAATTTAAGATAACTTAAATAAATAAAGTACTGTACTGAAAACTCCCATCCGGATGCTTATGATTTCCATGCACATCAAGAACTTGTACTGCAACTTCTTCTCTAAACTCTGCTCACCAAATGGATCATCACAGGGTTGTTGAGGAAAAACAACAACCAAAAGAAAACAAGAAACACATACATCAGCAACGCTGAGTACATAACACAACTAACTAATGCGAATAATAATGCATGCAATCCTCAATCAGTTCGGCTTGCTCTTCTTACGACTCTACATGCGACAAGCATATAACTGAACTTACTAAATACTTTCTTTTAATTATTATTTGGCAATGAACGGGCACCGTCCTCCTCTTGGAGTCATACGGGCTACTATTTCTTGTGTAAGAGATCCCACACCTCTTACTAAAGTTCCATGAACTTTAAATAACTTGACTCGAGAAATTTAAGCTTGTTAGTAATGAACGAGGGTGAGAGTGAGCCTCTAGACTCAACATCTCAGAGAAAAAAGATACGAGTGACACCTAGTCCACTCAAAGATCTTGATAATTGGAATTCCATAAACTTGCTTGATAAAATAAAACATTAACATCGTCATGCTAAGCTTATGCAGGAGTATAGTTTCACACTAACTCCCCCCTTATGTTCAATACTCATGGGGATCCATCCCAAGATTTTATTGCCAAAGCCCATTATGTGAGACACATTCACAATAATACATCTAGCAAATAAATTAATTTCTTATCTTTCTTTAACAAGTGAATGCAACAAACACCAAATTAACTCAATTCTAAATTCTTTGAGACCTTGCTCATCTTATTACTTTAATGACTCCATGAGTCCTTTTTCTTACTTTCTTAAGGATCCATGATCCAATCAATTGAGTCCTTGCTCAATGATTAAACTACTTGTGAGACCTTGCTCAACAACTTTAACTTATGAGACCTTGCTCAATAACTTGATAACTTGTGAGACCTTGCTCAATAAAATATAATTTCTCATGAGACCTTGCTCAATAAAATATATAAACTTCTAATGAGACCATGCTCAATAAAATATATAAACTTTCTAATGAGACCATGCTCAATAAAATATATAAACTTCTATTGAGACCATGCTCAATACAATATACAACCTCAAATGAGACCATGCTCAATAAAATATATAAACTTCTATTGAGACCATGCTCAATACAATATTCATAGGCAAGCCCTAACTTCAAGAGTAACTTTAATAACTTTAATCATGCTCAAAAGCAATAATCATCAATCCCATGCTTTTCAAATATAGGAATAACCCAAAAGTTCCATTCCTAATCTCCTTTCTAAGTTCTCAACATATACTCAAACAATTTCAAGGCATAAGCCTCTCCTTACTCCTCATGCTCAATAAAATTATATCCTTTGAAACTACTAAAGTCAAGGTCAAAGTGTATGTACCTTGATTACACAAAAATCAACAGTCAAAAGTTTGACTGGCTTTAATTATTCTTGAAACCTACCAACAATAAAGTACTATCAATTAGTACTTCCAACAACAATTCAAAGCTACTTACTAATTAAAATACATTTTAAATATACTAATAAAGCTGATTTTTCTTACAAATGCTTTAAAAACTATTTTTAAAGTCATAACTTGAAAACCTTTACTATTAGGCAAAACCCACTACAAACTAATACTTAAAACTTCATAAAACTACTAATTTACTTAATAAATTACTGCTGTAAATTATTAAAATAATAATAACAATTTCTTTTTTTTTTTTACAAGTGGTTCAAAAACCACAAATCTCAAAACTAACCCAACCGGCGCCACCACAAGCACCACCCGCACCACCACTGACGCGACGGTGGCAGCGGCGCTCGTGCCTAGTCGCTGGTCACCTACTGCTGGCCGGCAGTGGTCCCGTCGAAACTCGACGATCTCGCCGGCGAACCACCACCGTGGTGGCCGGAAATCGTGAACAAAGAGGAGAGAGAAAATAAGGAAGAAAACCCCAAAATTTCAGAAAAATAATTACCTCTTTGCTTCCCTTTGATAATTGCAAGATCTTCCTATAAATTTAAAAAAAAAACTAGATTAGAAGCTAGAATTATTGAAGAGGATTACTTGAAAAACTTACTTGAGGAAGAACAAAGGTTTGAGAGGAAAAACCCACTTACTCCTTTTTGAAAAATGGTGGCTAGTGAAGAAGATGGAAAAAATGGGAAACTCTAGGTTTTCCCCTTTTTATAGTGGTAGTCATTTTGGGTAAAAGACCAAAATGCCCTTACTCATCAAATTGCCAAAATACATTTGATGATAAATTTCCAAAATAATCTTCCTACTAATATTAACAAAATACTTTCTTGAAAATACTAAAATACTTCTTTGTGGAATACTCAAATACTCTTTTGGTAAAATGACCAAAATCCTTCTGCTCTTAAATACTGAAATTAAATAGCTTTAATATTAAAAATGATTAAAACTATTTAATTAAATATCTTTAAAATATGGGGGATTACAGTCTACCCCCTTAAAAGAAGTTTGGTCCCGAAACTTAAACAAAACCTCCTCTCTAATCCAACTTTCAACTTTGAAAACTTATGAGCATTACGCCCTAATATAATTCTTTCTTAAGAAGTAGCCAAATAATACGCTACTAAGTAAAACAAGTAGCCAAATAATACGCTACTGAATAAAACAAGTAGCCAAATAATACGCTACTGAATAAAACAAGTAGCCAAATAATACGCTACTGAATAACACAAGTAGCCAAATCATACGCTACTTAATAAAACTTTTGCCTTGAATATTCAAACTATGAAATGTTTACTTTGCTTGAAAAGTTTTCCTTGAAAACTCTAAAAATAGGAGTGCCAAATGCAACAAATTCTTACTAATTTCTAGCAAAATGCGCGCACGCACTCTACCCCCCTTAAAGGAGTTACGTCCCGGAACTCAACTCACCTAGTCGAAGAGCTCAGGATACTTCTTTCTCATCTCGTCTTCAGCCTCCCAGGTAGCCTCTTCGGTACGCTGGTTAGACCACAAAACCTTGAGTATCTTTATATCTTTATTTCTTGTACTCCTCACCTTAGAGTCCAAGATCTTTACTGGTCTCTCTTCAAAAGAAAGCGTCTCATCCACTTCTATAATCTCGGGATCTAATACGTGAGACTTATCGGGCACATATCTCTTTAGTTGGGATACATGGAACACATTATGCACCTTTCCCAAGTTATTTGGCAAATCTAAACGATAAGCCAATCTTCCAATTCTTTCAATGATGTCATACGGACCTATAAACTTCGGGCTAAGCTTTCCTTTTTGCCCAAAACGCATCACCCCTTTCATAGGTGACACCTTTAGTAAGACTTTCTCGCCTACTTGATATTCGCTATCTCTTCTATTCTGATCTGCATAGGCCTTTTGACGATCCTGGGCCGCCCTCATCTTCTCACGAATATATCTTACTTGATTCACGGTATCTTCAATCATTTGCGTCCCAAAGTAACCGTTCTGCAATATCGTTCCAGCACAATGGAGCGACATTTGACCGTATAAAGCTTCAAAAGGAGCCATCTTAATGCTAGAATGGTAGCTATTGTTGTATGAGAATTCTATTAAAGCCAACATCTCATCCCAAGTCTTAGGGTAATCTAAGGCACACGCCCTCAACATATCTTCGAGAGTCTGAATGGTTCTTTCCGATTGACCATCAGTTGCTGGATGAAAAGCTGTACTCTTAAGCACATCGGTCCCAAAAGCTTTCTGTAATGCCTCCCAAAAATGAGATAAGAATCTTGAATCTCTATCAGACACATAGTGGAAGGAACTCCATGATGCCTCACCACTTGGTCCACATATACTTTACCACACTGTTCCATCGACCAATTGTCCTTCATTGGAACAAATTTTGCTACCTTAGTTAGTCTATCTACTATCACCCACATTTGGTGAAACCTTTCGCTGTCTTGGAAGAACCTACAATGAAATCCATTGCTATGTCATCCCACTTCCACTCCGGCACTAGTAACGGTTGAATCGTCGCTTAAGGTCTCTTGTGGTCGTTCTTCACCTTCGGGCAAGTCAAACACCTAGCAACAAATTCAGCTACTTCTCATTTCATATTGTTCCACCAGAGAATTAGCTTCAAGTCCTAATATAGTTTATCCCTCCAGGGGGATAGAATAAGTCGTGTTGTGCCCTTCTTTCATCACTTTTTCTTTCAACTCGTGCAACTTGACGGTATGCACCATCTTCCATTGAATCGGACACTTCCATCATCATGGATACTAAACTCCTTGTCTTTTTCTCCTCGATGAGCTTCTTTACTTCTCCATTTCCTCATTCCCTTCTTGAGCCTTTAAAATTTCTTCATTCAATTCTGACTGGATTGAAATGGATTTAAGCATGCTTCCACTCCATACTCCCAACAACTTCAATGTGAGCTTCCTAAACTCGTCACACAATTCTTGGAAGTACCAAAGTACTTAAACTATGGCTAGACTTACGACTTAACGCGTCGGCAACGACGTTTGCCTTTCCTTCATGGTATAAGATCTCAATGTCATAGTCATTCACCAACTCTAACCATCTTCTCTGTCTCATATTCAAATCCTTTTGAGTATACAAATACTTCAGACTCTTGTGATCTGTATACAATTCACCTTCACTCCATATAAGTAGTGTCGCCAAATCTTCAAAGCAAACACTATTGCGGCTAATTCTAGATCATGGGTTGGGTAATTCACTTCGTACGGTTTCAATTGCCTAGAAGCGTAGGCTATAACCTTTCGATTTTGCATCAAACACACACCCTAAACCATTTTTCGAAGCGTCACTATATACCTCCAACTCAGCATTTCCTCTGGCAACGTCAAAATCGGAGCTGTAGTCAACAACTCCTTAAGCTTCTTAAAGGCTTTCTCACACTCCTCGGTCCATATGAACTTCGTATCCTTCTTCATAAGACTAGTCATTGGTTTAGCTACCCTCGAAAATCCTTCACAAAACGTCTATAGTAGCCAGCTAGACCCAAGAAACTCCTTATATCAGTAACATTCCTAGGTTTAGGCCATTCGCTCACTGCGGTTATCTTCGACGGATCTACGGAAATTCCCTTCTTTGACACAATGTGGCCAAGAAATGCCACTTCTTCCATCCAAAATTCACACTTCGAGAACTTTGCGTAAAGCTGATTCTCCCTAATGTAGACAATACTGACCTCAAGTGCTCTTCATGCTCCTCCTTGTTCTTCGAGTAGATAAGGATATCATCGATGAATACGACTACAAATTTGTCCAAATACTCTCGAAACACTCTATTCATGAGGTCCATAAACATCGCTGGTGCATTGGTTAAACCAAATGGCATCACGGTGAACTCATAGTGACCGTACCTCGTCCTAAAGGCAGTCGTTGGTATGTCCTTCTCCCTAATCTGCAGTTGGTGATACCCTGACCTCAAGTCTATCTTTGAAAATATTCCTGCTCCTCTTAATTGATCGAATAGGTCATCAATCCTCGGTAACGGATACTTATTCTTAATAGTCACCTTATTGAGATCTCTATAATCAATACATAGCCTCAAGCTTCCATCCTTCTTCTTTACGAATAAAACAGGCGCTCCCCATGGGGAATAACTAGGTCTAATGTACCCTTTCTCGAGTAATTCCTCTAGTTGCTTATTGAGCTCCTTCATCTCTGCTGGAGCCATTCTATAGGGTGCTTTTGATATAGGGGCAGTTCCAGGAACTAAGTCTATGGTGAATTCTAACTCCCTTTTAGGTGGCATTCCCGGTATATCTTCCGGAAATACGTCTGGAAACTCATTCACCACTTTCACATGCTCTATCTTAAGCTTATCTTCTTCCAACCTCTGCACACTACACAAGAATAACGAAGCTCCCTTGCTCACTTGCTTTACCAAACTTAAGGCTGAAATGATCTTAATTCTACCTTCTTGTGGTTTAGTCTTGAAAGTCACCTTTTTCCCATTCTTATTCCTCAATCTCACTTTTTGTTCTCCACAAAGAATCTCGGCTTTATACTCCTTAAGCCAATCCATCCCTAAAATAATCTCCAAGTCTTCCAATGGAAATTCTATGAGGTTGGTTTCAAAGTCTACATCCCCAATTCTCACAAGGACGTTTTCATATACTCTTGAGCAAGTTACTACTTCCCCAGATGGTAACATAATAGGAATTTCAACATTCCTAGGTTTCCTAAGCCATATTTTGAAACAACTAATTTGACAACAAATGAACGTCGGCTCCTGAATCAAATAAAGCTTTAACAAAAGTGGAATTAATAGAAACATTACCCTAACTACGTCCTTGACGTCTCAGCTTCCTAGCACTTATGACATTCAACCTTGCCACTGCAGGCACACTAGGACCAGCTCCACTCAAAACGGTCTTGTTGTTCCCATTTTGCCTGTTCCCACCTTGATAGTTGTTGCCTCCTGACTGGTTTCGATTACCCTGACCAAACTGGTTTCCGCTCTTGCCCTTGTCGTCTTCAACTCAAGGTTCTTGGAGAAGCACTCATACTCTCGGTGACCCAATTTGTGGCAGTAGTTACACTCCACCAGCTTTCCTTCACAATCCTTTCCAGGATGATTGTATGGGCACCTCTTGCAGAAATACACGCGTTCGTCTCCTTTCTTTCCCTTATTAGAACCATTTCCACCCTTCTGTGGTTGATATTGGCCTCCATTCCTTTGGCCACTAGATTGTCCTCCTTGGTGAAAGTTATTTTGAGGCTTGAACTTCTTGTCGTTCCTCTGGAAATTATGACTAGGATTCTCCTTCCTCTTATTGTTCGAGCTCTCAACTCCAGCTTGTTTCAAATAGGAACCTAAATGAGCAGCTCTATCATACACTTCCTCTAAGGTCCTGAAAGTTGAACCTCCTAGCCCAAGCTTCACCTCAAGACTAAGTCCAGTCTCGAACCTAATTGCCTTTCTTTCCTCAGTAGGTACTAACTCGGAGCAAACTTCATCAATCCTACAAACTTCTCATAGTACTGCTCCACAGTCATGTCACCTTGCTTCAACTCATCAAACTCAGTGGCCTTTTGCCTCCTCAAGAAATTGGGATAAAATTTCTCCTTCATAGCTACTCCGAAAGCCTTCCAATCAAAGTCAGGCCTTGCCATTAACGTCTCCTTATGCTGCGACCACCAAAAGTCAGCTTCCTCCTTAAGGTAATATGCAGCTATAGCTACTTTCCTATTATCTGGACATTGGATAGCATCGAATAGCTTCTCGAAATCCCTAACCCAGTTCTCAAGCTTAACAGGATCACCCTTCCCATCATAAGAAGGCGGTTTACTATCACTAACCCTCTTAAACCAATCAACAGACTTCTTCTTTGAAGGACCTCTTCTAGCTAAATTCGTAGTCACTCGGACTAAATTCCTCAGTTGAGCATCAATTCTAGCGTTTCTATCGGCCATTGATCTGCCAAAGAAAAAAAATTTTGACTCAAAAATCGCTTATTGACCCTCAATATA
The DNA here is from genome assembly GCF_026745355.1 of Beta vulgaris subsp. vulgaris. Lineage (NCBI taxonomy): Eukaryota > Viridiplantae > Streptophyta > Magnoliopsida > Caryophyllales > Amaranthaceae > Beta > Beta vulgaris. The sequence goes on from NC_079209.1 coordinate 56,454,494, forward strand.
GGTCAAAAATACTAAGCAAATGCCACGCTGACATTTAATTCGCAATCTCCTTTCTAAGGAACTTTTATACTAACTCTCTTACTAGAGTAGTAGATTAAAGCAAAACTAGCACTTTTTCGTAGTCATACTACACCTTTAAGTCCAAACTGGACTCCATGCAAGTAGAAAATGCTAATCACGTTGCAATCAAACACTTAGTCACATAAAACACATCAAAAGTGCTACTAGAACTTAGAGCACTTACTAATCTAAGACACATAAAGACTTAGTGACTAATGCGACGCAATGTACATATGCTCTAAGACACATAAAGACTTAGTGACTAATGCGACACAATATACATATGCATATGCAATTCCCTTCCCTTTTGCAATTCGACTTTGAAATACTTTTAAGTTCGAAAACTTTTGTAAAATAAGGTAGTATAAACCTTGGAGCTCTGATACCACTTTGTAACACCCCCACGACTCCTCCTTTTATAAACTAGGAGAAATTGCGGGAGTTGTTATGCCACGCATGATAATACGTAAGGCTAATCAGATAATACAGCGGAAGTCTTTTAAAATAAACTGAAAATACTTTAATACAATAGAAATAAGAAAGTATGTAAATGAATTACAAACTCCGAGACTATCCCATACTAGTCCCATCTTCAAAAGTCAAACCTTGACCCCATTGGTCAAGTAAAGTCAAATATAAAAATTAAGATAACTTAAATAATAAAGTACTCGTGCACTGAAAACTCCCATCCGGATGCTTATGATTTCCATGCACATCAAGAACTTGTACCTGCAACTTCTTCTCTAAACTCTGCTCACCAAATGGATCATCACAGGGTTGTTGAGGAAAAACAACAACCAAAAGAAAACAAGAAACACATACATCAGCAACGCTGAGTACATAACACAACTAACTAATGCGAATAATAATGCATGCAATCCTCAATCAGTTCGGCTTGCTCTTCTTACGACTCTACATGCGACAAGCATATAACTGAACTTACTAAATACTTTCTTTTATTATTATTTGGCAATGAACGGGCACCGTCCTCCTCTTGGAGTCATACGGGCTACTATTTCTTGTGTAAGAGATCCCACACCTCTTACTAAAGTTCCATGAACTTTAAATAACTTGACTCGAGAAATTTAAGCTTGTTAGTAATGAACGAGGGTGAGAGTGAGCCTCTAGACTCAACATCTCAGAGATAAAGAATACGAGTGACACCTAGTCCACTCAAAGATCTTGATAATTGGAATTCCATAAACTTGCTTGATAAAATAAAACATTAACATCGTCATGCTAAGCTATATGCAGGAGTATAGTTTCACACTAACTCCCCCCTTATGTTCAATACTCATGGGGGATCCATCCCAAGAGTTTTATTGCCAAAGCCCATTATGTGAGACACATTCACAATAATACATCTAGCAAATAAATTAATTTCTTATCTTTCTTTAACAAGTGAATGCAACAAACACCACAATTAACTCAATTCTAAATTCTTTGAGACCTTGCTCATCTTATTACTTTAATGACTCCATGAGTCCTTTTTCTTACTTTCTTAAGGATCCATGATCCAATCAATTGAGTCCTTGCTCAATGATTAAATACTTGTGAGACCTTGCTCACATTTAACTTATGAGACCTTGCTCAATAACTTGATAACTTGTGAGACCTTGCTCAATAATATAATTCTCATGAGACCTTGCTCAATAAATATATAAACTTCTAATGAGACCATGCTCAATAAATATATAAACTTTCTAATGAGACCATGCTCAATAAAATATATAAACTTCTATGAGACCATGCTCAATAAATATACAACCTCAAATGAGACCATGCTCAATAAAATATATAAATCTTGAGACCATGCTCAATAAATATTCATAGGCAAGCCTAACTTCAAGAGTAACTTTAATAACTTTAATCATGCTCAAAAGCAATAATCATCAATCCATGCTTTTCAAATATAGGAATAACCCAAAAGTTCCATTCCTAATCTCCTTTCTAAGTTCTCAACATATACTCAAACAATTTCAAGGCATAAGCCTCTCCTTACTCCTCATGCTCAATAAAATATATATCCTTTGAAACTACTAAAGTCAAGGTCAAAGTGTATGTACCTTGATTACACAAAAATCAACAGTCAAAAGTTTGACTGGCTTTAATTATTCTTGAAACCTACCAACAATAAAGTACTATCAATTAGTACTTTCCAACAACAATTCAAAGCTACTTACTAATTAAAATCAGCATTTTAAATATACTAATAAAGCTGATTTTTCTTACAAATGCTTTAAAAACTATTTTTAAAGTCATAACTTGAAAACCTTTACTATTAGGCAAAACCCACTACAAACTAATACTTAAAACTTCATAAAACTACTAATTTACTTAATAAATTACTGCTGTAAATTATTAAAATAATAATAACAATTTCTTTTTTTTTTTTACAAGTGGTTCAAAAACCACAAATCTCAAAAACTAACCCAACCGGCGCCACCACAAGCAACCCGCACCACCACTGACGCGACGGTGGCAGCGGCGCTCGTGCCTAGTCGCTGGTCACCTACTGCTGGCCGGCAGTGGTCCCGTCGAAACTCGACGATCTCGCCGGCGAACCACCACCGTGGTGGCCGGAAATCGTGAACAAAGAGGAGAGAGAAAATAAGGAAGAAAACCCCAAAAATTTCAGAAAATCATTACCTCTTTGCTTCCCTTTGATAATTGCAAGATCTTCCTATAAATTTCAAAAATAAAACTAGATTAGAAGCTAGAATTATTGAAGAGGATTACTTGAAAAACTTACTTGAGGAAGAACAAAGGTTTGAGAGGAAAAACCCACTTACTCCTTTTTGACAAAATGGTGGCTAGTGAAGAAGATGGAAAAAGATGGGAAACTCTAGGTTTTCCCCTTTTTATAGTGGTAGTCATTTTGGGTAAAAGACCAAAATGCCCTTACTCATCAAATTGCCAAAATACATTTGATGATAAATTTCCAAAATAATCTTCCTACTAATATTACAAAATACTTTCTTGAAAATACTAAAATACTTCTTTGTGGAATACTCAAATACTCTTTTGGTAAAATGACCAAAATACCCTTCTGCTCTTAAATACTGAAATTAAATAGCTTTAATAATTAAGAATGATTAAAACTATTTAATTAAATATCTTAAAAATATGGGGGATTACAAAAGCTAAAATGCTTTGGGGAAAAGAATCAAACCATACAGATTCAGAGTCCATCTCAATCTCCCATCTAGCAGCTAAGTGAGCAACAGTATTACCCGTTCTCCTAACATGATTAATAGAAAAAGCAGAAAAATTATGGCTAGCTTCTCGAATAGCATCATATAGCAGGAAGATCGGTGCATACCCTCTCACCCCCTTCGCAACATGTTGCACCGCATTCAAGGCATCTCTCTCGAGAATAACACGGCTGAAACCAAGCCTACCAGCCACCTGCGACCCAAATTTCAAAGCACCCGCCTCAGCCATAGCAGCATCCCATCGTTGACTGCAGCGACACACCGCCATTCCAACCACCTGACCACCAGAATCTCGGGCCACCACCCCAACACCTTCCATAACATGCGCATCCACATTCAGCTTGATAAAATCATTAGGAGGAGGGCTCCATCTACACACAGCCGAGGATCGAGCCATTACCCGTGGAACAAACACCTTGTGCGCATACTCCATATAATCATTAACAAGCTTCATAAGACCCAGCGCAATTGATAACGGTTGCGGATTTACATTTTCGAACACAACAAGATTTCTGGCATAGCACGCTGCCCAGCATAAAGATGCAAAAATTACAAAGTCAGCTTTACATACCTTAGCATGTATCCATTCAAACGCAGCCGCAAAAGATGAGTGAGGGACCTGCTCAATGAGTTCATATAACTTACTACTCTCCCAAATTTCCTGAGCATATTTACAATAAAAAAGAGAATGAGTAATGGTCTCCTCGGCACCGCCACAGACTGGACAAGTAACATCCTCTATAACATGTCTATATCTCAACCTTTCCCTCACCGCAAGACTGCCCCGACACGCCCGCCAGAGGAAGTGGAGCAGCTTCGGAGGGCCCTCAAGCTTCCAAACATGGCGCCATTGGTCCATCTCCTCCGTACTATGCTGAAGTTGCCACGAATTAATGCATCCCTTTCTAGCGAGCCAATACCCCAACTTTACAGAAAACACACCATCTTTATTAGGCCACCAAATATGTGGTGAAATTTCACTTTGGCTAAGGTTTAATGAATTTTCACTTTAGGTATCTTAAATTTACATAATTTTTCTTTACTATCTAATGTTTGACTTTAGTACTTCGAGTACTCAATATGTGGTGAAATTCCACTTTGGATACATTAGTTTTACATAATTTTTCAATTTAGAACCAACTTAACTTATCCTTACTGATGATCATAAAATATATTTCATCCGTTTTTTTATTAATTACAATATATGCTAATTTAGTTAGTTTCATATTGATTACAACAATTCTCCTTTTGATAATAAACATTAATCAAATGGCTTTTTGGAGCTATTGTGTACTCATATTAATAATTTTCCTCCTTTTCTTGGAGTTACTGTGTACTGTTATGTGGCTCGAGCTATTGTGTACTGTTACTTGGCTAAATTTTGAAGCTTGATTTACTGTTATGGTTCTTGCTTATATTTCCATTTTATTGAATGATATGTTGCAGATTCAATACCAGGAGAAGATTGAAGATTATAAAAGCCGAGGAGTTACAAAAGATCCTGATGAAGTGTATTTGGAAGTTGTTGATGGTCTAGAGAAGGATAAAGTGTATGGTTTAGGTAGTGCATCTTCATTGTTCTACAAAGCACCTACTTCATCACAAACCATAGTGTCACCTCATACTCCTTTGATTTCCCAACTTAACTCCCAAGTTGAAGAATGCAATAACGTATGGCTGAGGACATGCCCGTCTCAGATAATATAGAGGCCCTGTGCGAACTCATATTTGAAGAATTCAATAATGTAATAGCTCATCCATTCATGATTCTTCACTTCGTATAATCATATTATGAAAAAAGAGTAGTACAAATAAGTAGATAAACCTTTTCTTTTTACTACTTGGACTTTCTTTATTTTGAGGCCCTCACAATTAAGGGGCCTTGTTCTTTGAAACATGTTGAACATGATAAAAGTCGGTCCTGACTAAGGAAAGAAAAAAGATAGCACAAGATAACCTAAAATTTGCTCAAGCAATTCAACAAGCACATGAGAAAGAAATGGCCCTATGGATGAAGGAGAAAGAAATGTATCAAGCTAATGTGGCAAAGTTATAATATAAGGTGTTGGAGATGTCACAATCGTTGAAGGCTCCTTGTGATCCTCGTGATCCATCGGGAGGAGATGCTTCATGTGCCACCTAATTAAAAGTTAGCTCCATGTTTTTTGTGGTATTGAGAATCCGTAGGTAAAAACATTCTATGGGTTATTTTTGTACATCCATTCTTAACATTAATTGGAGTTTTTTTTTTGTATATCCCTCCTATGGCTACTTAATTGAAAATAGTGAGTCTATGTTTATTAGGAGTAGGTAGCCATGACTTTTGTATATTGGAAGTAGGCGAAAGGTAATAGCGATGATTTTAATAATGTATTGGAAAATAGTCGGAAATAGCGTTGGTTTTCGTATATTGGAAATAGTCGGATATAATGTTGGGTTTGTATTCCCTCCGTTTCATAATATAAGGCACACACGATGTTTGAGGTCCAACTTTGACCATTAATAATTAATTACTGTCAATTTATGTTAATAGAAAATTTTAAAAAATAATATTATTATAGTATTTTTCAAGACGAATCCAGCGATATAATTTTTATAATTTTTATTTATCGTATTTAAGAGATATTTGTGGTCAAAGCAAATTTTCGTAAAACGTGAATGTCTTATATTTTGAAAGAGAGGGGATAAAGTAGTAGCTACTGATTACTTTGGTTATTGGAGAACTTATAATTGAAAATGAAGAAATGAAGAAGTGACATATAAGAATTTAGAAAGGTAAGAACCAAGCTTACACCATTCATTCATTAATTAACTATACATCAAACATTTGGAGTTAGACATTGCTTTCAAAAATTGAACTCCAACAAAACACTCCCAAATTCTCACCATACACTTCATACATTTTGCTTTCAATTCTAGCATTTCTCCTCAGCACCACCATAAGATGCTCCATTACCATTAGACACCTTCATAGAAATACTATTATTGTTCTTCTTTGGTGGCTTAAACCAAATTGCACAAACCATGAATGCCACAAAATTGATCAAACTCAAAAGAGTTAACAACCAATAGAAGTAATCAAGTTTTCCATAGTTGATATCATCAGCAAGCCAACCTTCGGTGTTTCGTTTCGCCGTAACGCTCTTGATAAGCGAAACCAAGAAGCTACTGAGGAAGAATCCAAGAGAAAGAGTGGTAAGGAATAGGCCAGTGCTCATAGTTTTCATGCTTTTAGGTGATTGAGTGATGAAGAAATCAAGTTGTCCTGTGTATATGAAAGCTTCTCCTGCACCAACTAGGAAGAATTGTGGGATTAAAAAGTATACACTTATTGGAAGTGTTTGTGTGTCTCTTCCAACTGCTATTGCAACATTTAGTCTCTTTTTTTCTGCCATTGCTGCTGCTGCCATACCAAGTGTTGACAGGATTAGCCCTATTGCTATCCTTTGCAAGCTGTTAAAACCTGCATGCAAATTTATGTTGTATCAAAACGATTAGTGTTATCGTAACAATATATTATTATTCACTCGATACTATTATTAGAGTAATATTATATGTAAAATGATAGTAGGGACTTTTGTAAACACTATATATATTAAATGACAAGATTAATCTACTTGGGTTAGTACAATTATTCTTCACACTTGTACAACTATATGTAAAGTAGAACATTGTCTCGTGGATATTTGTTTTGTTGGATGCATGAAGTTGTACCTTATAGATACCACAAGATATGCGTATAAGTATTTGGCTGGCAGGTTAAGTAAAATAATATTTCTTAACCGATATAAGATCAATCAGAAAGTAAATACCAATTTAAAGAGACCATTTTTCACATTTTTTTATTTACATGTAATTGTTTTCGATTGAAATTAAATTTTATTATTTAATGCTGACTCAAAGAGCATAGAGGCTTCGTGGGAAGTACAAATTATTAAATAAACTTACTTCTAATATTTATATTCATCTATATACAAGAATTTGTTTTAGTACTAATATTAGTATGCAAGTCAATTGTTTTTGTTTCTTGACAGGAATCCGTTACTTATTAAGGGCATTTATTACAAAATCGAGGGCTACTCGTGTATTTCAAAAAGTGCGAGGGTACCTCGTGAATAAATCGAAAAATCGGAGATAATGAGTAAAAAAATCGTTTTTTTTCCTTCTCTCCAATACTAAAATTGCAACTTTTGGAGTCTGGTCTTTCCTTCCTATATTTTTTTTTCGCCTTGAAATTGGAGGTGAAGAAAGAAAAGCCAATTGGATGTATTATAGAGGCATTATTTTTGTGATAATTCAATATCTTTAGCCAACTAATTCTTGGTACCTTGCATCTGATTACATTAAAGATAGCCTAAGAAAACATGATTTTGTCCCTTTGGCTTACTTAAGAAAGTGAGATGCATGTGATCTATAGTGAGAAATAGAGACATAACCCTTGGATCTTTTGTAGATACGTTGTTTTGTGATAATACAAATCTGCCTTTTTCATTTCGCTATTCACTTTAACAAGTAAGCTTTTATACTTCCCTAAAAAAACAATTAAGATTGTATGCTTGAATAATTCAGCAGTACTTTTATACTAATTTTTGGAAGTGGGTAGCTATTCAAATCCAAATTTAAATAATGTCCTTTATATTTAATTTGATTGTCACATTTTTTTTGCTTAAAACTATATTATTATATGACAAATTTTTCAGATAAATTAGAATTTCTTAAGAAATCAAGTGTGCTTTATAATTTTTCAAAAAAAGGAATTTATCATCCAACCTAATAACAAAAATGTCTCTTATTATCCAAAAGAATTAGTTAGATTAAACATTTATTAGGGGAAAAGTTTATATCTTCTACTCCCTCCGTCCTATATAGTGCTTGTTTCTTTTTTACACGGTCTTCAAGATGTAACTTTGACCTTTAATATTTTCAATTCTGTATTAATAAAAAATATAAAAATTTGATATTATGAAACTACACATCGAGACGTATCTAACAAGATCCCACATAAATATGTTTTTTTTATATATAACAATAAGAATATTCGGTCAAAGATTTTAAAGTTTGACCCACCAAAAATGAAGTAGACACTATATTGTGGGACGGAGAAAGTAACAAGTAAGATATCTTTTATGAAAAAAGTGAGTGAAAGGAGAAAATAACCTATGTTATTCAGATTTGAGGTTATTGTGTTGTCACAGGATACTGAATCAAAGTGGTGGTACTAAAAACCCCATAAAAGAAAGAATAAAAAATCAAAAGTATTGTTTTAAAGATTGTCCCAAAGTACTATCCAGTATTCACTATCTTCCTTTACACCCTTGCAGGGCCACAAGAGAACATGAGTTGTGGTACCCTCCTTTGGACCACAAACTCCCCACATAACATAAATCATATGGTAGAAAGTAAAAATATGGAAATAAAACAATAAGAGTAACGTTATTTGGTAGTAAATCATTGTTCATCAAACTTGTGAAAAGGGTATTTTAGTAAATTCATTTGATGTAGATTTCATGCACATCAATTTGCTTTTCTTTCTTTAATGAAGAGCAAGTTTCGTGCGGGCGCCTTTCGAGGCTCCCGAACTTCTTGAAAAGCGATAGCAACACTGACTTTGTTTTAAAACAAAAGAAGGTTAGCCTTTATTGAAGGATTATAAGGGAGGCGTAGCTTCGTCCTGCTGTGCCTTTTTTTTAATCATTTAACTTTTCTCTATCTAATGCGCACTAAAATAAAATAAATGTATCGTGCAATTCAAATATATAATTACCTGGTTTTCCCTTCCATTTCTTCCAAAGAGGCACGATGACACGATCATAGACAGCCAAGCTAATGAGAATGGCAGCCACAAAGAAGACAGTGAGTGAGCCTGCAGGGATTTGGAAACTCCCTAGAGATCTTTCCATTGTAGCAGCTTGCTCCACTGAAAATGTTATCATTTGTGCATAAGTTGTCCAAAATATGATGGTTGTTGCCCACACAGGTAGCAACCTTGCCATCATCTTAACCTCTTCCACCTTCGTCACCGAGCATAACTTCCATGGATTCGGCGTCGAGGACGTAGCACCATGGCTGTCCTTGAAATCCCCTTCAACTACTACAGCTGCCTTGTCCAAGCACCTATTTTATTTGTACACCAATATTCATAACCATTAGGCTTGGACTAATATTGGACTTATAGGAGATGCAATTAAAACAAATAAGGAAATTATTGACTACCATACAAGAAATTCCTATGCTAATGCCTAAGTGTTGTCAACTTCTTATGATGGGATTTAATCTAGTTCGAGGAACTCCTAGTTGATCTTTGGATTTGGGGTAAAAAGTTCAATTCATGTGTGTTTTTATTGAATTCAAATGTACCAGTACCACATAAGATTGTGCTAACAATCAAGATCTGTTTGGGGAAGCATTTCAGGTGATTTAAATGATAAGGTGCTACAATTTTAAGTCACCTTATATGATTAGTGATGTTTGGTGGAGGAACTTAAATTAAATTTAAGTCTAAAATTTGACTGAAATTGAGTTGGAGTAAAATATAGCTTCTGAGATCAGGTGCTGAAATTTTATTATTATTATTATTATTATTATTATTATTTTTTTATCTTTTTAAGCCTAAAAAGATATTTTCTTTTTATGTTTTTAAGTCTAAAAAGATGTTTCAGCTACCGTCATAAATAATATTACCAAACAGGTTATGCAATCAGCTAGCTTATCAGTTTCAGCACCTTAACAGTTTCAGCTGCTACCTAATCAGTTTCAGCCACCTTATCAGTTTCAGCTCCATTTCAGTCAGTTTTGCCAAACATAGCCCAAATCATCAGAGTGTTCTATCATTACTTTTACATCATATCTTTGGCGATATAGTAAAAATATGTAAGAAAAGTGAAAATAAATGAAAAGCTTATCTCTTTTGTGTGACAGATTTTTGAGCGAAGTGTTTTATTTATTTCAGAATGAAAGAAGTATATTTTTTTTTGAGACGACTATATATAATATTACCTTAATTATAATTGTAATGAGAAACATAAAGTCGATCTTAATTAAGGAACTTACCCAAATTGGTGAGTGTGTGGAACCCTTAGGCCTTCAGGGGAATCCTCATACAAGAAATTAACATCATAAGGCAATTGTGCCTTAGTTTTTTTGACAGCAGCTGAAATAACTTGAAATATATGAACAATAGGGCTTCCCATACTCTTCTTATACCTATAAGTTCTCATCCCAGCTAAAAGTATAATTATGGCAATCCCCATTGAAGCAGAGCAAATACCATATGCCCAACTTCTTCCTACCTCATCTTGCACCCATACGAGCACGGTAACCGCCATTAAAGTCCCTAAGCTTATAAAGAAGAAGAACCTGCTAAAAAAGGCTGTCATTTGAGCCTTCTCTTTCTCATCTTTGTCATCAAATTGATCACTTCCTAACCCTGAAACACTTGATTTTAGACCACCTGTTCCTAGGGCTATCAAGTATAAGGCTAAGTATAGTATTCCCATTTGAAATTCTGTTGCTCTTTGGCATGGTTCATTCTTGCTTGAGTCACAAGGTGGTGGTCTAAGCTCAGGAATTTTTGTTGAGATTGCTAGCATTGCTGTCCCCTGAAATCACATATAAACAATATAGCGATTATTTTATCTCTATTATATAAGGGAAGAGGGGGATACCAAAAATGGTAATTTCTTTTATACCTTTATGTAATAAAATACAAATTCACCATCTTTTATCATTATATTATCAGTTAACAAAATATTTACATAATCATTGATTTATTGGCTTTCAAAAAACAAAAGAAAGAAGAAAAATATAGAATGAACTTTATGAATAATTTTCGTATATATTATTACGCAATTGACCTCTTGTTTGTTTTCGCACGCATCGCATACATATAGGACTAGTAAAGTTGAAATGAACAGGCCCAATGAACTTGTAAAAAGTTGATCATTTTTATCAATTTATGGACTTACCAATGCTTGGACTACTGCAAAAATTGCAACAGTCTTGAATCTACCTAGGAAAGAATCAGCCAAAAAGCCTCCGAGCAAGCAAAGGAGGAAGGAAGTGCCCATAAAATCGGTGACTACATTTGCTGAGGTTGAACTTGGTAAATGCATTGTGTTAACGAGGTACGTCACCAGGTTCACTGCTATTCCCATTGTGGAGAGCCTTTCACACATTTCAATGCCTGTTTATCATGTCATTATTACATAATTAGAAACACTAGTAATCATGATGCATATCATTTTTTGTTACTAGATTGACTGAGATTTTTTGTTTTCTTTTATTTAAAAAAGTATCTCGAAACCTGTGTGGGACAATTTTTTTTTACTATCCAATGGGTGATCACTACAGAACATAAATAAATAGTGAAATCCAACTTATCAGCAAGTATAATATTTTATATCATTGTTTTTAATTGGTGGATTAGTCAGTGACCGACTATATAATATATATAGTTTCTATTAGCCTTGAATATTTTGAATCACTAAGCCGTCTAGTTATTGGAGAGAATCATGATTCTTGTATATGCTAAAGGAAGGGATGGGAGGAAGCCCTAGCTCCCATCTTTGAGGGAGTACAAGATAAAAAGTTAGTGGATCTTTCAAAGTATATATTCTTTAAACAGTAGTATGGGTGTACCTTGTTTTACAAGTGCAACTTGTTATGATCTTTGTTAAGCTTTTTGGTTATTATGAATATTCTAGTGAACTTTTGCATGAATAATCACCTATTTAAGATGCTTAGTCATGTTAACTATTATGATCATGCTACTAATATGCTGAAAAAACATACTTCCTCTGTTTCGTTTTAAATGCAACAAATAAATATTTTAAATCTCACAAATAATACTCATTTGTTGCATTTAAAACGTGTTGAAGCTATGATGTATAGCGCACACCACATGTGAGTGTCCCACATTGATTAAATAAGAGAGATGGATTCACTTTATAATGCAAAGGGGTTACTCCCCTTATTGCCATATGGTTTTAAGGTGGAACCTCCTTTGTGTTGTGAAGTGGACTCTCTCCTTGTGATGGGTGCGGCCTAGGCCCATATTCAACATGGTATCAGAGCCAGGCCCACGACCGGGACCGTTAATTACTCTAGGCCAATTGAAAGAGGGACCTCACATGTGAGGGGAAGTGTTGAAGCTATGATGTATAGCGCACACCACATGTGAGTGTCCCACATTGATTAAATAAGAGAGATGGATTCACTTTATAATGCAAAGGGGTTACTCCCCTTATTGCCATATGGTTTTAAGGTGGAACCTCCTTTGTGTTGTGAAGTGGACTCTCTCCTTGTGATGGGTGCGGCCTAGGCCCATATTCAACAAAACGAAACGGAGGAAGTAGTATAAAACTAAAGTAAATATATATGCATATATCATACATGAAGAAAAAATCATACTAGCTAATGCATATATACCTAGAATAAGAGCAGCAGGTACCCAGCCACCGGTTTTCGAGCGGTCTGCAGGGTCACCCTTATAATCAAAGGCATCAGCAACAGCCCAACTCATCTTTCCTTCCTGAAAGAATGAATAAAAAGAGACACAAAGCATGAATATTATGTACAATAGGATAGTTTTTTACTACATTATTGATGAAAGTATACAAGAATAATAAGCTTAAAAAAGGCTAACCATTTGGAGGATTATTTGAGGCAGCAGCAAAAATGGCGTTGAAGGCTAAAATGGAGCTAATCTTTGTTAAGGAAGAAGATTAGATGATTGTTTAAATATGCTTAGACTCACAATAAAGATAGCCTGTGAAGGTTGCCTTATATAGGCAAAGTTTTATGGGCAACTTATGTTGTAATGGAAAGAAAGGAAAAACATATAAAAAAATAAAAATGAAGTGGCCCTCCACTAGTGGTTGACACAAATAATAGCTAGTTCTTGGAAGGGATTGATTAGGCCAATCCCATTTTTGCTCCTTCTTATTGGAAAGTTCTAGGGTTTCAAAACTAAAATACTATATTTCTTTTTGTTGGTGTGAAAAATACTTAAAATGTATTTTTTTTTTCTAAAATGAAAATGAAAAATAATATATTACTTAAAGTCACACGACGGCTGTAATTAAAGTCAAGATCTAACAAATGTATATCAAATTGAATCGAAATGAAAACCTAGAAAAGTTGATTTTGATGTTGTTGTTTGCAGTGACGGATCTTCATTGGGGCAGGCGTTGGCCTGTCCCCCGTAGGTTTTTTTTTCTTTAAAAAAAATTAAGCCTTGTAGTTTAGAGCCTAAAACCCAGCATACAAAAAGAAGTTACACGACATCATAATATGTTATTATGGAAATATCTGGTGCCCTATAGCAAATCTTTCAAGATCCGCCACAGATTGTTTGGAGAGGAAGATAAGTTGAAAAAGGTGTAATATGAGAAACTGTAGAAAGTTATTAGAGAATAAAATTCAACATGCATGTTCCAAAACAATTTTCATGGTTCTATCATTGAGTTGAAGGTGAAGTTTAGTTACTGGACCAGAAGATTGTGTACCCCAGTAACACACATTGCATCTCCTCTTCTCATTACCCAAGTGCTTTTGATACCCCACCATTCAAAGGGATTTGTTTTTGGTTTTTTTTTTTGGAAGGTAATTCTTTTTTGGAAAGTGATAGAAAGATAAGAGAGAAACAATGTTAGAGATCATGCATGTTAAAAAAGTTAACCATCTAAATTTGGAAAGGAAAAAAAATATGGGTGGAAATAATGTCATTCACATGTTAAGTTGGAAGAAATTAGTTTCTATCAGTAAGGTTAGATTGCCAATTGTTGAAAGAGTATAGTGGTTTTTAGAAGTAGTGTTGGATTATACACAGGTGTAAAGTTAGAAAAGGAGTTTGATTGAGCTCTTCACATGAGGTGCAATTTTCATTATATTGTTGGTTGTCCATTATATACTTGTCTTTTGCTTGCAAAATTCTATTTTTGTTCATTAATTTGGATTAATTGTACTTTATCAATGTGTGATTACAATTTAATCATGGGTTAAGTAGATAACTACTCTATATGTTTTTCACACTTGGGATTAGTACGGAGGTTATTAAGAAGTAAAATAAAAGAAGTAGATAGTTATGAAAGCAAGATATAGGTAAATTACAAGAAAGTTATGAAATAGTGAAGATAAGAATTGTTTCTAACTCAAAATATAAATGTGAACATTTTTTGCATGGAGACAATCTTAGTAGTCAAAGTGTGGAACGTGTAACCAACATAAGAAGTATTAGTAGCTTGAAAACATTAGTTTTGTTAGGGTTGAACATATATATTTTGTTATAGGAATGAGGTTAAGTTTAGTTCAGACTGGTACGTAATTTCGTTTGAAGAAGCAGCAGGTAAAGCTGCAAGGACCAAACATATTAGTTATTGTAGAGGGTTAGTCGAAGAAAATTCATATGATAATATTAAAGTTAGTAAATAGATCAATAATAGATCAAATATAGGACCAAACATATTAGTTATTGTAGAGGGTTAATTAGTCGAAGAAAATCCATATGATAATATTAAAGTTAGTAAATAAATCAGTAATAGATCAAATATGTACGATTTTGCAAGGTTGGTCAAAAGTACCTTACATAGCAAGTGTATATGGAATTATTATTTGTGTCCTCTCAAGACATGTGTATTATTTTGGTTGGACATTCAAGCTCATGTTTTTTTCAGTTTTCCTTGAGTAGGCCGATAAGATGAGTGATATGAGGATCTGACTAGTCAATACCCATACAATAAAAGTACAAATTATCCTTTTATTTCTCATGTTTGATTCTTATTTGATTTTAAGTAATTTTAATTATTATGTCTTGGTGAGGTTTTCATTCACAATGCATATCAAGAAATAGTGATCTTAATTGCTTTCTATTATGGGAAAATCAATAAAAAAAACAAGGACTTATTGATGAATTTACTGTCAATAATTTAAGTTTTATCCTTAACATATATACAATAATATAAGTGAAAGTATTGGGTCAGACCGTCTGACCCAATAGCTTCCGTCGGACGGGCCTGGCCATCAAAAACGCGCGGGCTTTCTTTTTTTTTCATATTTGTTTTGTTGATCAGCAGTTTTGTTTATTTTTAGAAAAAACATATAACGGTTATTAGGTCATTATCTATTTTCGATTCTGAAACTGTTTTTTGGATTTCTACTTGATTCTCGCTAGTTTTAAAACTGATTCTTCTTCATTTCAAAGAAACCGATATATTATTTACTGATTATTTCTCGAATTTTTCTGCTCCTCTGCTTCTCTGCTGTTGAAACTTAGCGTGTTTTTTTTGTTCGTAATTCATTACGTTTGCATCGCAAATATGGTGAAGAGGATTAGAAATGATGATTCTAGGTATAATTTCGTTTGTTTTTGCTGCAAATTTTTTTTTGTTTTCAAAATTTGAGCGTTTTTGTTGTTGTAATTGTAATGTAGCCCGAAGTCGAAGAAGGTGAAGAGTCTTGCATCTTCAGGAAAAATTTTGGCACTGTCTACTGCTGGGAAGAAGAAAGAGAAAGATGGTGATTATGATCCAAGGTAGATTTCAAGTTCTTAGAGTAGTTTAGATATTTTTTTTTTCTATTTTTGAATGTTTTCAGTTTATCAGAGTATTTATTTCATGTTTTTAGGGTTTGTGTTTCAGTTTTTGTTGTTTTATACACATGTTTTCAGTTGTTGTTGTTTTTCAGTTGATATTTATAAATTCTTTCAGTTGATTATAATATTCTTTCAGTTGCTACTTGTATTCTTTTAGTTGATGTTGTTTTCAGTTGATATTTATATTCCTTCAGTTGATTCTTGTATTGTTTCAGTTGATTCTAGTATTGTTTTAGTTGCTTCTTATATTCTTTCAGTTGATTTTGTTTAGTTTCATTTAGACATTTCTACCTTTCTTTTGTTGTTTTTTAATTTGTTTTTGTTTACTTTTTTTAAAAAAATAAAGATGTAACTGAGAAATGAAGTAGTGTAACTGAAAAATGAAGTAGTGTAACTGAAACAATGTAAATTTTAACTGAATATTTTTAGTCTAATTGGAAAACAATGAAATAAAGAGTCATTATACTAAATGAAGTAGTAAGAAGACCAACTGAAAAGAAAATAAGTCTAGCTGAAAACTAAATAAGTCTAACTGAATCTGTCTAACTGAAGAGCAAATAAGTCTAACTGAAGAGCAAATAAGTCTAAGTGAAGAGTTAATAAGTCTAACTGAAAACTAAATAAGTGTAACTGAAAACTAAATAAGTCTAACTGAATCAGTCTAACTGAAGAGTAAATAAGTCTAACTGAAGAGAAAATAAGTCTAACTGAAGTGTAAATAAGTCTAACTGAAGAGTTAATAAGTCTAACTGAAAACTAAATTACTCTAACTGAACACTTAATAAGTCTAACTGAATCAGTCTAACTGAATCAGTCTAACTGAAGAGTAAATAAGTCTAACGGAAGAGTAAATAAGTCTAACTGAAGCGTAAATTAGTGTAACTAAAGAGTTAATAAGTCCAACTGAAAACTAAATTACTCTAACTGAACACTTAATAAGTCTAATTGAAAACTAAATAAGTCTAACTGAAATCTAAATAAGTCTAACTGAAAACTAAATAAGCCTAACTGAAAACTAAATAAGTCTATCTGAAGCACTATATAGACTAGCTGACAAAGGGAGAAGTCTATCTGAAAAACAAACAAGTCATCTGAAGCACTATATAGACTAGCTGAAAAACGAACAAGTCTATCTGAAGCACTTTATATACTAGCTGAAAAACGAACAAGTCTATCTGAAGCACTTTATATACTAGCTGAAAAACGAACAAGTCTATCTGAAGCACTATATTGACTAGCTGATAAAAGAAACAAGTCTAACTGAAGCAATGTAAATTTTCAATGAAAATTTTAAGTGTAATTGGAATAGAATGAAATGAAAGAATAATTATACTAAATGAAATAATAAGGACTAGCTAATAAACAACAAGTTTAAGTGAAGCACAATAATGAAGTTACTTTGAATGACTGTAGAGACTAGCTGAGAAACAAACAAGTCTAACTGAAGCACTATATAGACTATCTGAAAAACAAACAAGTCTAACTGAAGCACTATATAGACTAGCTGAAAAATAAACAAGTCTAACTGAAGCACTATATAGACTATCTGAAAAACAAACAAGTCTAACTGAAGCACTATGTAGACTAGCTGAAAAATAAACAAGGCTACTTGAAGCACAACAAATACTAGCTGAAAAATAAAGAAGTTACTTTGAAGGACTGTAAAGACTAACTGAAAAATAACTAGTCTAACTGAAGCACAATCTATATAAGCTGAAATGCAAACAAGTCTAACTGAAGCACTATATAGACTATCTGAAACACAAAGAAGTCTAACTGAAGCATATATAGACTACCTTAAAAATAATCTAGGCTATTGTTTCAGTTGATGGTGGTCTGCTTTTAGTTGATGTTGGTATTTTTTCAGTTGATCTTTGTATTTTTTCAGTTGATGCTGTTTTTTTTTCAGTTAGTTTTATTGTTTGATTAAACTTTCTTTCTTTCAGATGTGATAAATCCTTGTCTAAGAAGAAAGGCAAATCTGATTTATCACCAATCAAGTTTTCATTTTCAAGATCTAATCCCGATCAACAGAAAGACACATTTGATAGATCGTATGTTTTTTTCATTATTCTCCTTTTATATTATATGATTGTGTTTTTTTTTATGTTTTAAAGTTATTTTTGTTCACTTTTGTTAGGAATTTCACTGAGCAAGAAATAAAGTCAATTAATCTACAAGTATTGTCAGACTATTCCCATTTAAATGAAGTGGTTAGTAATTTGAGTGATGAGCAAAAAAGAGACATTAGGGATATTGGGTTTGGGAGTCTCTTAGATATTAGGATAAAGAAGTTTTGTCCTAATCTGAATTTGGAGGTGTTGTTAAATTACAATGCATCTGGAATGATGTTTTCAACAAAGAATGGTAAACTGATTTTTAATAAGTTTACCATTAGTGATGTTTTGGGGTTACCTGTGTCAGATAGAGCAGTAGAGGTTATAGATGATGACGCCTTTAGGAGGAAAGGTAGTCAGATAGAGGCTGGAAGTGCCAGGAAGGATTGGCATAGGTTTCTTGGTATTTCTGATCCCAAGAAGGTATATATTGGTAGAAAAATTGGGATGATTTGTTTAAGAAATATGAATTTCGGGGATGATTTCAAGAAGTTATTTGTTATCTTTTCGTTGTCCAAGCTTCTATGTCCTATAGCTGATTTAGGGCCTGTGCTGAAATGTGCCAAGAGTTTAGAAGATGCATCTGCAATTTCAAGTTATGACTGGTGTGGATATATATTGAGAAGTCTTTGTGCTGCTGTTTTGGACTGTCATCAGTCTATTATGATTAAGAAG
The DNA here is from genome assembly GCF_026745355.1 of Beta vulgaris subsp. vulgaris. Taxonomy (NCBI): domain Eukaryota; kingdom Viridiplantae; phylum Streptophyta; class Magnoliopsida; order Caryophyllales; family Amaranthaceae; genus Beta; species Beta vulgaris. The sequence continues at coordinate 56,473,150 of NC_079209.1, forward strand.
ATTGAGCTTGGACAGAAGAAAGTATCATTCAAGCTTCGGGATGCGTCAGCGCTTTGACTCTTGCTGTTATTCACAACTTCAAGTGTCGTAATCTGGATTATTCAAATGTCAGTAAGCCATTTATCAGTTATTGGCAGGATGAGAAAGGATTTGACTGATGTTGTGAAGCAGTTTGAGATCAACATGGATTTTATTCTGCCGGTGAAGCGTAAAAAAAGAAGGTTGAGTTTAAAACTCCCAGTGTTAGTGTTGCTAGTAGGAAGTCTGGTTATCCTATAATTAAGGTGGTTGAGGGTCCATCACCTTCAACTAGGCAGCTTATCATGGATCTTCCTCATAGTTTGATGACTGATGAGGAAATAGATGCTCTTGATGTTCCTGTGAGTTTCATTTATCTTATGTTTTTATTTTTTTTACTCTTGAACTCTAAGTGAAGACTGTTGACCTCTAACTGAAATAATGTCAGTTCTAGCTGAAGAGCAAATAAGTCTAACTTAAAAGTAAAGAAGTGTAACTTAGAAATAAAGAAGTCTAACTGAAACTATGTAACTGAAGAGTTAATAAGTCTAACTGAAAATTATATTAGTCTAACTGAAAACTTAATAAGTCTAACTGAGAAGTAAATAAGTCTAGCTGAGAAGTAAATAAGTCTAACTGAAAATTAAAGAAGTCTAACTGAAGCGTACATAAGTCTAACTGAAAACTAAAAAGTCTAACTGAAGAGTACATAAGTCTAACTGAAGAGTACATAAGTCTAACTGAAAAGTAAATAAGTCTAACTGAAAACTAAATAAGTCTATCTGGAAACTAAATTAGTGTAACTGAAAACTAAATAAGTTTATTTATATTTCATTTAAGTTTTCATTTGATAGTTTGATTCTTTCAGATGGTCCTTATATTTTTGTTTATGTTGTTTCTTGTCATCATCATATTGATTTGTTTGTTTATTCTATTTTGCTCTTTTAATTGAAGGAATATGTGAAGAACATGCACAAGTTGAAGAGGAATGCGCTTGCATTCTGTCAAGTGAATTTGGAGATTGCCCAGAATATTCGGGAGGAAGGCGAGAAGCTGTCTCAAGACAGTATTTCTCTGGATGATAGTGAAGTATTTAACCCAGATTTTCTGAGTCAAATTGACGACATATGCAAGCGTCATTTGGAAGCGAAAGACAGTGCAAACAAAGTTGATCCTACAATTTCACTATTGGTGAAGCGGCCTGTTGAATTGGAGTTTGGAAGAATTGAAAATGTTCCTGATTTGGATTCTGGTGTTCATGGAGTTGATTTGAAAGAAGGAAGTAAGTTCCTTTCATTATATTATTTTCATGTTGTAGTTTTGTAATCTGGTTGGAATAAAAATTTTAGACTCTAAGTGAAAGAAATGTTTAACTGAAGAATTGAAATAGCTAACTTTGATACTCTAACTGAAAGAATAAAATGACCAACTGAAAACTTTGACAGTCTAACTGAAATAATATGAACACCAGCTGAAAATGAGATGAATACTAAATGAATTTTTTCAATTCACTTAAGTTTTCATTTGATTGCTGGATTTTTTCAGTTTATTTTTTTTTTCATCTGTTGGAAACATTGTTTCAGTTTATGTGTATTTAGTTGTTTTTTTATGTTTTGAATGAAGATGATGAAAAAGAAGGAGAGGAGGATGAGAAGAAGATGAATGATGATGATGATCAGCATAAAGAAGATGATGATGATGATGATGATGATGATGATGTGATGATAAGGATCACCAGAATTATAATGAAACAAAGGATGATGATGCTGATGATAATGGTGATCCTGGTCTTCAAGGAGATGAAGACAAAGGAGTAGATAAGGATGCTGGCCTTCATGGAGATGAAGACAAAGGAGGAGATAATGGTGATCCTGGTCTTCAAGGAGATGAAGACAAAGTAGGAGATAAGGATGTTGGTCTTCATGGAGATGGAGAGGAAGGTGGAAGTAAGTTCTTCTTATTGTATTGTTTTAGTTTGCTTAAATGAAAAAGTTAAATAGCTAACTGAAAGAATAAGAAGACTGGCAATGCTGATAATGATTGTGGTTTTCAAGGAGATAAAGAGGAAGGAGGAAATAAGGAGTTGGATGCTGGGGTTCATGCAGAAGGAGAGAAAGGAGGAAGTAAGTTTCTTTCATGTTATTCCTAATTGAAAGAATTCAAAGACCAACTGAAAAATGTGATGCTCTAAAGGAAATAATATCTTATAAATAGCAACTGAAATACTGTTTTAGTTTGTAACAATATGAAAACGAACTGAAAAATAAATAGGAAGGAAGCACTATAAAGATTACCTGAACAATAACTGATGAAGTATTATAAAGTGTAGTTGAAAATGATTGTAATGGTATCAAATAAAAGAATAATTATAGTAAATGAAATAAATTAAGGACCAACTGAAAAGAAAATAAGTCTAACTGAAAACTAAATAAGTCTAACTGAAAAGTATATCAACTGAAAATTAAATTAGTCTAACTGAATCAGTCTAACTGAAGAGCAAATAAGTCTAACTGAAGAGCAAATACGTCTAACTGAAGAGGTAATAAGTCTAACTGAAAACTAAATAAGTCTAACTGAAACTTAAGTTAGTCTAACTGAAGAGTAAATAAGTCTAACTGAAGAGAAAATAAGTCTAACTGAAGTGTAAATAAGCCTAACTGAAGAGTTAATAAGTCTAACTGAAAACTAAATTACTCTAACTGAACACTTAATAAGTCTAACTTAATCAGTCTAACTGAAGAGTAAATAAGTCTAACGGAAGAGTAAATAAGTCTAACTGAAGTATTATAAAGACAAGCTGAAAAAATAAACAAGTCTAACTGAAGGACTATAAAGACTACCTGAACAATAAACAAGTCAAACTGAAAGAATATTCAGACCAACTGAAAATTTTGATACTCTAACTGAAATAGTCTTAATACCAACTGAATATCATATAAATATCAAATGAAACTTTTTATATTTATATTTTTATTGTTTTTTGTTTTTGAATTAAGATGTTGAGAAAGAACAACCAAAGGAAGCTGATAGGAAGAGGAGGAATGCTGATGATGATCAAGTCAAAGGGGCTAAGGATAAGGATAAGTGTAAAATTTCTACACACGTCCCTACTCGCACCGTTGCTGGTATTGATATTGTTGATCTTCGTACTCCAACTCCTCCTCCTCCTCCTCCTCCTCCTGTTGTTGAAGCTGTTGAGAATGTATATAGCAGAAAGTCTTGGAGAGTTGATTCTTCTGCTAAAAGGAAAAACATTGCGGATTTCGATGCCCCTTCATTCCAACTATTAACTCCTAGTCCTGTTGTTGAGGATCTTCCAGACAGTGCAGAGAGTGATGAGGGTGTTGGAAGTTCAATTCCAATCGTCACTCCAGTAAATGTAAAATATCCTCGAGTAAGTATAGTTTTAGTTTCTGTTTTAATTTGTTTATTTTTCTGTTTCAGTTAGTGTATGTTTCTTGTCATTTAGTATATCTTTTATTTCAGTTAGTGTATGTTTGTTTGTTGTTAGTTAGTATCAGTTTATGTTTGACTTAGTGTAAGTTTCATGTCAGTTAGTGTTTGTTTTTTGTCAGTTAGTATTATGTTATGTTTCAGTTAGTGTATCTTTCTTGTCAGTTAGTGTAGAGAGTGATGAGGGTGTTGGAAGTTCAATTCCAATCGTCACTCCAGTAAATGTAAAATATCCTCGAGTAAGTATAATTTTAGTTTCTATTTTAATTTGTTTATTTTTCTGTTTTAGTTAGTGTATGTTTCTTGTCAGTTAGTGTTTGTTTTTTGTCAGTTAGTATTATGTTATGTTTCAGTTAGTGTATCTTTCTTGTCAGTTAGTAATTGTTTAATTTTCATTTGGTTTATGTTTCTTGTCATTTAGTATCTGTTTGTATTTTCAGTTAGTGTATGTTTATCTTTCAGTTAGTATATCTGTCATCCTTTTTTAATATTTTAATTGAATGCAGGGTGATGGCTCTTATTCTGATCAATCATCATACAAATCCTACAAACCTCAGAAACAATCAAAGTCAGAAATCCCTTCAACACCTGAATTATTGAAGGGGTGGGACTATGACCCTACTTCAGAGAAAGTTGGGAAATTGTGAGGGTTAAGGAACCGGGTGATGATTATGACGATGAAGGTTTGGAGGACCTCATTGATAGGATTGCTGATCAAGGAGTTGGTTCATCTTCTGACAAGGGTAAAAGAAGAGATGAGAAGGAAGCTGGTGATGTTTCATCTTCTACCCTGGATTGCATGCTGTTCCTGTCAACAACCATGGCATAATATTGTCGAAGTTTGCAAATTATAATAAATATTTGAGTGATCTGTCTCCTGACCAGAGGTTGCTGGTTGATTATCTATTTTACAATGAGTATGAAGATGTTGCATATATGTCATTGGATACAGATTCTGAGGAAGTGAAGATGAAAAATGACATTATGCAAAGTGAACTAACAAGTGATCTCATTGTGGATTTTGATAATCCTCATAGCAACTATGCGGTTCAGTTGTACAAGTTCGACTTAATTAGCATGCCTCGTCAAGGTTGGCTGACAAGTGGAGTTATTGACGGATGCGCCTTCATGTTCAATAGGCAAGAAGAGGAATCACCTTCTGCAACAAGGAGATTCTGGTTTAATATTATGCCTTTTGTAAGTGTTGTTATTGCTTAGTTTTATATGTTTGTTTTCATTTGGTCATATTATTTTGTCAGTTGGTCATCTTCTTTGTTTTCAGTTTGTCATGTTATGTTTTTCAGTTGGTCATATTATGTTTTCAGTCTAATAAAAAGTAAATAAGTGTAACTGACACTAAATAAGTGTAACTGAAAACTTAATAAGTCTAGCTGAATAATAAATAAGTGTAACTGAAAAATAATGAAGTCTAACTGAAAACTAAATAAGTCTAAGTGAAAACTAAATGAGTCTAACTGAAAAGTAAATTACTCTAACTGAGAAGTAAATAAGTCTAACTGAAAACTTAATGAGTCTAACTGAAAACTTAATGAGTCTAACTGAAAACTTAATAAGTCTAACTGAAAACTTAATGAGTCTTACTGAAAACTTAATAAGTCTAACTGAAAACTAAATGAGTCTAACTGAGAAGTAAATAAGTCTCACTGAACATGTAATGAGTCTCACTGAGAACTTAATGAGTCTAACTGAAAACTTAATGAGTCTAACTGAAAACTTAATGAGTCTAACTGAAAACTAAATAAGTCTAACTGAAAAGTAAATAAATCTAACTGACATTTTAAAAAGTCTAACTGAAAACTAAACTTAATGTTTCAGTTTGTCATTATATCTATTTTCTTTTGTTGTAGAACTATATCAATTGGTTGTGTGCTGAGAAGGTAAAAAAGGTTCAGTTTGAGAGTGAGATTGCTGAAAATGAGATTATTTTGAAGAACCTGGAGGGCACGTAGTATGATCAGAAGTTTAAGGAATGGGAAGAAAACAAGAAAAAGCTTATTACAAAAGATGATGATTTATTCTACAAGAAATGTAAGGAAGCTATTTCTTCATGGGTGAAATCATTTCCACGGAATGATATTCGAGAAGCTGAACTGGTTAGTTGTATTATTGTTAACCATTTTTTTATTTGTTCAGTTAGTGTAATTTTCTCTTTCAGTTAGTGTATGTTACTTGTCAGTTAGTCCTAGTTTATGTTTTCAGTTAGTGTATGTTTTTAGTTCAGCTAGTGTTTTTAGTATTTCATTTTGTTTTTTGTTCTCTGTCAGGTAGACTTATTGCTTTTGCATCTTATGTTTATCTTCCAGATTTTTGTTCCTGTTCACAAGGATGATCATTATACTGTCTTGGTGCTGAACAAGAAAGCAAAAAGGATTGAAAATATTGACAATCGTACAGACATGAAGGACATTGATAGATATAAGCATGAGGAATTTAACGGTCTTACATACTTTGTACGTACCTTTTTATGAGCATTTGTATTTTTTTTTTGTTCCATTTTATTACTTGTTTTTTAATTGTTGTTTTTTTTTTTTGATCTTCAAATGCAGTGTCGTGCTTTTGATTCTTTTATGCAAGAGACTATGAGATGTCGTGATTTTGATCGTCTCCACCATTGGCAAACATCAACTCTTTACTTCCCTTGGAGAAGCAAGGACAACAATTTTGATTGTGGTGTCTATGCAATCAAACCATGGAGCTGTTATGACGGTCAAATACTAACCATGCTGCACTTGTTGACCTGAAAAGGGTATGATTACTTTATTGTTTTTAGGGAGTATATTTCTTGTTACATTTCTGTTTTTGAAAGTTTTTTAATAGAAAAAGGTATGATAGCCAGTTAGTGAAGGACTTGAAAGACTAGCTGAAAAACAAAGATGTCTAACTGAAGCACTATAAAGACTAGCTGAGAAATAATGAAGTCTAACTGAAGCAGTGAAAGACTAGCTTAGAAATAAACAAGTCTAACTGAAACATAATAAATACTAGCTGAAAAACAATCAAGTCTAACTGAAACACAATCATTACTAGCTGAAAGCATTATAAGGACTACCTGAAAAACAATGAAGCAGTATAAAGACTAGTTGATGTTGTTGTTTATTTTCAGTTAGTTTTATTTTGTAATTGTTACATTTTTGAACCTTTTTTAATAGTTTTGATTTTTTTATTTTTTAGGCAGCCACCAAAAACCTTGAGCGGTGTAGGCTTGCTCTTCGTCTTGTGGACCATCCTTTAAACAAACTGAGAGAGAAAGTGAAGCATGACTGTTATGTTTGGTATGCAAAGAAACCTGAACTGATGGCAAGACAGAAGATAAGGAAGGATAAAGAGGTTGTTCTAGATAAATTAGCATTTAATCGATCAAAGAAGACGAATAGAAAAGAAGCATACATTTTACGGCGAAGGAGGGATCATGAGGCGAAAGTAGAAGATGTGTTGAATAATAATTTTGGAGACAAAGTGAAAATAGAGCAACTGTTGAAATTCATTATTCTTAGGTGCCAAACTTTTTTTTATTATTATTATAATGTACAGTAGAAATAGAAACCATTGAATTTTGCAATGTACAGTACAAATAGCACAGAATCATTTTACATTTTATATCTGTGTTCTTTAATGAATTGTACATTTACACTTACTTTGAATGGAATACATTTGTGTAAAAATGAAGTTGTTTGAAAATTAATTGGAAAAATACAAATACCAACTGAAAAATCTATCTCATAATAATAAGTGTATGACATATATTTGTAAATATAAATTTTAAGTCTAACTTATACACTGTAAATAGTAGCTGAAAAACAAACAAGTCTAACTGAAGAGTTCTTAAGTCTAACTGAAAAATAAACAAGTCTAACTGAAGCTCTATAAACACTAGCTGAAAAATAAAGAAGTCTAGCTGAAGCACAATTAATACTAGCTGAAAAATAAATAAGTCTGACTGAAGGAAATTTAACACTAGCTGAAAACTACACAAGTCTAACTGAAGCGTAATTAATAGAAGCTGAAAATCAAATAAGTCTAACTGAAGCAGAAATATACACAAGTCTAATTGAAGCACAATTAATACAAGCTGAAAAATAAATAAGTCTAACTGAAGCATCATTAAGACTAGCTGAAAAAGACACAAGTCTAACTGAAGCAGTATAAAGATAAGCTGAGAAATAAATAAGTCTAACTGAAGCATCATTAAGACTAGCTGAAAAAGACACAAGTCTAACTGAAGCAGTATAAAGATAAGCCGAGAAATAAATTAGTCTAACTGAAGCAGAATTAACACTAGCTGAAAAATATACAAGTCTAACTGAAACTCAATTAATATAAGCTTAAAAGTAAACAGTCTAAGTGAAGCACTAGAAACACTAGCTGAGAAATAAGCAAGTCTAACTGAAGGACAATAAATACTAATATTACTGAATTTCGAGTAGCTTAGGAATAAACAAGTGTAAATTTCAATACAATTACTGAGTGGAATACAATTGAAAACTAATATTATTTGAACACTATTCAACTTGAGGTACATTTGGGGTTTTTGTTCCATATTCGTTCGGATGCCTTGTCTTCATTTTACGCTTTTCAAAATGTCCTTTTACTCTCTTGTTTCCCTTTGGTGGTCTTCCTTTTGTCTTTATCACCTCAGGATTTTCAACTGTTTGTCTTCGTAGTTCTTCATCTTCGTTTCTTGTTGTTTTTGTTGATACGTCTTGAAAACTTCTTTCACTGATTTGTATAATTCCTTCAACGACTTGTCACATAATGTTCTTGCATCCTCATTTGATTGACATATTGACACTAGGTTGTAGAAATTCTTGGTTATTGCATGTCTCCATGGTGTCCACAACTGTGCATTTTGGCTTTGGTCCTTGTCTGCTTTAATAAATGTTTCTTAGTCAATTAGTTCATTTGACTAACTAAATTTTTCAGATAGCTTATAAATTCTTTCAGGTGGTGTGTTAATTGTTTCAGTTAGTTAAGTGTTAAACCCCACACCCCCAAAACCCACCACTAATATCCCCCTCCCACACACAACAAAACCCCAATTAATGTTCTGGTAGTAACATTAATTTATCAGTTAGTTATAGTAATGTTTCAGCTGGAGCCTTTTTTTTTTCAGTTCACTAATTAAATCTTTCAGGTGATCAGTTAATTGTTTCAGTTGGAGTCTTCAGTTTTTCAGTTAGTTGCTTTCATTTGTCAGTTAGTCATATTGATTTATTTCACTAACCTTGAACATTCTCCCATACTGCTGACTTTGCAAGTCTTGTCCATCTCTTAAGGATATATTGTTGTGGTATTTGAAATATGCTGAACATGTGCATGACCCTTATTATGTGAAAGCAAAGCATCCCCGTCTCTGTGAAGCATTGACATGAGCACACTAATTCTGTTGTGCCTCATCGTATGCTACTGTATGTGAATTGCTGAAATCTTCTTCTGGTGAGACTTCAAACAACTTCAGCTGTGAGTTTTCTGTTGCAAATGCTCGTAAAAATGATGCCATTGCCCACTCATACTCTGTTTCAAAGTCATTATACAGTGCTAGTGTGTATACATCAGCTGCATGTTTCAGAAGCTTTGATTTGGATTTGACGGCTTTGGGACGTTCAGTTCTGTTCCGGAAGTTGTCACTAGTTTCATTGCTTCTCCATCTTTTCAGTTCTCAAATATATGATGAATTCAAACAGGTTTGTTGTTGCTTTTGCATTGAATGATATTGCCTTATTTGTGACTTCACTTCTTTGTGATGATAAGATTCCAGCTGAAAACATATCCCTGTTTAATGCGGTGCACCACTTGTGTCTCTGATCATATACTTGCTCGAACCATTCCTTTTTCTCGTGTCCATACAATTCCATCATTTTCGCCCACAATTCTTCAAAGCCTGATTCATTTTGACACCCCATCAAACAGTTCTTGAACATGTTCTTGAAGTCTTCATTGGTCTTGAGGGATCCGAAGTGGCTTACAAAGTTCTTCTCTATATGCCAAAGGCAAAGCCTATGTCTTGTATTTGGGAAAACCTGTTTTAAGATAGTACATATTATGCTAGAAATCACTTTCATTTGAATGCTTGTGAATCTAATTGAAAAGGTAAAGAAATAATATGAAGACCAACTGAAAAATTAAGAAGTCTAACTGAAAACAGTGTAAATGCTAACTGAAAATTTCATTAGACAAAAAGAAGTAATATGAAGCCCAAATCAAAACTAAATGAGTCTAACTGATAACTAAATAAGTCTAACTGAAAAGTAAATATGTCTAACTGAAAAGTAAATAAGTGTAACTGACAACTAAATAAGTCTAACTGAAAATTAACTAAGTCTACCTGAATAATCAATACGTCTAACTGAAATAGTGGAAATAAATGAGTCTAACTGAAAACTCAATGAGTCTAACTGACAACTAAATGAGTCTAACTGAAAACTAAATAAGTCTAACTGAAAACTCAATGAGTCTAACTGACAACTAAATTAGTCTAACTGAAAACTAAATAAGTCTAACTGAAAACTCAATGAGTCTAACTGACAACCAAACGAGTCTAACTGAAAACTAAATTCGTCTAACTGAAAACTCAATGAGTCTAACTGAAAAGTAAATTAGTCTAACTGAGAAGTAAATTAGTCTAACTAAAAAGTAAATAAGGCTATCTGAAAAATTAATGAGTCTAAATGAAAACTAAATAGGTCTAACTGAATTATAAATAAGTCTAACTGAATTATAAATAAGTCTAACTGAATTATAAATAATTAACTCAAACTGAAGACTAAATAATTCTAACTGAAAACTAAATAATTCTAACTGAAAAATACCTTTTCAATTGCATTGCCCATTGCCTTATCTTGATCAGTGAAAATTGTCTTTGGCTCTTGTTGGCACATTGCTCTCTTGAATGTTTCTAGTAGCCATTCAAAGCTCTCTTCCTTTTCATTAGTTATGAAAGCACATGCAAACATTGTTGTTTTCCAATGGCAATTTATGCCAACAAATGGTGCACATATCAGTCCATATTTGTTTGTCCTATATGTTGTGTCAAATATCATAACATCTCCATATGCTTTAAGTCCTCCAACATCATTGAATCTCGCCAAAAGTAGCTGACAATGTTGTTATGTTCCCCAAATTTCAGCCTGTAGAAGAATGCAGGATCATCATCCGCTCTTTGCTGAAGTAAGTCCAACACACTCTGCATATCCTTTCCTTCAACCAATCTTGTTCTGTACTGTGTGATATAGTTTAGATGGTCCCTTTTTGTGTGGCCCACTACTTCTTCTGATCCAGCCTCATGACACAAAAAGTTGTATGCATGCATTGGCTTTATGCCAGATTCAACCATTGTTTGTATTAGTTGTCCTTTTTGTTCAGTTATCTTCCTTTCTGATTTCAGATGATGTATTTCTTGTTGTATTACCAACTCATGGTTGTGCTGCAACTCATGAGCTACTACAACAAAGTCTTCACCAGGTTTTTCTTGCTTAAATCTGACCATGGCTTTGCATGCTGTTCTTGTTTCATTGACTACTCTTTCCTTTCTTTTGTTGGTTGGCTGCTCAACATCTGGTATCTGAACAGGTTTTTCTTGTTGTGTGTCTTTTTCTTTTTGTTCTGTTATTTTGTTTGTTGATTTTGAGCCTCCTTCCTTTGAGCAAACCAAGTAGAATTCGTATATTGAATTATCAATTCTCCTCCTCCTTAGAGTTTGTTTCCTAATACTAAATCCTAATGCTCTTGAGTGTGCTTGATACAAGTTGTAACCATCTTTGTGATCTGTAACATGTCTCCCTATTAAATGCTACTGATATTTTCGTCATTGATGTACTTGAGATATTCATGTTCAGCTGTTGAGTTCATCGTCAAAAAATTAGGACACTAACTTAAAGAACAAAAGCATTAACTGAAAACTAAACAAGTGTAGCTGAGAATGATTGTAATAGTATCAAATGAAAGAATAATTATACTAAATGAAATAAATTAAGGACCAACTGAAAAGAAAATAAGTCTAACTGAAAACTAAATAAGTCTAACTGAAAACTGAATCAGTCTAACTGAAAACTAAATTAGTGTGAAAACTAAATAAGTCTAACTGAAAACTAAATAAGTCTAACTGAAGAGTTAAAAAGTCTAACTGAAAACTAAATAAGTCTAACTGAAAACTAAATTAGTCTAAATGAATCAGTCTAACTGAAGAGCAAATAAGGCTAACTGAAAAGAAAATAAGTCTAACTGAAGAGTTAATAAGTCTAACTGAAAACTAAATAAGTCTAACTGAAAACTAAATTAGTCTAATTGAATCAGTCTAACTGAAGAGTAAATAAGTCTAACTGAGAGAAAATAAGTCTAACTGAAGTGTAAATAAGTCTAACTGAAGAGTTAATAAGTCTAACTGAAAACTAAATTACTCTAACTGAACACTTAATAAGTCAACTGAATAGTCTAACTGAAGAGTAATAAGTCTAACTGAAAACTAAATTACTCTAACTGAACACTTAATAAGTCAACTGAATCAGTCTAACTGAAGAGTAAATAAGTCTAACTGAAGTGTAAATAAGTCTAACTGAAGCGAAAATAAGTCTAACTGAAGAGTTAATAAGTCCAACTGAAAACTAATTAAGTCTAACTGAAAACTATATTAACTGAAAACTAAAGTACTCTAACTGAACACTTAATAAGTCTAACTGAAAAAGAAGTTAATGAGTGAAAAATAGACTTTTGTTGCAATGTAAAAGGTAATTTTATGCATACTAACTGATACAATCAAAATTATAACTGAAAATGAGTAAATGCAATTGAAAATTAATTTTGACATACACCTGTTCTTTGTCTTGTATTCCAGCTGATTCTTCATGTAATTTCTTTCTTTTTTTTTCTGATGTGATATCTGTGTTACGGTTTTCATTGTTTAGTTCAATTTGTAATGTGAGATCTCTGTGAGTATTCTCATTGCTCAGATCAATTTGTAACGAACTTGCGATTTGTGAATTCGAATCTTCGGTTGACATTCTTGTTCAATTTGTAACGAACTAGATTTCAGTAGTGGAACTAGATTTGTAGTGAGAAAGTGGATTGTTGGATATGTTTTTGTTCTTGAACAATGGCGGATGAAGCGGATGAAGGGATGAAAGTGTTTTTTTTGTTTTTTTTTTTTTATTTTTTCGGTCTTTAATAAGTCGCGTGCGTTGCTCGTCCGATGAGAGTGTTGTGTCGGACGAGTCCGACACAATACGTTCTCATAATATAATCTACCAGATCTTTAAATAATGGTCGATCAAATACTTGATGAGAATCAAATGAAGAATTTCTTTTTTAAATTCCAAGTGATCAAGGCTTATAAATCTTCTTTCAAACGAGCTTAATAGTAAATCTAAGATCTTACACCATTTATATATGTTATTAAAAATGAAAAGATTATACAATAACTAATATGTTTGGTTCTTGCAGCTTTACCTAATACGATTGTCGCGATTTTTTTTTAGGCTTGGGTGAACGTCCGCGGTGGATGTTCTCCCCATGGCCGGAACGTTTGGCCTGAACATTCCAGCCATGGGGCGATCGTCCGCGGTGGACGTTCCACCCATGGCGGAACGTCCAGGCCAAACGTTCCGGCCATGGGGAGAACATCCACCGCGGACGTTCGCCCAAGCCTAAAAAAATTTCGCGAAAATCAATTGAGGGTCGAGGGAGAGCGGTCCGCTGGTGGTCTTGGTCTCAGGTCGTCGGGGGTGGTGTACCAGAGAGGCCGTTGGAAGTCCGGGTACAGCGCCACAGCAGAGGTGGCCAGCGACTGAGAAGCAGAGAGAATTAAGGGGTTAAGGGTTTGAGAAGGCCGAAGAGAGAGAGGGTTAAGGGCTTGTCGTGGCAGGATCGGAGGTGGGTGGTGGTGGGTGCTTAGCAGGAGGTGGATGGTGATGAGTTAAGAAAAAAAAGAGAAAAGGTTATAGAGGTAATTTTAATTATTTTTTGGGAGATTTTAAGTAATTGTGGAGCGATGTATAAAAGTTGAGATGCAAATCACCAATACATGTAACAATTCTCTTACTTGAGAAAAAGATCAGACGAAATACAGATTAGATACATGCTATCTTATTTTATAATTATTACTTTAAGGTGCTTTTACTCATATTTTTAAAATTTTCTAGAATTCTTCTTTCTATAAGAGGGTAAAGAGGTTGTTTCACTTCTACTCTCACTCTCAATTCACAATAATATACCATTGATTTAATGAATAGAAGGAGAGGACGTTCCTTAAAAAGGGGACCCTATAACTTTGTGAGAAATTACCCTATAAGGGAATGTTTACTTCGTCATTTCTAGGTATATACAAAAGTTTCTCAACTTAGCTTATAGATAGGTGCTATAAAGGTCAACGGTCGAAGAGTAATAAGATCCCTTACTCTAGGTTGAAAGTTGCTTGAAACCGACCTCAAACGAAAAAGTAGGATCATAATTATAATCATGTGTAGAAGACTCATGGCCTCACTACAACCTAACCAATTGGTTAGGCTAAGATTTCGTTTTATACAAACCATACAAATAGATGCGAATCAAAAAATATTGAATATGGAAGAAATTAATGGAGCTAGCTAGAAAGCTAAAGTTTTCATGTCCATTGACTGAATCTGCCAAAGAATATACTAGAGTCAACTGGATGTATATTGATGATGAATGGCATAGGTAGCATAGGATATGATTAAAGGAAGAAATTATCGATTGATTTATAGAGCCTATAATTATTGCTATGTAGTAAAGCTGTCAATTCAGTTACTCGAGTCAGGTTCATGTTGGGGTCATCATTTTAGGTTTCAGGTTTTGTCGGGTCATTAAATCAAACATGTCGGGTGCAGGTCGGGAATGGTCGTAATTCGGTCAAGTCTGTCTCGGTTAGGGCTGGCAATGATGCGAGTCGAGTTCGAGTTTGACTAAACTCGACTCGAACTCGAAAACTCATACTTAAACTCGACTCGACTCGAAAACTCGCGAGTTTCAATTTTTCAAGCTCGAACTCGAACTCGAAACCTAAACTCGAGCTCGAACTCGAACTCGTTTCAAGCTCGAACTCGAACTCGTTTCAAGCTCGAACTCGAACTCGTTTCAAGCTCGAACTCGAACTCGTTTCCAACTCGAAGTCGAACTCGTTTCAAGATTTTTGGTCATTTGATATAGTCCTATTTGCTCTTTGGTCATTTTATATACTTTTTTTTTCATTTTTTTAAAAAAGAAAAGTACAAGTATTTTTTATAGAAAAAATAAAGTTAAAATTTCTTTAAAAAATTAAAAGTCTATATATAAAAATTTTATCGAGTATCTCACGAGTTTCTCGAGTCGAGTATTGAGTTGCTCGACTCGACTCGTTAACCTGTCGAGTCGAGTTCGAGCTCAAGTCGAGCTCACCCGAGTCGAGTTTTGACCGAGCTTTGACCGAGCCGAGTTCGAGTAGCTCGCGAGCTGTCTCAACTCATTGGCAGCCCTAGTCTCGGTTCATTTCTTCATTCATATTCGGCCGGGTTCGACACAATTAATTTTGGGACATGTCATCTTTCGTGATCATGGGGTGTCATGTCGGGTTTATTGTAGGTTGTAGCGGGTGCTTTCTGGTCATGCGTGGGTCGGATACTTATCAGCAGGTTAGGACAATAGCGGTTTGGGTCAGGTTCGAGTCGGGTTCGGGATGGTAGTTATCGGGTTTACCATACTTAGCTTAATAGTTATATCTTGTTTTATTGGTATTGATAGAGTATAAATCTATTCCCGCGGCCTCAACCATCAGCTTAAGCTTTTGGTTGAGTTGGTCCCTTGACATGGTATCAAGAGCCAGTGTGACAAAAAGGTCACGAGTTCGAATCTCATCCACACCCTATTTTGTCGAAAAGTGAGGAGAATTCTGTTCATAAAGATTTTTATATTAGCTCATCCAACTCGTGATATCCTCCTGATTCTGTTGAACTACAAATTACAGGAAATTGTTGAGTAATTTGTTGTCAATCTTACACCCTATTTTTCAGAAAGAAATTGAGAAAAACTGGCACCTGTAACTAGAACTAGCAGTAATATGGAGGAACAAATCAAATCATTGGAGCAGAAATTTGGTGCTCAATCAAAGAAGGTGGATGATCAATCCAAAAAGATTGATGATATGATGACATTGATCCTGGAATTAAGGAATCAGATGCTTGAGAACGTGTCTACAAACACAGTTTCAAATGGTGAAGGAGGTCAAGGAAGTCCTAGAACTCCTAGAACAGTTGGTATTAAACCTTTGGGGTACGTACCTAAAATAGAGTTTCCAAAATTTGATTGCTCTAATTGTAGATTGTGGATTAAAAAATGCAGCAAATATTTTCATTTGTGTAAGATACCTGATGAACAGAAGGTTGATTTAGCGTCATTGTTCATGATTGAAAAGGCTGAAAAATGGGTAGCTAGTTACTTGTCTGTGAGAAAGAATGTAGACTGGACTGAATTTGTGGTTGATTTGTCTGCAAGATTTAAGGATGAAACAACAATTGATGTTGTTGAACAATTCAATAAGTTGCAACAAACTGATTCTTTAGAATCTTATATAGATGAATTTGAGGATTTAAGTTCTGTAGTTCTTCAACATCATCATTCTCTGCCTGATGATTACATTCTAGAAAGTTTTGTGGGAGGTTTGAGGTCTGGAGTTAAGCCTTTTGTTAAAGCATTTAAGCCCAAAACTGTGTCAGCTGCAGTAGAGATTGCTAGATTACAAGAGGAGACTCTTAAATCTATACAATACAAGCCTTCTAAATTCACTCCTTTTGGTTCTAAAACACTTCCTCCCTTGTTGCCAAATCCACCTGTGAAACCTTCTTCCCAACCTACTCATCCTGTGACCAAATCATTTACTCCAAGAAATGCTAAAAATTTTAAATACATTCCGGCAGATGTTAGAGCTGAGAAAATAGCAAAGGGGCTTTGCTATTATTGTGATCAACCCTATGATAGAAATCACAAATGCCAGTTTAAGGAACCTCAATTGTTTACAGTGGAAATTGCTAGTAGTTCTGGAGGTGCAGATGGAATAAGTAATGATGAGGATGATAGTGACATTGATAATATAGAACCAGTGATTTCAGTCAATGCTTTGTCTGGAAATCAAAACTTTCAAACCATGAGAGTGCAAGGCAGAGTTCATGACAAACCTTTCCACATTTTAGTAGATTCAGGTTCTACTCATAATTTTCTAGATCTGAGTTTAGCTAAGAAGTTGGGGTGTGCTATTGAATCTATACTTGTCCAAGCAGTGGCTGTTGCTGATGGTAATCAGCTGAATTGTCAGCATGTATGCAAGGAATTTCAGTGGAGTATGCAGGGGCAATCTTTTGTGGCTGATGTTATGCTGATCTCCTTAGGGGGATGTGATATGGTTTTAGGAATTCAATGGTTATCCACCTTAGGACCTATTTGCTGGGATTTTAAAGCACTCTTAATGGAATTCTTGGTTCATGGACAACAATTTAGGTTACAAGGTATGCATCCTCAAAGAGTAAAGGTAGTTGAGGGAGCACCATCTTCCAAGCTGATGAATACTGCTGTTCAGCTTTGTATACTGCAAGTAAGGGATGTGTCTTTCATGGCTGTGGATGTGAAGCCTGTTACCACACCTTTACAACCCCTTCATCCAGAATTGGAAGAGTTGAGAACTCAGTATAAGGACTTGTTTGCAGATCCAGTTAATCTTCCTCCTCACAGGGGTGTGTTTGATCACACTATACCTTTGGAAGCTGGATGCAAACCAGTGAATATCAGGCCATATAGGTATCCCCTCAAACAGAGGGATATTATTGGGCAATTAGTGCAGGACATGCTGGATAGAGGAATTATACAGAATAGCTCATGTCCATTTGCTTCACCAGTGGTGTTGGTAGGCAAAAAAGATGGTACTTGGAGACTTTGTGTGGACTACAGGGACTTGAACTCTAAAACTGTTAAAAATAAATTTCCAATCCCAGTGATTGATGAGCTTATAGATGAGTTAGCTGGGGCTACAGTCTTTAGTAAGTTGGATCTTAGGGCTGGTTATCATCAGTTGAGAGTCCATGCTAGTGATGTTTATAAAACAGCATTCAAGACTCACACAGGGCACTATGAATTTCTTGTAATGCCTTTTGGGCTTACAAATGCTCCTGCATCTTTCCAAGGGTGGATGAATAAGGTGTTCAAACCTTTGCTTAGGAAGTGTGTGCTGGTTTTCTTTGATGATATATTAGTTTATAGCAAAGACAAAGACACTCATTGGGCAGATTTGGCTGCAGTCTTTGAACTAATGAGAACTAATTCTATGTTCATTAAAGAAATCAAATGCAACTTTGCCATGGACAAAGTGGAATATTTGGGTCATTATATCTCAGCTGATGGAGTGCAAACTGACCCAAATAAGGTGGCTGCAGTAGAGAAATGGCCAACTCCTAAATCTGTGAAGGAATTGAGAAGCTTCTTAGGATTGGCTGGATACTACAGGAAATTTGTCAATCATTATTCTCTTATCAGCAAACCCCTTACTGACTTGCTGAAAAAGGGTGCTTTCTCTTGGTCTACTTCAGCTACTCAAGCTTTTGCTGCTCTTAAGCATGCTCTAGTTACTGCCCCTGTACTTGCTGTTCCAGATTTCAGTAAAACATTTGTAGTGGAGACAGATGCTTCTAAGGATGGCATTGGAGCTGTGTTGATGCAGAGCAATCATCCTCTGGCTTTTATCAGTAGGACATTGGGTCCAAAATGGCAAAAACTTTCTGTATATGAGAAAGAATTGCTAGCTATGGTGTTTGCAGTGCAAAAATGGGAACAATACCTAGTAGGCACCCATTTTGTGATTCATACTGATCAAAAGAGCTTGAAAAGGTTGTTGCAGCAGAAGATTTCAACTCCATTTCAGCATTTTTGGCTATCTAAACTCATGGGTTTTGACTATGAGATTAGGTACAAAAGTGGAAAGGAAAATCAAGTTGCTGATGCTTTGTCTAGGGTGCAGGGTTCTGAGATGCTATGTATGGCTATCTCTATTGTGTCTTCCAACTTAACTGAGCTTTTGCAAGCTAGTTATGTATTAGATGACAGTTTGCTAGCAGTTCTACATCAGTTACAGCAAGCTCAGCCAGTGGACAAGTTCATATTGCAGGATGGATTGCTAAGGAAACATGGCAAGTTAGTAGTTGGGCCAGATGTTAACTTGAGATCTAAGATCATTACTTGGTTGCATTCATCACCAGAAAGTGGTCATTCTGGAAGAGACTTGACTATTAGAAGAGTCAAGAATTTGTTTCAATGGAAGGGTCTTAGCAAAGATGTGAGGAAGTTTGTCAGGAATTGTAAAGTGTCCCAAGCTTCTAAATATGATCCAGCTGCTAGCCCTGGATTACTGCAGCCCTTGCCAGTTCCAGAAGCTGTGTGGGTTGATGTTTCGATGGATTTCATTACTGGATTGCCCAAATCAGCTGGATATGAGGTCATCTTTGTGGTAGTTGACAGGTTAAGTAAGTATGGCCACTTCATACCCTTGTCACATCCTTACTCAGCCTTGCAAGTAGCTCAGGCCTACTTAGATTCTGTTTTTAAACTCCATGGGTGGCCTAGGAGTATAGTCAGTGACAGGGATGCAATTTTTCTAAGCCAATTTTGGCAAGGGTTGTTCAGTTTACATGGTACTGAATTTCTACTCTCCTCAGCTTATCACCCTGAAACAGATGGTCAGACAGAGGTGGTTAACAGGTGTTTAGAAACATATTTGAGGTGTATGTGCAGTGAACATCCAAAGGAATGGCATGCCTAGTTGCCTTTAGCAGAATGGTGGTACTACTAGGACTCTTTTACCATCATGTTTAGAATTATTTGTTAGACTGGCCCTCTTCACAACCGAGTATGGTTTGCCTCTGATCACATACAACTAGGTATTTGCATGCTACTTTGTTAAAGTGCATGCATGCATAATTTTAAGAAGTTTTGCCCGGCGCGTGAATTACTCTTGATGTTACCATTTTGTATATCTATTTTATCATCTTATCAAAAACTTTTATCGGCAAAGTAAATTTGGAAATTGTGCGTGTTTTACAGGAACTTATAGATGGACTGATGGAGTAGCTTATTTACAAGATGTCTACCTCGGAAAATCCCTTACACGTTTCTTAGGTCGATAACTCGCATCGATGATTCATATGTAGAACTTGTCTGCTTAAAGACTAGAAACATTGGCATTTTAAACACCCTAACAACACTACATGAATTGTATCACTTATTATATAACAACAGCCACAGAATGACAGAAATCAGAATGATTAAGTGTAGATATGGACAGGCGAAGAACCCCTTCTTTCATATATATACATTAAAATAGATTAAGGTTTAATGAATTGTATTGACATGCATATTCACGTAAATTATTGATAACTAATGATATCTTTTTGAACTTAAAGATACTAGTGAGTTGAACCTAGTTTTAACTTTTAAGTGGGTATTAGGTACGTAGGTCTACTTTTCCATGCTGCTCAATGTTAAACCCTAAATTTAGAAATAATTACTTGTATATAGATTTGAATTGCAATTAGAGAAGGGTAAAGTGGTAATTTGGTAAACAATAATAACTTGTACTGTCTTTAAGGACAGTTTAGTGCTACCACGCACAGTGTAGATTAGGACTTGAGATATAGTTCTATATTTGTTATTGATTATACGACTTTACGATAGGGTAGCAAGGATCCCTAAATAGATAAAAACGTAGTACGGAGTTTGGAACCTACAAAGTATGCCACCCTAATGAAAGTTAAAAGTTTATCTTTCTTTCTTTGATCCTTAACTTCTTAATAAGTAATTCTCCTTTTGTTTATAAATAATTGTTACACTTTACTTTGAGGAAGAACTAAGGTAATTGATCCGTAAATTAAAAATCATGAAAGAAGTGATACACCAAAAGCATAGAAGAACCATTGAAATATTGAAGGAGAGAGAAAAGAGAAGGTTTTGGTGGATTAATAAAACGGGTGATGGAGTATTTCAGGTGAAAAAATAAAGTTGATGATGTTACATATTACCATTAAAGGATGGATAAACTGATAAAGTAAAGTGTAATAATTAACTAAAATTATTATAAAAGGTTTCACTTCTATTAAGGTTTAACCTAGTTTCCTTTTCTTTTCCAAAAAATAAAATAAAAAGAAAAGCGTAACAATTAAAAACAAATTAAATGAAGGTAGTAGTATGTTTTAGTATCTTCATCTGTTGTATTTCTGATGTTTTTTTCTTTTAATTTGTACCCTTGAAATTTTTTACTTATTTTACGTTATTACACACTTTCATTAAGTCAATATTAAGTTTTCCATTATTTTCAACTATTTAGACTTAAATTTTGAGGGAGAGAAAGTTCTTCAAGTTTATAAAGATTGGACACAATGCATGAAGCAACAAAGTAATTTTTTGTGGGAAATTTCCCTTCTAATGTAATTAGTGTAATGAATGGAAAATAAGATATAATAAATGAAAATAGCTCATAAAACATTTGGAATTACAACGTACAAAACTCTATAACACAAGATTACCTTATAGAAAAATCCAAAAAATAATAATAATAATGACTCCAAATTAATACTACTATTATCATTCTTATGGACAATACACAATCTATTAGTTACCTCCCTTTATCAACAAGCCTCACTCTACATCAACCTCATACTTACAATTTAAAGAAACTACAAACATTGTCTATGTAAAGATCAAATTCATTGATTACCTCAAGTACGAATATAAGAGACTAATACACTTAGGTGGCGTTTGGTTTCAACAGGGTAAAAGGAATGGAATCAAGAAAGTGGTACAGGGGGAAAGGAATTAAAAACCCTTTGATTAAAAAGGTTGTTTGGTTGCTATAATATTTCTTGCACCTTTCTTCCTCCTCTCACCACTCCTCCACCATTTCTGCCTTCCCTGATGCATTGCCGGCTGTCGCTTCCCTCCCTCACCCCGGCACCGCCGCCGCCACCATAACTCCAACGTACTGCCGCTGCTTCCCCATCCCCGCCAACGGTCCGCCTCAAGCCCCTATGTCACCCCTTTCTCACTGTTGCTTCTTTATTATCTCACCACCTTCATAAAAGTGAAATTCGAGGTTTAAATGGTCGAATTCGACCATAAAATCTTCAAATCTGAAGCTCTTATGGTCGAATTTGACCTTTTAAAGCCATGGTTTATGATAAGAAAATGTTTTTCCATCCTTAGTGGTGCATATTTAAGGTGGTGGGTTTTTTTTTTATATTTCGGGTGGGTTATGAGGATTTTCGAGCGGAGGGGGGTAACTAGGGTGTGTGCGGTGGCTTTAGGCAGTGGTTAGGGTACTTGCGGAGTTGCGGTGGTGGTTAACGTGGTGGTTTCATTGGCGGTAATGGTGGTTTAGGTGTCGGTCCTGGTGGTTTCAGTGGCGGTCAAGGTGGTTAGGGGGCTTGGAGTGGTGGTTCAGTTGTTGGGGTGGTGGGTTCGGTGGTTGATGTGGTGGTTGTGTGGCTGGGTTGGTGGTTGGTGGTAGTGGTCAAGGATTGGTCAAAGCCACCATGGGGTAGAAGAAAGAAAGAGTAAGTGAAACCTTGGGGGTGGATGGGGAATGAAAGTAGTGGAGTTTGGGGGAAAGGAGAGGGTAAAGGGAATGATTGATATGTCTTAACAAACAACAAATAAGGGAATGAAGCTAGTTGGTTCTCTTACCCTTTCCTAAAACCCCAAACCAAACGCCCCTTATCTTCTACAATCTTATTGCTTCTTTAGTCAAAATTCAAAGTCATACTATTGGCTTACTTTTTTCTATTTTTATGGCATGATCAAGATTTACGTAACATTATTGATTTAAATGGTTGATATGAATAACATGTCTTTTATTTACTAAGGTCTCTATTTTTTGGACTGAGAGAAATTGAACTGAAGTGAAATACAGACTGGATGAAATAAAATGTATATTGAATTAATGTTTTATGACTCGCCAAATATAAGACGTCTAACAGCACATGGACATCGTCCTAATCACTCACTAGTTTACTAGTCTCAATTGGGTGACAACCGAAGGCCTAACAGGTTAGCATTGCAAAAGAATTATTATCTGCGGATCAAATCAAATATGAATACCGAAAGTTGCTTCCAGACCTTAGGAGCCACAAGCATGCTTTCGTGTCTTATTTTGTAAAAGATTGAGAGCTTAGCAACATGTATTTATCTACAACACTTTAAGGCACTATTAGTGGAGCCAAGAGTAAAGAAGAATATTATGATTGAGAGAGAGAGAGAGAGAGAGAGTGTTTTAAGAACTTGGTTGCATAGCAATTGATGATGGGATGAGGAGAATTGAAAAAGATTTCAACCAAATTCATGAATTATGATAGGTCAAATACATGGTGGGGTCAACTTAATTGCATGAAGATAAATATATAGATTGATTTTATGAACCTTAAAGTTGGAGTAGTTGACATGTATAGAATATTTGTAGCCCACATAAATCTTCATCTACATCTACTCTTGACTTATCTCAGAATAATTCAAGTTTGGTTCAATTTTTTGATGATTATAATGGAAGCAACATGATTCTTATGATCAAATCAGGACAAATAATGGAGGCTTATTTTAATGAGTCACTCAAATTGGTATCAAGGTAATTCATTTGTACCATATAATATTAGGTTATTTGGTTATACTTTTAACATGGCTAACAATAACAAAATACAAGGGAGAATATTACAAATTTTTAACTTACAATAATTGATTTTAAATTTCAACCTAATGCTTTGTTGCAAATTCTTACACGGTAGACACGTCTTAGAGTACTTAAAACTAGAGCTGATTATTTTGGCCCGACCCGTTTTTGGGCAGAATTTTTCGGCCAGGCCCGAATTTTTTTGGCTTTGGGCAAGCCAAAAATGACTTTTTAGTCAATTTTTTTGGCCCGACCCGTTTTTGGCACAAAAATCTCGCTAATTTTTCCCGAAATAACAGGCTTTGGGCACAAATATTCGGCCCGAATTGAGGCCCGGCCCGTTTAATGGAATTTTTTTGGGCCACTGCCCGAACCCGGCCTGATCCATAATCACATTTCCTTAAAATAGATACAACTAATGCAAGTTTAACGTTATAAGATTGACCATGTCAATTATGGTAGTCGTTGAATAGGAATGAAAAATCCCTAAAAATTTTAGATTTTACATGGGATCGAAATTGATGAGTTTTTTTGGAATCGTAATAACCAGTAAAGTAAGATGGTAAGATTAGGATTTTAATAACAATGCATGTGTCCTACACGTGCTTAATGGAGCATAATTATGTTACTTTAGATTGAATCAAGCTAAGGTCAAACTGTACGTAGCATTAAATTAATGGAAAGGGGAAGAGAAAGTGATCACTTTTTCCCCAGTTCAAAAGGAAAGAGGCTAACTGATTATCAGAACAGGAGCAAGAACAGTACAACGCATTACACATTGTTTGGAAAATTATTTTATATGTTTTTACGATAAGGTATGAGACATTGAGTTGTTTTTTGGAAAAATTGATTTTATAAGTCCCAATTATGGGTGCCCTGATAAAAACAGTCCCAACTTCAATTTATTATTGTTCAGTCCCAACTTTTGGGGGTATTTTACAATAACGGTCCCAGCAGGTTTCTAACCTGCTGTAGCAGGTAAACTTGCCAAAAAAAACCCACCCCCTAACAACCCCAGCCCACCACCCCACCCAGCTCACCACCCCACCACCAACCTGACCCTACCAGCCCCAGCAGGCCCACCAGCCCCCTCCCCGAAACCACCAACACCAGCCACCAGCTCCCTCCCCGCAGCCCCCACCCCCCCCCCCCCACCCCGCAGTCCCCACCCCCCCCCCCCCACCCCCGCAGTCCCCTCCCCTGCAACTACCGCACCCACCGCTCGCATCCCCCTCCCCTTCCCCAGCAACTGCCGCAGCATCCCCTCCCCTCCCCTTCCTCGGCAACCGTCGCACAACCCCCCTCCCCTCCCTTCCCCCGCAAATGCCGCTGCAAACGGCGACGAGGCAAACATTGAGAGGAGGTGACGACTCGACGGGGCTGAGTGAGAAGAGATGAAGACCGACGACTCGACGGAGGCTGGTGGCGCGAAGGGACAGGGGAGGGAGGGTTGCGCGACTGGCGAGGAAGGGAGGGGGGCGGCGTGACTGGCGGGAAGGGCAGGGGGCGGTGCGACTGGCGGGGGGGAGGGGCTGGGGTTTTGGGGGTGGTGGGTTTAGGGGAGAGAGGGGGTTGGAGCAGGGAGGGAGGTGGCAAGGGATGGGAAGGGGGTGGCAAGGGTGGGGTTAGAGCATGGGAGGGGAGGTGACCTCTTAAACAGGTTACTGGTGAACCTGGACCGTTATTATAAAATACCTCCAAAAGTTGGGACTGAACAATAATAAATTGAAGTTGGGACTGTTTTTATCAGGGCGCCCATAGTTGGGACTGATAAAATCAATTTTTCCTTGTTTTTTTTGTTCTTGTTTATCCAGACTACACTTGCTGCTTGCATAAATTATTGATCGAAATTACTGTACCATATTGTCTAGTTGGTGTAGTTATTATTGTGCATGTAACTTGTACATAAGTCGACGAATATAATCCTGTTTATATGCCGGCCAATAAGAAAGTTTCTTAGATATTAATTATTATAACAAATCTTTACCTTTATAATACAGGATTATTTTTCAATTTCTTTGGTTGTTACAAGATAATGATCTTCATGTTTAACTAATATATTTTCAAACAATGTGTACGTTATTCTCATTCGAGTGTGATTTATATCCACTTAGTTTATCAATTTTTTGGGAAATGATACAAAGAAAGATTTCTCTGAATACAACAGAAAAATTCTTATTGGATTTATATGAGTTTAAGCAATGAATTTGCTAATAGAATTACAGTTTTAGACAAAGGACTTTTTTTTTTATGTAGATGTAAGGGTTGTGGGGCTTAACGATTTAGAATATAGTTGTTGAGGTGGCACCTATTCCCCGGGGCGGCTTGATAAAAAAAACTAAATTATGCGATGATAAAACTAAAAAGGAAGAGACAATCAATTTAATCCTTTACCTACTATAGGTTCACGTTTGATGTTATTTGTATACATCTGCTAGTTATGTTAAACTAGGATCTAAACAATTAAACTTTAACTTTAGTATTCCAGATGGATATAATCTCATTTTCACGATTTAACGCGAGTCGAATAATTTTTGGATTATACAACATTCACTTATGTATATTAGTATCATAATATGCATGTTACATTATATTGTTACCCAAAAACTCTAATCAACTTTGACTACAATATTAAACTTGTGAGCAATGAAGCTATTGCTCCTATTTTATTAACCTCCCAAATTTATTTCCAATTGATTACTACTAGTAAGTTTTACGTAAGACTGTCTTATAATAAAATTATTATAAAATCACATCACTTTATTCACTATAAAGGTTACTTGTAAGCTAAAAGAGATCTAAGCTATATACAAGTAAAAGGGATCATTTTTTTGATAATGGGTCACCTTATATTTTAAAGGAGTCATTTCTATCATACGTGACCTTTTTAAGACAACAAGTTACCTATATCCTATTATAACTCACGGTAAAACTGTCTTATATCAGATTTATGGACAAGAAATACAATAAAAAAACCGAGTCGGAAATTTCATGAGCTAAAAAGACAGCTCCTTAAATGGAAAAGACGACGAGATCTTACATATAGAAGAATTATGTTTTGATAAATCGGTGCAGAGATCTAATTGAGATATACGGAAGCTGATGGATCAAAGGGAATGATATTTAGAAGTGCACCGGCCTTACTATAATAATAGAAACATATCACAACAACGACATGATCATCCAAGTGCTCCACTCAAACATATATGGAGTAGAGTGTATAACAAAAAGATGAAACTTTTATGCCCATAACTAGACAACCCATTTACTCCCTACCTCTTATACATCCAAATCCTAATTCCTAATGCCCATTTATTCCGAACCTCTTATATATTCATCCAAATTCTAAGAACCTTAATCAAGTTTTGAGAAACTTTTATTATGTCTATATATTAACTACGCATGAATCCCATGTCTTTTTCATGCTTCACCTACTACTTCAAACAATAGTGATCTTAGATCAACAAGGTAGGGTTGGAGGTCAAGGTTTGAACCCCCCAATTAACTTAATTGAAAAGTTTAATATACTTCAACATTTTAATTATATGCTTATTTTGTAGGAATTAAATACTGCCCTAAAGTTGAATTTACACTGTGACGTATACACGAACTCTTGGCAACCTACCTCCAGGGTTACACGACCATTGCTCCTCGGTGTAGTACAGAGTCACAGTCTGAGAACACTTTGAACAATGTCCAGATTAGAGAGAATATAGAGAATGTGATTAGAATTTTGGAGAGAAGAATGATTTTTCTGTGTATCTTGAAAACTGATGAAGCAAGGCTTCAATTCATAGAGGAAAAGCTAGAAGAAAAAATGGTAACACAATCAATTAGGCGAAATTTAAGGGAAAACGGAAACATTAATAACGGCAAGAATCAAGAATAATCAGTTACGAAATCAGCGAATATATGAATTTCGATTTCCACAAAAAAATGAAGTAACTGAACTAAAATGTTCCACAACCGCGAACGCGCCGCGCCACAAGCCCTCACCCGAGCTCGGCTCGGTCGACGCGCATGCGCGTGTGGTGACTAGATTCTTCCCACTCAACCTTCAACAAATGTATGAAGAAGGAAACTCTATATAAGGAAGCGAAAAAGCCTTTAAACTACCAATGTGGGACAAAGCACTTTTTGTTCTTTTGAAGCAATTTTTTGGAGTAGGAAAAACTACCAAACATATACTAACTCCAACATATTTCAGACAGCACATGATCTGTAATACTCCCTCTATTTTTTATCGTTCTCACTTGGATTGTTGATACTATTTTTTTTTTACAACGAGAAATCGTGCATTAATTAAAAGAGGAAGTACAACCTAATGCTACAACCTAATGCTAATACAACCAAACCTAAACCAAACAAACCTAAAGGAGATTTATGAGCTCGTACATTCCATTTAAAATAAAACTAAGTAAATCCGATAAAAAAGATTCTTAGGAGGGGGCGTCGCTGGTCGCTAATTGTGATGGTGGATTCGAACCTCAGGTGGCTGATGGAAGTGGTAGAAGAAGCGGATGACGTTCACGATCCCGACAATGAACAACCAACGGTGAGTATCGCGTCCCGCTCCATGAGCAACCCCAACAATCTTTTATCGATTGGGATTCTAGGCTCATGATCTCTTGAAGAGTCACGTTCCGTTGTGAGTCATTACTCTCACTCGAGAGTATTTCAGGTTTCTCCATGAGGAAGGAGAAACGTAGATGAATGCGCGTGATGCTGAAAATCCCTAGATGCAATTGGGGTGCTGCCTTCAGATTGAAGTTGTTAAGGCAAGGACCAGTAAGATCAATGTCAAACTAAAAAGAGAGTCAAACAAGTTGAGCTCTCAAACACACCTTCGGTATGAAAAACCGGAAAAACATACGTCCCAACCATGAAAAACTATCATCGCCTCGTCCATGCTCACAAATTGATTGCGTCCCTTTTTCCCTCGGCACATATTCCCAAAAAACTACATATTCTACTGTTACAACCTTGAACCACTAATCCTAATCCAACTGACTTGTCGATGGCCACAACCAACCACATCAAACATCTTTAAGAACTCGAAAAAAATACACTCCTATTATTCGGATACTTAACACGCATTTTACGAAAAAAATCAAACATACTGACATCAAACATAACTAGTTGGAGAGCCTAACAACTAGGGGGAGAGGGAGAGGGAGAGGGAGGGGAAGCCCGACTCTAAAAGGGGGGGAAGGGGATCTCGACACTAATAGGGTGGAGGGGAAAGAGGATCCCGACACAAACAACCAGGAAGAATGAAAAGTGGAGCCCGACACAAACAACCAGGAAGAATGAAAAGTGGAGCCCGACGCACTGAAATACCGTACAAGGGTATTGTTTGACTCGTCTCAATTAGTACTTATTAATATTCAATCGTTATAATTTTTACTAATATATAACGAAAGATATTCAAGTTCAAAGATGTACATTGGGAGAAACGCCCAATAAAGTAAGAATGATAAAAAACAGAGGGAGTAGAAAAAAAATGAATTTTTTGTTTGGGGGGTGTACATAGGTTCTCATCACTCTCCCCAACTAAGATACTAACTATATTAGGATAATAATTACATCGAAATAAGAATGCTAAACCAAAGAGAAGTATATTCTCTATCATAACTAGTTTTCTTATATGGTTTGGGTCTTAAAATACTATTAACCCCATCACTCACATAATTCTCTCTCACAAACCAAATGGATATTGTATTGAGAGACAAATTATGCTTACCATAAAAAAAGTATTGAGAGACAAAGGTCAAGTACAATCTATATCTATACAAATATATTAAAAGACGTGCGTGACCATATATACACGTCACGTGGAACTTCTATTACTCTATTAGAATTGTCCAGTGTGTACACACAAGTCATGTTAATTAACAAAAGTAAAATTAGGCTACAACAAGATCTGAACCCGTGACCTCTTGCTATTATACATGACACAATTACCATCTCAACCAACTTTTAATCATGGTTTAAGTGTCCACATTATTATAGTTGTACCTTTCAAATGTTGAGTTTTCCTTAATATATTTTAATGGAAATGAAAAAAAATGCATATCAAGTTCGAAAAACAATACCAACTCGGGACAACGCTCGGACCCAAATACTAGCAAATATATTAAAAGGCGTTCCTAAAAAAGGAACGGTGCCACGTGACGTTCTCTCTAAGGGAGTTTTAGTTAATGTAATCCATATAGAATAAAAAAAATTAGAAATTGCATAGTACATGATTCAATCCTGCGTGACCTCAAGTTCATATACTAAAACTTTAACCACTATACCAAGTTGTATTTAGTGTTATCATTTTAAAGTACAATATTGATAAATGAAAATCTTACTTATGCGAAGCATAGTTCGAGTCTAAAAACTAATTATTACTTATTTGGTGGATGATAATAAGTTATGTTTCTGAATCATAATAAGAGATTTGTGCAATTTAATAAGGAAATCTCGTCATAATGTCTATAGTAACAATGTCTAAAATTGATTTATCATATCAAGCTTGTCTAGTAAACCTCTCAATAATTATGATAATGATTTGTGTGAGAGTAACTGGGATTAATTGTGGTTAACCTTGAATGATTGACCCTCATACTATTTATATAAAAATATAATACAAATCTAAACTAGTAAAATTCCCTTCTATTCTTTTTCAGAGCATATTACACTAATACACCCCCCTCAATTTTTATGGGGGTGAAACAACGAATAAATTGAAATGATATTTAGTAAATAAATCACTAGAGAGGCCTCTAGTAAATAAATCAACAATATGTAACTTCGTAGGAACATGTCGAACATGAATCCCTCCTTTTGCAATCATTTTGCGAACAAAGTGGTAATCAACATTATTATGTTTAATATGATCCTGTTGAATGAGATTAGCTCTAAGATAAGTAGCAGAGAGACATTATCATAATACAATTCGGACTACGAAGAAAATAGCCAAGGGCTAACTCAACCACAGAGAGGTTAATTAGTGTAATATGCTATGATACTATGTCAAAAGACCAAATGAATCAAAAAGGTTAAGTTGATGGTTGGAGTCCCAATAATAGTTTTATACTCTATTACTTCTCTTCAGGCAATAGCCTATTGGCCTTTAAATGTGGATGCAACACATACCTCTATCATATGTGACACTAAACATTCCACTTAGAAAGGAGAGATGTATAGATTTGAATCGATGACCTTTATGTCACGCTGTTGACTCCAATACCATGTGATAGTAATTGGGATTAATTGTGATTAGCCTTGAATGATCAATCCTGACACTGTTTATATAAGTATAATGCAGATTTAAACTAGGTAAGAGTCCCTTCTATCCTTTATTAGCGTATATTACACTAATAATTGGTAATTATAATATGTAAGTACTTGGAGGTAGAGTTATATATTATGACAGTCCTTGTGAGTCTTTTTATTGTAAACTTACACACAACTTTATGGCTAATACTATTATTTATTAGTGTCTATTCCATCAGTTTCTTTTTTATCTTTCTATAGTTAGAATTGTTTTTACATTAAAAAAGAGTTGAATTGAGAACATAAAAGAGTAATGGATGGAGCACTAAACAACTTATATGAGTAAAAGATATAATATAGTTTTTTTTGCCTCATATTATAAAAAAGTTAATATCTTGAATATATATATTGAAACGCGTCTATCAAGGTTCCACATATACATATATATTTTTCTAAAATTATGTAATTGACTAGCGTAAAAATACATTTGTGTAGATTACAGAAACAAAAGGAGTATATATGTCATCAACAATAATATAGACCAAGCAAAGCTTGTCTGGTAAAGGTTTGGCCTCATCACTAGGAGCTCTTTGGGGTGAGGTTTCCCTTACAATCCCCCCTCCTTCAAGGAATCTGACCTTCAAACCTGACTGGTTATACCTGTGTAATGTGTCAGTTCAGTAGGGTCATTCATCTTATCAACTAAAAAAATAACAATAATATAGAGAAAAAAGTACTAGTAAAGTAGCATATATATGATATTCGTTGTAACTATATGAATGTTGCTTTGGGGCACGTCAAGACCTCCACGTCTTTTGAGTTTCAGTCTAGTGTGATTGAACTCCTGATACCCTTGCAGCAGGGTCAGAAGTCACTAATTAAAGAATGTGACTTCCTTGTTAGTTGAATCAGGAGAATCCCAAGAGGTTTATCAAGGACCTTGGGATTTCACGTTTAGTAGACATTGGGATCTACTAGCTGTTGTACGACAATCTCTCTATGAAGATCGTCAGGGTTTTGTATCTCACAATCTTCTCATATCCAACCTCACCCGCCATCGCTCAAGAAAAACTTCTTTCGAACTGGACACATAATAGTTAGTGTTTTCTTTAAAAAGTATGTTCGAGTTCATGTAGTAATTGTTAGTGATAGTTGTTTATGTTTGGTTGTATTAGCATTAGGCTATACTCTAATTTTCAATTAATGCAAAATTTTTCAATGTCAAAAAAAAAAAAAAAACTAAATGAATGTTAGCTAGTTTGATTAGTCAAATTTATTACATTGATATCCAAAATTAGGACGGAATCGAAACTCCTTTATATCTAAACATTGTGATTTGTGAGTACTGTGTATCTATCAAAACAAAAAAGGATATTCTTTGCAACTAATCGGACGCCTATGTTAGACAAATTTTGTTGGATTTTATGTATTCCTTGTCTATTTCAATGGAGTATATTCTTGGTGTAATATTGTTAGCCCTTGGGTCTCCTGTCTCCACGTATATAATGTGGAATTTTCAATTGTTTGACTCGCAGAAAGTGCAACAGAATTATTAACCACTCAAAAACAAAGTGCAACAAAATTGTTTTGGATTAGTGGATCATGGAAATAAGAAAAAAAAAGTAGTACTACTATATTGAATAATAATATAATACTTCTCTCACTTTTGCAAAGTATGCTGTATGCAACTATGCATGTACGTTGATTGTTGGGATATATGGTTTGAAGATGTTTATCATGATTCATGAAGCAAGTAGCGACGGGCGAGCCACGACGATGTGCTCGCGTGGCGAAGAGGCGAAGAGCCAAGGGCATATCGTCGAGGAGCAGCATTCACAGCAGCATGAAGCGCAGCAGCAAGCATATATAGCTGTGCGGCAGCAAGTAATGAGCAGCCCTGGGTCACCCAGTGGGTTTTAGCCCAGGCGGGCTTCACCCGGGCCTGGGCAGGCAACTCGTTAGATTCGATTGTTCGATGCAGATTCTTAGGTTTACTCGGTTGTTATGTTTGTGCCCTATTATAAATATGGCTAGGCTGTTTTAATAGAGAAGAGAAATAAAATTCACACGTTAA
The DNA here is from genome assembly GCF_026745355.1 of Beta vulgaris subsp. vulgaris. NCBI lineage: Eukaryota > Viridiplantae > Streptophyta > Magnoliopsida > Caryophyllales > Amaranthaceae > Beta > Beta vulgaris. Next base: position 56,505,651 of record NC_079209.1, read on the forward strand.
TTAAGACAAAAATTCATGTAGAGGTCAGACTTCTAAAGAGAGATTAAAGAGTATAGAAAGATCGAATTGTCTCCATTTATCATCATCTATATAATTAAGTTGATTCACAAAGACAAAAAATTCAATCAATTTTAAAAAAAGTGTCTTATGCAACCTCTAAGTATCTTAATTATGAAGTGTAATAGGGATGTCGCACAATTGACTCCAGATATGATTCGAGTCAGACTTGAATAAAAAAAATCTTATACAAATCCAAAAATGTGATCGGAATCCTACAAGAGATGGAGTCTACATATAATTCCACAAATCCGTCTTGAATCTCATTACTAATTAAAACACCTTATCAAATTCTAGACTGAATCTACATTACAATCGTTCAATTATGTTAATGTTATTATAGATCAAGTATATACAGTATAATGATATTATAAAGCACTGATTTATGTGATCTTAAGTGATGAAATAATATGAACTCGATCTGAGGTAAAGCTAATATGACACAAATTCGTCTTTATCCTTTTTTCTCGATTTGCAATTGCTACGAAGGATTTAGGGGATCTTCATTATTTCTTAGGTGTTCAGATTGTGCGTACTCCATTTGCTTTATTTTTGTCTCAAAATAAGTATGTTTCTGATTTACTCCGTAAATTTGATCTCCATATTGTTAAACCAATTCACACGCATGTTGCATTATCTCTAGAGTGACATTGTCTATTCTTGACGAAGAACTTCTTGCTGATCCCACATATTATATATCGTAGTATGGTTGGTGTTTTGCAATAATTAACTATGACTCGTCCAGATATTGCTTATGTTGTTAATATGGTGTCTCAGTTTATGCATACTCTTGGTACTACTCATCTTCATGTTGTAAAAAGAATTTTCAGATATCTGCAGTGCACGTTGGAGTTTGGTCTTTTCTTACATATCAACAGTTCTCTCATTGTTGTTATTGCCTACTCTGATGCAGATTAGACGGGTTGTCTTGATACTCGTCATTCTACTATTGGTTATGTTGTTTTTCTTGGGAAGAGCTTGATTTCCTGGCGCTCGAAAAAATAACCTACTGTTTCTAAATCCTCCACTGAAGCTGAATATCGCGCAGTTGCATACACTGTTGTAGAAACTATTTGGCTCAAACAACCTCTTCCTTTTTTTTTTGATAATTTTGAGTGCTATTATATTAAGTCAAGAGCCATAAATTCAGGTAAAAGGTCCACAAGTCGATCCTAGGCCCACAAGTACATAACTTAAATCACATACAAGAAAATCGCAAAAAAAACAAGGCAAGAGACTTTGCCCATTACAAACAAGTCTAGATAACCAACAAAATAACAATGGTATGTAGGCTCAAGATTGATGCTCAACCCATGCTAGAAACTCTGAATCATGGATTAAGCCTTGTTTAGCAAGCGCAGCAGCAACTACATTGGATGATCTTCCCTTGTGACAGATTGATCGAGAGAGAGAGAGATTATCAAAAGCATGGTGGATGAAGTTGGGAGGAAAATTTAGGTTCCTATGGCCTCCATGGATAGCATTACACCAAGCAACTGCATTGGCTGAGTCTGATTCAATAATTATATTATGGTCACGAACATGAGGGAAAGAGAGGGAGATCTTGATGGCTCGAAGGATTGCAGAAACCTCAGCGGAACTAATTTCAATGTGGGAGATAGGGCTCGAAAATAAACACATACATGAAATTACCACTCGAGTTTCTCAAAACTCCCGATGGCTAAAAGAGAGGCAAGGAGGTTAACCGAGGCATCAACATTCCACTTGATGAAACTAATTAAGAGGAGGGGACCATGGTGGGGGAGGGATGATAAGAGATTGCGGGAATGATGAAGATTTGGAGGGAGGAATTTGGCTTTTTACTGATTTGTTTACTAAACATCTTTATTATAATCTATTCGTTGTTTCACCTTGTAAAAATTGAGGGGGTGTATTAGTGTAATATTTTATGTACACAAGATAGAAAGGAATTATTCGTATTAGGTATATGGGAAAGCTATATGCAGCCCTAAGGGCTGTATATAAGAAGCTGAAAATGAAAATAAGTTGCATTAATTGATCATTTATTACATCGGTTGATGCAAAAATTTTCCATAAATTCGAAATTCACAACTTATTTTCATTTTAAGTAGTGTATTTATGTCTTATATGCAACCCTAAGAGCTGCATATTTACATGAGAAATGAGAATGCTATAACTCTTATAGATATGTGATGTAACTCTAATGAAAAAGTGATGTAACTCCAAAAAAAAAAAGAATATTAGAAAAAAAAAAATCAAAAAATTTTTTTTTTTTTTGGACTCAAAATTTTTTAGAGTGGTATAAATCTAATGAACAAGTGTTGTAACTCTAATCCAATTGTGTGATTGAAATTCATTCTCATTTCTCATGTAAGGAGCATTTTCATATGATCCTGCCCCTATATATATGATTCGAAATATTTAAAAGCCATTAAACTTGGCACATTATTAGGATGAGTATGAGCGTAAATCTCATCAGTTCCATCGGTGCTGACTGCTGAATAAAGGCCACATCTGTGTCATTTTATTAGTAAAAAATTCATTACAACCAAAAGACAAACTACATGTTTAACATTATTACAGTCTTAACAGAAGATTGTATGCAAATTAAAGTATAATTTTAAAAAATGAAATTATTACCACCAAAAAGAATATCAGGTCAGATATTTATGGACTATGATTTAATAAGTTTATATCTCAATATAAAATAGTACTTTTTAAGAGTGTGAAAACGTACTGATCAGTTTAATTAATTCATAATCTGCGCACTTTCTCATGATAAAGTGGAAAATCATGTGCATTTATATACCATACAACATCAATGGATCCTGAGGAGGAGCTGTAAAATTATTCATGTTAATTTGGTGAATAAGTGCTTAATAATAGCATCTATAAAGTGCACCACTTATGTTGCTAATTGCTAATTTAATCAGAAAAAGGGATTCCAGAGCTTTAATATAATGGAGCTTTTGTTCAAAAGTCTATCATCATTTCCAATTAATAATTGATCTCAAGATTTGGGGGATAACTTCAACATGAGATACTGTTGTTGTTTGTTTAATTAAAAGATAATTCCATTGGATAATTAGTTTTTGTATGTATATAGAATATAATTTAAACATATATCCTTAATATCATTAGTGGTCAGTGGATGTCACACTAACAATCAGTTCATAATACAGTTTATAATTAGTATAGACATATGAAATAATTATTATAAGTGGATAGTTATTCGAACTCAAATTTAAATCAGGATCTGAGACATATGAAATAGTTCAAGATAATTTTTCAATCTTATGTATGGTGTCAAATCAATTAGCTAAAATTAAGCATCTAACTTGATAAATGTTTTCAAGACTTGAGACAAGAGCTTATATATATAAAATTATAAATGCATGGGATAAGTTACCATATATAGTGCATTTGTTAGCTGGACATTATTTAAGAATTAGGATCCTAAGTAAGTGTTGCGTAATAACAACCTTTCAACTAGCTAGTAATTGTTTGATCTTTTGACAAATCAAGCTAAGCTATAGATAAGGTTGTCCAACAATAATTAGATAATAAGTGGTATGAGTAGATCATGGTTATCCCATAAAACATATTCGATTGAACCCAAATAGTGTGATAGTTGCTCCGTCCTTATTAATAAAGTCAGATTCCAACTCCGGATGATAATCATGGTGCAATATATATATATGTATCTTGTGAAAACCACTCTTACACTGAAAACTGAAAACAAAAGATACACACCGTTGATTTTTTATTGTGTGGCCGACATTAATGCTGCATTTTTTTGGGTAAAAATCACGCTCCTTTCTCTTTCCTCCCTTCTTTCATAGTTTCACCCTGAGTTTCTCACTCTCTCCTCACCTGCTCCTTTCTCTCTCTCCCTACTCTTCTTCAACTGCATTTCACCATTGTCATCATCTCACTCTCAACTTCTTCTCTAACTCTTTTTTCTCATTTCACCTTTCTATTGAAAAAATCTCTTTTTCTCTCTCCTAATCACAACAATGGCGATAATATCATATTAGGAAGATGAAGAATCCAACCACAATGAAAAGAGAAGCAACCTCTGAATAAATTTTCAGTTACTTTTGTTGTTTCGAATCTGCTATTTTCATTTGATTTTTTTGCTATGAGCAGACTGCTTCGAACAAATTTTTAAGAAAATTTCAGGATTTAGGTTTTTGTAGCGCAAAATGTGATGTAATTGGAGATTATCTACCAACCTTCACTTATTTTGGTATAATTTTGATTTTATCTCTCTTCTATTTGGCTTAGATTAGTGTATTTTTTTGGATTGGAATTGTTCTTTCGCTATACGTTATTTTTTTGATCTCGATACTATGTTTTAGGTTTAATTTTTTCTAGCTCTAAAAGAGATAATTGTGTAGGTTTATATGAATTTTTGTAAGATTTACTAATTTTGTTGAACTTTTTCGTTAAATATTTTTCGTCGGAGAAGGTGAATGTGGTGACCGAATTCCAGACTGAGTTGAATCGTTTGGACAAAACGATGGTCTTCGCTGCTTCTTCGACGTAGAGGTGAGAGAGAATGTGAGCTAATTCGCCGGAAAGATCGTCGTCAGGTATTTGTTCGTCGACTACCATGAGAGTACTGGGGAGGAGTTCGTCGGAGGTGTTACTTGTCATTTGTCAACATCAAGTGTCAAGTTTTTGTAATTGGAAAACAAAATGGCACTAAAACTTTCGAGCAGTAGTTGGAAGGGAAGTGTTGTATTACGAAAATTAACCCTTGAAATATATATATTTACCTTAGATGTGGAAAAAGTTACTCTTATAGCATATAAAGTTACCCTAAAAGTGCTAAAAGTTACCCTTGAAATATATATAAAATTACCCTAAAATTGCTAAAAGTTACCCTAAAAATGGTAAAAGTTACCCTAAAAGTGGTAATAGTTACTCTTATAATAAATAAAGTTATCCTTGAAATATATAGAACTAAAAGTGTTAAAAGTTACCCTAAAGGGGTTAAAAGTTACCCTTGTTTTCAGTTTTCAGATTAAGTATATATATATATATATATATATATATATATATATATATATATACATACATATATACATACATATATATATAATATATTATATATATATATATATATATATATAATTATATATAGGGTTGGGTTCTAATGAGAACCCTCTTATGGTGAGAACCGTAAAAACCATTTAAAATGAGCAAAAACTTCCTAAAATGTGCAAAAAAAAAAAAAAGTAACAAATGAGCATAAACATAAAATGAGTAGAAAATATTAAATTATCAAAAACATAAAATGAACAAAAATGTAAAAGAAGAAAAACGTAAAATGAGCATAAAAAAGTTCGATGCGCAAAAAAGTAAAATGAGCAAAACGTAAAATTAGCAGCGGATGATGAGAAGAGATTCTACAATTAAGTTATGTTATTCTACTCCTATTCGGTATGTTTCTTGTTTTTGATGAATTTCAGGTAATGAGAACGTATTTGGAGTATGATTAGCTAAACTAGTGGATTAGGAGCACTTGAAAAGAAGTTACAATGAATAAGGATCGTATGGATATGTTATAGTACGAATTTGAGCAAAAACGAAGCGAAAAATCATTAGAAGAAATGTGAAAAAGGAGTCACATTTACTCTTCTGATCATAACTTTTGATGTGCTTATTAAAATCGAGTAATTCCAGCATATTCGGAAACTAGACTTGAAAGCTTTCCAACGATAGGTGGCATGCCCCGAGGAGACTTCTAGTCAAGGAGTTATGCCTTTCGGAAGATTGCACTGTTTCTGTTGGAATCTGCCACGCTTACGCGCGATCACTAATCCACCTCTTAATGATTTAATTAAGACTTTTCTTATCTTGTAAATTATTTTCCTAGTCATATTGGATGAATATTTTTTAGATAGGTTTTCATTCTTTCTCTCTCCTCCTCCTCTCTCACGTTATTTTTCATCTTCTTAGGTTTTAGTTTTCTCTCGAGTTTTAGTTGTAAACCCTAGTTTTTATTCTTCTTCATTAATTCATGAATTTTATTAGTTTCTTTTGTTGATTTCTTTAATTATGTTTTCTTTTATAGTTTTAGATTTCATTATTTATTTCATGATAGAGTAGTTTTATTTCTAGGGTTTGGGAATCCATGTTTATATGATATGATTATTGATTGATATTTATTCGTGGTTTGATTAGTTATTTATTTCTCTAATTGATTAGTGTTTTATTGTTAATCTTGCATTCCGATCAATTGTCTGATTAAATATTGCTAATATAGAGTCATAGATCGAGAGATAGTATTCTTTAGAGGCTTACCTACAATTAGCAAATCTGATTATGTTGAGCGACCGTACTAGCATATGTTGATTTGAGAGCGTTAATGCCTGACCAAGGATTAACCTGTGCTCTAGATATCTGATTGATTGAACTATTGATGATATTTTGATAGATTATAGTTATAAACATGGTGAACCATTACCCTATATCCTTTTTAGTTTGATTTTCGTAGTTTATTAGTTTAAAACTTTAATTCAAATATTTGTAATCTTGTTTAGTTTCTCTATACCTTATAAACTAGATAAAACGACCATCTCTCTGTGGATTCGACCCTACTTACCCTACTAAATTGTTAGAAGGTTTTGCAGGAATTATTTTTGACGGGTGTAAGACAACCTATCAATTACATACATATTTAACACAAGTGAGTTAAAAAATAGTATTGGATATATTTAGAATTTGATACGCCTGATGCTACATTGTACAATTGATACAGTAATTAACTTGAAGATCATCCACATAATCATATATCAGTGACACTATAGTCTTGTTTGGTAATTGGTGGTTGGCTGTTTTATGTGGCTGGTTTGACTGACTGTTTGTATTGGCTGTTTGTGTTGGTTGTTTAACTATTTTTATTTTATAAACATGTTTGGTAAAATTGTCTTTGGTTGTTGATTGTTACACTATAAAATGACCATTATGGACATTAATTTTTTTCATCCAACTTATACCATAATGATATATTTGTAATCTTATTATTAAAAAGCCAACACCCAAGAAGGAAAAGCTACTCCAAGTAGCTTTTGGCTGAAAAACCAATAAAAAAGCCACAAACCAAACATAATTTTTAAATGTTTGACCAAACTAAAAAGCTAAAAATCAAAAGCCAAACAAAAAGCCATTTGCTAAACACCCCCTATAACTCCATCATATAATGCAGTCTTACCCCATACAAAACTACATCTCTCCTCTTGTTATGCATAGAAATTATAAATGTAACCAACTCAAAGGAACAAAGTGAGTGTATTGTCTTGCTTTTTAGAATCTTGACATCACTTAATTATGTACGTATAAGGATTGGACATATTTTAAATTTAAACTAGTTATTAGGCCCAGGCTACGTCCCGGGTAAGAAAAAAAATTTCATTTATTAATATTGTACTTTGATATGATAACACTAAATATAACTTGGTCTAGTGGTTAAAACTTTAGTACATGAACTTGAGGTCACGGGATCAAAACCTATACTATGCAATTTCTAATTTTTTTTATTGTACATGGATTGGATTACATGAACTAAAACTCCTTAGGGAGAGCGCCACGTGGCACCGTTCCTGGTTTATGCACGCCTTTTAATATATTAGTATAGATTATAACTTATAAGTCATTACTATTCTAAGATAATTAAGGTCTGACAAGGCAATCCGTATAATTAATACATATCATTACCAAAAAAAATTAATTTGGTAAGAAGAAAGACCATATATGAATCTCAATTCTCATGGTTTTTTAGTTTAGTATTTGTGGGTTAGGCATTTATGAGTAGGAGAAAAGATAAGGAGATCCTTACCTCCGATCATCATAGATGCAAGGATTCGACGTTGTGATCCTATAAGATTACAAGGTGATCTCCTGACCAAATATGCCAAACAACTTTAGTATGTCATTACCAATATTGATGTATATTATAGATATAATCATATGATGCCATTGTAGGTTAGGGTATTTTTCTAAAGGTAGGGGGCCTATGGGCCAACTGGTGATATCAGTAGATATTTTTTTAAAGTAAATTGGTAAGAAGAATTCTTGTGGACTGTCCTTGCACAGAGCTCACATCTAGAGGCCCATTACAAGCCAAACACCCCCAATTGTCCTCCCCTTCCCCCTCCGAAATCCCAAGCAAATACTTGGGTTAGGAATTAAACCCCAAACCTTGCTAGAGAAGATGGAAAAGCTCACCACTTAAGCCTACCCCATATATCACTAGATATTGGTTATATTTATATTTTTAAAATTTTAGTATATACTCTATTAATTTTAATTTTAATCTTTTAAATAGCTTTTCGAAATATCTCTCTATAAGGAAACATCTCAAAACTTTACGTCTTATTAAAATGCCTAAAATACCTCTATCTACATCCACGCATAAAACTAACAAGTAACAATGCGTTTTTTGTACAACACACCACACGAAACTCAAACCGTGTGGCCACCTCCTTCCCCGCCCACTTGGTTTATACACGGGTCATACACTCATGACTCATACATGCCTTATTGCCTTCCCCCACACACTACCCAAATTACACTCATTTTCTCTCTCCTCCCACCCCAATTCCTCTTCGATCCTCCTTCCTCCCTCCTCAGATCTAGGGGAATACTCGTCTTCCTCCTCCTCAACATCATCGTCAATGTCGAACAGAGAGGAGAGAGAGTTACGACCGCACATCACAAGATCTCCCCTGAAATGAAAAAAAAAGAACACCATCGACAATGTGAAAGCAAAGATCCAAGATAAAGAAGGCATTCCACCACACCAACAACGTCTGATTTTCGCCGGAAAACAACTTGAAGATGGTCGCACACTTGCTGATTACAACATCCAGAAAGAGTCAACTCTTCACCTTGTTCTCCGTCTCAGAGGTGGTGCTAAGAAGCGTAAGAACAAGACTTACACTAAGACTAAGAAGATTAAGCACAAGAAGAAGAAGGTTAAGATGGTCGCACATTTTATTTGATTGAATTTATTGTAGTGTTGATGAATATTAAATCCTTTTTTTGAATTTAACGTTATATGAATTTGTTGTAGGTGAAGACTTACACTAAGCCTTGAGTTGAATGAATTTGTTGTTTTTTTGTTTAGAAAAATTGTGAGGTTAATTTATTCTGTGAATTGAATCGTAAATGTGTGGTTGTAGACTATAATTGTTTGAATGTGTTGTTATGTGGTTGATGATTTAATATGAGATGCTTGAATCGTAAATTTGTAGATTTAGAATTCAATTGGTTGAAATTATTGTGTGGTTGATGAAATCTTGATTTATTGGTTAAAAAATATATTGTGAGGTTTATTCATACAATGAATGTAATCTAAGTTGCTTTAATCTGAAAGTTGTATGTGGTCTCTGAAAGTCCTAATTTTGTGATTAATTGTATTCGGTAATATCCTGCTTTATCTTTTGGCTAAGTCGAGTTGTTTGAGTGTCTGTGTTTTGCTTGTGCATGTTCTTCAGTTTTATAAGGTTTCTGATTCTGCTAAGATTCAGAGGTTGAGGAAGGAGTGCCCTAATGCTGAGTGTGGTGCTGGTACTTTTATGGCTAATCAGATTAAGCCTTCCGATGAAGGAGAAGATGACGAATTCCAATAGTGGTGGCGTTGAGGGCGTGGAATGGTGGCGTTGGATAGGGTGGTGTTAGTAAAGTGATGACAAGCTGGACGACAGTGGAAGGTGGTAGTTGTGGTGGAGGAAGGAAGATAGAGAAGGGCAAAGGAGTTAGAGAGAGGGGAGATTCAAAGGAGTGAGAGGAAGTGTTTTAAAAAGTAACCTCTTATCATTACTAAAAGTAACCTCTATTCACTGTAGAAGTAACCCCCTTATAATTAAAAAGTAGCTCCTAATTACAATAAAAGTAACCCCTTATAATTACAAAAGTAACACCTACTTTTAGTAGAAGTAACTCCTTAACATTACAAAAAGTAACCCCTAGTTATAGTAAAAGTAATCCCCTTACAGTTACAAAAAGTAACTTATACTTTCAGTAAAAGTAACTCCTAATTATCGTAAAAGTAACCCCTATTTATAGTTAAAGTAACCCCCTTATAGTTACAAAAAGTAACCTATACTTTCAGTAAAAGTAACCCCTTAGCATTATATAAAGTAATCCCTAGTGTTAGTAAAATAACCCCTTAGCATTCGATAAAGTAATCTCTAATTCACTAAAAGTATAACACATTAGCATTGAAAAGCAATGCGTTTTACTTTATATGAATAAATGAGATTACTTTAAATATATAATGGGGATACTTTTTATGAACTAATTAATGTGTTACTTGTACCTTTCTTATTATTATGATTACTTTCTATAAACCTTTTAAGCTATTATAAAATAATTAGAGTTACTTTTGCGAACATATGAGGTTACTCGAACAAATAAATAAGGTTACTCAGACATGTAATTAAGGTTATTTTTATTAACTAATGAGGTTACTTTTATAATATAATGGGTCATTTGAAAAATATATGAGGGTTACATGTAGAATAAATGGGTTACTTGTATGATGAAATAAGGGTACAAATAATAATAGTTACTTATTACGAAATAATGGGTTTCTCGTAAAAAGTAACCTCTAGTTTCAGTAAAAGTAACCCCTTATAATTACAAAAAGTAACATCTACTTTCAATAAAAGTAATCCCTAGTTATAATAAAAAGTAACCTACACTTTCAATAAAAGTAACTCCTATTTATAGTAAAAGTAACCCCTAATTATAGTAAATGTAACCCCATATAGTTACAAAAACTAACCTATACTTTCAGTAAAAGTAACCTCTTATAATTCCAAAAAGTAACCCATATTCACTGTAGAAGTAACCCTTTATAGTTACAAAAGTAACCCCTTATAATTATAAAGTAACCTCTATTTACTGTAGAAGTAACCCCTTATAATTAAAAAGTAACCCCTAATTTCAATAAAAGTAACCCTTATAATTACAAAAGTAACACATACTTTTAGTAAAGTAACTCCTTAATATTACAAAAAATAACTCCTAATTATAGTAAAAGTAACCCCTAATTATAGCAAAAGTAACCCCCTTACAGTTACAAAAAGTAACATATACTTTCAGTAAAAGTAACTTCTAATTATAGTAAAAGTAACCGCTAATGATAGCAAAAGTAACCTATACTTTTAGTAAAAGTAACCCCTTAGCATTATAAAAAGTAATCCCTAGTGTCAGTAGAATAACCCCTTAGTATTCGATAAAATAATCTCTAATTCACTAAAAGTAACACTTTAATATTGAAAAGCAATGCGTTTTACTTTTTATGAATAAATAAGATTACTTTATATATGTATAATGGGATACTTTTATAATATAATGGGTCATTTGAAAATATATATGAGGGTTACTTGTAGAATAAATGGGTTACTCGTATGATAAAATAAGGGTACAAATAATAATAATTACTTATTATGAAGTAATGGGTTCCTCGTATCATAAAATAAGGTTACAAATAATAAGGGTCACACGTACATTCAGATATGGTTATCCGAAAACGGATTCACGCTTGGGCTTTTTTTAAAGGGGACACGAGCATCATTATAAGGCATAGCTTAGACTTATTATTAGCTGGCCACGTCCTTATTTATCAATGTGTTAATGGTAAAATTCTAGAGGAAATAAGAGGAAAGAGAAAATAGGAGAAATAAGAGGAGAGAGAAATTGAGGCAAAAAAATAGGAAAAATGAGAGACATTAAAGAGAAAAAAAAAAGAGTTTTTTAAAAAAAAAATGAAAGAAAAGAGAAAATAAGAAAAAAAAAAAAAGGGGAAATAAGTGGAGAGAGAAAATGAGGCAAAAAAAATAGAAAAAATGAGAGAGGAGAAAAAAAAAGAAAAGAATAAAGAAAAAGTTAAAAAAAAAAAGAATAAGAGAAAGAGAGGAGGCGTGAGAAAGGAAGGGGGGGATTGAGAGGAAAGGAGGAGGGGTGGCCACACCATTAGTTGAAGGTGTGGCCCGCCTCATATAAAAGTTTGTGAACAAGTAATAATACTCTTCTTTGAAGTGTTACATACACTATATCGCTTACTTTATGATCTCGTCTAGTAGTGCGATCATTTCTCTTGTTAAGTACTTTAAGTTATACATAAAAAAATCCAGATGCACATATGTTAATTATGACTTGAAATCTTGTGAATGACATAAGACTAATTTTGAATGCACATATCTCTCAATCTATAAATGATTTTGACGTTATTTAAATTGGAGGTGATAGCTTGTTCAAAGAGCTTCCAAACGATAGGTCATATGCCCCAATTCCGATGAGAAACGAGAAAGTTATGCCCGTTTTACGAAGGACTGCCGAGAGCATACCGCGACTCGCGGTTTTGAAGATAAGTTTCCGAATTAGTTTTTCTTATTTAGGGTTTTGTGCGGAGTATATTATAAGGTATTTTGTGCGGGGTTCCTTATGCTATAAAAGGACCTCTTAGTGTTCATTATTTACACACAACTTATGAAACACTTTTAGCCTCTAGAATTTAGGACTTCTTGTATTATTCTCTCTGATTTTCTCCATTATAGTAAAGAAGCTCTAATCCCCCACCTGTGGACATAGGTCAAATTTGACTGAACCACGTAAATCCTTGTGTTCTTTGTTTGTTCATCTTTATTGTTTTCTCACCTTTATTATTTCATTGATTTTCTGTTCCGCATTAATCAAACTACAACACCCTATTTCCTAACAACATAGAGTAAAAAGAACAAAGAAATGTAATCAAAATTTGTAAGCCCTTCTTTTTTCTCACCCTCCTTTTTGTCTCTTCAATCTTATCACTAGATATGAAGATCTTGGATCATATATATCCCATCCTTTTCACTTTCACGCTTCAAATGCTTGTACCTTGTAGTACTCATCTGCAGATCTCAGTCCTTTAATTCGCAATAGCAATGAGGAATACCAATACTATTTTAGCGGTTGCATGTTTGGTGAAGGGGGGAAGGTCCTGCTTCCTGAACAAGTACAAACCACATAAAAAGATTCCCTATTGTATGAATACAAATTGTTGGAGGGTAACTGTTACACCATAGTTATGGCATAATAATCCACAAATCACTGTTTTTAAGTAAAAATAACTCAAAGGGAATCTTTATAGTAAACCTGGGTGTACCATGCTCATGGTACATCCAAGGCTATTTTCGCCAAATGAGCAAAATGGGAAATGAGCAAATGAGCAAATGAGCAAAATGATCAAAAGAGCAAATGAGTAAAATGAGTAGATGAGTAAGTATTTCTACTCATTTAAGAAAATGAGCAAAACTTGAATGAGCACAAATACTCATTTAAGAAAAGGAGCAAACTTGAATGAGCACAAATACTCATTTAAGAAAATGAGCAAACTTGTATGAGCACAAATTATGTAAATGAACACTGTTGCACACCACCACCACCATGAATAAGCTACTTTCTCTCTCCTCAACAACTAGTATTCTAATAACATGCAAATCAAATTATCAATATAGGAAGAAAAGAGAAAAAATTACAATCTCATATTCATCAAATCCTATAACTTGCAACTTGTGTAACAATTTCGAATCATTTGGAAACACCTAAAATTTCATAATACACACAAAACTCCATTATCAATCTCTTGACAAAAACAAAGAAAATTACAACAATCAACTTAAAGACAAATTCATTTGAGTTTCTGAACTGAAATTGACAGCGAATCAAGCAATTCATTCCCATTTTGTTCAACTCTTTTGCTCTCAAATTTTCTCCATTGGTTGATTGCAAAAGTGCATATCACTGAAACCACAAAATCACATAATCACCATAAAACACAATTAACTTAACCTAATCTAGAGAGAGAATGACAAAAAAGGATGAATACCTCCGGCAGCCATGAAAGACAGATCTGGAAACCTCTCCGGCGAGCGTATCGGCCTTTTTATTGATCTTTCGCGAACTTCAGATCTGGAAATTGAAGTTTTGATTTCGAAATTTCAGATCTGGAAGTTTTGATTTCGTGATTCCGACGAGAAAGAAGAGCGAGAAAGAAACCGCCATCGTTTTCGCCGGAAGAAGACGACTCCTTATCAACGGAAATGAACAACAACAAAGCTGGAAAAAATGGCAGCGAAACACGCGGAAGAGGAGGAGGTTGAGGAGAGAGAGTACTTGAAATTACCAGCGTGTCCTTAGAGTTCCAATTAATTACGAAAATACCTGGGTGTACCATGAGCATGGTACACCCGGGTGTACCATGAGTGGACTCATAACTCAAATGACATAAATAAATAATAGATTGACATGAAATTTATGTCATTATTTGTATAGTTCATGTCGTTTTTGTTGGATCCATGTCATTTTTGTTGAATTAAGGGCCTATTTTCTTAGGCATAAAACAACTGAATTGAACTGAATTGAATTGAACTGAATTAAACTGAACTGAATTAAACTGAACTGAATTAAATTGAACTGAAAATAAGTTGGAGAAAACAGGTCCTAAAAATGTAAATACACTAAAATAACTACACTTGATTTGAATTATCAGCTGAATTGTAACATGACTAATTTTTAAAAACCTATGCGATCATATAGGTCGTATGCCTCTAAATTGGTCTGATTCACATGAATATAACTATATAGGCTCGATTTTGTTCAATTTATAACTTATTTTAGAAAAAATAAGATAAGATAAGATCGGATCAAATCAAATAAGATAAGATCATATCAGATAAGATCAGATTAAATAAAATTATGGTTCAACTTATCTTCGCTCATCTCTAGAAAACATAAGATATTATACGACAAAATAAATAAGATAATATAAGTTCAGATAGATGAAATAAGACAAAATAAGTTAAATCAAACGGACCCATCGTCTTATTAAATGTTAGTTCATAAACAAAGGATATGTTACATGATAAGCTATGAATCCTATGAAGTATGATATTTCCTTGTTTTTATTACAGGTTGCACTTTGTCATTTAACACTATTCACAAATTTCACTTTAACCATCGTTTGTGATTTATACATAAATAAAGATATTCATGTGGGATCTTGTTAGATTCATTTTAATTTTTTTTTATATGTACTCCTTATCATTTTTACAAATACAAAATTAGAGATATATGTATTCAAAATTTTACATTACATGCGTAAAAAGTGAAAGTGTAAGCTAAAAAAAAAATGTGGTCCATGTAAGTTACTTTCTTGTATCCCACACGAAATATGAGCACATGCCAATATGAAGACTACCATTAACCACATATTGCTTGCCCCCATCAAAAAGATAAATGTCAAGATTCTACAATTTTAAGGGGGCGTTTGTTTTCAATTCTTACATAACCTAAAAATGATTATCTGGGTTAAATTTTAACCTCCCCATATGTTTACCCGCCAGCTTTTTTTCAAAATTCTGTTTCCACTACCATATCAACGGCTATACTACTCAACCAACCATGCACACCAACTGTTTGATAAAAGTCCTCAACGAAACTTTCCTTCCATTAAAAACTACATGCTCAGTTACATACATGATAACCTTAGTTACAGAGCTCTTAATGTCTTCAAGACAGAATTGCAGCATAATCATCTTTATGGCATTGATGAAGATATCGTTGCTATCGCGGTTAAAGCTTGTCGTGGAGACCCTAAACCTGGTACAATGCTCCATAGTTTTGCTGTATCATCTGGGTTTATTCAGTTTCGCTCCGTATTGAATTCTTTGATGAGTATGTATTGTAAATCAGGGCAATTTGATCTTGCTCTTCGCATATTTAATAGCTTAAATGAGCCTGATACTGTGTCTTATAACACCATTTTGTTGGGTTTTCAGAACACGGATGATGCTTTGTGTTTTGCAGCTCATATGAATGCAAATGGTGTTGTTTTTGACCCGGTTACTTACACTACAGCTCTATCATTTTGTTTGGATAATAAAGGGTTTTTATTTGGATTTCAGTTACAATCAAATATACTAAAATCAGGGTTGAATTGTGAGGTTTTCATTGGCAATGCACTTATTACATTATACTCTAGGTGGGGTCGAATTATCGAAGCTGAGAAAGTGTTTAATCAAATGCCCACCAAAGATTCAGTATCTTGGAATGCTATACTTTGTGGGTATGGCCTAGATGGAAGATATGGATTTGAAACAATTAACACATTTTGTGAAATGTTGAGACAGAAAGTGAGGCTAGACAATGTTTCATTAACTGCTGCAATTTCTGCCTGCGGATGTGACAGGCTTTTGCAGATGGGTAGGCTGCTACATGGCTTGAGTATTAAGACTGGATATGAAATAGATTGTGGAGTTTGTAACCTTTTGATGTCAACATACGCAAAGTGCGAGGTAAATGAAGATGCTAAGCTAGTATTTCAAGGCATGGTTGAAAGAAATGTGGTTTCTTGGACAACAATGATTTCTGTTTTCCAAGAGAACGCACTCTCCCTCTTTCACGAGATGAGGATTGATGAAGTTTACCCGAATGATATAACCTTTATTGGGCTATTGCATGCCATTACACTTGGCAATTTGTCCAATGAAGGTCGGATGATTCATGGGTTTTGTTTAAAGACTGGGTCTCTGTCAGAGTTGAATGTATCTAACAGTCTTGTCACCATGTATGCGAAGTTTGAGTCAATGGGGGATTCAAGGAAGGTTTTTGAGGAGCTTCATTACAGAGATATTGTGTCTTGGAATACTTTGATATCTGGATATGATCAAAACAAGTGCTACCAAGAAGCTATCGAGGCATTCTGCTCAGCTGCATCAGAGACCATACCGAATGAGTACACCTTTGGCAGTGTGTTGAGTGCAATTGGGTCTGCTGAAGCCATTTCACTCAGGCATGGACAAAGATGCCACTCTCACTTGTTGAAACTTGGATTTAATTCCAACCCAGTTGTTTCAGGCGCCCTCCTTGATATGTATGCAAAGCGAGGCAGCCTATACGAGTCCAAGAGGATTTTTGAAGAAACCTATCAAAGGACACAATTTGCTTGGACAGCCATAATTTCAGCCCATGCAAGACATGGAGACTATGACTCCGTCATGCAAATTTTCAATGAGATGGGGAACCAAGGTGTAAGACCTGATTATATCACTTTCCTTTCAATGTTGACAGCGTGTGGAAGAAAGGGCATGGTTGATATGGGCCGTAGGATATGGGACTCGATGATCAAAGACAACGTGATTGAACCATCAGCAGAGCATTATGCTTGTATGGTGGATATGCTGGGTCGTGCAGGAAGATTAAAAGAGGCAGAGGACTTTATTGATCAAATTCCTCAAGGACCATCATTTTCTGCCTTGCAGAGCTTGTTAGGGTCGTGCAGAACTCATGGTGATATGGAAATGGGCCGGAGGATGGCAAATAGGTTGATTAAAATGGAGCCTGATGAATCAGGTTCTTATGTACTAATGTCGAATTTGTATGCTGAAAAGGGGGACTGGGAGAAGGTTGCAACAATGAGGAGGAAAATGAGAGATAGTAGAGTCAGAAAAGAAGTTGGATTCAGCTGGGTTGATGTAGGTAACACGAATGGTTCATTGATCATGCACGGATTCTCTTCGGATGATACATCTCATCCAAGGTCCGAGGCGATATACCAAATGGCAGGGGAGTTAGGACTAGAAATAAAATTTTTGGAGAGGGAGAGATTAGAGATCAAAGAAGGGCTTGTTTGAGCTCAACTGAAGCACAAAACATTAAATTTTTGAAGGAAGTTTAGACATATTATATCAAAGACTTTACAAATGACATGTTGTAGGACATTAGCACATGAGAATTGAGATTCACATCATAATTCATAGGTAAACATATCATTCGGATTAGTTTTTTTGCTGTCGAAATGCAAGATCATTGATTTAATCATTTGAGATAGCTAAGAGACATTTGTAAGGTACAGTTAAAAGAAAGTTTGATTGATAATTAGATAAATAAGAGAGAATAAATTGTGTTAGGAATCAACGTGTGTTTCCCTCCCAAAAAAATACATAGGAAAAGAAGCAACAGATCTATAATGAAAGAAAATTAATATCTGCGTGAGCGGCAGGATTCGAACCTGCGCGGGCAAAGCCCACATGATTTCTAGTCATGCCCGATAACCACTCCGGCACGCTCACAGTTTTAATATAATTTGGTCAGTTTTGTAATTAGTAATAGCCTTTCACAATTAGGTGCCAGTGCAAAATTCATACTTTGTAGCTGTTGTGAGAAATAGAGAGAGAAGTTATGCAAATATATCAGAGAGTATTGTATTGCATTGATGTGAAGAACTGATTTCTTACATCGGTATTTATAGGCAAAAGTATACTGTTTTTAACATTACATTTTCAACGATTTCTGCGCGGACGAAAAACTTTCCTAACATGCAGTAAATGCATGGCATGACATTCACTATGCTTGAACAGTGAAATTTTCCAATTCACTGTTTCTCAACACTCCCCCTTGAATGTCCATTTATAATTCATAATAGACGTTATCTTATTAAGAATCTTTGTTAGGAAAAATCCTGTGGGAATAATCCGTAACTAGGAAAAGAGTATAACTATTATGTATCTTTATATGCTTAAAAACAACTGCCTCATTAAAAACCTTGTCAGGAAAAACCCGGTGGGATAAAAACCTGATCGAAGGGAAAAAGAGTGCAGCGCATATAATACTCCCCTGAATCTAGCATATATCATGAAGATGACGCATTCCAATTTTTCGGACTAATTCTTCAAATTTCTTCGCCGGAAGGGATTTGGTGAATAAATCTGCAAGATTCTCACATGATTGGATTTGTCGAATGTTGATCGTCCCTTCCTTTTGGAGGTCACACTACTAGAATCCGCATTTTTAACGACTGAATTTTACCGACCGCTCTAAGATCAGTAGGTAATATAAAACATACCGACTGCTTACACTGCAGTTGGTATTTACCTACCGCCTAAAATGATTACCGACCGTTTATCGGTAGGTAATTTTTCTGAACAGACGACCACCAATTCTAAACCGGCCCACTAAAAACTAATAACCCTAAATTTAATAAACTCCTCCGCCTCCCTTATTATGATCCCATCTATTTTCTCACTCTACTTCCTGCTTCTTTCCTTTCCAAACATCCTGTTTCTTACTCTCAATCACTTCATCACTTGCTTTATTTTTTTTTATGTTCTTTGAGAAAATTACTTCATCAATTTCCCTCATAAACCCATAAGACAGCAGAATTCGAACAATACATCCAAGCCGGAGGATAATTGTTTTGTTGCCGAAAAATGTTGTATACAAGGTTTTCATATGTTGTTTTATGATAGGTTTAGATCTAGATTTTAAGAATAGTCTGATTTTCTTTTTTCAGATTTAGGTGATATTGAAATTTGTAAATTGTTGTATTCTTTTGCTTTAATTTATTTTTTATTGTTCATAACATCATTTGTAATAGGTTTTCTACATATTATAACTACAAATCTATAGATATTATAACTACAAATCTATACTCTTTTGTTGTTGGATTAAAGATTTTTTTACCTCTTTTTTACAGAAACTTTACATTTAACAATTGTATCAATATTCATCTTGATTTTTTTTTACTTCGTTGGTGTAACTGCTCGTGATAAGTTATGAATAATTTTTTTTTTTGAGGGGAGATAAGTTATGAATAATTGTAAATCTTGTTATTGTGAAAGTTAGAGACTTGAAATAAACTGCTAAAATTATTCGTATTTTGTTTCAGATTTGTGATTCAAAACATCAAAAATTTTGAATTTTGAAATAAGTTGTTCGTAATTCCATTTACCGGTTAGTTTTTTGTATTTTTTCTCTTGAACTTTACCGACTGCCTAGCGGTAGGTAAATTCAATATTACCTACTGTTAGATGGTAGGTAATTTTACCGACTGCTAGACAGTCGGTGATCTCGAATTACCGACCACTGATATACCGACTAAATCTTGCCGACTGCGTAGCGGTCGGTAATTTATTTACCGACCGTTTTTCATTCTTTACCGACTATCTTGTGCGGTAGTTAAAATCACGGATTTTTGTAGTGTCATGAGTGAAGAAGAGCTTTGGTGATAAATGTTTAGTTCTGTCTCCTTTGATGTACCCTTCGCTTACTTGGGTGATGCATGCAGTATTGTCTTCGTAGATGATAGTTGGATTTGTTGTTATTGTTTCCATCCCGCATTCTTCTTGGATATTCTTGATCATTGACCTTAGCCATACACATTCCCTTCCAGCTTCATAAAGAGCAATTAATTCCGCATGATTTGATGATGTGGCCGTCAAAGTCTGCTTTGTAGATTTCCAAGATATTGCAGTACCTCCATAAGTGAATACATATCCGGATTGAGACTTAGCCTTTTGGGTCTGATAGGTAGCCAGCATCTGCATATCCAATGAGTGACGCATTGGTCTCGATGATAGAATAATCCGAGATCTTGTGTTCCTCGAAGATAACGTAATAAGTGTCTGACTCCATTCCAATGTCTCTTGTTGGTGCAGTTGTATCTAGCTAACAAGTTTACTGAAAAAGCTATGTCAGGTCGAGTATTGTTAGCCAAGTACATTAAGGCACCAATTGCACTTAGATATGGTACTTCAGGACCAAGAATCTCTTCGTTTTCTTCTCGTGGTCTGAATGGATCATCTTTCTCATTCAGGGAACGCACTACCATTGGAGAACTTATTGGGTGGGCTTTGTCCATGAAAAACGTTTCAGGATTTTTTCTGTATAGTTTGATTGATGGACAAAAATCCCATTTCTTAGATGTTCCATTTGCAGGCCAAGGCAAAATTTTGTCTTCCCGAGATCTTTCATCTCAAATTCTTTCATCAAGTATTTTGCAGTCGCTTCAAGTTCTCTAGGAGTTCCGATAATGTTCAAATCATCGACATATACAGCAATGATCGCGAATCCTGATTTAGATCGCTTAATGAAAACACAGGGACTGATTTGATTATTTTTGAATCCTTCTTTCAATAGGTATTCACTAAGACGATTATACCACATTCTTCCAGATTGTTTTAACCCATAGAGTGATTTTCTCAATTTTATTGAGAACATCTCTTTGGGCATGCAATTTTCTGGTAGTTTTAGTCCTTCAGGAACTTTCATATAAATATCTGTGTCAAGTGAGCCATACAAATATGCGGTCACTACATCCATCAATCTCATTTGCAATCCTTTCGAAACTGATAAACTTACCAGAAATCTTAGTGTAGTTGCATCGACTACTGGAGAATATGTCTCATCATAATCAATCCCTGGCATTTGCGAGAAGCCTTGGGCTACTAATCTTGCCTTATATCTAGTAACCTCATTTTTCTCATTTCGTTTTCTCACGAATACCCATTTGTACCCAACTGGTTTTACACCTTTTGGTATTTGGGTTATTTGACCGAATACTTCACGTTTTTCAAGTGATCTCAATTCTGCTTGAATTGCCTCTTTCCATTTTGGCCAATCTTTTCTACGGCGACATTCATCAACTGTATTTGGCTCTACATCATTTTCATCGTATGTCATTTCAACCGCTATCGAGTAAGCAAAAATTTCATTCAAGACAACATCTTTTCGATTCCATTGTCTCTTTGTAGAAACATAATTAATTGAAGTTTCATTGTTGTCTACGCTTTCATGTTCCTTTTCTTCTGGAACACGTTTCTCTTCATTTTTGTTTTCATCATGCTCTGTTGGGAGATTTATATTAATTTCGTTCGTTGTCTCCCCTTGCCTTTTCATTTTTCTGGTTTTAAATCTTTAGAACCGGGTGGTCTGCCACGTTTTCGACGTGCTATTGACTCATTTTCAATTGCCTTATTGTCATTAGGAATTTCAATCCGTTCCGGAGCATTCGCAGCAGGTACATGTGACTTTGTCACTTTCTTAGAATCTGTGAATGCATCTGGCAATTGGTTTGCAATACTTTGCAGATGAACAATTTTCTTGACTTCTTGTTCACATGAATTTGTTCTCGGGTCCAGAAACGACATTTGCGATGCGTTCCATGTAATTTCCGATTTTATATTTTGTGGGTCCACTTTCTCTCCCCCTAAGGATGGGAATACCGACTCATTAAAATGACAGTCGGCAAATCGAGCCGTAAATAGATCACCAGTTGTTGGCTCTAAATATTTGATAATTGATGGAGATTCAAATCCAACATATATTCCATCCTTCTTTGTGGACCCATTTTAGTACGTTGGGGAGGAGCAATAGGTACATGTACAGCGCACCCAAAAATTCTCAAATGTGAGATATTCGGTTCTCGACCAGATACTAATTGTAATGGTGAGAATTTGTGATAGGCTGTCGGCCTTAATCTTATCAATGTTGCCGCATGTAATATAGCATGACCCCAAGTAGTAGATGGCAATTTTGACCTCATTATTAATGGTCTTGCAATTAATTGTAGTCTTTTGATTAATGATTCAGCAAGACCATTTTGTGTATGTACATGAGGTACAGGGTGCTCAACAATAATCCCAATAGACATGCAATAGTCATTAAATGTTTGGGATGTAAATTCCCCAGCATTGTCTAATCTTATTTTCTTTATTGTATGATCTGGGAATTGAGTTCTTAATCGAATTATTTGAGCCAAAAGTTTTGCAAATGCAACATTTCTGCTTGACAGAAGGCTCACATGTGACCATCGAGTAGAGGCATCAATTAATACCATGAAATAACGAAATGGTCCACATGCAGGATGAATAGGCCCACAAATATCTCCTTGAATTCTTTCTAAAAACATTGGAGATTCAGTGGCAATCTTATTTATAGATGGTCTGATTATCAATTTGCCAAGTGAGCATGCAGAGCATGTTAATTCATTTGACCGAGGAATTTTGACATTCTTTATAGAGTGTCCATTTGAGTTTTCAATGATTCTATGCATCATTCCTGTGCCAGGATGGCCTAATCGGTCATGCCATAGAGTAAATGATTTTCTATTATCTAACTTCTGGTTAGATATCATATTAATTTCAATCGGACGTATATCTATGCGATATAGTCCCGAGGAAATTGCTGGCAATTTTTCATAGATGTATTTCTTGCCGTTTTTCTCTGCCGTTAGGCATATGAATTCCTCTTTGTTCACTGTCATTGTTTCCAAATGGTAACCATTCTGACGTACATCTTTGAAACTTATGAGGTTCCTTCGAGATTTACTCGAATATAATGCGTCATTAATTATCAATTTTGTCCCATTTGGAAATATAATGCAAGCTTTTCCAGAGCCTTCAATTAGCTTGGCTGTCCCAGAAATTGTACTAACATTTGCTTGGAATATTGTAAGTTTTGAAAAATACTCTTTATTTTTCAATATGGTGTGTGTTGTCCCACTGTCCAGGAGACATTGTTCTTTAGTTCCAACTTCTGATGAATTCATATCTTCATAAATAATAAATACGATGATTAGTATAAGAAAAATACGTATTTTTATTAATAATAAGGAACAAATACATGAAAGTGGATATTGAAGCAGTTGAAATAAACTAAGCACATTAATCGATTGTGATCTAAACAAACTTATTTTCAACTTCAGCATCATCCATAAAAAAATCTGAAACATCAAGGCTGGGCATGGATGTAGTGGCTTCATTAACAAAGTTTGCTTCAGCATTTTTTCCTTTGTTTTTTATTGAAGCTTGATATAGATCTACCAAATGTTTGGCAGTACGACATGTGCGGCCCCAGTGCCCAGTCATGCCACATCTATGGCAAGTATCATTTCCTTTATAGGACGTCTGCCTCTGATTTCCAGATGATTGTCCCCAATTTTTATCAGAATGTTTAAAATTATTATTTCTTGGGGAAAATCGGCCTCTTCCACGTCCACGCCCTCGGCCACGGTAATTACCACGTCCTCTCCCACGACCGTTGTAATTACCGCGTCCACCACTATGTATAGCATTTGCTTCTGGTGGATTAGAGCTTTCTATAGCATTTATCTCATGAGTGGCTGAAGACCCCGTAGGTCTAAGATTATGATTTTTCAGCAAAAGATCATTATTTTGTTCAGCCACAAGTAGTACTGAGATTAGCTCAGAGTACTTTTTGAAAGCTCTGAACCTGTATTGTTCTGCCAATATGATATTAGAGGCGTGGAAAGTGGAGAGCGTTTTGTTTATCATTTGCTCTTCTGTGATGGGATGATCACAATATCTTAACAATGATACAATTCTAAACAATGTTGAATTGTAATCACTGACCGTTTTAAAATCCTGGAACCTCAGATTGGTCCAGTCATAATGTGCCTTTGGGAGAAGCACATTTTTGTGATGCCCATATCTTTCATTTAGGCTATCCCATAGTTCTTTTGGATCATCCACAAGTAGATATTCACTTTTTAAACTTTCATGTAAATGATGTCTTAGGAGGACTAAGGCTTTTGCCTTTTCTTGTACAGTCGCAATTTTAACTGATGCGGCTGTTGTAGTTGCATCCCCTTGTTGGGTTGTCACATCTTTAATTGTATGTTCCAGTCCTTGGGCCTTTAAATTCATTTGGGCGTCCACCGTCCATTCTAAAAACTTTTGCCCAGATAGATCTAGTATGTTAAATTGTCTTTTCACTAGATCTCCCATTCTTTTGACTACAAATAGGTAAATATTTGAAATTAGTAATGATGATAAATCACATATATATTATCTCCCCCTGATTTATATCATTATTATTATAGATAAATAATACAAACAAAAAAAACTAAAAATAGCGTACAACAATAATGAAGCTAAGCAAAAAAAAACAAGAAAATACCAAAAATAGAAACAAAATACAACAAGTGAATAAACAAAAAAAACTTCCTAAAATGCACTTAAAGACAAAAAAAATTGATATTCATGTGCATTTTTCGCCATTCTTCCGGGGGAAATTTTTTTTTTTTGTCTCCTATTTATGTATTAGGAGATATATCATTAATGCCATGAGGAGGAAAAAGAAACCGGCTATAAGAAATAAGTAGAGTTTTATTTTCCTAAAATCCTCTTCAAAAGAGGAAGATGAGGGTGGAGGACGGTTGTCGTCGGCGTTAAACATGGTGGCCGGAAGGTTGAGGAAGAAGGAAAAAAAATTTGTGGGTTTAGAGAAAAAAAATCGGAAGAAGATAAGGGATATGTGGTGAAAATGGGGATGGTAATCCGCTTTTATAGAGGGTTATCCCTAACTGTGCAGTTCATATACAGTTAAAAAATATACAACGCAATAAAATTCTAATATTGACAAATATATATTAGAGCATGCTAGTAAATTGGTAATATAATATATGTAACTATAAATGCAAAAAAAAGTAGAAGATTAGAGACAATAATATATAATAATGTTCTGAATGCTTTTCCCTGCATACATACGACATTATTGCACATATAAGACATAATAATGCTATCATTTCACTAGGCCGTCCATATAGGTGGCAATAAAAAAAATTAACCTGTCCATATAGGCGGTTTAAGAGCAGATAAAATAAAATAACGTAAATAAAATGTCCTTGCCCTCCATGAAGGTGGCGTTAAAATTATTTGTTTTCTGCGTTAGTAGTATGGTGACGTTTACTACTAGTTTCTTCCTGTTCATCTCTATCTCTTTTATTACTGGGCGGAGGTTGATTTTCAGCTGGTTGTATAGGAGGGTTATTATTGGTGTTGGGAACAGGGGTTTGTGGGTTTTCTCTGGTATGAGTATTTGTACCGTTGTTACGGTTACTGGGTCGGGGCTGTATTACAGTTCCCCTCGCTGGGTTGGTAGTGAATGGCACATTGTTTCGCTCTATCCAAAATAAATACCCGAGACAGAGACATTGTGTAAAACAATGTTAATCCCGTTACTTTGTTGGTCCATGTTCGGGTAGTAAAAGGGTTGGGCTTGGAGAAAAAAAATTTAAACTTAAAAACAAAATGGATGTAAAAATTTTAAAGATACCTTAAAAAAAATTTCCGGTAGAACACTCGTGCTGATAACGTGTTGTGAGAAATAGAGAGAGAAGTTATGCAAATATATCAGAGAGTATTGTATTGCATTGATGTGAAGAACTGATTTCTTACATCGGTATTTATAGGCAAAAGTATACTGTTTTTAACATAACATTTTCAACGATTTCTGCGCGGACGAAAAACTTTCCTAACATGCAGTAAATGCATGGCATGACATTCACTATGCTTGAACAGTGAAATTTTCCAATTCACTGTTTCTCAACAGTAGCAAAATTATGTAGAATTATTGTTTTCTACCTTTCTCTTTATGTTTTCTCCAAACACCAATGGCTAGCACAAGACAATCACAATGACTGAGGTTGAGTTGGTGGAGCAGTGACATTGTTTCCGACCTCATATCCATGAGGTCTAGGGATCAAATTGCATGAGACTCATTTGAGGGTTTCCCCTTATCCAATTATCTCTTCTCAAGTGAGTCCCCTTTATTTTGCCTTTGGGGAA
The DNA here is from genome assembly GCF_026745355.1 of Beta vulgaris subsp. vulgaris. Classification (NCBI taxonomy): domain Eukaryota; kingdom Viridiplantae; phylum Streptophyta; class Magnoliopsida; order Caryophyllales; family Amaranthaceae; genus Beta; species Beta vulgaris. The sequence continues at coordinate 56,532,113 of NC_079209.1, forward strand.
AAAAAAACACAATCACAATGACCTGATTGTATTTCGATTACACAATTTCCTATTGTTCATAAATTGCATGTATAAGTTAACTTGTTGGTTTATACATATAAAGCCAAATAAATGCATTCAAATTTGAAACTTGACTCATCTTTCGATACCTTGTGTCCGTTTATATTGAAGAAATTTATTATTCTACTAATCATATACTTCATTTTTTTGTTACGCATGCCCATTTTGAAGTTGCACAAGGCTCAAGAAAATGAAAGAGATAAATAAAGAAAATTATTGCTAAAGAATAGAAATTTTTGCAACTAGTAAAAAATTTGACAAAAGGCGTAGAACATTGTTAAGTTAAAAAAAAGAGGAAGTATAATCTTTACATAATTATACATGTATCAGAGTGCATGAAATCTTTGAAATTATATGTGAAGTAGTTGAATTACCAATCATAATCTTCCTACAACAATAATATTGGATCAGTTGTTATTTAGGATCAATATTCACTAAAGACATTTAAAATTTTAGGATCCCGAGAATTCTTTTTGAGGGGTTGTCCGATGGGGTACACAAGATAAGATAAGATAAATAAGACCTAATACCTCCAATTAAACAATGAAATAAGTTTAACAAGACCTTGATTCAATTTAACGTTGTTCTAGAATACAAATTAATTGTAACTGTGACCCAACAGAAAGGGGAAGAAAAACCAGTAAGTAAAGTCACAAAGTCTTTATAGATTACCAACAGTAGACTGTAAAATTTAGCTCAACATCACATTTCATAGTTTTCCTCAGATTCCACTCTCAAAAACACTAATCCATTACTCAAATTACCAAAAAAGAAGGTAAAAAAAAAAAAAAGACTATTCCCTAGTGGCACAACAACTTCATCAGTCAAAGCCTCCAAGGAGCAGACGTTTACAATCCAAGAGGCCTATCACTCCGAACAGGCATCTGTCGACTATTTCTCAAATCAAAAGCTTCTCGATTGCGTCCTGCATTACGCATCCAACACGATATATCAGGAAACCGATTTAATTTCCTAAAGCAATCAGATATGAGTATAGTTTATGAAGCAATCAAATGGTTGTTTAAAGAAAATACCTTGAGTTGTTGGATTTGTGATTTCAATTGGCTTCCCTCATTGGAGGTCACTGAACAAGCAATTACTGGTCTTGTAACTCCACAAGCACGGCCAAGGGCTTGTTTTGAGGGCACGAACACGTATGGAACATTCTGTCAACAGCAAATTAGAGTATACTTCATAAAATATACAAGATAAAATCACATAGCAGATTTCATATTAGGAGTATGTTCAAACCAATCCTAGCAAAAGTCAGCCAGAAACATAATACTGTGAGTAGGTATTCAAGGCAAACAGATATTGGTAAAATGTTCTTGCTATACTTAAGCTATTCACGTCAGCTTAATGTCTATATTGAAGATAAGTACCCAGTGTGTGATGCCAGTATAATAGCCTAAAACTCGCACATATACATGATCTCTTATCAGCTAAAGCATAAAACTTGTAATATGAGATCAAAAATAAATGCGAACACAACAGAATGACTAGAACAAATCCTAATTTTGTGCAGCATTTCACATCTCACCAACTATGAGCATATGTAACTTGACTGACAGGAAGCCCCTAATAAAAACTAATACATCATCACTAAGTCACTGAAAGGGAAGCTTCTTGTAGATACTACCACAATGTACAGTAATATCAAATACACGATTAAATCATTTCCAGTCTTAGACCCAAAACGATTTGGGGTCGGCTAACATGAATTGTTATGAGAAATTGTTCCCTTTCATAGCCATAGGACACCAAAAGGACAAAGGTTTACCAATATTTGCACGCAGCTGAGTGTTGTACAAATATAACAATCCTCAATATGACTCAACTTACACACACGCACACATGCTCTTAACTAGCATCAAACAAAAGAATCCAACTAAACAACAATGTACAGCACAAACTCCACCTCTAATATACTCCAAAATGATCTCAAATACATACTATCACATAGTTCAACACATCCACATACCACAATTGACAGCTAAAATACGGCACTACTGATATTCCATTTCAGAAATTACAACTGCAAATCCTAACAACTTAACATAGTTCATAATATCTCGGTCTCAACCGCCACGACGAATAAATAACACATTCAACTATTCAAGCAAATGAAGCAAGATTATCAACAATAATCAACTGAAAGTTTTTATACCTTGTCTTCAGCCAACAATGGAAGGTGGAGAAGAATCTCCAAAGGCTCAGTATCAGCCGCCATGACTACAAACTCAGCAATACCCCTATTCAAGGTTTTTGTTGCTGCAATTTAAAAAACACCCGATAAAATCAAACAACATAAAAAACATACCCAAAAAAAACCCTTAATTTAAAACCCAAATAAGAAAAAAGGTCAAACCTTCATTAGCACCCTTTTTGAGTTGCTTGTAATTGGCAGCTTGTTGAACAAGGTCCATAATTGTTATTGTCAACTGGGAATCTGCCAAAGGGTAGGCTTTAGGGTTTACTGCTTCCAAAGTCTGCAATTTTACAAGAAAAAAACAGAGATTAATTACATAATTATCAAATAAAAAATCATATCATTTTATTTAAGTACTAATAATTAATACCCAGAAATTATTACAGAACCCATAAACTTAAATTGATTGAAGAAGAGAGAAAAATTACCATGGTGGCTGAAGGGAGGAGAGAGAAAGAGGGGCTAGGGTTTTGCAGTCGAGCAAAAAGGTAAGGGTTTAAGAAGGTCAAGAAACAAGTAGAATTTATAGGAAAGGTGTTTAGTTTGGTGGGTGATAAAACGACGCGTTTTGTTATTTTATTTGTTGAAAGTGGCGTCGTTTTATAAGCACTTTATACAGTTTGGTTGTTTGGTTTTTTAGGGCTTAGTTTGCAACTTCACTTATTTCCAGCTCCGAAATTTTAGAAGAGAGAGAAAAGAAAAATGGGGGAGATGGAAACCCAGAAAGGATTTCAAATTGATTTGGGAAATCTTTTAGCTTTTAACCCTAATCATCACTTCCGTTCTATCCCATCTTCAAGGTAAAAGTTTGCTCTTTTGATTTATTTTTTTGTGAAATATTGTGTTTTTTTGCCTTTTACTTTGTTTATTGAGTAAAATTTGCATATTTTTGTTTGCCCATGTTTAAGTTCATCAAGTTCTTTACACTGGGATGTTGTTGAGAACTCATTGTTTCTTTATTTTTTTTTCATTTTTGTTTTTGTAAAAGTGAACTTTTGGGTGTTATTTGTTCTTGATTCTGTAACTTAAAGGTGTAACATTTTTCACTTTTGTTGAATTTGTGAAGGAGAAGCTAATGGTAGTAGTTTTGTGTTTGGTTTTTTTATATTGAAATGAAGGGATGAGTTGGTGAAGGAATGCTTGGAGAAGGGAACTGAATTGGCACAAGCACTTGCAGATTCCCTTTTCAACTTGCCTGCAACAGAAGATGTGGATGGACCCATTATCAAATTGCCACCACCTACTACTAGACTTCCTAGACAGCAGCATGTAAATCATCTTAGCTTTGTGTTTTGAGGAATCGTCGATTTTCGTATTACTGCATTCATAGTTAACTGAAACTTTCTACCAAGATGCAAGGTCTAAGGTGTTGATGATTGAACTTAGATTATTGTTATGGCTTGTATATCATCTAATATCATTAGAACATGAGTTTAACATCTTGCCTATGATTGTGGTTTTATGTTATTTTGTTTGTTTGTTTGTCAATGAAGTGCAAGATATGAGATAATTTCGTTGGTTTACTGACGACTTTTTCAATTTCACTTCTTCTCTTGGTTGTATGAGAAGCAGTGATGTTTTGGAACTTTCAGAGCATCATTCTCATGTTCTATGAGTGCTTTTGACCCAATAAGAGAAACTTGCTTCTAGAATTGACATCCTGATATTACATCTATGATGATATCTGAAAGTATCAGGACATTTTGTGTGCCAATATATCTTAGTATTGTACTTTTTCTGTTTTTAGTCTCAATACCAGAAGTTTTCTTTAGTTTATTGGAGCCCTTCTGTTAGAGTCTCCTTTTCTGAAAAGATTAGATTTGTGTGATGAGAGAGGTTGTGTAGGTCATGTGGATGCAATTCTTTTGCACTAGGATTGGCATGTTGGTGTACCTAGTTTTGGCATATTCCTTCTTTCAAGTGATTATAATTAAGTGCTTCAGTAGGCAGTGCTTTTGACGCTATTGCTCATTAATTTTGCATTCTTGTTCCATGTGAATATATGACTAGGAGGATAGCAACTCGAAAGTAAAATTATACTCTGGTTGATGCATTTATTATCTTCTTTTCCAGCTACCAAAACCAAGGCCTCCAACAAAGTGGGAGCAGTTTGCGCAGAAGAAGGGTAAGACGATTTATTTTCTTATATGTAAGGACCTGCGGAATCTTTACATGACCATGCCACAATTTGCTAACCCTGAATTGGAATAATATTTCAGGCATAAAGAATCGCAAGAAAGACAAAATTGCATATGATGAAAAGAGTGGTACTTGGAAGCGCACTTATGGATATGATCGTGCAAATGATGAAAATGATGTGCCCATCATTGTGGCCAAGCCAACTGATGGTAAAGCCTACTGCTGCTTTCTTTTCTTCTTTTTTTGGATATATTTCCTTTTTATTCAGAATTTCCCATTAGCTTTCGGCATACTTAAGAGGATTGTGTAGTATAGAATTAGAGATATTCTGTTGAATCTCTATATGTTCTGTGACCAATGCTGTGGTTTTCTCTTTTGGGTCATTGCAGAGCCTGGAACGGATCCGTTTCAGAAGCAAAAAGTTGACAAGAAACAGCGAGTAGAGAAACAAGAGAAAAACCGTTTGAGGAATCTGAAGGAAGCGTCAGACAGTGGTGCCCTGCCGAGGTACTTTCCTCAAACCTTCTGTTTGCTTTCTCAGAAACAGGTTTAGGCCGCGGGGAAGGGAGTGGAGAACTCAAGAAGTAGTTCAAGAGACAATCTGCAGTTGTGCAGTTACAAATGAGGATGGTTTTTGGTCATAATAACAATATGATTTCCAGTGTTAGCAAGGGCTTTAGCCCTTTGATCCCATACTACACATGTAAAAGCTAGTGCTCTCAAGGACTTCTCAAGAGGCTGATTTATCCCTGATAATTAGTAATTACTTCCTAATGATATGAATATCCACCTTCTAATAAGTGAATAAGTAATCCAAAGTCTAGCTCATGCCATCCCCTATGTTACTTGTGCTGATAAATTTCATTGCTTGAGCTAATATAACATACAGTATTCTTCTTTTATATATGGAGGAGCTTTGTCCTTGTCTTCCATGAGTTAATCTATATTTCTCAGTTCACCTTTAGGTGAAACAACTACCACCTAGTGAGGATCTTGTGTAGATGGGCGGTGAGTCTTGCCGTCTTAAACCCTAGAAGGTTAAAAGATTAAGATGGTCTATAGATTAAGACCCGTGATTCTAGTAGAGGCCTAAGATTAAGAAAGTCTTATTCATTCTTTTTTCTTATGAGTTACAAGCATTTATGGATCTGTGAAAGCAATAATAACTTATAGTGTCATTTTCACACATCTCGATCTCTCTTTGATGCTTACAAACTACAAATTTTTTGTTGCTTTCAATGTACCTTCTTAAGTTTACCAAATTTACTTTGTGTTGATTTTAATGCATTTTTTTCTGCTTGTTTTAATCATAGTTGATAAGTTTTGCCACTATCAACCGTATGAAGGAGTCTTTTTCTTGCATGCTGATATCCTGTTTTCTCATGTCGAAATTTATGTGCTCTCCAGATAACTTGGGGCAGTCCTATGTCTCCCTTTTTCTCTTCTATATCTTTAGATCTATAGTTTCACTTTTTCCAAATACTTCCTGCTAAATGTTCACCATCCTTCCTGTCTCTTTTCATATTATTTTTCTTGTCTTTCTTCTAATTTTCTGAATAGGAATATTTAGCTTGTATTGGTCAAGCGTGACAATAGATCTTTTTGTTTCTTGGTTAGTGTCGGGGAGGATTGTTTAGTGGATGCCTAATGTTATATAGGTTGGTGGTTTAAATCCTCTGACATTGACCGACTCATCCCTTGCTCTTAATCTGTATCCCAATCAGGCCACACAATCTTTTGGGTGGCATGGTAAAGAGCCCAACAGCATATATATATAATTCATCAGGAATATGCCGTCGATAAAGAATGAACAACGCATAAACAAAATGACAACTGTCTTTCCAGTCAACATATAAATATGCCTAGATATACAGTACATCATGTTTCTGGGTCCTCAAATAAGAGTATCATACTAGTTGATCTTTGCTTTCTTCTTGGAGCTTAACAAACTGGAAACTATTTCTACATTGTCTTACCTAGTTTAGCGTATACAGTTACTTAACAGCCTTGCATAACATTTTTAAGGTTTTAGGAAAGTGATCTACTTTAATTGATTGTTTCGTATTTGGTATGCAGTGATAAATAGCAGTAATAGTTATAGATTTGTTCTTCTATAAAGAAATTCTTTATGGTATGCAACTACTCTCAAATGAGTGTTCTTAAATTATCATTACCATCCATAACTATGATAGATGTGGGATTGACTGGGAACGAAAATATATATATGAAAAACAAATACTTGGAAGATGCTTATAGGAATGTTTTTCACAGCCATGTTCAGCTAGCTGCTACAGCCTTGCCCATTAGTGGAGCTCGTCCTGCTCCAAAAAAACTCAGCAAAACTGAACTGGAAGAAGTAGCTGGTGCAGCAGCAACGTCCACTGCTAGTATCGGGAAGTTTGACAAGAAATTACCCGGAGAAAAGCCATTAAATAACAAAGGCAAACATCGGAAGGTTTGTATCTCCAGACTTCTCTCTGTTAAATTTGTTTTCTTCAAATCCTTTAAGCTGATGTTGTCTTCTTCCTTTTAATTGCCGGTATTTCCAGTTTCTTCCTGTCGCTCAAGGAAAAGGAATGGGTTCACAAGAGAGAGAACAAACTGAGAAAATTCTGAACAAGCTAATCTCCAAGCATTCTCATGAGGGATTTAGTATTGACAAGGTATGCAATGAATTATGCTAAAGTTGCAGGATTAACCATCAACCTCCATTAAACTGAGAATTAAAACATTGTCTTGGCTTTTTGATACAGGCTGTTACTCGAAAGATCAATGTGCAGGACGAGAAGAAACAGAGCAAGGGCAAGAAAGACGGGGGATCCTCAAAGTCGAGCAAGTTGAACCCGAAGAAAAAATCTTTTAAGAAATCGCCGTATAAGGGAACTTCAAACAAAGGCTCATCAAAATCCAACAAAGGCTCATCAAAATCAAACAGAGGGTCATCAAAATCATCAAAATCATTCAAGTCCTGATTGATTTTTTGCGAAATCTTGACAACAGTTCATCTGTAGGTTACTTTCTTGTGTTGCACATCATACATCAGATGTAGTATGAAACATGAAAAATTTTGGCCTTTTATGTAATTCCAAGTTAAGTTTGTTATTTCTCTCTCTTCGTCCTATCTTCTAAAATTATCTTTCAGTACAGGAACTGTATGGCAAATTACACTTTGTCTAGAAATTTGTCTTGTAAGAAACCGTCTACATTTAAATTAAAATTAGGCAATAGTAAGCCCAATATTAAAAAGAGAATTAATCTAATAGTGATTAGGTTAATTTCTTTCAGTGACTAGTTTAATTTATTTAGTAGTTAGGTCTACTTTTATACTTCCTCCGTTCTGTTTTAAATGAAACGTTTGCTTTTTCATGCAACCCAACACGCTTCTTTAATCATTAATATCTTTAGTTGTGCACGCGTAAAAAATATAAAAAAGTTATATTTTGATAGTATGCATCGAGACGAATCTAACAAGATCCCACTTGACTATGTTTTTCTTTATATAATGGCGAAAAATTGGAGTCAAAATTGATCAATGAATAGTGTCATTTTGCACAATGTTTCATTTAAAATAGAACGGAGGAAGTATTAAAATTAGATTGTCTCTTTTAATAATTTTTGATCTACATTACTTAATATTGAATTAGAATCATTCCCCAATATACGGGCTTGAATTTATAACTTGTGTAGAATTAGTTTGCAAATATAATCTTCAGCAGCTCCCTGCTTTCTTCCTTGAGTCTAAGGTATATCTGAAGACAGGTTTATGTTTATCCAAGGCTATTAATTTACATTTTAAAGGCTCTAAACAAAAAAGATTTAATCTCAGCTGAGCAAATAATCAACGAAAATTAGTCCATGGTAAACCTATTTTTATACCCTATAATAGGCGAATCCAAATTTATAGCTGTATATCCAAATTGCATTGTTGAACTTTTCCCAGATTTCCTAATAATTCATCTTTATTGAAGTACTAATGGGGAATCTATACAAATATATAAAAAGCGTGCGAAAGAAAGCCTAATAAAATATGATGAAGTCTTGTAATAATTATAGTTAACTAAAAAGACTTAAACAAATATATACATCTCTAACACTTTTATTACGTAGCTTACAAGAAAATATTGATATCATATTCTAGGACCACAATTCTTTTTAAGATATTGTTTTCAAACTCAAACCATTCAATTTTTTTTTTTTACTTATCACGTTGTGACATGAATTTTTCAATTTCTTAACGAACAACAAATACGAAAAGTAGCAAAATAAATTATGAAATTTAAAAATAATAACATATTTGTTTATCGTAACTGACGTTGAGGCATCGCCTAAGGAAAAAAACTAGTTAAGATGGTTAAAAGATGTGAGGCATAGACAGGATTGATTATTGGTGTCAATCAACTTTTCTTCTTGAAAAAAGGAATAATAAAGAATGGTAATTTTATTAAATAAAAGTGATTTAGAACTTGCAATAATTTCTTAAAGGATCTAAAATCTCCTCTAGCTGTTCTTTCTAAATGGTGTCGATTCTTCCAGCAATTTATTTACAAGAAATATATCTCCTTCACACTGATAGATATAACTATGTTGGAATGATATCTTCTCTTCCCATAATTATATGATACATAATGATTCTTGCACCAGGAAGATTTAACTATATTGGAATGATATAACTACGCATAATAGTATCTTTACTATGTTAGTAGTACAATTATTTAGCATGACCTATGTATAAATATAGGGCTCAAACTTCTCATTATGAATCCATTACTTAAAGCACCACAACACCAACCTATTCTTTTTTATCTTCTGCTAGTTCATTCATTCAACACACACCCAACAAAAGATATGGCCAAGTTATCTCCAACCAGAATCATAGTTCTTCTAATCATTTTGTCAGGTCTGTATTGGTTTTTAGTTGTACATTGTTCAACAACTTATCCATTGCTTTTACGGCCAGTTTGGTAGTTGGTTATAAATGGTGGTAATAGGAATGAATCTGTGTATAAATTTATGAAAAATATCATTATCTATTCCCATAGTAATGCTAATTTATCCTAAAGTGTCTACTTTTCTTCTTGAATTTTCATTCCCATCCAATACCACCTTGTAGGTGGAATGAAAATTGCTTACTCTTGGAGACAAAAACACAAGTTTAGGGATGAGATTGCTTGCCGGTGGAGAAAAAATGCCTCTCCATGGAGATTTTAAGGGTGCTTCCTTAATAATTATTACACTTAAAATCCATTCTCATTACTACAGTTTATTAACGACTACCAAATAGGCCGTTATTGTATTTCCTCCGTTTCATAATACTCGCTACACTTTTCATTGTGGGAAGTTTCACATTACTTGCTACACTTCTTTTTTTTAGCAATAAACTCTCTCTATCTCTCTCCTTTCACATAGGTCCCTTTTCTTTTTACTCTCTACCTCTTTCTTTTCCAAAAATTGCTTAAAAGTCCGTGAATTGAGAATTGTAACGAATAATATGAAATGAAAGAAGTATGATATTTCTTTCAACATGCTATCCAACATGCTATCCTTGATTCACTCGGGTGTATGGTGTACTTATACATGTATAGACAAAGTTTATACTTTCAAGGGTATATTATGAACTATCAAAACTTCTGTTTTGAGTATGTTTAGGTACACTCGAGTATATGAAAGAAGTTTTTTTTCCGTTGTGAGGTAGATTTAAATGCGCGCTTTAATTTATATTCATTAACATTGCTTCTTTGTTTTGGCAGCAATTGTGACGATAACTACTGCACAAAAACAATGTCATAAAGCTTTATCTGATAATTGCATCCTAAATGATTGTCGTAAAGTTTGCTATGAGAAATACAATGGATTTGGAATTTGCGTAGAGAAAAGCCCACCTGGGAGTGGCTACATATGTTTCTGTAACTATAAATGCTGATTGTTGGTTTAGGATCAACCACAGCTTGAATTATGATCTTGATAGTTAGTACTTTAACTAGAATATGCAAGTTTAAATTTTAATATGAATTTCTTTTGATTTTGCCATAAACACACAGGAACTATGGATTCTCCTGTTTTTTGTAGCTTTGTTCTGTTTCCCTAAACTGAAGACTGTAAACTAGTTTTACACTAGTTATCAGAACTTTGTTCTCTCAGAATTCTATTACAGCAGAAATTGTATGTTTTCATTTTGTACTACCTTTCTTGGGTTCTTAATTGAAATAAAGAGAGAATGTGACTTACCAGAACATTGTTGAGCAAACCCTATATAAATATGACAGGAAGGGCCAAAAGAGCAGAGGCCTAACTTTCACGTCTATCAATGCATAACTTCGGTTATTAATATCATTAAATGCCAACTCGTTCGTGGCTAGAGGTCTGGTAACCTCTTGTTGATTTAGGGCCTGTTCTCCCAAGCTTATTTTCAGTTCAGTTCAATTCAGTTCAGTTCATTTAGTTCAATTCAATTCAGTTCAGTTCAGACCAGTTCAGTTCAGTTCAGCTCTTGACAATACTTTTACTCTAACATATCACTATTCATTTCAGTTCAATTCAGTTCAGTTCAGATCAGTTCAGTTCAGTTCAATTCAGTTTGTAGAAATATGCCTTGAATCATTGTGCATCGAAGGTGTTCGAAGAAATGCGTCAAAAAGGGGTTTCGGGAGACCGCCCGATCGGGTCGGGCGTGGCCGCCCGATCGGGCCCGCAACGGCGCTGAGGAAAGAAGTAAAAGCTGGTCGCCCGATGGCATCGGGCTGGTTCGCCCGATCGGGCGAGTCACCGAACAACGACTCGGGCGACTTCGCCCGACCGGGCGCGCAACGAAACTGGGAGGAAGTAAATTACCGCCCGATCGGGCGGGTTCGCCCGACCCGATCGGGCGGCTGCCCGGTTAACGCGTTTTCGCGTTTTTCTGACGGGATATAAATACTCTGTTTATATTCTAGGGTTTCTTATCACGAAATACATTCTTTTCTCTCTGTAATCTGTTCTTCTCATATAATAAAATATTCTCCCTCTCTCTGCCGTGGACGTAGCCAAATTGGTGAACCACGTAAATCTGTTGTCTGTTTTTATTGCTTTTTGCATTCATAATTTGTTTCTCTCTCACGTCCGTTATAACAAATTGGTATCAGAGCTTTGGTGATCGATCTGTGTGAGAAAGATGTCTGGGATGAATGTCAAAATTGATAAATTTACTGGGAGGAATAGTTTTAGTCTGTGGCAAATCAAGATGCGGGCTTTACTGAAGCAATAGGGGTTGTGGGCACCGTTGGCCAAGAAGGCAACGGATTCGGTTACCGCTGAGATGGAAATTCTGGAGGAGAAAGCACATTCAACAATTATGTTGTGTCTGTCTGACGACATAATTACTGAAGTTGCGGAGCAGGACACTGCTGCTGGTCTGTGGTTGCAGTTAGAGAGTTTGTACATGACGAAATCTCTAACCAACAAGTTGCTTTTGAAGCAACGTCTGTTCAGCCTGCGTATGCAGGAAGGTACGTCTTTAAGAGATCATTTAGATAAATTAAATACCATCTTACTAGATCTGTGAAATATTGATGTTAAAGTAGATGATGAGGATGCTGCTTTAATTCTGTTGGTATCTTTGCCTATGTCATATGAGAATTTTGTGGATTCATTTATTGTTGGTAAAGATAGTCTGTCGTTAGAAGAAGTAAGATCTGCTCTGCATACTAGAGAAGTCCGTCACCAGGCTTCTGGGTCTAGTACAGAAAATCAGGCATCTGGATTAGTAGTTACTGGAGGGAAGGGACAAAAGAAATCTGGTAAAAAGAAAACGAACTTTAAAAATTCGAATTCTAAGGGTCCTAAAACTACTGATATCTGTAATTACTGTAAGGAGAAGGGGCATTGGAAGAATGAGTGTCCTAAGAAAAAGAAACAGCAGGATAAAAGTGAAGGTTCTGCTGCTTTGGCAGAAACTGGAGGTGATTCTGAGGAAGATCTGGCCCTAGTAGTTAATAGCCAGTCACATTGTAGGGATGTGTGGGTTCTTGATTCTGGGGCATCGTATCATATTAGTCCATGCAGGGAGTGGTTCTCAACCTACAAGCAGATAGATGGAGGCAATGTTTCTATGGCTAACAGTGCTGCCTGCAAAGTAGTTGGGATAGGCTCTATAAGGGTGAGGACTCATGATGGTACACTCTGTACCTTGAACGAAGTTAGGCATGTTCCATTAATGACAAAGAATCTGATATCTCTGAGTCTTCTAGATAGTAAGGGGTTCATTTTCAAGGTGAAGGTGGAGCTATGAGTGTCTACAAGGGTTCAAAGGTGGTTCTGAAAGGTATTAAAGTTGGTACCTTATATATTCTTCAGGGGTCTAATATGACAGATTCTGCTGCTGTTGCATCATCTGAGATTCACAAGGAGGAGTTGACCAAGTTGTGGCATATGAGACTTGGGCACATGGGTGAAAGAGGGATGCAAATTCTGTCGAAAAGGGATCTTCTATGTGGGCACAAGGTGCAAAGCTTAGAGTTTTGTGAACACTGTGTGTTTGGGAAGCTTCATCGCAGCAAGTTTCCAAAGGCGGTTCATACAACTAAAGGTACACTTGACTATATTCACTCTGATTGTTGGGGACCTTCCCGAGTTGCATCTATTGGAGGTCACAGGTATTTTGTGTCTATGATTGATGATTATTCAAGAATGACTTGGGTGATTATGATGAAGCATAAAAGTGATGCTTTCAAGAATTTCAAACAGTGGAAGGTTTTAGTGGAAAATCAAGTTGAAAGGAAGATCAAAAGGCTGCGAACTGATAATGGTCTGGAGTTCTGTTGGTCTGAGTTCGATGAGTTCTGCAAAAATGAAGGGATTGCTCGCCATCATACTGTTAGAAACACGCCACAACAGAATGGAGTTGCAGAACGCATGAATCAGACACTTCTGGAGAGGGCAAGGTGCATGCTCTCAAATGCTGGGATGGCTAGGAGGTTTTGGGCAAAAGCTGTAAGCACAGCTTGCTATCTGATCAATCGGGGACCACACACAGGTATTGACTGCAAGACACCTTATGAGGTGTGGTCTGGTAAGCCTGCAGATTACTCTTTGTTGAGAATTTTTGGTTCTACTGTCTATTATCATGTAAATGAGGGAAAATTAGAACCTAGAGCTAAGAAGGGTAGATTTGTTGGTTTTGGGATTGGGGTTAAGGGCTATAGAGTATGGTCACCTTCTGAAAATCGTGTCATACATAGTAGGAATGTAATATTTGATGAAAATTCCATGCTTAACCCTTCTGTAAAGTCTACTGTGGAGTCCGTCAGTGGAGATGTTGATAAACAGGTGGAGCTGCAAGTCACTCAGGCTGAGAGTGAATCACAGCACCAAGGTGGAGAAGATCAACATGAAGAAGAGCCATCTGAAATTCATCAACCAAGCGTAGCACTTGATAGAGCTAGAAGAGTTGGTGTGGGGCCTCCAAAGAGGTATGGTTTTGAAGATATGGTGGCCTATACACTTCAGGTTGCTGAGGAGGTGGAGGTTGAAAATCATGAGCCATCCACCTATAAGGAAGCTGTTTCTGGAAGCGAGTCTACTTTATGGCTTGCTGCAATGGGAGATGAGATGGAGTCTCTCGATAAAAATCAGACTTGGGAGTTAGTTAAACGTCCTAAGGAAAGGAAGATTGTGACATGCAAATGGGTCTTCAAGAAGAAAGAGGGGTCTTCACCTACTGAGGGGTTAAATATAAAGCTCGGGTTGTTGCAAGAGGGTTCACACAAAGGGAAGGGGTAGATTATAATGAGATTTTCTCACCAGTAGTCAGACATACTTCCATCAGGGTGCTACTAGCAATGGTTGCACATCAGGATCTTGAACTTGAGCAACTAGATGTGAAAACAGCTTTCCTACATGGGGAGTTGGAAGAAGAGATTTATATGACACAACCAGATGGGTTCCAAGTTCCGGGAAAAGAAGATTATGTTTGCAGATTGAAGAAGTCCTTGTATGGACTATAGCAGTCTCCTAGGCAGTGGTATAAGCGGTTTGACAGCTACATGATTGAGTTGGGCTACAACAGGAGTGAGTATGATTGCTGTGTGTACCATAACAAGTTGAGTGATGGTTCTTTCATATATCTGGTTCTGTATGTAGATGATATGCTTATAGCTGCTAAGGCTAAGTCTGATATTCAGAGGTTAAAGGGTCTTCTCAGTGCTGAGTTTGAGATGAAAGATTTGGGTGCTGCAAAGAAGATTGTGGGATGGAGATCTATAGGGAAAGAAGTCAGAAGAAACTTTTCTTATCTCAGAAAGGTTATATTCAGAAGATTCTATCAAGGTTTGGCATGACAACTGCAAAGCCTATAGATACTCCAAGTGCTTCAAATAATCATTTGTCTGTGGCTTTTGCACCCAAAACTGCTGAGGAGAAGGAGTACATGAGTCGGGTTCCTTATGCTAGTGCAGTAGGGAGTTTGATGTACGCTATGGTTTGCACTAGGCCGGATCTTGCACATGCAGTCAGTGTAGTAAGTAGGTTCATGGGTGATCCTGGTAAGGAGCATTGGCAGGCAGTCAAGAGGATTTTTAGGTACCTAAGAGGTACTTCTGATGTTGGTCTCATTTATGGGAATGATACCCAGTGTTTAGTCACTGGTTATTCGGATTCTGATTATGCTGGAGATGTTGACAGTAGGAGGTCAATGACTGGTTATGTATTTACTCTTGGTGGTTCTGTCGTTAGTTGGAAGGCAACTTTGCAGGCTACAGTTACTTTGTCTACTACTGAAGCAGAGTACATGGCGTTGACAGCAGCTGCTAAAGAGGGAATATGGCTAAAGGGACTAGTTAGTGATCTTGGGTTGCATCATGATCAGGCTACTGTTTACTGTGACAGTCTGAGTGCAATATGTTTAGCTAAGGATCAAGTCCATCATGAGAGGACTAAACATATTGATGTGAGATACCATTTCCTAAGGAGTGAGACTAGGATTAAGGTGAAAAAGGTAGGAACTGCTGATAATCCTGCTGACATGTTCACCAAGCCGGTTCCGCAGAGTAAGTTTCAACATTGTTTGGACTTACTCAATGTTCGTGATTGTTAATTGCCCTCCTTGGGCAATTCTGGGGTCCTTAGGGACTAATCTGATCTGGTTGTCTTTTGGGACAAATCTGGTGTTTGGGAGATTCTGGGCGTTGTGATCAATGCATCTGTTTTTGGGTTATTATGAGAGGATTCAAGTCAAGGTGGAGATTTGTAGAAATATGCCTTGAATCATTGTGCATCGAAGGTGTTCGAAGAAATGCGTCAAAAAGGGGTTTCGGGAGACCGCCCGATCGGGTCGGGCGTGGCCGCCCGATCGGGCCCGCAACGGCGCTGAGGAAAGAAGTAAAAGCTGGTCGCCCGATGGCATCGGGCTGGTTCGCCCGATCGGGCGAGTCACCGAACAACGACTCGGGCGACTTCGCCCGACCGGGCGCGCAACGAAACTGGGAGGAAGTAAATTACCGCCCGATCGGGCGGGTTCGCCCGACCCGATCGGGCGGCTGCCCGGTTAACGCGTTTTCGCGTTTTTCTGACGGATATAAATACTCTGTTTATATTCTAGGTTTCTTATCACGAAATACATTCTTTTCTCTCTGTAATCTGTTCTTCTCATATAATAAAATATTCTCCCTCTCTCTGTCGTGGACGTAGCCAAATTGGTGAACCACGTAAATCTGTTGTCTGTTTTTATTGCTTTTTGCATTCATAATTTGTTTCTCTCTCACGTCCGTTATAACACAGTTCAGTTCAGTTCAGTTGTTTTATGCCGAAGAGAACAGACCCTTAGCTTATCAAGAACTGTAGCTTGGAGTAAGTAAAAACCTTGCAACATCCCAGTGCTTCCAATGCTGGAGTGCTAGTGGCAATATATCTTTGAGGTTGCAACCACAACCTCCTGTAATTTACTGTCAGATAAGCAACTCAATTTGTTTATGGCGATAAGTAAGAGCGATTGTTTTTTCAAAGGGCCTTGGTATATCAAGGCAATGCTACATCAATGGAAAAACAACTTCACCAGGGAACCAACAATCAGAAAGGCTCCAGATGACCAGATGTGATATAACCATATACCATAACTCGATGCCAGGCAACGACAAACGCGAATTATATATCCCACAATCTTATTAACCCAAACACAACACAAAGGGCCTGTTCTCTTCGGCATAAAACAGCTGAACTGAACTGAACTGAACTGAACTGAACTTATCAAAGCTGAACTGAACTGAACTGAACTTATCGGAGCTGAACTGAACTGAACTGAACTTATCAGAGCTGAACTGAACTGAACTGAACTGAACTGAACTGAACTGAACTGAACTGAATTGAATTAAATTGAATTGAATTATATTACATTGAAATAAATTGAATGTAATAAATATATAAATAATATTTTAAACAATAATAATATGAATATTAAATAATAATTATAATGATAAGTAATAATAATGAATAATAATAATAGTAGTATTTTGAATATCTTTAAATGATAGTTATAAATAAATAATATTAATAATCATAAATTATAATAATAATAATTAATGATAGTAATGATAATTAATAATAATTATTTTATATTATTTGTATTAATATATTAATACTTGACGATGATATATAATAACAATAATATCTAAGAAGTAAATTAATATTACTATTTTAATAATTAGATTTAATAATTTAAAAATATTTAGTAATAAAAATAATGATTGGGTTAAATTACGTCATAAACCGTCTTGACGCGATTTGATTGGTTTATGGGCTAAAAAAAGTGGGTTTATTTGTGCTTTGACCTAAACCATGTTCCTCCTAATAATTTTAGTAATAATAATTAGTAAAGCTATAATAAAAAAATATATAGAAACAACAACAACAATAATAATAATAATAATAATAATAATAATACTTAATAGTAATGATATATATTTAAATAATAATAATAATAATAGTAATTAGTAAAATAAATTATACCAACATAATAATAATAATATTTAACAAAATGGTTATAAAAGAATAGAGCTGAACTGAACTGAACTGAATGATCTGAACTGAACTGAACTGAACTGAACTGAACTTATTGGAGCTGAACTGAACTGAACTGAACTTATTGGAGCTGAACTGAACTGAACTGAACTTATTAGAGCTGAACTGAACTGAACTGAACTGAACTGAACTGAAAATAAGCTGGGGAGAACAGGCCCTTAAAGTATTCAGGAAACTGAAAAGAATACATCCAAGAAATTGAATATACAACATAGAATAGGTTCTGACAACCAACAATCACAACTTATTGTGAGAACCTACACCAAAGCCCAAAGAGAAACAATTACTTAATTACGTCCTCACTTGGAGATCAAATACCTTGACATTTGTAATGAAAGCTTCTCGCTCTGCTGCAGCTGCCATTAGTTTCTAAAGGCCTCTGAGCAGTATCTTTAAAGAGAGCCCTAAAAGCGTGTTTAGAACCAGACAATTCTGAACTTACTCTTAATTAATCTTAGGGTTTTTTGTCCCAAACTACCTTTAACTTTTATGTTTTTGCGAGAAACTACCTTATAAAAAAATTGTTGGCCCAAACTACCTTACTTTTACCATTTTGTTGTTGACAACTACCTTAGGCCGATTTCCGACGTTGACTTTTGTTTTTTCCGCTTTTTTATTGTCACATTATATCACTTGACCTCTTCAAACCCTTTTTTTAATTTTCCCCACCCTAATTTCCTCATTTTCCGGTGTGCACGCGCTCTCTCCCTCATATCTATGTGACACTTTGTACCACCAATCCACCATTAAATTCCTCTTCTACTTAAACTAAAATTGAAACAATCACCCTCCTCAATTCCCACAAGGGTAATTTTGTTTTTCCCACAATTTTGAACTGAAAAAACAAAAGTCAACGCCAGAAACGGCATAAGGTAGCTGTCAACAACAAAATTGTAAAGTAAGGTAGTTTAGGACAACAATTTTTTTATAAGGTAGTTTCTCGCAAAAACTTGAAAGTTAAAGGTAGTTTGGGACAAAAAATCCTTAATCTTATACGGCCCGTTTGGTAGTCGTTAATAAATTGCGGTAATGGGAATGAATTTTAAGTGTAATTTTATTAGGAAAGCACCCTTAAAATCTCCATGGGGAGCCATTTTTTCTCCATAGACAAGCAATCTCACCCCTAAACTTGTGTTTTTGTCTCCAAGGGGAAGCAATTTTCATTACCACCCTACAAGGTGGTATTGGATGGGAATGAAAATTCAAGAAGGAAAGTGGACACTTTAGGATAAATTAGCATTACCATGGTAATGGACAATGATATTTTTCACAAATTTACACACAAATTCATTCCCATTACCACCATTTATAACCAACTACCAAACGGGCCAATAGGGTTATTGGATTGAGAAATTTTGGAATGTTTTGAAAAGAGAGAATCATGTAAAACTAAATAAAGATAATTGATAATTATTTAACTTGGGATATCTTTCGCTAGTGAGAGTATGCATGTATTAAACTTTGTAATTAAACGAGAAGAATATGAATATGGGTGACAAACAGGTGACAGTAAACATAAAACTACATAAAGCAGTCTCTTTTATTAATCAAGTACTACAGAGTAGAATTGTGTAATCTAAAATTTATGAGAATGCAGTTGTACTTAGCCCGGGGTGCAGTAATCAGAAAAGGTCCTTGGTGAAGAGAAAGTTAGACTGAACCCAAAAGAGTGGCTTGGTAAATGGAACCTCCTCTATTTCTTCATCATGGTAAGTGTAGCAACAGCTGATAATGCCATCTAAAAATTCCCATATCATGTCCCCACTCTACGCGATGACAACAAAGATCATCAGTAAAATGGATAGAGTTAGGCATAAATTCCAGGAGAGTCAGTGGCCTTAATACAGAAGGATTGATTCCGTCCAACGAAAATGGCTCGATCCTCTAGAGAGCCAACACGCTCAAGTCTTCCTGGATACGTGACTCTAACACATCAAAGTGGATAGTCTTGTAAGGAGGGATTGCATCGGGGTCCTTTCGTAGGTAGTGCCTCACAATTAGCAAAAGATCGCCGTTTTAAAGGGTGACAAGATAGTACTTACTATTACACCTTCTCATTTCCTTCAGGGACTCTGATTCCTCATCATCTCTAAAATGACAATTGAGCTGAATTTTGAGATCAGTCATGTAAAAGTTGAACATCAAAGGCTTGGATCCCCTCGATATCAAAGAGAGTATAGAACAATTTTTTCTTCTGGCAATATACACCTGATTGCTAGAACAACCTGGAACGTAATCTTCTTGCAAGCCGTACCAGAAAGTACCATCATTTATAGTACAAGTATTAGTACCTGATTCCTCATTTTAAACTCTCCTTTTCATTATATTTTGCTCATTCGGATTATTCCAAACAAAGAGCAAAAAACTAGGCTTGGGTATACCATGTTCACGGAGTCACGATACAGCCGGGTGTATAATAAATTTTATAGGTTTTGTATTAATAACATCATAGAGAGTTCATTTGCGTCTTTTGTTGTTCAGTGGATGGCTGAGAATGAGAAATATCATAAACTGCCCATTCTAAATTTGCAAGTCCCCAGAATTGCAAAATCATAAAAAACAGATTTCTCACTAACCCAAATAAAAACAAGTACATCCAACCAGCAACACCAGAAAACTAACAATCATGGAAAGCT
The DNA here is from genome assembly GCF_026745355.1 of Beta vulgaris subsp. vulgaris. NCBI lineage: Eukaryota > Viridiplantae > Streptophyta > Magnoliopsida > Caryophyllales > Amaranthaceae > Beta > Beta vulgaris. The sequence goes on from NC_079209.1 coordinate 56,552,201, forward strand.
CCAGATGCAATATGACCATGTACCACAACTCGATTCCAGGCAATGGTAAGTTGGAAAACAGAAACACGAATTATATATCCCACAATCTCATTAACCCGAATCACAACGAATCCAGGAATCTGAAAAGAATACATCCAAGAAACTGAATGTAAAAAACAGATTTCTCACTAACACAAAAGAAACTAAGTACATTCCAAGCAACAGCACCAGAAAACTAACAGTCATGGAAAGCTCCAGATGCGATATGACCATATACCACAACTCGATTCCAGGCAACGGTAAGTTGGAAAACAGAAACACGAATTATATATCCCACAATCTCATTAACCCGAATCACAATGAATCCAGGAATCTGAAAAGAATACATCCAAGAAACTGAATGTAGAGAAGTTCTGACATAAACCAATTTCCAAATCACAACTTTTTGTGAGAACCTACACTACAGGGGGAAAAATTACTTAACTACATGCTCACTTGGAATCAAATTCCTTGACATTTGTAACGAAAGAACATGACTACTTGAGAACAACTCAAATTACCCAAAACAAAGCCCTATGACATAAGAAAAAAAAAACTCAGCTTTATTAACTCTGCTCTTCAGCTGCAGCAACAGCTTCTTCCTCTGCGGCAGCTGCCATTAGTTTGTCGAAGTCCTCTGACTTCTCGAGCAGTATCTCTATCTGGAAAAGATAAAAACACAATCATCGATTTCTCAAAGTGCAAACTTAATTGGACATTTGATCAATTCACCTCATAAATTGAGTTTCAAGTAAAGTAAGTTAATAATGGCTATCACGTATAAATCAAAATATATATACATGTTCAGAAAAGAGCCAATAAGTTGAAATCAGGGGAGATAAGTTGAGCTAAGTTGGAAAAAGGAATAAGCCAGAACCAGAAATGAAAGTTCATGCACAAGATTACATATGAAAGAACAATACTCCTAACTTCATAGTTAGAGTGCTACAAAATTCAGGCTTACCTTTGCCTTCTGGACTGGTCGCCCTCTTGAATCATCCTTTATATCAACAGTAGAAGTCATGATCTCTGTAAAGATCAAGCAAGTGTGCGCTATTATCATAATAAGCTCAAATATGTGGTCAAATTATAAGCTGTCCTAAAAAAAGTAAAGGTCTTACTCTTCTCAACAGCAAGCCCACCATTTTTGAGAATTTCTGCAACACTGACAACTGTGGCAATGGCTGCAAATTTTAAACAAAATTAGTAAGAGCAGTACTTGAGAGGAAAATAATAGTCAAAGCAGCAAGCACATTAAAAGAAACACAATACGTGACACACATGGAGTCGATCAAAATCAGAATTAAACATAGCATGTAATCGATCATTGCAGCTTAAAAAAACCTAACTACATTAGAAGTAACAGAAAACTGTCAATAGCTTGATGTGTCTTATCATTCTAAACCGCATCATAATGCCCAATTCCCTACACCTGCTTGGATGTTCCTCAATCCTCATCTCAAACATCACATAGCAAAATCTTCAAACAAGAACAAAAAAATATTCATATCCATCTGAAACACCAAATCAGAAAAAGACATCCTCTACAAAGCTCAAATCAGAAAAAGTCCAAGAAAAGAAAGGACCGTGAAAGCCAGTGTCCTACAGACTGATCTTGGAACACAGTAAAGGACATATACCAGTTAGCATGCAACTTTTGCAAGAATCGCGACAAAACTGAAAGTAGAGCCAGCATACATATTTGCAAAGAAACTACTTCTAATTGAGTAGAATTCATTCCAGCGATTACATCTTTTAATAATAAATTACCACTAAAGATACATATTTTAAAATGAGGAGAAGTTCAAAGCTCAAATTCATGTTAAGAACCCTAAGTGATAATTTCATGGGTTTATGAGAATTGTATTCAATAGAATGCATCTCACACATGAGTACAGCCCTAATTAATCCTACAACCAAAATCTAATTGGGTAGAGCTCATTCCAATTGAAATAATAAATTGCCGCTAAAGATACTAGAATGAGGAAGAGAAGTTCAAACACTCAAATTCATGCCAAGTGACCCTAATTCCCTAAATGATAATTTCATGAGTCTATCAAAATTGTATTCAACAGAATGCATTTTACAATGAGTTCAGCCCTAATTAATCTTACGACGAGATAAACATGATTTTGCCTTCTAACATACTTCCTCATGTAGTGTTTCACGCCTCCTAACTCAAACATTTCAAACATTATAAAATGTTTGATATTTTGAAAGCCTGTATCAAGACGAATCTAACATGACTATATCAATGGAGGGTGTAATATGTATAAAAGTCTAAATGTTGCGATTAATATGAAACGGAGGAAGTAATTTCTAGCAACCCATAATCTTAAAACACAAATTCAATTACAGCAGCTCAATTACAAATTGCAAATAATGCAACATTTGCCTCTTTTACTACATTAAAGAAAAAAATATATCATTAAATAGAGAAAGAGGAAAAGATACCCATTCCTAAAGCAGAAAGCTCAACGTCATCATGTTGCTGCATATACCTCTGCAAAAGAAAAAATCATCAAACATAAACGATAAATTCCCAGAAACAAGAAAATCCAACCCAAAAAAAAAAAACCCAAATCATAAAATCAAAATGCAATAATTGTAATTTCACCTTCGCTAAATTAACGTAAAAGAAAAGAGGTTTCTTGGTGTTCGAAACTTGAATTCGGTTCTTTTTCCCAGAATCAATGACGCTCAAGTTGTTAACTCCCTCCGTAATTTGCTCAACGGCAGCCATTGATTAACAACTTCTAAAGAAAACAACCCTAACCCTAAAAAATTCGACGTTTTCGGAAGAAAACCCAGAAATTATGAATCAATTTTGTAAACAGTTGAGTTTTAATGAGTGAAATTTGCGGAGAGAGAAATAGATTGAATTGATGTTTTTATTTAATGGAAGTTTCGAAACCTCTCTTTTTGGAGTTTATATAGGGAGGCTCAGTTCATGAGAGAGACCTTTGATTCTCAACCGGGTTCGGGTTGCTGGTTAATGGGGCACCGATTTTTGTTACTTGAATTTCGACTTAACAAAATAGATGTTACACTTTGACGTTCACGCTTGTTGGCGTAGTACTTTGATCATTAATAAATTTAATTATGTACTATTAGTAAAAATTATAGCAAGCTAATTTTATAAAAGTCTACATTGAGACGAATCCAGCAATATGTCATATAGTAACGGTTGATTTTATCTAAAACTAAAAAATATATGGTCAAATATTGTAGGTGAATATTGCATTTTCAAATGTAACATCTATTTCAATATATAGTAAGTAGTAATTTTTATAAGAATTTCAGAAATAATAAGATAAGTTTAAAAAATAAGTTGGATTAGAAAAGCTCTTAGTAATATTAGTGCTTATTTGGTTGCAATTGGAATTGAAATTCCCATAGGAATTTACAGTTTGTTAGAAATTAATTCCTTTATGAAAATTAGTTTAAATTGTTTGGTAGTCATAAAGAAAGTTGTAATTCATAGGAATTTATGTAGGAATTGTGAGTGACCAAGAAGAGGGTAGGTTAATAAATTCCTACATTTTGTGGGAATTACAAATTCCCATGAATTTACATTGCCTCTATTTTCCTCACTTTTCTATCAACCAAACAACTACTCAAATCTGAAAATCATAGGAATTTTTATTACTTATATTATTTCTTGTATACCAGACGACTACTTAATAAATTCTTGAATTTTACCACTTTATTGAGTTATTCTTTGCCTCAACAATGTTTTTCATCAATAAGCTTTTGAAGGGTGTTAGGATATATTGAAATGATAATTGGATAGTTAACAGTCTCACAAAGTTGTAATAAATATTATAATCTAATAAGGTTTACCTCCACAACCTGCCAACACTATCAATTTTTTTCCCCCTAGTGGGGACCCCATGGTAAGATGAATGGCTCTTTTAGATCGGCACCTCTCGCAGGTTAATCCGTTCTAGATTTGCAGGCAAATACTTTGAGATTGGGAGGGTGGTAAGGGGAAGTCCTCTCCCGAAGTGCCCCTAATGGGGATCGAACTCCAACCTCGAGGTTGGAAGGTTCTTTCCTTACCACTATCTAGGTCAAGCCTTACTTGGTTGTCAACACTACCATATGACCCTAAGATACTTTCATATGGTCTCCTACGATTTTAGAATGCATGCCATGAGGTCTATTTTTCAAACCACGATAATATCTAGATCCATGTGTTGAGCCTTCAAATTTGGTTATTTTGGGCCATTATAAAACTTTTTCGAGTCATTATTAGACATCTCTATGCTAGACAATGTTTAATATTCAGGGACCTTTTATAGAGTTTGACTCTTCGGTGATTGTTATCCTCTACATTGCCTTAAAATATCTTCTACGACTTATTCTAATTCTTTCCAATTTAACACTGAAATAGTTTGAATGCCGTCATATGCTTATTCTAAGGTATGAATATGATCTTAAATGGTCTCATGTGACCCCGTGATACATCCCATGAAATCCTTTTATCTAGGTCTAAAAAATGTTTAAACTTAAATGTGTATAATAGCTTTTAAATTTGGCTATTTTGTGCTACATCCAAATTTTTTTTGTTCCGATAATGTTTACTTTTTAAGTCCTTCCCAAGGGCCTTGAGCGGCATTGAGATTATTCGCGAGTTCGGGTCCTAATCTGATGCCTTAATAGAAAAATTATATATGTCTTATTAGGTGTCTTTCTAATATAATCGTAATAGAGTTGCAAAGGCCGCATGTCTATATATGCTTTAAAATGGTCTCTCTTATGATCCTATAATGCATCTTATAAAGTATGTTGCTTGGTTTCGAAAAATATCTAAAAACATGTATTATGTAACCTTCAAATTTGGCTAAATTTGAGATACATCTAAACTCTTATGTTGGACAATGCATTTTGTTAGAGACCTACTAAGGGCCTTGAGATGGCAAGGGATTACTCATGAGTAGTTGGGATCTCCACCGATACTTTAAAATGATTTATATGCGTTATCGAGATTTTTTCCTAATAAAACTCCAAAATAGCTACAAAGGCTAGCACAATTTCATTATTTGCGTGGATATGGTTTGAAATCGTCTTCTATGACCCTATGACGTGTTTCATGAGTTTTGTTGTTTGGGTCTCGAGAATGTTCAAAAAGTGTGTATTATAACCTTTAAAATTGGCTAATCTTGGGTTGCATCCAGACTTTTTTTTTATCCATCAGTTTTTTTGTTTTGTCTGAGAGCATACCAGATACCGTGAGATTACTCACAGATGGTTGAGGTCCTCTTCTATGCCTTGAAATTTTTTTTACGGTTTATCAAGCATCTTTCTAGTTTAATCTAAAAATACCTCCAAAGGCCAGCATATGCTCGTTATTAGGCATAAATATGTTCTCAAATGGTTTCCTATGACCCCCATGATCCATCTCATGAGTCACCATGCCCATTCTTCGACCCCATAAATGTCCTAAAGCGTGTACTATAGCGTATCATTAACATTCATAACTTTAGCCTTACCATGCCTTAAAGGACTATCTTCCTATGGCAATATTTTGCCTTGTAATAAATACTTCCATACTTAGCTTTGAAAGCATTTGTGATCCCTTATGAGCCTTATGAAAATGACTTTAAAGTCTATGAAAGTGAATAGACGAGTCAAAATAACATAAAGCTAAATATCAGTTGATTATGGTAGTAAGATTACTCTGCCACTTATAATAGTCATAGGGGCCTAGCATTTACCCTCTAGTTGGATATAAATCGCACACTTCAATGCCATCTATTTTTAGGCCGAGTTGGTTCGGTTGGTGAATTTTCAAATAATACTTTGCAACAATTTGACTTATATGACCACCATCTTACCATCTTAGTCAACTAACAACCGTTAATGAATCTAATTAGCGCATAGTAGAGCAACATAATTCGACTTTAATTTCATCCCTGTATTGTCGGATCTACTTAGCAAATATGCCCCACTTGTAGTTCTTGATTATGTGTTGTGACTCAATAAAGAAGTCAAAGTGTCCTACCTATTTAGAATTTGAATAATTCAAGGGCATTACGCTCCTAATAATCCTAACATGAATAGTCATTGGTTCAATCAGGACAATCAATACATGGAAATGGAATATCTAATGATTCTTCTGGCATTATGACCTTACCACAATGATGCTGTCCATAGATCGAATTATTTCATGGATTGGATTGCACTTGATTGTATACGGCTCCATTGCATGTGCTCGAGATAGAAGTTTTGTATAAATGTATCGCCCTGCTATTAAGTATTTTGATTTAAGTTCTTTTCTTTTTATCCTAACATTAAATTGACCAAATAAAACTCGTGAATGAGATTCACTTGTCCTAAAGAAAACTTTAGGAAGTTGTATCGTACCAGACTCGTACTAAACTTCCAAAAAGTGAAATTATGAATTTATAAGATTCCTTCTTTAGTTTTTACTCCTATAGATTAATCAAAGACTTGTAAAATTACCAATCCTAAACTTTTACTCCTATAGATTAATCATAAACACAATTACTTGTACAATTTTGTATCAAATCCCCTAATAATTCCTCAATTTCTCCTCCCATTCATACTTCACTCCTCCTTACACCTCTCTTGCTTTTCTTTCAAACTACTTTAACGATTAACGACTACTTGATTTGCTTAGCTTTTGCATTTCCCATTTTGCATATTCACTTTACTATTAACCCTTTGAAAATTCGAAGGTGCCCTTCTTCTTCCAGAGCTTCAATTACTCTTCTGCTATCATCATCTTTAAATTCGGAACTTTGTCTTCTCATACTCGCAAAATTACTTTATAGAGAAGATTTGCAGTAGTTCAATTGACATTTGACAGTTTTCTCATCAGAGAATTGCCTTGCCTATCAGGTGTTTGATGAATTTCCTGAACCAAAGTCTTAACCTTTTACTGTCTATCTTTGTTTTTTTTTTCCCTTGGAATTGAGAATTTGCTGCCAGTTTTCTCAAAATCTCCTATTTCTTGTACTTTTGATTTCTGGGTTAGGCTAATTATAACAAATTACCTTTGTTTAACATATGGTTTTGCTTGCTTTTTGACCCATTCAGAGAAATGATGTTGAGATCATCTTTGTTGAAGGAGAGTTCAAGATTTAACTCTGGGTTTTCGGGTTTCCTTCAGTTGGTATGTCTTTCTGCAATGTTGTTATGTGATTTTCAATTGATCTTTTGTCTTACCATATAGCAATGAATTACTGAAACAGAGAGGGATTCACAGCAGAAACAAGAAAGCCATGGAATTTATAGCAAAAGGGTGGAGTGCTATGAAGGAAGTTGATAGAGTCATTGATTATTGTGAACTTAATGATAAACGATTAATTCCTCTTCTTAGGGTGAGTTCATGTTATAATAGACTCACAAACTAAATTCTGTTTGCTTCGTGTTTTTCCCGGAGTAGCTAGGCGTTTTTCGATCTTCTATTAGCTAATGCATACATGACCTGTTTCATGACATTTTATTTCAAGGTGTTCTAAATTTGGAACTTGATCCCTCTTGTAAACCTCCTTAGGACTAGAGCATCTTACTGGTGTTTAATAATCGCCTTGATGATACTTGTTCAATTGCTCGTAATTGTCCTACATCGTGATGAATATTTTTATTTACACGCTTAAGATATAATCCAATTTTATTATTGTTATACCAGGGTGCTAAGGAGAATTTTGAGTTGGCTTTAGAAGTTGATAATTCAAATACGACTGCACGCTACTGGTTGTCCAAGCTACACCTTAAATACCATGTCCCGGGAGCTTGCAAAGCAGTGTAAGTTATGCGATAATGTTGAGTAATCATCATGTTTTATGTGATTGCCTTTTATGTATTTGTTGGTGCTCTTTTTTCCTTCTAATCACACTTCTGAAATAATTAGTTTTACCTCTGATAAACAAAATATTGTGCATAAACAAGTGACTGGCGTCGTGCCAGTTCCAAAATCCATTGCTGCTGCTTTTGTCTCATCTCTTGCTGAGTTGATTCATCATTTTTCACCATACTATGTTTATAAAATCGTATACTACACCACCACGAGTTTTCTAATCTTTCTTTGATAGATAGGATGAATTGCATAACACAAATCATAGTTAACTCATGAGTGATCTATTCTGAAATTTTCTTTCTATCAGAGGAGCTGCTTTGCTGGTGGAAGCTGCCGAAATGGGAAATTCTGATGCACTGTATGAATTAGGTGGCCGCTTAAGAATCGAGGTTTGCTCGTCAAGTTTTGAACTAAAATTTTTGCTCCTGATGTCAAAATTGCTGGGCTATTTCGAGTTCTTCCTTATTTTCTACTTGAAAAATAGCTGGCGAAAAAGATTTCTTTCTGTTTGGGGCCTTGGCATTTGAATCTGAAGGGATAACTTGAACTCTTGAAGTCATGGTTTATCAAGGATTGCTGGTAGGAAAATTCCAATGCAGGGAAATGTATAAATTGTTTTTGGGGACACTTCTTTTTCTTCCTCATTCATTTTTCTATGTTTATCTCTTTTTTTTTCTCATGTGAGATTACTCCTTTGGTGATCAGGATTCCAGTAGCTAAGGCCTCTATTCCCAGCTCTTCCTGTTTTCTGCATTGTCCAAAATTTCCCTATGTTCCACTATTGGACCATCTCACCACTTAGTAAAGATAACAGTGCTTCGTACACTATGTATGTGTAAAGAATATTTCCCCTACTTCAATCTGCAAATTTTTCGAAGGAGATTTTCCAGCTCTTAATGTTTTCTGCATTAATTAAATTTCCCTATGTTCCACTACTGGACCATCTCACTACTCTGTAAAGATAGCAGTGCTATGTGCACTATGTACGTGTAGAGAATATTTCCCCTACTTCAATCTGCAAATTTTTCGAAGGAGATTGGCAAAAAGAGTCTTAGTGTATTGTGGGACATGTTGGCCATCTGATTGGCTTGGTCTTACTCTTTCTAGGAGGTAGAGAATGGAGCTTTGGGGCTCTGATTTACAAAGAGATTGGTTTGTTAAGGGCTCAGCAATGTGGCTCAAGTTTGTTATGGGTTTTGGCATTTTCTAATGGTTGAATACCCTTCCACATTTGGGAGGATTTTTGATCAGTGCTGAAGTAAGAGTGTGAGACAGAAAGGATAGTGGACACTGTGTCGTGAAAGTTAGTCATTGTCTAAAATTTAAACCATAGAGGTGGTCACTAGAAAGTAATCCCTCATTAATGACAAATGCAGACTCATAACAGCAAAGCTTCTTGATTTACAACCTTTCAACTCTTTATTTCACTCTTAGCACCTATAAACTACCATGAAGGCCAGAAGTTATTTCTTCTTTAAGTGCTCTTAACTATCAATTGTTTTCTTTATCTTGGTACTATCGTATCTTTATGTCTTAATAGTTTGGTTGCTGCTTTTACAAATGAGAATAGTGTGAGAATCGAGTTGTGCGATTCAGGTCCTTATATTTAAATTATAAACCTGATACTTCTGGTATGTATGGCTGTATGTACACCAAGCAATCTCTGTTTTTGATAGCTTAATTTGTTTGGAGGTCTTAAGAGAATTGTAGTGTAGCTAATCTCTTTTGAACTATCTTCTAGTCTCTGAAAGTTTTTGAATAATTATGATTTTCTTAGTATAGGTCGAAAGTGGTGATATTGTGATGTAAATGCTTATGGACATCAATTTAAGCACAGTCCCTGTTGATTGCTGCAAAGTTTGGATTCATATAGACATCTTAACTCTGAAATTGATTCGCTCAAATAAAGAAAATTCTTATATGAGTATTCTTTACTTTGTTTTGGCAGAATGACTATGTTCAATCATCTCAGCAAGCATTTTATTATCTGGAGAAAGCTGTTGAACAGGTATTTTCATGCTTGGTATAGTCAACTGATACAATACGTTCGAATGTCTCATGGCACCCTTTTGTTTTTAGTTGCATCCAGGTGCTCTTTACCTTTTAGGCGCTGTGTACTTGACGGGGGACTGTGTGAGGCAAGATATTGGATCTGCTATGTGGTGCTTTCACAGAGCAGCAGAGAAGGTAGTAAAGCTATTTTTCTTGCATCTCAGCTTTATTTTTTTTTTTTTTTGTGAAGAAACCCACAAAAGGAAGATTACTTCATTAAATCGGAATGAGAACCAACAACTACAAAACTAGGAAAATCATCATCCCAAATAGTCTCACCCACCTCCAAAGAAGCTTTATGAGCTAATTCATGGGCTACCTTATTACCTCTACGGTTAACATAAGACCACAAAACATTATCAAAGCAAGCAACTAAATTTAAAATATGAAGAGCTCGTTCCCGATGCATTGTGCTCCAAAGCATTAACAATGGCCAAGCAGTCACTCTCGACTACGATATTGCGTCCGTGAGCCTTGGCCACTCTAACTCCTCATCTCACAGCAAGAGCTTCTGCTTCATTGCGAAATTCCACGTCCAACTCCTCGAGCCACACATCACTATTTCACCATTATGATCACGCCCCACCAGACCCAAGCCCACACCACACTCCTCCTTCACACTCGCATCCACATTCACCTTAACCCAACCCTCCTCAGGCGCACCCCACTCCAGCTCCTTCGCACTCCCTACTCTTGCATCAACCCTTCCCCCACACGTCTTACCCTCGACAGACAGCACCCCAAGGGGCACTTCGAGAGCTTCGCAGGCGTCATTGTGCACTCTCTGTGCATATGCACAAACATCACAAGGGTTCTCAGCTGTATTTGATAGTGGGTACATGATGTTTAGAGTTTCTGCACTAACTGAGCCAGTAATAGTCAGAGCAGAGTTCTGTATTGAGCCGATTCTAACTGAGAAGTTAGTGATAAGCGTATGCGACTATGCTTAGGTAGCAGCTTGGAGTTCAGTTTGTTTGTGCGTGGATGTTAGGTTACCGTCTGATCTTGTTAAAGAAGCTTTTGCCTTTTGGATATTCATTTTTGCTTCAGTCTTAAGTGGATCTTAGATGGAGCTTCTGCACACTTAGTCCCTGGCTAAGACTGCACGACTCACATGTATGTATAATGGGCAAGGATTTGGCTGTTTGGCCTTTTGGAACAAGAATTGGGCCATGCATCAATTATGAACTGCAGGTTATTGGTTATTCGCATGTGCTCTGGTGGTTTTGTGATTTATCTGTAAGGACACAACATCTCCTTCAGTTATCGCTCGTAAAGTTTCTGTGACAGCTTTTACTAGTGCCAAGTGTTTCTTTTCCATTGCCTTGAGCCTTCACTGATGTTCAAGTTTAGGTATAGTATAATGTTGCAATAAATTGGTATTAGGAGGGAGGGGTGTTTTAGACATTATCTGTAGAAGTTAGTAATTATGGGTAACTTAGGGAATAAGCTAGGGGGTCTGTTAGGGGAAAATCATTTCATATTGATGAGTATTTAGAGAGGAAAAAACATGTTGAAAATTGATGAGTATTTGGTGAGCTTTTAAGAGTTCAATGGGAGAGAACAACTCTCAAAAGCTTGTAGCTATCATTTTATTTCACTGTTTTCCATAAATTATCAATCAGAGTTCATCTTATTTCTATAATCAGTTCTTAAATTCAGTCTAAGCTATGTCATTTCGTTACACATATATGTGATGTTCAGTTGTCTAGCTGGTAGTTTTTGAAGTCCAATAAAAGAATTAGCCGGAGAGAAAAGAAGCTCACTGGGAGGTTATCTTCCAGATACGTAACTCTAAGATAGGGTTTGATTTACCTTGGTTCTGTATTTGCAGGGACACGCTGGTGCAGCTATAGCATATGGATCTCTTCTCCTTAAAGGTTTGCTCTTGACAATTATCTATTCTTTTTGTAATGTCACATTCTAACTCCATTTCTAATTAAGTGTGGTTTTCAGCTTTTCAAAGTTGAACTTTGACCATAATTCTATCAAAATATAATGATAAATTTAATTTATTATTAATGTTGTCAGATTCATGTTAGAAAATACTTCCACTTTAACTTTATAGTCCATGTGTGGTGTCGAAAAACGAACGTGATCGAGGAACATATGGTTTGTTGTTTATGTATATCTATGACCCCCTAGTGTGCGGGTGCTAATGAGTCAATCTGGCTCGATAACTATTTGAGCTCTGCGCAAAATTTTCTCGAGGCAAGCACAACTAAATTACACTCGAAAAGCATCTTAACATACTTGAACTTTTTTCTTGAACCTTTTCATTTTATATATTTTGAAATTCAACTCGAGTTCAATAATAAACTTTGTATAATATTGGTGAGAAGCTCAAAAGTATTTACAAAATGTAGGTAACCATATCCAGTTGGTTATTAGTCTTGAACTCACGTTGAGTTTTAAGGTTTAGTTAAGCTTGAAAATTTATGCTCGATAAGCACGAACTTGACTTAGCTCGAATGCAGTGTTGCAACGCAGTGTTACCTATTTCCCCCCGCGAATTGCGAATTGAGAAAAGCGAATTATGGTCGTTTTGGTTCATTTTTGGCTCATTTTGGGGGAATTGGTGAATTCAAAAGGCGAATAGATAGCGAATTAGGTATCACTGGTTGCAATCCAGGCTGATCAACCACAAGCTTAGACTTGGTCTTGCTCGTTAAAACCCTTACCTTTGTGTTAGTAGACAACCTTTGGCAAACACTTAGGTCTTTGCCAAGGTGTCTTCCTTGTTCATAGTGGTTACTCCTATTTATTCTAATGGCATTCTCACATATTGTTTCTTGTTTATGCGTACAATCCTTAGTGTTAGGAAAATTGAGCTCCTTATCTTACCTATGCAATACGTTTGCCAAATTTTCAGCTCTTTTTCCAACTTATCTCTCCTTTTCCTTTTTCCTTTCATGCAATGGATTGGGTTGTTCGCCTGTTCGGAGTTCTCTATGTGATTGAGTTATTGTTAGTAATGCAGCATAGATTTTGATAGCATCTCTGTTCTGTTACTTCAGGTTACAAGGTACCAGAGTCCATCAGTAAATTTAACGTGAAGAAGCGAAGCAAAACTGTGAAAAAAAACTATGTGAGCTCGGAAGTGAACCCGATAGAATTGGTCAAAGAGCAGTTCCAGATTGCTGCTAATGCAGGATGCGATCTTGGATTTAAGTGGTTAAGTAGAGTTGAGGAGGAAGAAAAGCGCTTGTTGAGTGAACAGTTACAGTAGGTTTTGAAAGAATTGTCTGTCATTTACCGGGTGGTTAGGCTGCAGCGTATTCGTCCTTACTCCTTATGCCTGCAGGCTGCAGTTCGTGGAAGATGGAATGGAACTATCTACTGGTGTTTTGCTTATAATGTGAGCATGAAATTTTGGAATCTCTTTTCCTTCATCATGTTCAATAAAATTAATTTACTTGGCTTGAAAAGTATTTCCAATCATAGTCTTACGTATGAATGAGAAGAGAGCTAAGGCTTTGACCACTGCTACGGCTACTGCTACTGCGGCTCATCTTTAATGTGACTTATCAAACAGAGTGACAAAATGAGTAAGTTCATATATGCTGTATGCATTATTAGTAACCCTATTTGTGTTTTTATTAGTGACCTTGTACAGCATATGAATTACAGTTCAATTTTAGTTACAATACAATACAATTTTACACTAATTACAATACAATGTTAGTTTTTTTTTTGTTGTTTAGTCAAAATTAAACAACTTTTTAGTATTCTAAACTATAGATATGTATTTTTTTATCTCTATATACTATAACTCTATCTTTATAAATACTTCCTCCGTATTATTTTAAATGTAACGTAAAATGACACTATTCATTGATCAATTTTCACTTTAATTTATCGCCATTATATAAAGAAAAACATAGTCAAGTGAGATCTTGTTAGAATCATCTCGATGCATACTATCAAATTATAATTTTTTTTATAGTTTTTACGCGTGTACAACTAAAGATATTAATTATTAAAGAACCGTGTTGGGTTGCGTGAAAAAGCAAACGTTTCAACGGAACGGAAGAAGTATTGATTTTTAGAAATAATAACATGACAATAATGAGATAAGATTAACATGGATAATTTTAATAAATGTCTCATAATGTTCAAAATGTTATTATGACAAATAGTATGCAAATTCTTGTAGCTATTTTTATATGGCTCTAAACTGAAGAGTAAGTAATACATTATTATTCATTTTTTATATTGAAACTAGCATTTTCTTCATTGATTTATGTTTTTATGATTCAGTTAAATCAATGGACAAGATTAACCTATAAAATAAACGTCTTAGATTTCAATATTTATAATATCTATAATTTTATTGTAACCATTTAATTTAATAATTATCTTTTAAAAAATTATATATTCTCATAAAAAGTACTTGTATATGTTTTCCAAAAAGGATTACTATTTCAATAAAAAAAAAATACTCCATGTAATTGTATGACGTTTATAAAAAAAAAATAACCCAAAGAAGAAGAATACATAAAAATTGCAGAAAGACGGTACGATCGCAAAGAGGATGTTTGTTGGTTGTATGAATGGAGTTTCAGGAATGTTGTTAACACCAACGAACAATTCTAAACGTGCGGCAATGCAGATCTGCTGTTCTTCCTCTTGTCCAGTAGGTAAAAATATGGTGTTTGATAATTTACTGAATAAGAATAAAGAGTATGAATATGGTTTTAAGCACAATTTGGATTCATTTACCATAGGAAAAGGTATATCAGAAGACAAAATTAGATTGATTTCTAAGTTGAAAGATGAACCTAATTGGATGCTTGACTTTAGGTTAAATTCATACCATAAATTCTTAAACATGGTGCAACCAATTTGGTCTGATAATCAATACCCACCTATTGATTTCCAGGACATTTGTTATTATTCATCTCCTAAGAAAAAACCCAATTTGGATAATCTAGATGAAGTTGATTCTGATATGATACAATTTTTGGACAAGTTGAATTTACCCTTAACTCAAAAGAAACGTCTTGGAACTAATGTGGCTATTGATTTTGTTTATGATAGTGAATCCTTTGGAACTGCGTATACTGATTCTAAGAGTAGGACTAGTTTGACAGATGCTGGGGTGATTTTTTGTTCCATGTCGCGGGCTGTAAGGGAATACCCTGATTTGATCAAGGAGTATTTGGGTAAGGTTGTTCCTAATAGTGATAACTATTATGCTGCATTGAATTCTGCTGTGTTTAGTGATGGATCCTTCTGTTACATACCAAAGGGTGTTAAGTGTGAGATTCCACTTTCGACTTATTTTAGGATTAACGCGTCTGAAACTGGTCAGTTTGAGAGGACTTTGATTATTGCTGATGAAGGTAGTGTTGTGGAGTATCTTGAGGGGTGCACGGCTGTAGCTCATCACTCAAAACAGCTACACGCGGCTGTTGTAGAGTTGTATGCTGCTAGTGGTGCTCAGATTAAGTACTCCACTGTGCAAAATTGGTTTCCTGGTGATGCTCAAGGAAGAGGAGGTATCTATAATTTCGTCACAAAGAGGGGTTTATGTGCAGGTCGAGGATCAAAGATATCATGGACTCAGGTTGAGACTGGATCCGCCATCACTTGGAAATACCCTAGTGTTGTTCTAGAGGGTGATGAATCAATCGGGGAGTTCTATTCTGTTGCTGTTACTACCAATCATCAACAAGCGGATACTGGTTCTAAGATGATACACAAGGGGAAAAATACTAGGAGCCGGATTATTTCCAAGGGTATATCTGCTGGTACTTCTAGGAATGTGTATAGAGGTCTTGTGAAGATTATGAGTGGCGCAACTAATGCTCGCAACTCATCTCAGTGCGATTCAATGCTTGTTGGTGATCAAGCTTCCGCCAATACTTACCCTTACATCGAGGTATTGCATCTTGTCGATTTATTTAGCATTCTTAATCAGTAATTTTTTAGGCATTCAAGCTCATTTCAACTTGGGTAGATAAACCTGTTAGTATCTTTATAAAGTTGCTTGTATAGTGTTGATTGTTTATGCCTGAATAATATGTGTGGTTTTGAAGTATATAGTAGTTTATTCTATATACTTTTATTGCTATATCTGTAAGTTTTGCTATAGTGTTGATTGCTATATACTTGTTTATGCATCTTGTCGATTTATTTAGCATTCTTAATCAGTAATGTTTTAGGCATTCAAGCTCAGTTCAACTTGGGTAGATAAACCTCATTATCTTTATAATTTTGCTTGTATCTTTATAATTTTGCTTGTATTTAGTTTTAGCTCATCACTCAGTAATGTTTATGCCTGAATGATATGTGGTGTAGTTTTGAAGTATTTAGTACTTTAATCTTGCACTCTTTTTGCACTTTTTTTGATTGTTTATGCCGGATACCATGATAGTAGAAGAAGGAAGAAGATTTTGACATGTGTTATTAACGTGAAACAATCTCCCCTATATTAATAGGGAGGCACATACAAAAAGATAGGAATACTTCCTAAAAGATAGGAATACAATTTAAGAAAAATAATCCTAACAAATCATAACAAATCATGCCCAGAATATCTCAACAACCTTCCATTTATTCTTAAGGGTATTAAATGTTTGAGTTTCTCATTTCTCTTTTGCTACCAATATATGTTCGAGGTGTAACAGGCAAAGAACCCTTCAGTACGTGTTGAACATGAGGCCAGTACTTCCAGAATCGGCGCAGACCAGATCTTCTACTTTCAACAGAGAGGAATTGATCAAGAGCAAGCT
Organism: Beta vulgaris subsp. vulgaris; assembly: GCF_026745355.1. Classification (NCBI taxonomy): domain Eukaryota; kingdom Viridiplantae; phylum Streptophyta; class Magnoliopsida; order Caryophyllales; family Amaranthaceae; genus Beta; species Beta vulgaris. Next base: position 56,568,836 of record NC_079209.1, read on the forward strand.
ATATCTGTCATGATTAATCAGTTCACCAAAGATGTCGTCCCAAGGCTTCCAAAAGAATTTAGTGCGGAAGCAAACCAATTGCTGACTTTGAAACTTGAAAGATCAGTTGGTTAGACAATCTTAGCTAACCAGATTGTTGTGGTCTGTAGGAATAACTTAACTCATTAACTAATGTACTTACGTAGTATGCAAAAGGCGGTGGCGATTTTCATTATTGAGAGACATCAATATACTTGTTGCACTTATTGACAGTTTGGTGTTAGATTTGTGAATGAAAACTGATTTATGCATCAGTGCAAACATTGTATTGAAGACTAAATACGTCTTAAAATGTCATTGAGGCCAATATAGTTGGTGTTGGACCATTATATTGTCGACTACTCCTGCTCCACTTGCTTCTTCCTATCAAGAACATCAACTTCTGTTGAGAACATCAAATGCACATATATATGGCTAGCTCCTAGCTGGAATTGTTTTTTCTTCTGTCACCAAACCGTATTCCAATCTTTGGCTTCCAAGAACAACATTCGCTCGGAGTACTATTAAGGTATAGTACTAGGCTTTATCAAATCTAGTAATCATCACTTAATATCTATTATTGTTTCCTAATCTAGTTATTCAAAATTTATAATATTCAATTTGTGATGGCGAGTTGATATAATAGTTCATATGTTAATATTCATGATATTTATTAGATTCAATATTTTCAATATGTAATTCATTCTATTGAATTAGACTTTATAGGTAAATTTTTTATTATCTTTATGGGGATCAAATCCCAAATAAATATCAAGTAAAAAAAGACTAGTTAGATTATATTCTCCCACTAACGTTTTTACTGTTCAAAGATTAATTCTAGTTTTTTAGAGACATAAATGCATGCTATGTAGTTTGTTTTAGCTGATTTGCAAGTTGCAACATCTTCAATATATATAGTATTTAACATGGACATATTTTTTTCCCTTCATATATGCTTGTTACCCTCATCCAGCTTATTTGTTATGTATTGGCGTATTTACTATAGATAGATAACAATTTTCTTTGATGATCAAACCTCTTAACATAGAGCTAGTATTCCTCGTCCTCTTTCGAGGTTCCCTAATGAGGAGACTATTGAGTATGTCTTGGATACAGAGGTTCGGCCTCGAGATAGGAAGCTTGGGGCAATCGTTGCTTTAGACAAGGTCGATGGATACCTTGTCAACATAAAGTACTGTTTTACGAGTCCGATAGCTAGTGAGGACGCTTGTGTAGCAGTAGCAGGATTGATCGAGTTCCATATGCATGGCATATTGCCAACTAGTGTCGTGCTTTACATCCTAGCTGATGCTACGCGTGATTTTGGACCTGAGATCAATGTCGATCACATTGACAAGGTAAAGATTCGTATGCACGTATGTTACTTTTATTATTTTGCATTATAATTTGTGATAAATGTTTGATTGATTTCATTCCGTCATTGTTGAGTATAAACTTTTGTTGATGAATTAATTTCAGGTGCTTCATGAGATCATATCTCTTCCAAGGATATCAATTGAAATTGCTAACATTGAAGGCTCGAATGTCACGCTGAAGATTGGTAGAGCTTTGTATACCAAAGCAATTGGGAAAGAAATTGCATGGAAAGTATAGTCTAAAATACCGAGGATCACTTGTGTCAACTTTGTAGTTGATTGATTCATCTGTTATGTACTCATCAGAGTTTACTTCTTGATACTCTTGTTTATTGAGTATCATTCTTTTACATACTTCCTCCGTTATTTTCTTACATGTTACACTTTTCAAATTACAGACTCTACGCAATTTTTGGAGAGAAGAGAAATAGAGAGAAGTTATTACTCAAAATAGAAAATTTAATATGTAAAAAAAAAGGAAGAAGTATAAATTATTATAATATTGTAGTATTATAAAGCATAGGAATACTTGGTATTTAAAAGAGATTCCAAATGTTGAATATTAGATGAATCCATTAGCCTTTATAATATTTATAATAACTAGAGTAGATAAAGATATCATGCATAGCATAACAGAATATCAAGCAATTTGACATTTCTCAAATACTGTTCTGAAATCTAAACCAGTGAAAAAACATAGATATACCAACCACCTATACAAAAACTTCCAATGTCAATTAATGCACCACGCCACCCAAAAGCTAGAGAAAATTAACTACAACTTTGCCTTGCTATTGTGGTTGGTTTGAAAGAGCTTCATTCAAAAGTCGAACTTGAACCCCATTTACATCCTACTATCAGTTATGTAGTTTCAGTCTTAAAAGTCTGCCAAAATACTACTAAAGATTACCATGATCACTCCCAGCCACTGGCCACAATAGACTCATAACCATGAGTCAGACGATATTCCGGGGTATTACAAGAATCAGCAGCAGAAGTGTCGATAAAAGGTTCAGCACTTGGTACTTGAGCCGAATAAGTATTGGAGTAGTCCGAATAACCCGAATACCCATTTGAAGCTTGATTGAAACTTCGGTAATCACGGCCACCAAACTTGCCACCTCGAGAACGGCGAGCACCACTGCTGCCACCCCCGCTTTCATGATATGAGGATGACCCAGCATATTCTGCAAGCCATGAAGGAACTTCTTGATGGCTGTCTTCCATGATCTCAATGAGTGCCTTGGAAATTCCGAGGTTCTTGTCATTGAAGAAAGCAGTTGCAAGGCCTGAGTTACCAGCACGTCCTGTACGACCTATGCGATGAACATAGTCATCGATATCTCGAGGCAGATCAAAGTTGATGACATGAGCCACACATGGGATGTCCAAGCCTCGTGCTGCAACGTCAGTTGCGACAATGATTGGAGTGGCTCCACTCTTGAAAGATTTCAGAGCTCTTTCTCTTTCCTGTTTGAGACATTAAACAAGGGAGAGAACATCACACCCAAGAAACAGATAAACAAGCATGATAAGCTGCTAAGCTTTAAAATCTAAAGCTACACTTGAAAAACTGCAACACGTCCATAATGGTTGACTTGTAGATAATTTAAAGAATATGATGACAGAAAACAACATTCAACTAAAAGCCAAAAAACATATAAGCTACGATTTGCTGATAGAGCAGTGAAATTTACCAGCTCGTTCAAATGCAATATGAAATACAAGATTGTTTACTCCCTCAGTCAAGAATCAAGTCACATACTGTTTAAATTTTATAGCAAAAAGTAGTCACATTTCCGAATAAAACTGCGGCAGTTGAATTTATGATTCATATGCCACTACATAAAACAGCTATTATAATTTATAAAGGGTTTCTCTCTAAAAATAATAACATACTCCCTCTGTTTTTTTTTATCTTTCTCACTTAGAATCTTGGCACTATTCATACATAGAGAGAATCTTCTCAATTGTTTTCAATCTATAATAAAAAATATAGTCATGTGGGATCTTGTTTGATTCGTCTCAATTAATACATTATTAATATTCAATCGTTATAATTTTTACTAATATATAATGAAAGATATTTAAGTTCAAAGAAGTGCATTGGGAGACGCGCCCAGAGAAAGTGAGAATGATAAAAAAAAACAGAGGGAGTACCTCTGATTCCGAGAATTTGGGACAATATCTACTTGAAGAACATCATATAAACAGAACAATTCAAGCACAGAAATTCTAGCATTATCATATTAATTTGACAGAGTATGATACTTATAACAAACATATATAGCAAAAGGCTTGACATAGAGAAAACCACTAATTTCATTAGAGTTGTACCATCATCGTTTGATATCTTGATGCTAATAAAGTGTAGGCAACAGCAGGAAATTTTTCAAGAGAAGTCATATATAATACGGGATATGAATGAGTACTGACCCATTGAACTTTGTCACCATGGATTGCTGTTGCTGGAAAGCCATTAGAAGACAACCAGTACTCTAGATCATCTACTCCCCTCTTCGTTTCAACAAATACAATGGTCAAAGCTTGCTGCAACAGAAGGAAAATAAAGAAGTAAAGCATCATCCTCCTTAATTTTGTACACAGAGAAGACACTAAACTTTTCCCTGAACAGATCTGTTGGCATTATTGTATACCTTTCCATTAGTTCCATTCATCTTTTGGGACATAAGAAGGTCCTTGAGATGCTGTCTCTTGTTATAATCTGCAACAAACTCAACTTTTTGTTCAATCAGATCCGTGCTTGAACCAACTTTTCCAACAGTCAGGAAAATATAATTTTTGAGGAAATCAGACGCCAGCCTCTGCACAATAACCCCATGAATATTAGTTAATTCCACACCATACATGAAATTAATTAGAACACGAGACGAAGAAAATCAATGTATTCATCTAATAGATAGGAAGCATGAAACAAGCCAAACAATGACGATTATCTTCACTGCACAAGTTGATTTCACAAACAAATAAATAATTAACAATCTAGGAACAGAGCTAGAGCAACAAAATTTTATGTTTGTTCAGGATTTAAGAGGCACTTTTCTACTTGTACACATTGAAGAAAGCATGAGAAGGACAATTGACTCCGAGTGCTCAGCAACTAAGGCAAAAGTTAACCTACTACAGCACCTTGTTGGGTATATGTCACATCCAAATGGAAATAAGAATTAACTTCAACATAACTTCTACATCACATCAACATTCTCTGTCTCAGTTCCAGATATTATCACTTATTATTTTTCTCACAAAGCACTGTCATCTTTTTTTACTCTAATATTAGCATCTTTTCTTAATCTCTTGCCAATTAGAGGTGTAAAATTAATTATAAGAAAAAGCGATCAGTTTCTCTTAAATTAGCAAACACTTAATTTCTCACAAAACACATACATTGTAGAAAAACTGCCTACAAAACATAACATAAAGAAGTATTCACATGACAGTACAAGACACAAGTCTTGATTGAACAGCACATCATGGAACAATAAAGAGGTTGCAACAGATAGTTAAAAGAAATAACCTGTATCTCAGTAGGAAATGTGGCACTGAAAAGCATTGTCTGCCTGGAACCTGGTGGAGGCATATCCATCTGCTGGACAATCTTGCGAATTTGAGGCTCGAATCCCATATCGAGCATTCTATCTGCTTCATCTAAAGCCAAATACCTGACCATACGAAGAGAAACCTTGCCCCTCTCAATCATATCAACCAAGCGCCCTGGTGTAGCTACAAGAATATCAACACCTTTTGCCAGCTTACGAAGCTGCATATTGAGTAAAGTATATGAAATTAAAAGGTGACAAGAATATCCGAAAATGACATTTATCAATCTTAAATCAGGACAAGGTTGGCAATAGAAGATATCCAACACTGGAGATATCAAACACATAAAAAGTGATGATATAAATAAACATTATCTAAGAAGTTTGAGCAACAAGCATGAACCTAACAGAGAAATTAGGCCATAGAAGCCCAAAAACAAAGCCCTTAAATCAGAAAGAGTTATCTATACAAGGAATGAAATTCAAATATTCAATGATACTCCAAAATGGAAATAACAAGCTACAACAGTTAAATAGCTACTTAATGATAATGAAAACAGGTAAGAGGCTGAACTGCTTTTTCGTACGCTCAAGATACACTAATACACTATGTGTAATTGTGGGTGCATACATTGGCACTTACCACATATCCTACTAGTCCACAATGTCCACTACTACCATGCTTCTTTGTTTACAGAGAAGGAACCAAAAGTAACCAGATAAAGAACAAATGCTCTTAACAGGAGAAAACGAAAACGAAAGCTCAAAAAGACGAGAATGCAACAGAAAATAAAAAGGCAAAGAAAGCAATTTTTCTTTCAAGTATAAGCACAGAAAACAGGTTAAATAGTGCATAGTAATTGGCAAATACATCCCATATCCTACTCAGAGTAGCAACTTCGAAACAGGGGAAGCACTAAAACATATGCTTAAACTATTTATACATGAAAACTAATAATCATAAACCAAAACAAATGCAACAAGCACATATAAAATAAAAAGTAGACCCCACAAATATGAGCACTAAACAAATATCTTCTTAATGAACATGAAAACAGAACATAACATTATTCAAAAGGGTCCAAAAAAAAATGCAACTTCCAATGAATACTCCAACATAAAACCATTAATTATATAAACAACAGAAACCCCAAGATCTTGGGATACCTGATCCGCCATGGGTGTCCCTCCATATGCTACAGCCACCTTAACTCCTGTCTGATAAGCAAACTTCTTAGCCTCATCATGTATCTAAACAAACAAACAAACAAAAACACACATACCCATATCACAAAATCATCAAATTAAACCATTACACACCAAATAAAACCTAAACAATCAACATCAAAAACATAATCATCCTATCATTATCAAAACATCATTCCCCAAAATCAAATTAATCACCTGGGAAGAAAGCTCCCTAGTTGGGGACATTATAAGAGAAACAGGACAAATCATCCTACCACTACCACCACCACTAGCACTACTACCACGAGACAACGGTGGCCGATACGGTGGCACCCTCTTCAAAATACCTGCAATGATTGGAAAACAAAAGGCGGCAGTTTTTCCGGAACCAGTTTGAGCACAAGCCATCAAATCCCTACCATCCATAACAATGGGGATAGCATGGCGTTGAATTGGGGTAGGTTTAACATACTTACACCTCTTAATGTTCTCATTTAAAGCTTTCCCTAAATCAATCTCACCAAAAGTAGTTACTGGTTTTGGCACATTTTCACCACTTACTTCAACTGGGATATCCTCATATGCATCAAAGTTTATCATATTTGATTCATTTTTCAAATTTTTTGCAATTTCATTACTCTCTTCAATCACTTCTAGTTCATCAAATTTCTCACAAACTTCTTCAATAAATGGGTTTGGTTCATCATCAACAAACTTCTCACCACTACCACTACCACCACCCACCTGACCCCACCAACCTCGGGACCCACCACGACCACCACGGTGGGACCCACCTCGATGATTCGAGTGGGACCCACTAAACCCAGATGAAGAACGAGTCGACCCAGATGGAAAACGGGTTGACCCAGATGAAAAACGGGTCGATCCAGATGAGGGACGAGGTGAGGATGTGAGAGAAGGAAAATCATAGTTGGTCCAGGGTGCCATTGTTTTGTCGCTTTCTTTGTTTTTTTTACCGTTTAAGGAAACTTGTATGTAAAGCAAAGAGATAAAAAACCTTTCTTAGTAACCAAAAATGGCAAATTTTAAAAACCCAGAACAAGGAAATGAGAAAGGAAAATAACCCAGAAAGATAAAAATGAAGAACCCTAAAAAAAAACTGTAACAAAAAAATCAAAACCCTTCACCCATCCTTTTGAGAAAATGAGAGATTATATATCAATCATTTAAAATAGAGAAGAATCAGAAAAGTTTCGGATTTTTTTTTTTGTTTTGGGAAGAAGAGAAAGTTAAAATATTTTTAGCTAGGAGTAGTACTAATGTTGTTGTTTATATAATTATATTAAACAAAAGAAAAACTTTTCGTCTGCCTTTTTCGTGATCAGGGAAAAATCACCATTTAAAGAGAGGATTAAAAAGAAAAGGAGGGGGAAAAACGAGGAGTAATAATGGTGAAATGGGAATCGAAAAATTCCGCCATGGGAGGAAAAACTTTAGTGTTTTTGGAGGTGTGAAGGTGAAACGTCAATAGAGGAGAGAGAAAGAGTGTGGAGTGGAGTGGGAAGTAGTACAGTACTACTACTACTGTAGCGAAGAATGCCAATAGGTGGTTTGCTGACATTGTGAAATGACTCAACTGCCCTTTTGCATATTTTTGGTGTGGTTTGGTAAAGAGAGATTTGAGGTAAAATTAAAGGTTTTAATTAATTTATTGAGTTTTAAAAGCTCTTTTTGGAAGGAGGAGGAGCTTTTTGACATCAGAGGTTTGGGAATTAATGACCAATTACATTTATGTCCTAAACTTATTAAAAATTGCATTAATAAATAACAAAATGTACAACAATAAATTATATACATGTCCTTATTGGTAATTTTACATAATAATGTAGCAATCAGCTTTTAGCTGCTATGATTATAAACAAACTAGTTATTAGGCTCGGGCTACGTCCCAGGTAGGAAAATTTTCATTTATTAAAATTATAATTTAAGATGATAACACTAAATATTATTTGGTCTAGTGGTTAAGACTTTAGTGTATGTTCTTGAGGTCTCAGGATCAAATCTTACATTATGCAATTTCTAAATTTTTTATTGTTGTGGATTACACGGAGTAAAACTCCCTTAGGGAGAGCGCCACGTGGCACTGTTTTTGGTTTAGACATGCCTTTTAATATATTAGTATAGATGTTAACTAGTTTGTGCAATCAACGATAAATAATACCCCTGCATCCTTTCAAGGTTGGATGAATTCTATCTTTAAACTTTTGTTAAGAAAGAGTGTATTGGTGTTATTGATGATATTTTAGTCTACAATCCTTCTTTAGAGACTCATTGGACACACCTTGCTGAAGTTTTTGAATTAATGCAAAAGAATAAGTTGTTTGCTATGGTCAGTAAATGAACTTTTGCTATATACTAAGGTTGAGTACATTGGTCATTTCATATCCGTTAAAAGGAGTTGAAACAGATTCTAACAAGCTAAGATTTATGTAGTGAGTTATTGGCCTGCTCCATTTTCTGTAAAGGACTTAAGAAGCTTTTTGGTGTTGACTGATTACTACAGGAATTTTGTGAGAGAGTTTTGCCTTGATGTCTAAACCTTTGACAAACCTGCTGAAGAAAGGAGCATGGGGATGGATTAATGAAGCTCAGCAAGCCTTTAAGCAACTGAAACGTGCATGCTCTTACTACTGCACATGTCCTATCAATTCCTAACTTCACCAAACCTTTGTAGTAGAGATTGATGTCTCAAAGTTAGGCATATGAGCAGTGCTTATGTAGCAAGATCATCCTATAGGTTTCTTGAGTAAAGCTTTGGGCCCAAAGTGCGAAGCTCTTTTAATATATGAAAAGAGTTGCTTGCTATTGTATGTGCAGTTTAAAAATGAGAACAATATTTGATGGGTGATCATTTCATCATTAAGGTGGATCAAAAAAGCTTGAAGTGGTTGCTACAACTGAAAATTTCCATACCTTTCCAACAATTTTGGTCATCCAAATTGATGGGATTTTACTATGAGATACAATACAAGGCTGGTAAGGAGAATGTGGTTGCAGATGCACTTTCTAGAGCCTAGGGCTCTTCTCTCTTATGCATGGCTATTTCTGTGCTCTCATCAGATTTACATAATTTATTTCAGCAAAGTTATGCCTTAGATAACTATTTAATTCTCATTTTGCAGCAGTTACATGCATCTCTACTTGTTCAGAATTTTACATTGCAGAATGAATTACTCAAGAGGAAAGACAAATTGTACTTGGCCCTATGTCAATCTTAGAACCAAATTGATCGCTTGGCTTCATGCATCACCTAAAGGGGGTCATTCAGGTAGAGAAATCACACTTAGAGTAGACCTGGCAAAGTTGGTCCTGATCCGAATTATCCACCCTTAAGTTTTTAATTATACACTCAAGTTAAGTGGTGGAGTCAGGATTTCCAATAAGGGGTCGCGTGATTTTGCAATTGTATCAAATGCAAAAAAATAGGTGATTCTGAAAATTAGATCTGCACTCATAAATTACATTGTGTTGTACTAATATAGAAAGATTTAATCAAAATTAGAAGATTGTTATTGTTGTAGTTGTATATTTTCCTTATATATAGCGTGAGCCTGTGAGGTGAACTATCAATCTATCATGGCGCTGCAGCGCTGCTGCATGTCTACAACGAGACTTCTAATCCACCCTATGATTAAAATAGTATCCCCAAATCCATTCACTATTTATGCGCTAGGGTTACAAGTTACAACACATTACTACTAATCTAATATTATCAGTTGTGTAATATTCCTTCTTTGGGCCGAATTATACTAAGGACTAAGGAGAGCCTATTTACTTATTCTAACTGCACATTCGGGACAAACACTAGTCTCTCGTACGGCAAAATCTAGGAATAAGAGGAGCCCACCAAGTGTTCGATAAAAGTCCTCAGTGGAAGTAAAACAAACATGGAATTAAGTTCCCCAGCCACTTGTAGCACTTGTTAAAGGTGGAGCTACTTTCAGCTGCGTTCATTGTCGCCGTCTCTCTTGCCGCTTCCACCACCATCAAACTTATTCAATCTGCCACTGATGCAAAAAGGGTATATTCTTCTTAGCTAGATTTTGGATGCATATGGATTATGGTTTATATGTATTGTAATAAACGCGCATTGAAGGATAAATCCGTAACTGTTACATACTTCTTTCATTTTAAAATAGTCGCTATTATAAAAACTTTTTCTCAAGATACTTAATTAAAGATATTAAGAGTCGTAAAAAATGTATTGGAGATCGTCAAAAAAGTAATTGTTGACAACTTTTATTTTTTAAATAGAAGAAGTATCTAATATTTCACTAAATGACTAAAAGAAATATTGTCAGTTTCACCGTTCTCTATAGTGTTAGGTATTTAACAATTAAGCTTTTTTAACGTTAAAACTTAAAACTTGACTGATACTAAAATGTTGTAGAAAAGCTTGGCGAAGCCATGCCAAGGATGTAAAGTTACTTTGTATGATCCAATTCATATAAACCCTTGTCAATGCCCAACTTGTGATAATCATTGGTTAGTTTTCTTAGCTATTTAGCTTTTTGCTTATTTTGGGGCTTAGTAGTGTTACTCCTCCCCAAATAATCTTCTTGTTAATAACAGTGATAATTGCATTTAGTACCATACAAGAATTGATCCTTAATATCTTGGAGCATAATATTACATAGAAACAAGAAACTAGTAGACTTAATTTAAGTAAGGGAATTTATTTTTGCTAAATATCAGCTTTCTAACAAGAGAAAGCATGGGATGAGAGTTTTATTAACTGATTTAGCTTGGCCAAGGAAATACCTTGAGCCTTGATGGTTCTTAAATTACATTTTAGACGACATACACTCATCACCAACTCGTACAACTTGATACATACTTAGTCAATTATACAACCAGTTTTCACAAACGTAAATTCATATATGTGAAAAATCATGAGCTATATATGCTATTATGACGATACAACCATCTTTATATCATCAACCTTTTTTATGAAGATAAGATTGTCTGCAAGCAAGAAATGACAAATAGGCTGTCCAGGCTTGAGATCAAGGAGCTTAAAAGCGGCGTAGGAAGGACTCCATTTGTCAGTGTCATGGTGACAACCTACAAGAGCTGTATCCACCTTCAGATTGTTGTTGTCAAGGCTTTGGAGTTCAACGCGATAAGCCCTTGCCCCCTCCATACGGTGGCACATAAATGCTCCGTAAGGGAATGCACCTTGTGACAAGCTATTGTAGGGTTCCCAATCTCAACAACTTTCTCTACTCCGGTTATGAGGTACCTATTATTTACAGATGGAATTTAATCCGAGATTATAATTAGTTACACGACCTTAATTACTTGAACACGATCAATCTGTTCTATAGGCTCATAATCCATCAATTATAATTGCATACCTTTGGTTAACTTGCATGGGAGGGGTGACTGTAACACCAAGAACTTTAAGATCTTCACTTGGATTTGAGGGATGGAACTCTGAAGAAACAAAATCAACCATATCTTCTAAAGAAGGAGCGCATGTATGGTGACCAAATTTGAGAGGATCTTCACAACGAGTCAAAGTGGACTGCATCAATTTTGCTTCTTTGGAGGCGGTGTTAATGCCAAAAGCTGAAAGTAGTTGTAGTGAGTTTGATGAAGTGAATGGTAATTTCTGGACTTCATCCCTTGTCATGAAGGATGGTCCGAGGTCGGATTGACCTAAGTATTGCAGCTCATGAATGGTGCCTGGTTTTAGTAGGTCATCTTCACGGATGAACATGGAGGTAAACATCTTGTTTTTAAGTTGTGTTCCAGATGTTTTCACATCATAGCTATACCTATATATGTAATTCACCAGCAGGTACATTATTAGCACTATTACTTAACATGGAATTAAGCACTTCCATAATACAAGGATGAAAATCATGTATATATATATATGTACCAATTGTAGAGGGCCATAGTCTTGTCCCTGTTGAAGCTAGCTTTGCCTTTTTGGTAATCAAATCCTGGCCATTCAATAAACAAACACAAACACAAAATCATTACTAATTGAGTCCTATGTATATATATATACATAATATACATATATATACTGATATACTCTCTCCGGTCTTTATTAGTTTACCCATTTCTTTATAAATTAACTCTATATATATATATGTACCTGATGGTTTTGGCATCATATACTCCAGAATTGGTGGCATTGATACTCCTGGAAATTTCATATTCCAGTAAGCTTTTGCACTTGGAGAAGTTGTAGTAGCGACATCAGCAGCAACTAGTTGAAGCTAAGATATCACGTAGTAATAATATAATCAAGATCATATATACGATAATATCATACTATTAAATTAAATGTATGCATGAGCCAAAAATAAAATAGAATAGAGAAGAAGATGATGAGCATGCATTAAGATATATATAGACATTGAAGTTTGTATTATTGTATATGATACCGAGACGGCGAAGATGATGAGCAGGAAGATGCAGTGATTATCCATGGCTGCCATTAAAGATTTCTATGAACTCAAAGAAAAAAAATGAAAGAGAAAGAGAGGAGTTGTTAGGGTAGTGAGGATTTATGAAGCATGTAATACCTCCTATTTATAGTCTATCGAGTAACTACGAAGGCCCTTAGATTTACTTGGGACCCATTTTAGCATTTAATTAGAATTAGATATCAGTAGTTCATGTCAGTACTATGTAGCCCTCAGGGTGGATTCACATGGCCTTGAGCTGGGGATACCCTCATGAAGTTCTTTAAATAATCCTTAGATTTAAAAGGCAATTTATCATGTATAAGACTTAGATTGTTTTTCACAACTTGGATGTATATTAATTTTTTTTTTCTCAAGTTGTATTATTGTTGTTAACCTTAATTAAGTTTCGTTGAACTTATCCATGCTAAATCTAATATATTTTGTCCAATATCATTTTTCTTTTTGTTGATTTAATTTTTTAAGCAAAGGTGAAGGACATATACATCTTAAGACATTTAATTTAAACCAATAATAATAATTCTATTAGCTTTCCTAGGGGGATTTTTTTATTATATTGGTTTTAATCATCTATTGGTAATCTAGTACAAATTAAGATTTTATTAAGCAAATAATGCCAATTTACATAATTGATATTCTCTTCTAATTTTTAGTTGCTGATAAGCGGCTTGTAACTACCCAATTTAAAATTATTATGCTAACGAGAGAAAAATAAAGACATTAAATGATATAGTTTATACTAGCTTTTTATGCACCCTATGCGTGCGTCGACATTTTAGGAATAACTATTACTCAGTAGTAAACAAATCAAAAAAAGCGAAGTTCGTATCTAAATTCACCTCCATTTTGTGAGTAAGATTGAAATACTTACAAATAGTATTTAAAAACACATTAATAAAAAAGTATAAGTAATGAAATTGTATCTCTAACTAAAGTTTTTTATGAAAGCTCTAAACTACCCCCATGAACCGTGACAAAAAGAGACAGAAATAGTGCAATCACTTTTCTCTCTCTTCAATTCTTAGGTACTCTTCCAATTCGCAAACACATCTCTAAATTACACGCAATTCTTTTTCCCTCTCTATTTAATTGAAACAATGCATGCAGTCGTCACTACTTTTTCTCTCCTTTATTTTCATCCTCTTCCTCAATAAACCTCTCTAGCTCAATCTTCGCTTTTGTGGACTTCGAAGAGAAGCATTTGAGTTTCTCAATGAGTTTTCGCCGAGTTCAGCTCCCGAGTAACCGAGTTCACTCTCCTGAGACCTTCGATTATGATTTCGTCATCATTGGAGCTGGCTTTGGCTGTCATGGCGATGCTCTTCATGTCGTCGATAATGTATTTTTGAATATCAAGTTGATGGGCTGAAATTTGGTTACGGGCACAAATTTTTGATTTTAATATTGGGTTGAAGTATTTTTTTCTCAAATTCTTTTTAATATATTGGTACAAAAAAAAATTCTTGTTGAAGTATTTTGTCTAAATTTTTTTAATATTTGGGCACAAATTTGAAGATATTTTTTGACGAAATTTGATTTTTTTCCCCGACCATTCGAATGTGATTTTAATTAGAATTTCAACTATACTTGAATGAAATTTTAAATAAAATGTAATTTGAGTCTAATTTTTTTTGAAAAAAATTCTAACACAACACATATTCGTAAGATTTACTGTATTTTGAGTTTAAATATACTCGAACATATTATATATTCTTAATATTTACTGAACATAAACATTACAAACAAATTTTTATTTTCAATAACAGATTATGTACCTGATTAACAGTAAAGTATTCGTAAATTTGAGAATGTCATATTTGAAAATCCGGTGAAGCTCTGATCTATGAAGAGAACTGATTTTTTTTTTTGGTTTGAAGTTTGTGTTTGTAATTGAGTTTGTGTTATGGAAAAATTTATTTAGTATGAATTTAACTTGTCTTTTTAATGATAATGTATTGTTTTTTTTTTTGTTATTGTATGTGGTATTAATGTGTGGTAAATTTGAGAATGTCATATTTGAAAATGCAGTGAAACTCCAATATAAGAAGAGAATTGGTTTTTTTCGATTAGAAGTTTGTGTTATAGAAAAATTTAAAAAATTTAATTTAAACCAATAATAATAATTCTATTAGCTTTCCTAGGGGGATTTTTTTTATTGATTTTAATCATCAATTGGTAATCTAGTACAAATTAACATTTTAATAGAGCAAATAATGCCAATTTACATAATTGAAATTCTCTTCTAATTTTTAGTTGTTGACAAGCGACTTGTAACTACCCCATTTAAAATTATTATGCTGATGAGAGAAAAATAAAGACATTAAATGATATAGTTTACATAGGATAGGTTCTAATGTTAACTCTACTTATATGATGAGAACATGAGAATCCTTAATTGCTATATTTATTGACCAACAAGTTATTTTGGCTAAATATGTAATCACTTTTTCCCTTGCCAGGCTAATCAGTCTATATGATTACATTTTCAAGAAAAAAGATTACCTTGTGATCGACCGTTAAGAAAGGACTATAGTATATGTTTTCACTAAAATGGCTTACTTTTTGAATATTCTCACCTTCTTATATAATAACTAGTGAGTGTCCCGGGCGATGCTCCGGGTTGTTTCTTTTTTTAAATTTTTGTCTTGTAAGAAAAAAATTGACCACAATAGTCTATTATCATTACCATTAATGTGTTAGATATCTACTACTTGTATAGTCTAATGAGATATAATTACAAGACCTTATTATATTTTATTTTGAAATATTAATCAATGATGTTATGTTGGATCAATGGTTAATCTATCACTTTTCCTTTCAAAGGTCACGTGTTGAGGTCGTTTGACATGAAAATAGAGCAGATGCATTAGAATCTTAGAGGAGAGTGTCACATGGCACATAAACGTTCTTATGAAGGTCTTTTAATATATTAGTATAGATTGTTCTAACTAAAACTTTATTTACATAAATCCTTATCAGTGTTATCTAATTTTCTAATTCCCTGCGAATTTTGAATTGAGAAAAGAAAATTACGGTCGATTTTGGTTCATTTTTAGTCTATTTTAGGTAAATTGGCGAATTCAAAAGCGAATTAGGTAACACTTATCCTGACCTTTGTTCACTCTTGAGCAGCCATGACAATAATTTACGTTAATTACGAGCCTAAGTCATCTTTTCCACATGTTTAAAACATTATGTGTTATTTGATTTTATTGTTCCAAATCCCGCATCAATGAATTTTTCTATCTATTTCTTCCCAAACCACTCCTTTTTTCCAGTTTTGGCTTCCTCAAGCAAACTTTCAAATCTTTATTAGTTAATCACCTTTCCTTCTAAACTATAATGACCTCTTCCATTTTAGTTATATACTCTTGCAAATAATTCATAGAGTAGCGTGCTACATAATGTCTTTATTCTCTTGAATCCAATCTCTCCATCTAAGGAATACAAGTAAGCAACTTCTGAAAGTCGCAATTCTTAAGAGATCGATGAAACTTCCTATATATATTTTTTTAAACCAAATAACTTCACATTCTTCCACTTCCTAAAAAGTCTATTTACTATATATTTTATGTCTGTCAAACTCAAACAAGCCCTAATAGTACTGTAATTTAATTCATCAAATCACTATATATATTAGTGAATATAGTGATCAAGAGAATAAATAAAGCTCAGTAATAGTGGTAACTGGCAAATGGCAGATGATGAGCAAAGAGAAACCAAGCTTGTCCGTGACTCGTGAGTAGGCTACGGACAAGATGAGACAGAGTTTGAGAGAGTGAGGAGGCGGCAGGCGGCAGAGGCCCGACACCTTAGTTACTGATCAGGGAGGCAGGGCCGACAGCCAACAACAAAGGGAAAAGAGGAGCTTAGGGTTACATGAGGGATTATTAAGGATTAGGGACTTTCCTTAAATTGTTGTTTAAGGGAGGTTTATGTATATCATTATGAGTTTGCTAATATATTTATATATTCTGATCTATATGCCAGTGAACTCATCCCACACATGTTATCTGTCTGAACACTTACACTCTTAATCCTAGATTCCGAGTTCTTTCCTTTGTCTCAATTTAGCAACCTTAAAATCCAAGTCAAACCAATAATGAAACTTTTTAGTAGCTGATAAAGTATAAAACTATTCCGGCAATTTTAACCATTATTTAATTTAAACTTTTGATTGAGTTGTCCTTTTGACATGATTGAGTTGGTCCTTTGAGAATAACATTGAATTTGAACCGTCCAAGTATGAGATAATGAGATAATAAAAATAGTAATTTGAAATTGGAAGCTTGTTAATTGGTCAGACGATTATGGGAGGAAATTGGATCTGAAGGAGATGTTGAATGTTCCAGAAGTTGGTTTGACGAGGACAAAATTAGATATGGAGGATTACTTCCCTGTATTCGAGTACCTTATTACTTCGGAACATTACTAATTTGTAGGTTAGATTAGGTCATATGAGCAATACTCGAGATTTAAATTATCGATGGAAGTAATCTAACTTCTATTAAATTATACTCGAGTATTAAAAAATAATCATTGAATAAACAAAATTGAATTATTAATGCAGGTAATTAATAATCAAATAGTTTTAGTTCTAAGTGATGTTACGAGTTATTAATATTTTTATGTTAAAAAATATCATCTAATATTATCGGTATTTCCACAGAAACTAGTTATTAGGCCCGTGCTATGTTCAGGGTAAGAAAATGTTCCATTTATTAATATTGTACTTTAAAACTATAATACTAAATACAACTTAGTCCAGTGGTTAAAACTTTAGTACATGAACTTGAGGTCATGGGATCAAAATATATACTATGGAATTTCTAATTTTTTTATTGTACATAAATTTCATAAACTAAAACTTCTTCGAGAGAGCTCCACGTGGCATAATTCATTGTTTTGGAACGCCTTTTAGTATATTTATATAGATAGATTATGGGATGGAACAATTATTTTTGAGACTGAGGGCCTTCTGCTTAGGCCCATAATGCTGAAATAATTGTTAGTTACATAACACAAAATAGATACATATATTGATTGAATGATTAGTTAACATGCATTATATTTATGGATGCTTAAGAGGGAACAAAGACCCGGGATTAACGTTCACTATTTTATAATCGTAGTAGTCCATTATGCGTACATTGTGTGGTCTGCCATAAGTCATCACATTCAAAAGAGGAGTACAGGAGCTGCTCCCATCTATTTGATGTATGAGGAAATTGTTTTTTGTCATCTTCTTTTGATTATTTCTCTTGTAAGCATATAAAAAGGTTAGACAATTATGTAGCTTATTTAGTTGCTTGTTGGAATATTGGTGAAGACTCGGAATTAATTTGTACTCAAACTTTTCCCCAAAAGTTTACAAATTTTGGTGGAGCTTGATTTACAGTAATGTATTATTATTGCGTGTTTCCCTTCAAAAAAAAAAAGTCCATTATATTTACATTTTATACTTGCAAATATTAATAATAGTTCATTTCTTTATTTTTCTTTCTCAGTATTATGATCTAACCTTAGGTTAAGTGATTAGTCCATCTCATGTAACACCTTCCAATAAAATTAGTGTAATGTTATCCCACAATTTGCCATATAAGAGCCACTTATTCTAATTAAAAATTGACATTCTAATTAAAAAAGAGGAGCTTGGATTTTTTTCAAGACAAAAACTCGATTTTTTTCGGCATAAATAAGTGTCAAATTTTGAACATAATTTTTTTTAGTTACAAAATTTGATTGGTTTAGTCACTGTCACTTAAGTCTCTTACCAGTATTTTTTTTACTTTTCAATGTTAAATTCTAAGAGCAAAAAAAGAAATTTTATTGATTTTATTTATGATTTCTAATATTATTTTTTTAGTTGATTTTTAATTAGGTACACTACTTGATAAATTACGAATAAAGTGGATAATTTGATTTCAAGTCAAGAACAGGGTGTTGCGTCAATAAAAAATTTAATACTATATTTCTTTGATTTGAGTGTTTGTTTAGCAAAAGGTTTGTCATGCTTGTATTTACCTAATATGTCATTTTTTTATTTATATAATATTTGTTAAATGAAACTATTTCATTTTATTAATTGATTGAAGTTTATAGTTTCAATGTAATACGCAGTACTTAATTGTGTATTGATTGATAAAATATTTGACAAATATAATTTTCATATTTACTTTGTTAGTATGAATGCATTAATACTTCTGGAGCATTGTCTTCATTTATGGTAACTAGAATTAGATAAAAAAAACAAATTACCGTCAATTTTGGTTCATTTTTTACTTATTTTAGGTGAATTGGCGAATTCAAAAGCAAATTAGGTAACACCCATCCTGTCCTTTGTTCACTCTTGAGCAGCCAGGACAATAATTTACATTAATTACGATCCTAAATCATCTTTTCCACATGTTTACAACATTACGTGTGTTATTTGATTTTACTGTTCCAAATCCCACATCAATGAATTTTTCTATCTTCTTCCCAAACCATTCCTTTTTTTTCCCCAGTTTCCCTTCCTCAAGCAAACTTTCAGATATACTATCAGCTAATTACCTTTCGTGACTTCTAAATTATGATGATGTCTGCCATTTTAGTTATATACTCTTCCAGATAATTCATAGAGTAGCATGCTACATGATGTCTTTATCCTCTTGAATACAATTTCTCCATCTAAGGAATACGATTATACGAGTAAGCAACTTCCTTTGTTTTATGAAAGTCGCGATTTTTAAGAAATAAAACTTTACGATTATACCTCAATTAACAAATATTATTACAAACTTTTTCTATTTATTAATTTTTTTAAAATAACAAAAGAAAAAATACTATGAACATTATGAACAAATTTTCGTAAATCGTATATAATATTATTATCCAACCGAATTTCCTTTTACCTTTTGCCCACATTACGTGCATATAAGGCTAGTATTTCTAATAATTTCACCCGTACCAATTCTCTCCTTTGTTAGACAAGAAGGAAGTTATAAAGATGATTTGGAGCATCCGTTAGTCATTTAAAGATGAATCTTAACATTGAATGATTAGAAGACAGTTAACCACAAGGCACAAGAATACATACATATAAAAATTATACTCAAGTAATATTGTACTATATATGCAAATCAAAGTAACACTCATATAACTTTTATATTTTACTTCAAACTAAATCGGCTAACTCTAAATCTCAAGTGCACGTAATAACACCAGTACACTACCAAGTATTTTAAATAGCTTAATATACTAAGGCATGTTTGGCAACTTAGAAGTTCTAATAGTTGTTAGTTATTGTAGTAATTGTAGTTGTTGGGGGTAGCTACTAACGGTCTATTAGTAATTGTTAGCGATTAGCTAGTGATTAAAGTAGTTATTTAAGTGTTTGACAAAAGTAGAACTTACACTAAAAGGAGTATACGACTTTTTAACTGCTCAAAGATGTGTATACATTTAAGATTATATTCAACCCTCAAAAAATTTATATTTCCTATTTTAACTAAAATGCTTGCGGAATGAGGAGTATAGAATATTGTAAAATATTAGTTACATTTTATATTTAAATAAATACTTAAATCACATAACTACTATTATAATTAAAAAAACAATGAATTCCGTAAAATAAAACAATTGATAAACAATAAAAGGAAAAAGAAATTAAAAACATTGGTTAACAATTCTATCTTATACTATTATATAGTGTTTATTTACTACCACCTATAAATCTCTGACGTACGTGTAGAGATGATATTGTTATCCTCTACTACCACCACTACCTTACCAAACACTCATAATTTTTCTAAGTAGCGTTTTGATCTTGTCCAACTGCTAGCCGCTACCTAAAACGCTAGTGCCAAACCGGACCAAAAGCTTGATATTTCATTACAGTACTCTAAGCTGGCCCTAAGCTCACTCCAGTGGACTACATTACTCTTGCTGGCCTACTTGCCGATTGTTTCTTCGTCTTCATTCAGTCTTCAGAGCACTTGTTCTCCAACCTCATTTGTGAGCAACCTGGTATAGAAACAAGGCTTCCCACATAAGTGTGGACTGTTTGGCAATGAAACGTCTCATATTTAAAATTCTTGAATGTTTTATGCTTTTGATCATACCAAAAAAGACCAGCAGGGCAAAACAACAACAGATCTTCTGGTCCCCTTGTGGAATTAACAACACCAATCACATCATAATAAGATGAATGGTGTACTCTCTGAGAAATACAAAACAATTTGGTCCATGATCTTTCAACACCATATTCCTTCATCACCCATATATCCACTGATTTTGAATGATTATGACATAAACCTAAACATCCATCTATAAACCCTAATTGTACCGTATCATTATAATTATTATTGCACTCGTAAGTTATTTTTTTTGGTAAAAAAAACTTATCGGCCTCCCATTGTTCAGAACAAAGATTAAAACGAGCAATAATTCGGACCAACTCATCCTTCTCATTTTTCACTTGGAGTAAGTAATGTAGCATGTTGTTTCCATATATAATTTCGCATTGAATTTGATAAATAATGTTTTGGTAAAGAGGTAGTGATTGTGAAGGTACCCAAGTATCTGACTTTAAGCTATAAGAAAACACTACTATCTCAAACCCCTTCATTAGTGTCAAAACAATCTTAAAATCATCCTTTTTACTATCATAACCAAAACCACATCGCAACCAATATTGCGTCTTGCCCAAATGTGTAATAGGCATGTAGATCCATTTAAAACTCCGTGTTGATGGGTTACATATAATGAAACCATCAATCTTACCCCAAGATCGTAAGCAAAGCAATCCATTACATGAGCCAATTACATCAAACACCTGTTTGATTTCGTCCGAACCGACTTCGTTCGGACAATGTAGTATTGTTTGTTGACAAGGGAAATCAATATCATCTACAAGATATAGTAATTTGAAATCGGTATGAGCTAAGGAACGATCATGACCGGAATTAATTTTGAGGGATTGGTAAAGATGGAGTTTAATAAAATAAGAGTCATTGATGATATTGTACCAATCTTTGCATACGCTTTTGAAACGTAACAACGTTTTTACCGGTAGCATTGAGAGTATGTGAAACACCAATTCTAAAGGTATTACAATAGTACTTCCATGGTTTTTCAATATGAGAACCATGTTTAATGCAGGATGAGTAAAATATATTGAATGGTTTCTCACCAAATTGAGCAGAACATATGGTATATATAGGAAATTATGTATCGAAATATACAAACATTAGGAAATAGAGTTATTTGATTGGGTGAGAAGAGTTTGGTTTTGCAATTTTGAGTCACGATGATAAAGTAAATTACAGTGCCATGCAGATCTTATTTATATCTTATTTTGTATTAAAAAAAAAAAAAAAATTTGACTGAAAATCTTTTATTTCGAGTCCGTTTGATTGAATTTATTTTACCTTATCTTATCTGAACTTATTTTATCTTATTTGATCTTATCTTAATTTTTTTTTCTCAGATGAGTGAAGATATATTGAACATAACATTTTATTTATTTTATCTTATCTTATTTGATCTTATCTAATCTAATCTTATTTTATAAGATATTAAATAAGTTAAAATAACTTGAACAGGAGAAGGCATTAACCATATAAAAGAAAATTGACAACAATAATCTCAAATTCAGACCATATAAGAAAATTGATCACAAATAACTCTCTTGACAATCTAAGGCTTCTTTTCTCTTTATTTTGTCACGTGAGTTAGTCAAATTTAAAATTACTGTATTATTCTTAAAAGTCTGTTAAACTTTTTTTTTTTTTTGACAATTAAGATAATTCCCATCAAATTCTCCTAAAGATGAATTTGTATTATCTCTTTGTTAATGCCTTGAATCAAATTTAATCTGCTATCCTGCTGAACCTTTGAGCATGCAGTATGCACGTATATATTAGCTATTTTGTTAGATTCAACATTATCTTGAGGTAAATAGGATTTAGAAGAAAATCATGATAAGTTTATGTTAGATTCAACATTATCTTGAGGTAAGGCATGAAACATACCCGGGCACATTGTAATCATGGTATAATCTTGAAAAAAAGGGAGTAATTTCATAGTTGGAAGGTGAGAAATGACACTAAACAACCAATTAAGAAAACATTGTATGTTTCGCAAACAACCTCTAAGCAATTGAGTTCCTGCTCTACTTAAGAAACTTATTTATTCTTCTATAGTCACGCTTAGCCATCATCAGCCTCTAGGATAAGCATATAGAGTGGCATAAATCAACTAAAGACAACTGAATTCGAATTTTGCATCCCATACCCACAAGTGTGTCCGACTGTGACTAGGCTATTTTACAAAAAGAAATTCCATGATTTTGGCTCAAAATGAAGCATAGAAGTGCCTAACGCCTATAATGAAGTACCTATCACAGGGTGCCAAGGATCGAATAAGATATCTGGGTTATCATGAAGTGTTCGAGTAACATAGGCTAGTGATTACATAATGAGCAGCATTTGGAACCATATCATGCATATAAAGGTTGCCCTGTAGAAGAAGATCATTCATAAGCTTGCTCAAATGTAAAGATAATTCATTCCAAACTATAACTTGTAAGTGTATATATATTAACAACACAACCAGAAGATCTTAACATACTACAGAAGACACAATGTAAAAAGACTGTTAAAAGGCAATCAGACAAGGGACTTTTCAATCAGCTAGGAACCATCTAAATTAAAAAGCTACTCATGTAATTGAACTAATAATAACATAACTATCCTGCCAAAAATTTAGCAGGGTATATATTCATCACTCTGCAATCATATTCGGCATAATAGGAACAAGGCTTTCGACACAGAGGTTGACATCATGAAGCTTGAGACTACTAGAAATCCTAGGAACAGATTTCACAGTTTTGCTCTTCAAGTTGTAATAGCAAAGGCCATGTTCATCATCTGCTCTTCTCAGCAGAACTTGATGTTCTTCATAGGAAGAAGCAAGTGGAGAACTCGACAATGGTCCAACAATATTCGCCTCAATGACATTAAACAATTTAGTCCATGACTCTTCAACACCGTACTCTTTCATAACCCAAACATAAACATTGTCAAGTTGAGGGAGAATTCGAGTCACTAGACATAGACATTCATCCAAAACACCTAAAACAACTATATCACTAGCTTTGAAGGAATCATAATCAGCATCATTAGGACAATCTGTGTTCTGTTTTCCAGTGAAATCTGGTAAGGGTAATCTATTCCATTCACCAGAGGAGAGATCAAACCCTCGAAGGCGAGGCTCATCTTTTAGATATTTCCAGAAAATCCAGTGAATTATGTGGTTGTTTATGACTGCACCAGGACAAAACCATTCCATTTTATCACCAAATGTTCCAACATGTATCATTTTCCATGTATTCTCTCTTAAGCTATATACCATTACTTCCCTGTATATGAAACCAAAACTACATTCATTACTTCCATCAGTATCTTCACCATCACCACCATCACCATCACCACCACCACCACCACCACCATCATCATCATCATCATCATCATCATCACCCCCACCATCGCCATAATCAACATCAACAGCGCCGCCACCACCACCATCATCAAGCTCACCATCAAAACCACCATCACCATAATCAAGCTCACCATTATCACCATAATCAAGGTCACCATTATCATCATCAGGACCATGAGCATGACCATGAGCATGAGAGTGATCCCTATTGTAAAATCTATCAACAATCCTGACAATTCTATAATCATCAACATTACAATCATACCCAAAACCAAAACTAACACCCATAAAATCAGTACCAAAATCAACATGAGTATTACGAGGCAGTATAAAATGAATATTAGTAGATGGGTTCCACAAAATAATCTCAAACAATAATGGGTCATCAACATTTTTACAAACCAAAGCTAATAACCCATTACAAGACCCACAAACTGAAACTTCATACCCAGAAAAACAAGTGGGTAAATCAAACCTTGCACTAGTAGTAACATGAAGATCAGATAAACTCAACTTTAATGGCGTAGACTCCAAGAAACTTCCATAGTTGAAGATAAGAAGTTGCTTCTTGGAAGAGAGAGATTGTGTTAGATGAATATTAACGAAATTGGGGCTTTTGATGAGAGAATTCCAAGATTTTGAAACACATTTGAAACGAATAAGTGATTTAGTAGGTAGTCGGGTAAGAATGGAGGTTATTATATCTAATGGAAGATCCGCCATTGTTGTGCGTTTTGATGAGATGTAGAGTGAAGGAGAACAAAAATGGTGAAATGTGTTAGTTTTTTTATATGGGAGAGATTGATTTTGTTTCTTTTTTATTTTATTCACACCCTTGGGTGTCACGGCAAAATCCCTAAATTGTGGAAGTGTGCAACAATTGGCTAGTTTGGGCTTTTTTTGTTTATTTGGGGAATTAGAAGGCTTGACACCCAAGTCACCAACACTATTTTTTTTTGGGTACTAAGACTACTAACGAGCGATTAGGTGTGGTGGTGTAGACAGAATTCGATCACATATTTTGAGCAACATGTTTACAAGACTTTATATTATGCTAACTTATTTATGTTAAAAATTAAGAAATTTCTAACGAAAAACAACTTTCTTATGCAAATTTAATTATGTCATGTTATAAATTCATGTTGAATTACCAATGATGTCTTGGCCTAGTGGTTAAGATTGAGGTGCTGTGAACAATAGGTCACAGGTTCAAATACCCCTCCCCTTCTTTATACTTTGTACCGCTTTCGTGGCTCACATGGATAAAAAAAAATCATGTTTAATTAGCATTAGTTTGCAAGAATATTAGGGGAAAAAATTAAAAAATAATGTGAACTCGCACCTTTTTTTTTATAATATAATTCCCACTTTTGTTGAACTATGATGATAAGTTTCATTTGCAATAATTTAAAATCCACTTCTCATTGATTGCATTTATCTCTATAGGTTGTCATATGAGAAAGCTCGATTGATCGGCCCATTCCTAGTACAAATATCACTTAGGGGGTTCGGTGAATATACACATCTTGTATCCACTTCAGTTATTCGGTTCATATTATTTTGCTATTTTTTAAAGAAGAGCAACTCATTAAAGCCCCCTAGTTATATCAATCAGAGCTCATAAAAAACAATATCAAAGTTTTTTTTTTTTTTTGACAGCATCATAATACAACAAACAAAAGAAAATTACATCCTACTTCCCTCCTTTCTTGCTTTTACCGCAATTAGGTGGGCTTTTGAAACTTTTTCTCTACTGACATGGGTAATTTTAAAAGAGTTAAATTTTGTTGCTAAAAACTGGATATCTCGGATGATAGTTTTTGACGAAGCGTGAGCTCTCTTTGTTTCTCGTATGCAATCCACTAGTATTCTTGAGTCAGTCCACACCTCCAGATTCATGGTTTGTCTGTTCAAGCTTTCCTTGATACCAAAGAGGGTGGCTAATGCTTCTGCTTGGGCCGCCGAGTTGGCATTGATGATTTCTCCTCCCCTTGCTATTTCTTCATTTCTGTCTTGTAGAACCCAACCATACGCTGCTATTCCTGGATCATCCTTCTCCTCGGCATTTTTCTTCCACGCCCCATCTACAAGCAGTTTGGTGTAGACATATTGACTATTCCAGTTTAGGCTCCAGTGTATCGGGTCATTCTTTGTTTCCAATTGATTTATTGTTTCCTCGTTTTTGTTGTGGCCTAGATCCCACACAATTTTTGAGGCCCTAATCTTCCAACTTTTCACAATATGGAGCACATCTTCAGGGCTAAAGTTTTTGTTGTGGTTGAAGCATCTTTTGTTCCTAACCAGCCAAATACTCCAAAGGATGGCCATGAATTCAAAAGTTCTTTCATCATTTTGTGCTCCTTCTTCCATGAGATACCACAACCAGTTCCTAGACCATATTGCTATCGATATATTGCTTGATTGTTGAGAGTTGATGCCTAGATTTGAACACCTCCAGATCCTCCTTGTAACCTCACAATCTTTGAACAAATGAGTATCTGATTCCTCATTACCCCCACATAGTGGGCAAGGACTCTCGTTTAGGATTTTCCTTTTTCTAAGGTTTACTCCGGTGGCTAATGCACCATTTGCTAGCTTCCAATAGAAATACTTCCATTTTGGCCAGAATTTTTGGCTCCAGAACTTCTTCCAGAATATACTAGGATTTGTGCTTCCAGTACTTTTGCTCATGGCATACCAATACCCCGAGCTTGTTACAAAATTTTCATGTGAAGTCCCCTTCCATTTGAACTCGTCTTGTATGTCGTGGTTTGGAATATGGGTAGTTTTGATCATTCTAATAGTTTGAGGGTCAAACCATTCATTTAAGGTTTCCTCATTCCAATTATTGTTTTCATTGAGCAAGTCGCTCACCCATATCGGATGGTTGTCTTGGTTGGGTGGCATGCAAGTTTTGAACTTTATTTGGTTGTTCCCCACCTAGTTGGAGCCCAGGATTTTTGTTGTTTTTCCATTCCCCACTATTTTTCCTACTCCCGCAGCCATGGATTCCACACATTTCATGATGCTTCTACCTCCCCACGAGCTCGTCCTATGTATCTTCCCCCGCATGCTATTCTCGAACCATTTCTCCGAGTACTTGGCTTTGAACATTTGGCTAACCAGGAGATGTGGATTATTTTGGATTCGCCAAGCTTGTTTAAATAAAACCGCTTCGTTAATAGCTTGTAGGTTCCTAAGCCCAAGGCCCCCCTCCCATTTATGTTTCTCTAATAGGCTACGTTTCCTCCAATAGATTGGTTTTTTTATCATGACTGAGCTCCACCAGAACTTTAGGAACATTGATGTAGTCTTGTTGAGGATCTTTTTGGGTGGTAGGTATGTAGCCATTATGTGGGAGGCAAAAAGCAACCAGGATGCTATTGATGAGTAGCATTTTCCCTGCTTGGTTTAGGGCTGAGAATTTCCACGAGGAGATGGTGGATATGACTTTTTCTGGAATATCTTTGAAAGTGTGGAGAGAGTGACCCGTGACCTCCATAGGGCATCCCAAGTAATTGCCCAACTTTTCCTTGTTTTTCACCTTGAGGCCTTTATTTAGCAAACGGATGAATTTTTTTGGTGTATTTTTGCTAAAGACAGTGTAGGACTTCTGAATATTTATCATTTCCCCTGAAACCTTACAGAAAGAATCCAATATTTTCCTCAGGTTCCAGATATTATCCATCTTCCCTTTCATGAAGAAAGCGCATCGTCCGCGAAGAATAGATGAGAGAGCACTGGGGCTTTGCGACTGATTTTTAGACCTTTGATGAGCCCTATGCTTTGTTGTTGTATGATCTTCCTTGACAATACTTCCATACACATTATGAAGAGATAAGGGGAGAGCGGGTCTCCTTGCCTCAAACCTACATTAGGTTTGATTAGCCCCGAAGGCTCACCGTTAACCAGCACTGCGTATGTGACCGTAGTCACACATTCCATAATGATGTGAATCCATAGAGGCGGGAAACCAAACGCCAATAAAGTATCCTTTATGAATGACCAACTTATCCTATCATAAGCTTTGTTAAGGTCCAAATTTAAGATTACACTATAATTTGGACTTTTCCTAGATTTTCTAACATATGATAGCATTTCGTGCGCGATGATACAATTATCATTTATGGATCGACCTTTGACAAACACATTTTGGTTTTGGCCTATAATGGAATTCATAATTGGCTGTAACCTGTTCACAAGACATTTTGCAATAATCTTATACGAAGTGTTGCAAAGACTTATAGGTCGGAATATCAAAGTTATTGTGGCCTAATTATAGAGGAGATTTAAGTTTTGATCTAAAATCTTAGGTCCAAAAGTTTTGATTTTCCAAAAAATTTGCATGTCAAGTCTTCCAAATCTGATAACAAGCCAAATTTATATAAATATATATGTCTTTAGTTTATATGTCTAGTCTTCTTCTCCTTTTGGCTGATTACTCTAAAGAATCAAGGGACAAGATTTTGCTTTTATATATATATATACTTACCAGGTGGTCTTGTGGTCTAAATATTGGCCCAAGCCCTTGTGGGTAGTAAAAAGGCCATGATGAAAGAAGCAGGCCCACAGCAAGGAAAGTGGGAATAAAGGTACACGATGGGCTGGCCCAAGGCCCTCTAAACCTATTCCCCATTATATGTAGTCCATTTGTGACCAAAGAAAGGGTAAATTTAATTAGCAAAATAAACACATACATTTGGTAATTCTATTCACTCTCTTGCTTTTCATTGTTAAAGCAACTAACTTAAACATCGAGTTCGCCTAGAAACCCTCCGGTTTAGTCTTCTTTTTGCAAGTTACGACCCATTTGAAAATTTGATCCACCATTCGTCAAACTTATATCCATTCAACAAAAATCGATTTGCTAATCACATCCAAGTTCAAAGGCGAGGCTTAACCTGTGTAAGGTGCTCGACTGCACAGAGCCTCTGAAAAAATTGTATATATTATTATTGTTATGATTTAGAAGCAGTAATTGATTTGGACTAGGGTGGTAGAAAGGGCCCGAAATATTAAAGGTCAAATCTTAGTAATATATTTTTTCAAGAAGGGTCACAAATTTTCAGAATTTATCTTTCTCTCACCTTGATTTGTGACCACTTTTCATTGACCCTCATTTTTTCATCTTCCCTCATTTATTTCCACCATAATCTTTGATACTTCACCTTTCCTATTTCCATCCAAAAAAATTCAAAATCTATAGCTTAATTAATTAGTCCACTAATTATTCACTTTTTAATTGAATATCTCAAGTACTTTCCTAGTAAATGTTTTATGTAATTTGACATTCTATTTATAATCCATTGAAGTTTTTTTTTTTTTTATGTTAAAACAATTTATTTTTTAAAAAGTGGAGATTTAATGGCCCCATTTCAAGAATATGCACAGGCCCCCAACATCCTAACCCCGACCCTATTCGCATTACTGTTATTAGCAAAATCAAGTGGTATGATGATGCTCTTGTTTATTTTTTGCATTGCGTTATGACATTCTTTTTTACTCGTTGGAATTAGAGTCTCCTGAAGCGAACAAGTGATCTTGCGTGCGATAAGCAAGAGAGTTTCTACCGAAGAAATAATTCTAAAATAATGAAGGTCTACTTTTGTTTTGGTTATTTTTATAAGGTAAGATATGACTTATGAGAGTTTAAAAACCCCCACTCACCATTGTTTATATTTCAGAAAAGTGTCAAGCATAGTAATTCTCAGGTGTAACCAGATTTTATGGTAAAATAGTGGTGACACAATATAGTTGGTTACAAAAGATTGCTTAATTGGTCAAAAGTTGGACCAAGTTCACAAACAAATTTTATGACTCAAATCAAGTTAGCTCAGTAGTTGTATTATTGTATAGTGTACATAAATAAGGACATTTCAAACATAAAATATTAACTCTTGATTAATTTTAATCCTCTAGTTAATGATTTTCAACTTTTAGTTGATTCTGTTAGGTGCACTTCGTCTGCTCTATGAGCAAGTAAAAATTTGGATTAACTATTAAGTATAGTTTGTATGGGTTTGCATGAACTATTCTTCACATTTAATAACTTTTAATTTGAGATGACGAGGTTTGTCGAATCCTACAAGAAATAAGGGTGAGCAACTCAATTACTTTAGAAACTAAATCTGGTGAACTATCTTCTACGTACAAGCAACTAATAATTTAAATTGGTCAAAGTATAACATTGATTTTATAATATCTATAAACATTTATTTAAACAACTCATTTTCTATGTGATGTTACTTTTCTTATATCATTTGTCACGAAGACTATTTCCACAATTTATATTAGCCAATCCCAAATCAATTTCAAACCAAAACTTCGTTGTTGTTATCATCTCTCTACTCTCACAAACTTGAGACAATTATTGCAAAATCTCAAGTAATTTTATTTACTAATAACAATTCCAAAATAATGTAATAATAGCAACAAAAAAAGCTTCCATGATTACTAAATAGTCTTTTATTTGTCACCTCTCATTAATAAAATTTTTTGGGGGCCCCTTTTTTTTTTATTTTTTTTTTATCAACTTTTAAAAAGCCATAACCATTATCACATATTTTTTGTATTTTTATATATACACACACATCAATCAACATTTACAAAAGAGGTCCAAATCCAATCTTAGGACACGTTTGGCATTCCTAGTGAAAGTTCGGCCCACAACATTTCAACCCACCACAAAAAGATCTCAATTCCAAAACATTCATTTCCAATATAAAATAATTTCCCGGCAATCCAAACAAACCCAAAACTTCCGCCATTGTTAACCACCTACTCTCTCTCTCTCCACCATTACTGGAAAAAAAGTCGAAAACATGGGAGCCATTGAAGAAGCAGGTGAAGCTCGTTCTAATGGAAGCTCGGAGATCCTTTCTTCTTCTCTCTCCGTTGACACTTCTCTCCCTCTTCCCGCCATGAAACCTCGCATCATGTAATTGTTCATCGTCTTCTTTTAGTTCTTAAATTAGGGTTTAGTGACTGAGAAATCTTTGAATTTTCGATTAGTATTCTTTTGACCTAAAATTTGGAGCTAAATTATGAATTATGCTACTTATGAATAGTGTGATTCACTGATTTTGGAAGGTAAAATAAAGATTAAATTAGTATGTTATTGTGTGAATGAATTAGTGTGATTTGATCTGATATGATTTGATTGTATTGGATTCAGAGAGTTATGTAAGGATATATTCGAGAAATGGGCGAATTTGGATGATTCATGCTTTTCTGTGAAGACTGTTTCTGGAGGCATTACCAATTTATGTGAGTGATTCTCATTTGTTTTACTATATATGTTCGAGTTTCGACATCGTATAAGTTTTTAGTTTTTGGTTTTAATATCTTAATACTTGTATAATGTATAGTTAATAGTTTCTAATGAATTTTGCAGTAGTAATATTTTGTGTAAATCATGTTAAATTTGAAAAATGACAACGAGAAAACTGGAAACCACTTTTTTCTGTTTCAAGATTATGTTTTTAGCTTTTGAAAAAGTGTAAACTCATAACAGTTACCATCTGAAGTTATAAAAAAAAGTTGTGATTTTCTTTAACTGTGATAGTGTGATTAATATATGATCAGAAAATGTTGTTTAATTTCGTAATATAGTAATGATATATGATTGGATTTCTCAATATACTGTTGATTTGAACGAGTGATTGGGAGAGTGTGATATTGACCAACTACTATAAAAGGTAATTCTAGTAAAGTTATGGCATATTCATAATTATAAAGGAGTTTGGTGAGGTGACAATTACTTTCTGATGGAGGGTATGTATTGGGTATATTGTTTGATTCATTGGAGTACATTTTGGGCTGATTAGTGTAAGTTATCCTTTTGTCTGACATCTGTTTTAGTGTTGAAGGTTACGGTCAAGGAGGAAGCCGGCAATGAGGTGTCGATAACTGTTAGGTTGTATGGACCAAATACCGACTATGTTATCAATCGCGAGAGGGAACTGCTGGTAGGTCCTGTACTATTTCGCAATATTGCTTCCCAAGAACATTGACTTTTATTAAGCTTTGGCTATTCAGCAGATCACTTAGAAAAATGCATACCATGAAACTGTGTAAAGAGATGTATGCCAATGTCTTTTCTGCTGGACTGTTTCTGAATTAATCCATTTCTTGGGTGAGGATGACAGTAAACTAGACATCAGTTCTACAATATGAAATTGCCTGAGTCATTTTGGGGAGGTTTTCAGTGTTATAGCATTTCTAGAAGCAGGTTTAGATTTTTGGGTTGTAGCTCCTCCGTTTTCTAAAGGATGCAACAATATGACTTACACACCTGCCGATGCGTAATTTTGGCCATCAATATCTTTACATATCTATTATTGTAAATTATAAAATGTTGATATTTTGTAACTATATAATAAGACAAATCCAACAACCTCTTACCTACTTAATCTTGTTATATATACTAGTCAAAAAATTTCGAGCCAAAGTTGATACATGAATAATGCGAAAGTTAAAATGTTGCACTCTTTTAAAAACTGAGGAAGTATATTGTATAGCATATTTTGCCCTTCATGCCTCTAGTGTCTGCTCTCTCCTCAAATGGACCAACATTTTCTACAGGTCATGTTTTTAGTTTGTGTAATAAATATCTTTCTTGGTTAGTATAGAAAAATGTGAGAATCGTATAAGACGGAATAGGTATGCTATTCATTTGTGATTAGAAATTTGAGGAACAATCTACTTGAATGCAGCATGCTTTTATTTTTGAACTTATTTTGAGTGGATATAATTCTTCTCTCCATACATTATATGCATCTATTCTTCTTGGAGAAATAGTTAGTTTCTGCTGATATGGCCAGTTTATGTTGAATTGCTTTGTGTTGTGCACACTGCGTGTTCAATGATTGATTTGTTAGTGCATATTGGCTATAGGCTATTAGATACCTCTCAGCTGCAGGATTTGGTGCCAAGTTGCTCGCGCTTTTTGGAAATGGCATGGTTCAGTCTTTCATCTTTGCACGAACTCTTACTCCACCGGGTAAGTATCATATAAGTTCTTGTACGGACTCTTCATCCTTACTCCATCTTATTAGCTCTCCTAAATGGGTATTGTACTGTGGGGTTGTAAGCTATCTCATCTTCTTTGGCTATATCTTTCTGCGTTTCCATCTTAGAAATGGCGTGATTGGCTTAAAATCTTAAGGATCTGGTACCCTGACATGTTTTGATAGTAAAAAAAAAAATTATGGGTAAATGAGTGAGTCTCCTCAAGAACAAATCAATGATGTATGCATAGTGGTCCTATTCTTAGGTATGGGCATCACTGGAAAATCATAATGTTTTTGCTTGCCGGATTACTTATAGCTATTAATCTACTGATTTTTAATGTTCAAAATAGCTATTAATCTACTGATTTTTAATGTTCAAAATAATGGGGTAGATATGAGGGAACCAAAGCTGGCAGCTGTAATAGCTAAGGAGCTGAGGAGGTTTCATGAAGTGGAAATTCCTGGTTCTAAAGAGTCCCAGTTGTGGATTGATCTATCGAAGTTTTTTGAGAAAGGTTTGGTTCTTGACTGATTCGCTACCTGAATATTATACTATCGATGTATTTATTATCAACGCTTGTTTGTTGACAATTTATTTTTTTGTCTTTCGTTGACCCATTTACCCTATTCTCTATGATCTGTTGAAACTTCATCGATGTGAAAATCCACGTTTTTATTTAAATCTACCTTCAAAATTGGTTGCGTTTTAGTGACCCGAGGATCTGAATATTATCATAATCTTCAATTTTTTTTAGATGAATTATAGAGAAAACAAATTGGATGCATGAATTTATTTCTTTGATGTTGTATGCATCTTCAACAGTTGAATAATAGAAATTGCTCCCCTCTTCCCCTTAACACACATACACAAACTGAAGGAGAAGTTTTAGAATTTGGTGTTGGGAAAATAATGTGAAAAATGCACATCAGTTTTCATGTATTCTTGTGCAGTTATACATTATTGCTCGGTTGCCTGTTGAATCCCATGTTTAATTTTTGGCTGTATGCTGCAGCATCAAATCTTAAGTTTGATGACGTCGAGAAACAGGAGAAGTATCAAACCATCTCATTTAAAGAAATTCAGAGTGAAGTTAGTGACCTGAAGGTAACATTATTATTCTGTAATTATCATTGTTTTACTTGAAGATTATCATTGACAACCATTTAGAATTATAGTGAGCCAATCTGCTCAATTTTATGACATCTGTTCGTAGCTATGTTGCTCAGACTTGGATACCCATGTCCGACATGGGTACGTGTCCAAGATGCCTACGAAAGTAAGTAAATAAGGGAGGGTTTAAGAGAAAGCTCTTAAATTGGTTGAGAGAAAATTACAAGTGTTGGATCTTATGTACAAATGAATGGGGGTGCCTATTTATAGGCCTCCATCCCTCCTTTCCCTAAATTCTAGAAAGTTCCTCACCTCCTCAATTGGAGGGTTCTACACACATGCTGCCTAGAACAATCTAGATAATCTACAATACATATGTACAGCAAGGAAAACTCTAAACACATTCTAGAAGTACCTTAGCTTAGAAGCTCACCTCCAAGACCTTGCTAGGCCCTTCTAGAAGCTTCCGGTGCACCACCGAGAATACCCGTGCACCATGACCTGTTTTTGGGCCTCAAATTGAAAATTTGGCTCGAC
Organism: Beta vulgaris subsp. vulgaris; assembly: GCF_026745355.1. Taxonomy (NCBI): domain Eukaryota; kingdom Viridiplantae; phylum Streptophyta; class Magnoliopsida; order Caryophyllales; family Amaranthaceae; genus Beta; species Beta vulgaris. The sequence goes on from NC_079209.1 coordinate 56,603,582, forward strand.
CATTATCTTCATTGGCCCAAAATATGGCGAACCCCAAAATTTGAGCCCATTTGGAGCTCGTTTGGCCCACCAGACGCCTTGTGGCGTTTTCAGCTTCCGTTGGGCCAGCGCAGGGCGCCCAGCCCACTGCCGCAGCCCAGCGAACATTGCGGGGCGTGGAATGCCATCCGTGACAGCGTGCCCTGGTGTTTGGTCTTGTTCTGCCTATGTTATGCAGGTTTTTTTTGTTTTGAATTCTTTATTAGAAGCATATGTGTGTTTCTTTGAAAGTGGCTGATTTGCAATATTTGTTGTCTGTTTTGAGTTCTCATTGTTCTCGTAGGTTATAATCGTTTTCACTAATTCAGATTTCTTTGAATGTCAAAGTATTGCTAATAATGTATTTTAGCTGTATGCCAGGCACTAACGGACCGTCTTGATGCTCCAGTGGTATTTTCTCACAATGACCTGCTTTCTGGGAACTTAATGCTGAACGAAGAGGAAGGTACATGTACTAATAGATCACATAAAACACCCATACTAAGTGCCCTGAGTACTTATCTTACTTCATTTGACTTCGACTGGCAGGGAAGCTGTACATAATAGATTTCGAGTATGGTTCATATAACTACAGAGGCTTTGATATTGGTAATCATTTCAATGAATATGCTGGATATGATTGCGATTACAGCCTGTACGTAACATTTCTTACTCATCTGAAGTGCCTTTTGGATATGAGGAAGTGGCTTGAAGTGCAGACCACTTATCTGTAATTTGTTATCCTGCAGATACCCTAGCAAAGATGAACAGTACCACTTCTTCAGGCACTACTTACTTCCTGATGCACCACAAGAGGTATGTAAGGATGGAAAGATGCCACGACCTTGGATGGGTTGTGTCTTCACGGCTTACTCATCTCTAGATCACCTCATCTATGATAATAGGAGGAAAATGCACTGTATATCTGGTATTTTTTTCTTGTATTTCTTTTCTTCTTTCGAAGGAGGGAGTCGTGGCAGATAGATTTTAAGAAGAATTATCCATGTGGGCAGAAGACATATTTGTCAATATCAATGAAAATAATATAGGAGTCTTGTATTGCTGTAAGCCTCCCTCTCAAAAATAAAAGAGAAAAAAGAAAGGGAATTCTTTTTTCCCTTGCCCCTATATGTTTATTGCTACGGTAAACACTATTCTTTGCCTTGAGGGATGCCATTTCCCAAGTACGTCTGGCAGGTCAGTATACTAAAAGTTTGAATACTGAATAGTATAGAGTCAATCATATAACAGCCTTTATGCCCTTGGCTTTTGAAGACCTTTTTATGCGGTAGTCTATGGTGTATTTTATATCTTCGATTATGACGTGATGTAATGGTTGCTGCATAGGTAAGTAGGTAACATAAATTTGTACATTAGATAAGACTAAGAATATGGTCATATATGTATAATATGTACAAATATGTTGAGGTGCTCCCATTAGCTACCACTTGATCATATCACCCATTTAGATCTGATTAGCTAAAATGCAATTTTATTAAAAGATCTGCTGCTTTTGTGGTTTTTGGCTATTTATTCAGTCATTTAGTGAACTAAGGGCCTATGTGCTGCCAGGAAACTCCTCGAGGATGAATCAAGTTTTCTTTTGCCTCCTCTGTCCAAAAAGAAAAAGAAAAAGAAAATTGCTCAACCTCAATTATAAAACATAATGTGCTATGTTATATCATGTGCCCATCCTCCCCCTCTAGAAAAAGGGAAAAAACCCATCCCCCTCGAGCACACTTCTCCCCTTCCCACCTTAAGTACAAATCCAAGTGCACACATATTCCCCTCAGTTTTTCTTTGAATTTTGGCTTTTAGCAAATGTTATTGTATATATAATGTTCATGGAGGACTAGTTTCTGTGACTTGTAGAACATTGGGATTTTGGTGAAAAGAATGTTCAAGCAAATGATGTTCATGATGCATCATTAATTTTGTAGAAAAGGAAATTATGATGCTTTAACTTTGAGGTCAGATAATCAAGAGTGATTTCAGTTAATATCAGCATTTGTGCCTCAGCCCTCAACTGACCTTGAAAGAAGAATCTTTGCTTCAACGATTACAATAGAGCAAAGTCAAAAAAATAAATGGAGAGAATCATTATTTAGGCATTCTTTGTCTCTTGACCTGAGTCTTTCTCTTAATTCAGATATGGAAGGCTAATTTTGTGCCTCAGCCCTCAACATACCTTGTGGTGTGCTTTAGTATAGGTGCAATCTTGTCTATGGTGTGCATTGAACACAGGAATTACCGAAACAATGTTGTTTGTCTCAGCAACCTGTGGTGGTGCTTAGTATGCGATTGGGATCAAATCCCCAGGGTTTGGAAGGCCGATTTGGGAGGATCTAGAGCAGCACGCTTTATGAAGGAATATATCAGGTCGTAATTGGGGAAGGAGGTCACTTGTTGGCTGCGAAATTTTTATCTTGAAGACTAGGGCTTTTGAAGATTATAAGAGTTCTATAGTTTATTGCTTTGTGTTTGGTGTATATTGGAAACAGAAATTTGGGTGTATTGATGAGCTTGTTGCAGAATGTTGTTTTATCATTCTATATGGGCGTGATCTTGCTCTTTATTGCTATGGCTAGTATCTTGGTAGAACTGCGAAAGAAGTGGGAGAAAAATTTGACATAGTGACACTGACACCAGATGACTAGATGTAGTCTAATTCTTCGAGTTGGTATAGAAATATATTAATGTTTGTTTTGATCGCAATTTACTGAAGATCATGCTGAACATATGCAGTTCCATACTTCAATTCGTGTAAGAACAACCTCCCCCCTCCTCCCCCCTTCCGAAATAAAAATCATTAATAATAATATTAGATGTAAAATTGTCACTTAAAATAGCTCGCGCACTTCATCAGTCCAGCAAAGTATCTATGTTCTTCCCTTTGTTCTATTCGTTTATTGTTAGTTTCACTATCCTTTTCTACTCCTTTTTTCCTTTTTTGGTGAGGGAAGATTAATAGTTTTATACTGGTCTTTGCTTTTACAGGTACTCGACGATGATCTGGAAGCACTTTATGTTGAGACAAACTCTTTCATGTTAGTTTCTCATGTGTATTGGGCATTATGGGCTCTGATTCAGGTACCTAAATTTCTGCTAACTAAATGGTACCTATCGAAAAACATCATGTTAAGCTATATCTTTCTGATTTTCTTCTTTAATGACAGGCAAAGATGTCTCCTATAGATTTTGATTATCTGAGTTATTTCTTCATGCGCTACAATGAATACAAGAGGCAGAAAGGAGACGTATTCAGTTCAGCAAAGTCTTACTTCAGCAAGTCTTAGGCCTAAAACGGATTTGTCCGTGTTTCTTATGTTCAATGTTGGTATAAACAGCTCCATCTATGCTTCTGTGAGAAGTTCCTGAGAATTTCGCTTGCAGATCACTCAATATTAATGTGGTGAAGGCCTCAAATTCTCAGCTGTGTTTTTCTTTTAGGGTATTCTTTTTCAAAATTGCCCCATTTCGGTATCGTCCCCTTCGCCTCCCTCGTCCTATTGAATATGTTCTGTGGCCAGTTATGGCAATGAAGTGCTGAAGGTAATTTCAAGCACCTAGAGAGAGTATGGGGTTGTATGCTTTGGTCTTCTATGTTGTAGAACATCATATTTAATATATGAATAATATATGCATTATCGGTTTTATTGTAATTTCGGCCCATCATATATATATATACTAATATGTGAATAGTTTGATGTCATTTCAACCTTCAAGGCTCCTGGCAATCTGGAAAAAAAATTATTTGCCTAGTTGGTAATTTACCCACAAGAAATTGAACAATGAATTAGAGGAATTCAACTCGACAATATATTTTTTTTATTCTCCATTTACAATTGGTGGATGACCCGACGGATAAATGTATCAATTCTCCTATAGTGTGCACAAATTTGTAATAATCAGGTGAAGTTTGTGGTTGGAACACCCTCAAATGTGAGCATTAATCATCTGATCTCTATGTTGAAAGGTGCATACGTGAAAGTCGTAAGTGAACATGAGTTTTGCTCATACACAAATCATTATTTTAGAGTATAGTGAGCCAAAAGAACAACGATATAATGAGATATAATCTTATGTTATGGTTTCACCCCGACACGACTCTACGAAAGCTAAAGTTATAGTGTGAAAAACCAACAGAAATTATCCGAAGTTTCACTAATCTTTTTAAACTAATCCTACTTTTGATTATGTAGATATAAATTTATGGGTTGTAGGTAGTTTCACCGAATAGTATGATCAGAGCATTTCAGTAGTCTCTGCCTTTGTTGGAACACTTGGTTCTGTTTTATAAAACAAAATTAACATTTGCACTTATTTTGAGATTGAACCTCCAAAAGATATGATGATTCCTATAAATCCAAAGATGAGAATAATTAAAAAAGATGAGATTAAATTGGTTCCTAGTACAGCATCAGACCAAATCCTAGGCATCTTTAGTTGTTCTTTCTAGGAAGATCAACCAACTGTAGGAACTAAAACCGCTAACAATATAAATTTAACTTATCTGAAAACCGTGGCGTGAAGAATTCACTGTCCTAAAGTTGAATTTGCCCCGCTACAACACACGGCCTCTTAGCAATCAACCTCCAGGGGTACACGGTCTCTGAGTTTCCAGTGTAGATGGAAAATCAGATTGAGAACGATCCTGAATATTGCCCAGAAAGAGATTTTCGAGAGTGGAAGAAGAAGGTGTTTTTGATTTTCTGTGTGTTTTAGAGAACAGTAACCTACGTATTTATAAAAGGATAATAGGGTTAAAACGTGGTTACCAGCCGACTTAGTGGGAGGAGATAATGGCCCGTAATTAGGAAATAACGGCTCCTTAAGGGAGGAAATTCGGGAAAAAACGGTAACCTAATTACTGGCTAAAAACCACAGATTTTTAACCCAAAACTTTAGTTAAGTTAAGTTTATTCCCCAAAGCCCAAAGCCCATGGCCATGGCCCTGGCCCAGACCGGGCGTGGTGACTCCACTCACCACATGCCCACTAAAAGTCCTTTTGTCACACAACTCAAAGGGTATAGAAAGAGTAATGTATATAAACCCCTTACACTACCTATTATTCTATCAATGTGGGACTCTTCACATTCTCTTTTGAAGCAACTCTTGAGTTTCCTTCACAAACATTTATTATAAACTCCAACACCAACTGGTGAAGGAGGACTCATCATGTGAATTGAAGGAATCAAACAACAAAGTACTACTCTTATAACAACTGACTTGCAAAACAAATCTCTAATGTCATTCTCACAACTTCTGCGAATCTACTTTGGGATGCTTAATTTTATTTGTTCCATAGTTCCATATAAATAACATCAGCTAATTTGTAAATCTGTTCACCTATTAATAGAGTTGCGCTCTAAATAGTCCGCTGTTACTTTCGAGCCAGTCGCAGTACAATGATTTTCATATGCTTACTCCGTAACATAATAAATGCAACAAATGAATATTTTATACCTCACAAATAATACCCGTTTGTTACAGTTATTATGTTACAGAGGAACTATCTATCATTTTCTATAATAGGGAAATTTATTTATTGCTATACAATTATATGATCGATCAACCTTTAACGTCAGTTTGTCAAACATAACTAATTTTTACAACTTTGTCCACCTCTAAATAACAGGTCACTTTGATTACAGATTCTTTGGTAAAAGCTAATGTACATAGTTTGTTAGACTCTTTATTTGATGTTATCCTTAAATGTAATGATGTAAATTGGTTCAGTTTATTACATAGAGGTAGGTTTATCTAACAATATACTCACTTTGTCCCTTTTGAATTTGCTTCAGTGTGTGTTTTTTTCCCTCTCTATCTTATACAATTAGCTTTTTCTCTCTATTTTTTTTACGCTCCTTTAAAGCATGTAAAGATGCAATAAAGTACAAGTAAATTGCAAAATATCTTTTATAAGGTAGTATTTTGAAAAAATATCACTCACCTAGTGCCTTTTGTTCAAAGTCCCAAATTATATCATATTCTTTTTAGATTAGAAAAAACAACTTTTTTCGAACACTCTTCACTATATATTATCATTATAAAGTTAATAATTGAGCAATGTTGTCAAAATAAAAGGGATGGCCAATAAATAAATAGAAAGGAAAGGCTCGTGAAGAAGTAAGAATTTAACTCATTTTCCAACTATCATCAATGGTTCTCACTACCAACTGGGGTTGGCATGAGTGGTTAAGGACCTCTCGCTCCTTAACCAAGGTCTCGGATCCCTGCCCTTTGAGATACCCATGCAAACTCCCGTAGGAGATTAGTCCACTCGCCAAAGGCAGTGCAAAACTCCTCGTAGTAGGACAAAAAAACTAATAGTTCTCACTTCTCAGTTCTCATATATCAAACAAGGCATCATACAGACAGATAAGCTACTAGAAATGCAATCGATCAATGTATTGATCCACCAACTACGTTTGCATCAAAAACTTACGGTTGTGAACGATAACTATCATACTAACATCTTCTGCAGACCGCAGGACATGAACCAACAAGGGAATGGTTCACTATATTTCGTAAACTATGTGCAATAGATAGATCTACTTCGTGCGTGAGCTTTAGTAATAGTACAATCTGAAAAACACAACAATTGCAGACTTGTACGTGACTCGCTCTAATGTAGCAAACTTTAGGCACATCTGCCGGTTTATCTTTTCTTTTTTGGCAAAAAGATGTGCCGAAAGCTTGCTAGATCCAGAGACATGAAAAACACAACACAAAATTCGTATTTCCGATTCATTGTCGTATACCCTAGTTTTAAGTTTGAAGAATCTGACAATGGACAATATGGCTTTTTAAGTGTTTCCTACCAGCAATACTTGACCAGATATTCATCATCATAGTCTTGAACTGACCTCTCCCTGTTATTGTTTCCCAAAGATGTTCAGAAGTTTCTGCACTTCCAACATCTTCAGATCTTGAGGCATCTACGAAAGAAATACTCATGTTATTCCGCACGATGCACAACTTCCCGTTAAGAGGTACGAGGGCTGCTGCTTCCAAGGCCTTGGAGTTTCCCAAATGAACTCTGCTATCGATGTGTTTACTCCAGGAATCACTTGCCTCATCATAAACCCTAAGTTTACACCCATCTTTGCAGTCTAATGCATATAGCTTTCCATTCATAGCAGCACTGGGATTTCTCCAACCTGCAACCATTCCATCATAAACTGGATACCAGTTGTCAGATTCTGGGTGATACACCTCACTTAGAACCTGGCGATGAGTGCCGAGCCCTTTCAAGTACCACTTTCCATCATAAACAACACCAATGAAAGGCACCATTGCTGTGCTCATATCTGAGATTACGGACCATCGATTCTTATTCGGGTCATAAACTTCAGCTGATCTTAAGGAACGGTGTATACCCTCGTTCTCCCCACCTGCTACATACAAACAGTTGTTGATGACACATGCACCAAAGAAATGTCTCCTGCGTAACATATCAGGTGCCCGATGCCATTTGTTAGTTCGGGCATTGTAAAAAATGACCCGTCTCATTGAACCCTTAAGAGGATGTTTCCCTCCAAAAAGGTACAAATGGCAGCCACTAAGAACAGCACATCCAAACCCTAGAGCTTCAGAGTACTCTTTGGGAACAGGTGGAAGGGGTTGCCAGAGTTGGTAAACCGGATCAAATGCATGCCATGATATCTTACCATCTCGGTCTCTTTTAATGACATACACCCATTCTTCTGCAATTCCTAGACTTCTTCTTAATGAATAAAAGAAGTTTCCAGCAAGAAGACGGTACCATCTTTTGCAGACTAATCGGAGGTTTCGGTGCTCCACTCTTGGAACCCTAATTAAGCAAGCAATGGCCAGATCATCAGGGAGACCTGGAAGGAGAGGAGACTGACTGCGGCTCCTGTCACCACGTGAAGATTTCTGCCTTGTGGGATGAATGGAAGGCTTGATGTCAGGTCGTATACACAACCTTGTCCCAGGGACATATTTCTTTGCTCCAGCTACAGTTTTTAAACCAGCATCTACTCTACACAAACATGCTGTTGAGTCAACCTGCAACATTAGAAGCATTCTCATTATTATTAACTTTAAGACCACTAACCCAGTTTTCCTCTTTACAATTTGCATATACACAGATTCCCCTTGTATACTTGTAAGCAGTTTACCAAGAATCTGGCAAAAAGAAAGCTATCTATACATCATGTTAAGATACAAAAACTGAACTCTTATCTCAAGAATCTGGATTTATGTCGAAAAATGGAACATTGAACTATACCACAGAAGTACTTTTGCTCACTGTATGCTATAACTTCTTAATGCGAACTTGGAAAAAATAAAAATATATATTGCTAAAACATAGGTTAGAGTGAATTATGACGAAATCAAAGATCAACCATGCCAACCTGAGCCACCGAAGCAGTGATTGATTTCGGTTTGTTTTCCATCATTTGGATATAGCAAGAACTTCGCATACACAACAAAATACAGCATATAGCATTCTTCAGATGACCATGTCAATTCCTCTCATCGCAAAACTCGAACCAAGAACAACTTCCCTTTTGTAGTCCTTAAGATGACCACATTAATACCTGTTTGGTTGGATATTTTAGAATGATCGTAGACTATACTGCTATGTCATTGGCATTAACTAGTACCACCACTGACAGCATGCCAGCTTGCCTTGACCATCGAAATCAAACAATTAAGCTCAAGATATCCCTTTCTTCACTCAACTGGCATCAATTATGAAACTACACCAAGTCTAGTTAAGGTTTATTTCTTCCCACTTGACTACAATTTCTAACTTGTTGACTTAGTAAGAATTAAGAATGTCCACCCTCCCCTTCCTCAACCCCACCTCACCCCACCCCCCCCCCCCCCCAAAATAAAAGTAAATAAATAAAATTCAAGTGAACTAAAATTATTACTCCTTTCTCAATACTATGTATTTTTATAGGTCGTTCGACTTGACTTCTGACACTATTTACATACCGCACTTTGACCATATTCTCTTACTAATATGTAAAAATAAATGTTAATTACTTACTCCAATTCCATATTACTTGCAACACTTTGACTAAAAAGCTCTCACATCTTTGGTCAAAATGTTGCAAGTAATTCAAAACGGAGGAAGTATGTAAGATGTTATTCGATTTGTATCGGAGTAAATTTTCAAAATATCAACTTTCAAACTCTTTATCTCTAACAATGAAAGGTTGAAACTTTCTAACATTTGAACAAAAATAGCAAATTGAAAAGTCACTAGCAAAACCCATAAACAGAAACATAACAAACATCATCAACACATAATTAATTGCAGCATGATAAAATTTGCAGGCAGGCCAACTTACCAAAGGAGGTTGAATAATTTTATCCATGTCTCATTCATCAGCAAACCCTCCCTAAAATGATTGAAAATTCTTCAGCCCCTGTACATACCAACATCATGTAATTACCAACTGAATCAAAATTCTAAAAAATAAAAGTCAAAAAAATGTCAAGAAAAAGGTCTGAATTACCCACCAATTATCAAGCCATTGGAACAGAAAATTCTTCTCTTCTAGAAATTTAATTGCAAGGCAAAAAACCCATCAAACAGAAGAAACCACAAGACCCACCTCCTAAAACAAGCATTATAAGTTCCAAAATCAAAAACCCACCTCCAAAATCAAAAACCCAGATTACAGAAAGTCTAAATTTCCACTTCAAAAGCTTCAATTTGGGAGAAAATTTGAACCTTTGAAAGAAAATTCTCAATCCTTTGGTTTTAGGAGGACCAAATGTTGCAGAAAGTGTGAAAAAAGAGTGTGTTTTAGTGCAATTTAATCAATGAGTGAAGACACATGACCCAAAAAAAGGTGCAATCAACCAAAGAAAAGAGTGTTTAGAAGAAGAGACGAATGAAGATGATGAAATGAAGACTAAACGGCTAAACCTAAACCACTTTCTTCAATTAAAGGTGTTGTTTATGTGTATGCTGCCAAAGTTTTTAGGTTGTGAGATATATCAGAGCAAAATTCCAAGAAGAAATCGGTGGAAATTTTGAAGCTTTGGAAGTTTGCTGTTGTTTGGAATTGGGAGAAAGAAAGAACCCAAAAAAAGTAAAGGAAGATAAGTAGTAAAAAAGCAAGATGATGGCGGAACAATAAAAACAGGTCAAATGTGAGAGGGAGTATTAAATTAACACAAAGGGGGTGAAAAAAGAAAAGAAAATGTGACTACTAGATGAAGATTTCAAGAAAAAAGGTGAAAAATTTGGGACCCACGTAACTTCAAATCCAACAAGATGCTTTCAATTGTTGTTGTGGGCCAAGAGAAATGATAAACATATAATTGATAGATGCAAAAAAACATCTATCAGGGGTAATAAAGTCTTTTCGCATATTAAAGTCAGGGGTACTAATGTCCTTTCGCACATTAACTGATTTGTAACGTTATCTCAGTGTTAATGACCCATTCCCACCTATTCCAAAAAAACTCCTCCTAAAAAGGTAATGATTAGACAGCTCAGAAGAACTTGAAAATTGGGAGGAGAAACTGAAGAATTGGCGGTGGCGAGGAAGAAGAAAATTGGGAGGAGATAGTGAAGAAGGCAAGAAATCTTCCGAGAATTGAATAAAGCTTATAAAAAAAACAACCCACACAGAAGCCAAAAATTACTCCACAGCAGAAGAGAAATTTCAACAGCAAGTTGATTTAGGAAATGGGTGAAGGTAAGTGAATTTCTGAAATTAATATGGATATTCCGTAAATGTTCGTAATTGATGTAATTGAAAACATTATTTTTAGTTGTAGTTGAAAGTAAATGGAAATGGCGAATTTTATGATGAACTCTGTTGCAGTTAAGCTGAATCTAATTTATTTGTGCATGTTATTGAATATTGAGTTGTAAATTGAATGTTTTGCGGAAAAATAGAATCATGTAGTTGATAGTTGTAAATGAAGGTAATTAATTTGAAAAAAATGATTTCCTCTAGGTGATGAAGGTGGTTATGGTAAGAAGGGGAAGGGCCATCGTAAGGATAAGGTAATTGATGTTTTCTGTTGTGAAATGTGAATTTCTCTGGTAGATAAATAGCAGTAAATAATATATTAGGAATCATGTAGGTCAATGAGGAGGAAGAGGGCAGTGAATCATGGCATGTTGAAGAAGAGGACGAGGATGAGGAAGTAAGTTAATATCCCTGTTTATGTTTGTTTATATGTTTGTTTATTTAATTAAAGGATTGTAAAATGTATTGAAGCATTGAATATGATTGTTTTGAAGGTGAATGGACTATGGTGCAAGAGCGGCAAAGGGGGTAGGCTTCCTGATGAAGTATACAGGGTAGTTAGTTTAACCAATTGAAGTATTTTGAATTTATTTTATGTAGTGAATTTTACTGAATGAGATTGCAATAGCAGGTTAATAAATTAAGTGTTGGTGGAAGGTTAAAGGAGAGTGGGGAAGTGATTGCTAGCCGGGTGCTACTTAACAATAAAAGGGTAAGGGAATGTTTGTCTTTGTCTTAGGCAAATTCAAGTTCGCAAAATGTTTAATTGTGTGTACAAACTTTAACTGACAGGAAGTGAATTTCAATTGCCGAGTCGAGACATTTGGTCAAATCGTAAAGCAATTTGATGAGAGGAAAAAGCGTTTGGTGGCTGAAATGGGGTTTGCTGGATTATTGCACTTTGTGGATAAGGGTTTGCCGAGGAATTTATGTTATTGGTTGTGCACAATGGTAGATGTGAAGAGGAGGGTATTGGTGGTGAATGGGTTGGAATTCCCTCTATCGAAGATACAAGTCCACTGGGTACTTGGTATCCCTATTGGTCCGAGGCATGTACCAAAAGTTTGTGAGGACGATGCGATGGAGAATGAAGTTGCTAGACTGTGTGAATCATTTGTTACGCGATGCCCGTCTGGACCTAGGGGTGTTTCGCGGAAGACAATTTTGGAAGTTATTGAGGGGCCTTTGGAAGATGACTCAGAATTCAAGAAGGCATTTATGATGATGGCGGTGAATGATGTGATGGCCCCGACAAGTTGTCATCGAATGTCTGTGAAGATGCTCCCAGTTGTAAGTGTTGCAGAGAGGGCAAAAGAATACGATTGGTGTAGTTTTGTGTTGGACCATCTTATAAAATCTGTTGGTAATTTTGCGAAAAGGTTTTACACTGAAGGATATGCGAAATGCTGTGGTGGTTGCACTATATTTCTGGCGGTATGGTTTGTTTGACAATCATATTGTTTATTCATATCATTCAGTGTAGGTGTTTTATTACAAATTGTGTTATTTTTGTAACCCTCTATTGTAGGTGTTATACCTTGATCGATTGAGGAGGAACCCTGTATCGTGGGGAGTTTTTCCACGAATGAAAGCATGGACGAAGGAGGATATAAACCTTGCAAAGAAAGAAGATAGGAAAGCAGCAGGTGATTATGGTGGCCTCGGTGTAAGTAGTTTATATATAATAATGTGTAATTTTTTTTAGTATGAAGGAATAAGATTTGTTGTGTTGTGTATATTAGATTTGCTGTGTTTGTGTATATTTTTGTTAGTGTGTGGATGTTGCGTACGGGGAACGTCATCCTCTTGAAGCGAGGGACAAGATGCCTGAATCTGAATACAATGAATTGGATCCCCAGATAGTAACAACATGTAAGAGAAAAGGGGCCTTGAAAGGAAGACGTAAGTTAATTCCTAAATTAAATCCTTATGAGTATAAGTTGCGAAGGAAAATGCAAAATGATGGAAATGCAGGCAGTAGTAATGGAAGGCAAAAGTATGGAAATGCAGAAGGTATAGGTACAGGTACATCTGCACCACCAAGATCACCACCTATGTTCAGTAGGCAACAGTCAGAGGGGAGGGACCAAGATCACCTATATCATTGAGGAGTCGCCGACAGTCAGATGGACGAAGATCACCTATATCATTGAGGAGTCGCCAACAGTCTGAGGTACGTGATGAATGTTCATCACCAGTAGCACCCCCAGGATTTGAGAATGTAATTGTAAATGGGAATTTGCAATTGGGAGAGTCGAGTAGTAATAATACATTGACAGGTTCCAGTGAAGCACAATTGGAAGCACAAGTAGAGATGGTGGTGGGTAAGTATGGAACTGCACTAATGGAGGCACCAGTTATAGGTATAACAGTAGTAGAGGGTTCGAAGTACAGTTGGAGGAAAGTGAAGGAGGTTGAAGAATTAAGTGAAGGTGGAGAGAATGAAACAGCAGGTAATGAAAATGTTAATTCAAATGGAGAATCGCAAGTAGGAGAACGAAGCCGTAAACATAGGAAGACAAAGACATCGGTTGTTTTGAGTGAGGAGTACGAACAGACGTGGCGTCCTAAGGCAACCAACAAGGATAAATTATTTGAGCTGATGTCAAAATGCAAGTAAGTTGTAGTACAAGCAAGTTGATGAGATCCAATTAAATTGATTCAGGAGATCCAATTATAATTGATGAATTATTTGTCAATGTCAGGGGAGATCCAATTATAATTGATGTTGATGGGAACTTTGCGACATTGAGTTGTTGTAGATCATTGTCTCAGGCCCGTGGTCGATTAGATGATAATGTAAGTGCCCTGCTAACCAGACATATGAGTTTTTAATTACAACTTAATGTTCTAATCATTTGCTGTTCTCAAGTATGTTCGAGTTGCAGCATGTCTTTATGTGAAAGTGTGGGGGCGGCGATTTGGAACTAGAAGCAGGAGGTTGATGCTGGATCCAACATTTGCGGTGAGTTATTGTATGTTGTTATTATAATAACAAGCAAGTAAAAAACATAATTCTTTTTCCATGTAGATAAGAGTGCTGCAAGTAGAAGGAGATAACTGGGATAGTGTTGATAGGATAATCCAGTCCTCCATCAAGAACACACCAGTTGCGTCATGTCTTAGGATAAGTGTGGTATGTGGCATAAACCTTTCACAACGAACAATATGTGCATTCTACAATGTATATACCTTTCACAACGAACAATATGGAACATTGAAAAGTGAAGTCAATTTCAGGTATTTGTTCCCTGTTATTGAAGACGGTCATTGGTGGTGTGCCGCCTTCTCGGTAAACAGGGAGGAGGTGATGATCATAGACTCCATGGAAACAAAAGAAGCTGCAAAGCTGCATCACGTATCAGTAGAGGCATTGGTACACCTGATTTATGTATTATGGTAATAATTTAAAATATACATTATGCTTTATATAATGTACTAATATATGTGGACAGTGCTACGCAATGGACCGGTATTTTAGAGCTGTCGACAGTTCCTGGGATATCGGGGCTGTGAGCAGATGGCCGCGTTCTACTCTAAACATGAAGCAGCAGTCGGACTTGTAAGTTTCTCTTAATTAGGTTATGATGGCAGGTTGTTAAATAATTATCTATATTATGTAAAGTAATTATTTATATTATGTTATATGTTAGGCATAGCTGCGGAGTTTACATGTTGTTAGCTATCAAGCACAATGCCGATCGTTTTGTGGAGAGTGTACAATTGGTAAATGTTCCGTTAATTTCTTGATATTGAACTAAGGTTTTCATTAAATTATTATGAAATGGATTCTTTATGTGGACAGGGAAACATTGTGGAAGAGCGTAAATGGTTGCTATGTGAGGATGTCATGTGCGACTTCAACGAGGCCCGCGAAAGTGTGAAGGCTTTGATGTCCTCTTTGTGAAGGGTACCCGCGGAAGTAGTTTACTGTGTTAATGTTTTCTTATGATGATGTAATTTTGTTGTACATTAACTTGGGCAGCTTTTGGGTGGATATAATTTTGGGGTGGCCTAGATTGGCCATAGATTGGGCTGATACATAGCCATAGATTGGGCTGACAGATATAGGATGAAATATCACAATATTCTTTTGGGGTGATGTTGGGCTATATTTGGCCTCATAGATATATATATAGGATGAAATAGATTGGGCAGTGGTTGGGTTTAGATTGGGCAGTGGTTGGGTTTAGATTGGGTTTTGATTTTGGGTGACTTTCGCAGGAACACAACTTATTTGTTTAATATTATTTTGGGGTGATTTTCTGACAAATTACATGAAGAAAGTTTCTTTAAATATAGAGTTTGTGAAATTCATATAGAGTTTGTGAAGTCAATATAGATTTGTGAAGTCAATATAGTGAACATAAAATAAACACGATTTATAAATACCATGAACACAATTAATCAAACCAAGAACCCAGCATGTTAACTCATGAACACATTTATAAAACCATGAACACAATTTATGAAACACATAAACTGTTTGTGATTATATGAAGAAAGTATGTTTGTCAATATATGGAGTTTGTGAAATTAATATAGAGTTTGTGAAGTCAATATAGTGAACATAAAATAAACACGATTTATAAATACCATGAACACAATTAATCAAACCAAGAACCCAGCATGTTAACTCATGAACACATTTATAAAACCCTGAACACAATTTATGAAACACATAAAATGTTTGTGATTATATGAAGAAAGTATGTTTGTCAATATATGGAGTTTGTGAAATACATAAAATATTTGTGGATTATATGAAGAAAGTATGTTTAGAATCATGAACACAATTTATCAAACCATGAACCCAGTTTGTTAACTCATGAACACAATTTATCAAACCATGAACCTCACCTCCCCGGACTTATAATCATAACACAAGTTATGAAACCATTTACACTTATAATGATAATCATAACACATTTAGACTTATAATCTAGACCCAATATTAATCATAACATTCATGATAATAATAAAGTTTAGTTACAAAATAGTCGTTCACCACTGTGATTCAAATTAACACCTAAAAACGAAGTTAACCATTTTCCAAAAGTTTCAAACGAAGTTCAATCGCCAAAAAGCCAAGCTTACAAAATAAACAAAAGCCAAGCTTACAAAGTTTAACATTCATGAGCAAGTAATTCATAACCTACATTTTTACACATTAACGATAGTCTTCAAAATAAACAAAAGCACACAGCCAATTGAAGCGATCCTAATCCAGCTGTTGAAAAATTATCGTTCCTTCTTCAACGGTGGGCAACGTCGCAGCTACATAAAAACGACACGTACGAATAGTTAGAATGATGAAATTAAAATCATCTATTTTAAAATTTCATATATGACTATTTAAATTAAAAGACAACATGTCTTTTTAAACGGAAAGAAGGGAAAATAAAATGAGATCTACACTTCATAATTTACTTTATACGACAACATCACTATTTCAATATAACCACAACATGTTTTAAAGGGAAAATAATAATGTTAAGACAAATATATTTTGATACTGAAAGATACAATGAATAGATACAATTGCAACACCAAAAATAATATTTGGAAAAATGACTGAAAAGAATATGGAAATTACTCAATCATAGAAGTCTTGAGCATGATAGGCTTTCTCTTCAGCCTCTTCATCATCAGATGAAGCATGATAGGGTTTCACTTCAGGTTCTTCATCATCAGATGAATCGTCAATGATATATACCTTTGGTGGTTCTTTTATTTCCTTTCCCTTTCCCTTTTCTTTAACAGAACAATGCTTGCATCTTTTACATCCTTTCCCTTTTCTTTTTTACCTGAAACGCTAGGTCGAGGTTGAGAGGGAGACCTACAAGGGGGTGTGAAAAAAAAGCCTCCATAGCCTCGATGGTTTCTTTCAATGTTTTGAAGGTCTCTTCGCTTAGTAGTTCAGCAGCTTCGCCGGAGTAGTACATCTTCCAGGCGTATGGGGTGCCATCAGTGATTGAATTGCCAAGAAGAGTGCATAAATAACGTTCTCGCTTTGTTGCGCCTGCTTCTCTAAGTTCTTTTGTCATTTGCAAGAAGAGTGCCATGAGTGAGTTTTTATTGGGATGGTGTTTTGGGTTGTTGAGAGGAGAGAGGGACGAAGTGAAGGAGAGAGGAGAGAGACGAAGATCAGAGTAGGAGTGTAGGAGATGAGTTACATTTACTAATTAGTATTAATTGACTTATTTGACTCCTTTATTAACTCCGGTTTTCAAGACTTAATTGGACAGTTACATTTACTAGTTATATTTACTAATTTGTATTATGTTAACTAAATAATTAAATTTTGCGTTCTATATCTTTCAATATTATTTGTAACGTGTTTTTTACTCCATAATATCATATCTTGCAAGAACTTTATCATATGAAATAGTTACCGACAAATATCTTAACAAAACACATAATATATTACTAATTGGATCTCCAAATAATTTATAACAAAAGACATAGTAGTTCTTCATTTGATAACCTGATTTGTCTTCAAGTTGTTCCTGCGAAAAGCCTCTTCCTCATACAGGTGTTCCGTTTAGACTACAATTACGGAAATTACTCTCAAATAGTTGGTTTTAAAAGAGTGTGAAATATAAATGGAAATAAAATAGTAACAACCAAACGTACCTGAACATCAACCACGAATTGCGCGTGGCCGCCACCCTCAGCCTTCCGGACATCGACATCGACGTCGTTTCCACACCACATCACAGCCATCCCCCCAGAAATGCCCACGCCGTTCACGTACTCATACTTCATGGACGTGCCTAGTACTGCATGCACCTCCCCAAACTCATCTTGCGTCACCCTGGTTTCTAGTAGAACCATGACCACCGGTTGATGAACACCGAAGATAGTCCAGAAATGAGATACGAAACTAGGCCTGGCACAACCCCTGACACTCCAAATTAACAGTGGGGTGTGTGGGGGTAAAGGATTAAGTTCACTTATGCCCCCCTTAGTCGGACCATAGTGTAGTGCCACTCATCCCCTCTCCTAACCCGCGTTGCAGAAAACATGGTTATCCGTATGTGTGACATTGGGGCCATGATGTGCATGACATGAAGGTCGTGTACATAGCTGGCCATTAGTACTTGAACCACCTGAGTTCTCATCAAGTATATGAAACCTGAATCAGGAATTGTGATTTTTGGGTCGACAATGTACCTAGCAAAATCAGGCACAATTTTCTTACTTCCTTCATCATCTAGCCTGCATATACTCCAATCTAAGAACACCTTGAATGCATCTGGTACCTTAATAAGATCACTTATGTTGGGTAGGTGGCCAATCATGGCCGGCGTCGATCCTTGTTGCATCTTTAGGGGACTGTATAAAGTGCAATCAGGAAGATCACATCGAGGATGGCGTATGATCTTCCTCAGTTTCCACGGGGTTGCATCTACTTCCCCAAAGTAGGAGTGATCCCTCCAGTAAGTTATTTTGTTGAAATCTAATTCCGGCTTTCCTATGGGCGGGGGAATGCCATATATGGTGGACCTGGTTTCACATTCGGTGAAGGACCAGCCTGTTGGTGGTTCGATGTTGGGGGAAATGTTTGCATATTCTGCCATGAGAGGGAGTTTGGAGTTTGGACAGTTTGGAGTTTGGAGAGTATGGAGTTTGGAGAAAAGGGGTGAGAGAAAGTTGTAAGTTAACAGTTAACTTTGGAGTAAATATATCTGCAGTTAGATAGTACTATAGAGTAAGATAATATAATATAACGCAGTTAATTGCAAGGTATAAGAAATTGTCGGTTTATTTGCAGAATAAATTGTGTTCAGGAAATATAGAAACTTGTTCATGTTTCAGGTATTATTGTTGAAATATATGAAAGGATTAAGTAGAAATTGTGTTCAGGAAATATAAAAACTTGTTCATCTTTCAGTTAGAAGTGTTGAAATATATGAAAGGATTAAGTGTAAAGTTAAGCCTTTACGTCTAATATTATTGAACTTACTTGTATTAATGGATTTAAACGAGTTAAACGACTTAATTTTGTACGATATTAAACGTTTACGACTTCTAAATACTTGAAATATATGAAAGGATTTAGTGTAAAGTAGCCTTTACGTCCGTCTAATATTATACGTGTAATATTATTGAACTTTACTTGTATTAATGGAGTTAAACGAGTTAAACGACTTAATTTTGTACGATATTAAACGTTTACGACTTCTAAATACTTGAAATATATGAAAGGATCCGTCTAATATTATACGTGTAATATTATTGAACTTACTTGTATTAATGGATTTAAACGAGTTAAACGACTTAATTTTGTACGATATTAAACGTTTACGACTTCTAAATACTTGAAATATATGAAAGGATTTAGTGTAAAGTAGCCTTTACGTCCGTCTAATATTATACGTGTAATATTATTGAACTTTACTTGTATTAATGGAGTTAAACGAGTTAAACGACTTAATTTTGTACGATATTAAACGTTTACGACTTCTAAATACTTGAAATATATGAAAGGATCCGTCTAATATTATACGTGTAATATTATTGAACTTACTTGTATTAATGGATTTAAACGAGTTAAACGACTTAATTTTGTACGATATTAAACGTTGAAATATATGAAAGGATTTAGTGTAAAGTGTAGCCTTTACGTCCGTGTAATATTATTGAACTTTACTTGTATTAATGGATTTAAACGAGTTAAACGACTTAATTTTGTACGATATTAAACGTTTACGACTTCTAAATACTTGAACTTGTAAATCAATACAAAATGACGAACAAAATAACGTTTATGACTTCTAGTTAAATCACGAACAACTACTACATACATCAATACAATTTCATAAATGATGAACACAACTTATAAATCAACGAATAGTTATTTGAAACTTACAATTATTTATAAAATGCCGAAATGAAGTTGTAAATCCAATAATACAACTTGAAAATGATGACCCATCGATGAATAATATTTTATAACTTAGAACACAATTTTAAAAATTCCGAACACAAGTTTGAAATCCGTTAATAGTAGTTTATAATTTACAAACACAAGAAAACTTACAAATCGATCAATAGTAGTTTATAACTTACAAATACAATTAATAAATGATGAACACAACTTATCAATCGATCAATACTAGTTTATAACTTACAAACACAACACACTTATAAATAGATGAATAGTAGTTTATAACTTAGAAACAGAATTTATAAAATGACGAACAGAAGTTGTAAATCCATTAATCAAACTTCATAAATGATGAACACAACTTATAAATAGATCAATAGTAGTTTATAACTTACAAACACAACTTATAAAATGACGAGTAGAAGTTCTAAATCCATTAATCAAACTTGATAAATGATGAACACAACTTATAAATCTATCAATAGTAGTTTATAACTTACAAACACAATTTATTAATTGACGAACACAAGTTCTAAATCCATTAATGAAACTTGATCAATTATTAACACAACTTTTAAATCTAGCAATAGTATTTATAACTTAAAACACAATTTCCAATTTGACGAACAGAAGTTGTAAATCCATTAATACAATTTAATAACTTCTTAAACTACGAACACAACTTAAAAATTCAAGAACACAAGTTTGTAACTTTAAAACATCATTTGTAATTTAAAAATACAACTACTCAATACATATGCACAACTTATATTCAACCTATCAACTAACTTAACAAACTTATGAAACTTAACAAACTAACGAAACTAAACATACTTATGAAACAAAAGAAAATATATATACTTATTATATTCATTGAATAAACTATATTACTTTACACGCACTTCTTCTTGTTCTTCTTGTTTGCTCCCTCGTCATCCGAATCAGTTTCCTTCCTCTTGTTGTTGTTGCTCGTTCCCTCATCGGAATGGGTATATTTCGCTTTCTTGTTCTTGCTCGTTCCCTCGTCGAAATCGTTACGCTTCCTTTTGCTCGTTCCCTCGTTAGAATTTCCGTCGTTAGTTTTGGAAACATTTGTTCCCCGAACAGTAGAGGAAACCCGTCAAGGAAGTCTGCCCAATCAGTTGAAAGTGTGTTGTAGAGAGAAATGGCATTAAAAAAAACAATGTCCCTTGCCATCTCCGCTCTCCTCTTCATGCAATTCTTCATCCAGTTAGATTCTTCAAGGAACTCATCATTGAATAGCCTCCATAGCCTGCATGTGCCACGAAGTGCGCCTCTGTCATACTCCGAACACCTTTCAAAAATTTCATGTCTCATGATGTGTTCAATTGACAGCAATGGATGGCGAGGGTTAGGGACATCAACATTTTCATTATCGTCAACAACATTAATTTGTTCTTCGTTCACTCCATCGATATTCATTTCTTCTTTGTTTTCGCCATCCATGTTTCTATCTTGTTCGTTGTTTCGCTCCATGTGTTTGTCTTGTTTGTTCTCTTATACTTTCAGTATTCTATGTCAATTATGAATAACTAATGATTACTTTGCCTTAACTTTGCCTTATTTATACACAACATAAACGTGTCTTTTCAATGGTGCCCTTTAGATAATTAGTTTAGTTTGAAGTGGTGCGACTCTTCACTTATAGTGTGCCTCTTCATAAATGAACAATAATTTCATCATTATTTTGTAATCTAAAACATCATTTACATGGTGTTGTCCTAATAACATTATTTTAAAGAGATGAAGCATTAACATCATGTAATAATCTAAGTAACATGATTAGCATCATTTAAGAGATGAAGCATTAACATCTTTTAGATATGAAGCATTAACATCATGTAATAATCTAAGTAACATTATTAGCATCATTTATTAATCTAAGTAACATTATTATGTACCATTTACTGAACCTCTCTTCTATTATCTGAACACAAGTATTATAACAGTCAACAATGTATACATATTCCTGAACACAATTTATCATAATTTATAATAACCATTTAGTATCCTCACTACATGTTTCATATTCTTAACAACCTTTTCAATATCCCCTACATTTTACATTTATCCTCATTATTTGTTTATAATATTACGGAACACAACCTTATAATAAAATAATAATATGGTACTAATATCTAAGTATATTATTCAACCGATAATCATAATGTCCTCCTAAAAAAGCCCCAATATTTGCGAAAACTGTTTGCAATAAGAAATGGATAAAGGATCATCTTCATCCCGGAGGTCCTCCGCAAAATCAACCGTATGTTGCAATCACAATACTTCCGCCGTCCTCAGAGTGACCAAAAAAATGGGTGCTAATGCCGGGCGTAAATTTTATGGTTGTCCCCTATGGCCGGTGAGAAACGAAAATTTGTTAAAATGATTTATTATGTTTTATTTTATTTAAAAAATATTATCATCTCACTTTTTTTGGGTAGAATGAAGGCGACTGTGGATTTTTCAAATGGGCGGACGACGACCACCATGTACAGAGTCTTTCGGCGTCGGAGATGGAACTAGAAGCAACTGCGATTGCATTAAAGGCGTTGAACGAGGAGAAGGAGGTTATGCAGAAGCGAATTACAGATTTGAAGAAGATTAATCAAGATTTGTTGGAATCCAATAGAAATTTGAAGAATGAAATAACCAACTTACGGATCGAAGTCCTCAAGTCTGGTAGATCTGAGAAATCAGCTAATTTCGCTTTTTTCATTTCTTGGGTTGTATTTGCCATTGTACTTTACTTGAAGGAGTAAATGTACCATTGTAATCGACAGTAGAACTGTATAAGTATTACTTTATGGCATTTGAATATTGTTAGAGTTATTTATGTTATGAGTGAGTTGAGCCAACAACCACTGAATATAGGAGTTAACTTGCCTTAAATGCATTTTAACCATGGCTATAAATAGGGTCACACAACTCATCAAATGTTTTTATAAAAATGAGTTCATCTTCGTCCAAATCAAATTCCTCCTCAGTGGAGGGAATGTCCATATCTTCAACTGACTCACTTTCAACAAATGGTAGTTCGGTTGACCAAGGGGTCCCTCTTGCAAAGAAATGCATGTTCCTCGTCAAGGGGGCTGATATAGATGACGAGGGTGTTGAGTATCGGATGAGCATGCACAAACAACTACGTGTCGTCTATGATGATTACGCAAACCGATCCGGCGTACACGTATCTGAGTTGAGTTTGGTGTACCATGATAAATTGTTACAACATGATGGGAGTCCGAATAGTTACAAATTCAACACCTCCAGTATGTTGTCCTTGCTTACAAGAAGGTAAAAGAAATAAATATTTTAAATTTGTAAGTGATACAAATTATTATTTACGTACATATTTTGAATATAATAGGACACGAACGAAGGGATTCCAGTAAATCCTCGAACGAATGAAGATAAAACCATTACCTTCACCGTTCAAGATTTACGCACATGCCCAACTGTGGAGAGGTATCGCATGGCTATAAATACACCAATGATGGAAATTTATGAACAATGGGCATCAAGTCAAGGCGTCGTTGAAGAGAAAGTTACATTGTGGCTTGATACGATGTGCTCGATCGACATGGTACAATTGACCATTCAAATGTTTACGACGGTGCTATCATTTACGGCCAAGTGAAGAAAGTCCAATAATATAACGATAATTAAGTAATTTAGTAATATAAGTAACTAAAAGTTATTTCATTGTATTACGTACTTTATTAAGTAATTTAGTAGACCTATTAAGTATTAAGTAATTTTGTTCCTATTAAGTATTAAGTAATTTTGTTCCTATTACGTAATTGATATGTTGTATGGGTTTATATAATTAATATAGTATGAATTTACTGTATTAAGTAATTTTGTAACTAAAAGTACTTCGTTATTATAGTATGAATTTACTGTATTAATATATTACTGTTTTAATTTAGTAGTTTAGTGTATAAAGTAATTTAGTAATTTAGTAGTTTAGTGTTATTTACTAAATTTGCGAAACATTGAGCGAACTATGTTTTATATTTTCTGAACAACATTTTTATGAGTTTTAATTTACAAGTACAAATAACTTGAGAAATGAACAACTTTTTTATCACTTCAAGTACGAGAAATGACATTTATCTGTTTGTTTGAGGCTGCAATTTGGTTTTGCGTCTGCAAATGGGTTTGCAGCGCAGACCTTGAGCACTGTGCAGCATCAGAGAAGTTCAGAGAAAGAAAGAGAAAGAAAGAGAAATTGGGCAGCAGCTGTCATTAACTGAAATGGATTTTCATTTTCAAGTCCATTTCTCATTTATCCTCTCCATAGCCCGTCAACCTTTATAAATACTTAACCCAAGTATAAACAAGGCCCATTATAAATTATAATCCAAAGCAGAAATAAAATTCTTAACCAACCCATTTTCCATCAATTATGGCAACAACACAACCCATCCACAACCAATGCCAATAAACCTACAAATCTTCAAACAAATTCAACAGAAAATTGCTGTGGGCTGCAAAGGGATCGACACCATGTTAGGAGGTGGCTTCCCAACCGGTATGATCACGGAGCTTTGTGGGGAAAGTGCATCGGGAAAAACACAAATATGCTTACAACTCTCACTGTTGTGCCAACTCCCACCATCATGTGGTGGTTTATTCGGATCATGCATTTACATACATTCGAACAACAATTTCCCAGCAAACCGACTTGTTAAAATTGCAAATTACATGAAGGAAAACTATATAAATGAGAGTAGTTACATTAACATTGATGATGTGAAGGTCATGCGAGTTGATAATCCATCTGATCTTTTGACGGCAATTAAAAATATTACTATATTATGCAAGCAAGCCGAACAATCACCTCGCAACGTGCGTCTAATTATCGTTGACTCAATTGCATCTATTTTCCAATGTGCATTCAACAATAACCATGAAGACATGACTTCAAGGTCCAAACTTTTTTTCAAAATTTCAGCTGAGTTGAGAGGACTTGCACATAACTACAATGCAGCTGTGGTATGCACTAATGAAGTTCGGGCTACTTTCGTCGACAACACACACAATACGAATAATATTCGTCTACTAACATCTGGAATACAAGTTGAACCAGCTCTTGGCCTGTCTTGGTCCAACTGCATAAATAATCGGTTTTTCCTTGGGATTCACATTACCAATGGTGAAAGAATTCGACACATCCGCACAATTATGTGTCCCTATCTCGGAGATTCTATTACAAACTTTAAAATTACTAGCGGAGGGGTTGAAGATCTAATCTAATGTAGCAAATAATATGATGTATTGCAGCAGCAAATAACAACATGTAACATACTAATTCTGTAATGAATTTAAATCCATTGTTCATGTTCGAAGTTCCATTCGAGTGTTTCAACTACCAATCCATTCTTCCAACTACCATTCGAGTGTTTCAACTAGCATTCTTTGTCGAAGAAGTCTCTGTATTGGTAAGCCTATAACGTTAAAAAAACTTAGTATTACTACACATAAAAACATAAACTACAATTCAAATCACACACGATACTATTGGTACCTGACTAGTAGGCCACAACTGCAGCTCCAAACGTGTTGATGGATTCACGTTCTCCAAATCCTGAATTGAACATCGATCTTTGGTCAATGCCTAATTTTCAATTTATTGCAATTTGACTATGAACACTTTGATGGTAAGTTCACTAAGTAAGTTCACTATCTGCAGAAATATTATGCACTACAAATTCGTCACAAAAATTGTAACTTTATACTGTATATTTGCAGTGAAATATGGTGAAATAAATTGTGTTCATGAAATATATTTAGTTGTTCAACTTTCAGTTATGACTGTTCAAATATATGAAAGGATTACAATAAAAACAATTAACGAAATTACTTAAAAATGTTACTATGAACAATGAATGAAATAACTCAAAACTGAAATAACTAACAACCAACTTCAATCATGTTTTATACCTGAGGAGGGGGGTCTGCGTTCTCCTTGCGTTTCACTCCTTTGCCTTTCCCCTTCTTAGGTGCTTCTTGCTGTTTCTTCTTAGCTTCCGCATTCTTCCCTTCATCATTCTTTCCCTTCTCATTATTCGCCTTCTCATTCTTGGCCTTCTCAACGCATGACTTCATTCTACCTGCCCGTTTTGTTTTTTTCGTAGGGGGGTCTTTAGCCACATTAACTTCTATGCGACTACCTTCACATTCATTTGGGGACTTCTCTACCCTATTGCAGCTGCCAACTCCTACAGAACCATTTGCCAACTGCACCCACTGTGAGTTACCAACAGAAGTAGGAGTGCAATCTTTCAGGCTCATACCAGCAATCTTCATGGAATGCCGTTCATCTAGGCGTATGTTGAGTACTTGGAGCGTCTCTAACACAGTGTGAACATCACCATAGTTGGCTGCCTTCAAGCAGATTGGGTCAAAAACATGCATCATTCTATCATAGTTCTGCACTTCATCCGTCTTTGAGGGGTCGTGATAAGCTACCTTCACCATTGTATGCTTCCGGAATACATCTTTCCGCCATCGACGTAGTATGTACTTTTCAGGTATCTCCTTAATTTTCAACTTATTATATAACGATATTATATGCCTACATAAGATTCCCGCAGACTCAAACAACTTGCATTCACACTTAGCTTCGGTCGTCTCCATGTCTATAAGAACTACATATTCACAATTCCTATCAAGAGGCACCTCCTTTTTAGTGTCCTTGCTAACCACCCAAACCCTATCCTCATACGTATGTTCAACCAAATCCTGTCCAACATCCTGCTTACCAGTCCATTCAAGGTATAACACCTTCATACATTCATTTTGTATCTCCCTAAATTTAGCATCCGTGTACAACTTTTGAAACACAATCTCCGTCTTGAAAGTTGTCACAGCAACACGGAGATACCTTGAACTATTTGCATCAGCTTCCCTCTCCGCATTTGCTCTAGATTCCATCGCGTTGCAATATTGCTCAGCAAACTCGCATAATTTTGTGGTTTTGTGAACATAACCATCAAAAAAACTGTTGATGCTCTCACACCTTTGGGTTGTCTTCATTCCCGCCCAAAATAGATGCCTCATGTAAGCAGGAACCCACATATCTCTTTCCCGAAACAAACCTGCAGAGTCGCTAAAAACTTCAAGACAAATGCATACAATACAGTACTAACATTTCTACATGCTAAGCTTGGTTCACTTAACAAATATACCTTGAAGCCATTCATCATCACCAAGCTCATACTTCTCTATGGCACAAACCCAACTCCTCTCAAAAACTTCTGGACTTACACTCTCGTATATGGCTTTCGTCAACGCTTCCTTCAAATCTTTGTAATTACCATATGAACCAAGCTTCTTCCCAAATTTCATCATGATGTGCCAAATGCACCACCGGTGTACAGACTCCGGCATAGCATTGCGAAGGGCCTTCCTCATGGCAGCATCTTGGTCTGTCAATATTCCAATGGGTGCCTTACCCCCCATGCAAAGCAACCATGTGCTAAACACCCACTCATAAGTCTCCGCATCTTCGTGGGATACTAGCGCACAACCAAGCAATATGCTCTGCCCATGGTGGTTCACTCCAACAAAGTTTGCAAAAGGTAATTCATAATCATTTGTCAAATATGTCGCATCGAAACATACAACGTCACCAAATTCTTCGTATGCCACCCTCGACCTAGCATCAACCCAAAGTACATCCTTCAAATACCCTTTATCGTCAAGTCGATGAATGTGGAAAAAATTTTGATTGTCAGCTGCCATCTTGTTAAAGTACATTAGCATTGCATTTGCATCTCCGGGTCCAAGTTTCAACTTCCTTTCCTTGGCAACCATATTCCTAAGATCCCTCTCTGTGATAGCCATATTCTCAAGACCATTTCGCTCACGCGCTAAGCTACTATGAATCTGTGATATTCTAACACCAACAGCGTGATCATTAAACAAACGCCTCCTAACAGCGCAACTAACCTCCTCCTTCCTAAACATGCTAATGAACCTGTATTTGCTTGGTGTTGGATTATGGTTCACATGATCCAATACGACCTTCTTCACTACCCATTCCCCTTCATTACATGCAGCATCATTACATGCAGCATACATCATAACAGGGCAATTGCATTTCTTAGACTTCCTAGTTGGCACTTCTACACCTTTACGTCCAACCGCAACACGCCCCTTCAATGTTCGTTTCATGTCAGGCTTACCATTACACTCACATTTCCAAGTGTAATTCCTAAACTCCTTCTTCACTTCTCCACCGGTCACCTCTTTCCCTTTCACACCTACTTTCTTCAAAGAACCAGCTGCCCTAATTACACCAAAACCTTCCTGCTTTCCATATCTCCTAAAATAATCATCAGCATATTCCCATGTCCCAAACACCATACCAACTGCAGGTGGTTGCACAACAGTGTTTGATCCACAACTATGAGGATCAGGTGTCTCAATAACAGCCAGTTCATCATTATCAACCAATTGAACACAATTCATGTACTGCAATTCCAATATTATAAGATACAAACTTAAATGATAGCAATTGCAATATTTCCAGCAATTCCAATTTTATATTTTCAATTATTACTATGCCAATTATTTGGTTAATAAATATTGCAGCATGAAGTTATTACAATACAAACAAAATTACCTGAATTTATTCGCAAGCCACCATTTTTTCCCTACTTCAATAAATGTCAATTTTTCCCACCATTTCATTTATTACTAACCTCCGCATTTCAATAAATGTCAAAATTAGCTGAATTTATTCGCAAGCCACCATTTTTACTAACTCAGATAACATATTTATTACATTTTACAATGATATTCGTACATTTCATCATTTATTCTACAACTGAATTTTTTTTGCAGAATTGTACTTACCTCCGCAGCTATGGGAACTGCATGTTCGCACCCTTCCTTCATTACCGATTCCATACCGCTACTGCTCATCTTCTCATCTTCAATAAATTTTTCAATTACTCCTTGAATTATTCCTTATCTTTCTCATCTTGTAATTTCTCTGGAATTTCTGGACTTTTTTCTCAAGTTTCTCATCTTCTTTCTCTTCAATTTCTCTCTCCTAGTTTCTGGACTTTTTTTCTGGACTTCTTTCTCTTTCCTTAACGCCGTTACTTTCAATTTCATTCCACCCCTTTCCTTAGGGGACCACAAGTACCTTTTGTTGGGAATATATTATTATAATGCCTGATAGATGTTTTTTTGCATCTATCAAATAGATGTTTATCATCCCTCTGTGGGCCAACCCATTATGTTTTGACTTGCCTACTCCACAAATGGTTTGTTGGTATATGAGAAAATAAGATCTTGGCAAGTAGTGATTTTTTTTTTTATTGGGAAATTAAGTCAGCTCAAGGGCTGACCCCTACCAAGGCTACTAGCCTTGTAGGAACTACCAGCACATTGGCTGGTAAAGCATGCAAAGCATGCTAAGGAAATACCCCAACATAATGCTGGGGATAAGGATCGAACCCCTGACCTCAGAGATTAGAGGAGAGTGCTCTATCACATGAGCTAGCTCCTCATCATTAGGCAAGTAGTGATTAAAAATTAGAATTGATTGTATAAGTTTTAGAAAATTGAATAAATAAATAAAGAAATAATAAGTTGATGGATTGAATGCGGAGATTGATTGAGTGATCCTAAGAGTTACCAATCCTCTTATTATTGAACTTTCATTGGTTAGGAATAGATTAAAACATTATTGTTATATCACTTCTTCCTTCATTTATTACATACATATCAGTACTTTATTCTAGGTTATGCTATATGCAGCCCTTAGGGTTGCATATAAGACATAAATACACTATTTAAAATGAAAATAAGTTGTGAATTTATGGAAAAATTTTGAATCAACCGATATAATAAATGATCAATTAATGCAACTTATTTTCATTTTTAGCTTCTTATATACAGCTTTTAGGGCTGCATATAGCTTTTCCCTTTATTCTAATGTGTTTAAGATGGTTGGCAACCCTAAGGATTACTCAAATATTTTCCATTAAATGTGGGATGATCGAAGTAGTGTGTTGACAAACATAAAAATAGAGTTGTTGTATTTATTTAGAAATGAATAAAGTATATATTAGTTGAAATTTTTTACGATTTAACATTCAACTCCATTTATGTTTGTTTGCTAAGAAGAAGGCTCATCCTGAGAAGAGGGATAAGGGTATATTCTTCTTAGAAATTAGATAAATTTGGTGAGATTTGACCCTTGACCTCTCGTCTAGAAATTGAAGAGTTAGCCAACTACTATAGTCTCCCATCTCTAACATTGAACTCCATTAGCATTATATTAGTTGAACAGTAAGTTTTGTGAGATACTACTTTATTTTCTACTCTAAAATGGTCAAAGTTTAAGCTTAACGAGTTTTTATAAAGTTAAAGGGATTATTTTGAGTCACATTTTTATCTTAAAATTTTTACTCCTTTTTCTACTAAATGATCTTCTAGGATTGAATATTATCCTTATTTTATAATATAAATTACTATAAGACAATCCTATATAACATTAATCCTTTAGTTGAAACAATAAAGCTAAATAAGCTGGCATTTACGTTGAAATTAACTCTTTGCCAGATTTACTTGTTGGTCTTTTATATTTGATTAGTTTATGTTTATCATTTGTATAATATGTTCCTAATTTATAATCACAACTTTTAATTAATGTAAATTTTTTCGATATAAAAAAAAATTAATTTATCCTTTAGTTTATTTGAATCCTATTCGATCCCACTTCTCATTTTACCCGATACAAAAATGGCAATATAAACAATAGAGCCAGGCTAATACATAAAATTACATTTGATCATCATTATTTATTCATTAGGGACCTACTGATCATCACAACCCATGATCATAAATCATTATAGACTCATAGATGGAGATATTAGACTAGGTTGTTAAATACTAATAGATTACTCCTACAATTTAAATTTCTAATGCAACTCAAGATCCAAGAAAGGTAAAAAGCATTCAAGTCCTTTTCATATGTTGGGTGCTTTATCTAAAATTTATTTTATTATCAATGAAACATTATATAATTTTTATGTTAAAAGACGTTAAGTATAGTTTAATAGACGAGATTCGATTTCAAGTCAACTATAATATAGTTATATTTAAGCCATAATAATACTAAAATATACAAACAGTATACACAATTTACAAGGGTGTCTTCACTCAGAGTTTACCTTAAACCCCCATTTTCGACCTTTTGCTTATGTACTCCGTCTCCCTTAGTCCCTTCCACCGTTGGTTGCTGCATTCAAACCCATCGTGAGAGATGTAATAGCTACCATCATAACCTCAAATCTCGCTCCTTTATGTTTAATGATGGATACCTATAGGTAATTATGTAAATATGTGTAAACTTATCTTTCATATAAATTGAATGGCAGGGCTCTTATTGAGGGTAAGTCATAATTCGTTCTACACATGTATAAGAGTTAATGTGGCTGGATGGTCATAAGTTCGAATCTTATCCCCCTATTAAACATAAATTTTTAGTACTAAGTATAAAAAAGCTTGTATTGTATCGACACCTCAATCCCAGATATTATTTAAGTAAGCTACCATAGAAGATTCCATTACAAAACAAAGGTAGGTAGGGATACATCATACTTGCACAAAAAAAGGAAAACGAAGAAAAAGATACTAGTGGAAAGTTACTTACAAGAAATGTCATCAGGTGTTACTCGAGTATTTGAGTTCAATTTAGCCAAACACTTTTTCTTTAGCCAAGCACTTGACTAGGTCATTAACTCACTTAGAGTAATATAGTAAAGTTACTTTGATAATCAACGAGTAAGCAACTTTAATTTACATTTTATGACAAACAGTTATACTTTTAATATATGAATACCTTAATGGCCGGTTTCCTCAGCAAATATCAAACTTAATCTTCTCTAGTACAATTTTGGATTATTACATCCAAAAGTATCTATTGAAGAGTTTGATTTGAGTCAAAACTTAAAAAGTTAGTTTGAATTAACAATGTATATATTTACTCTATTTCTTTTTACTTGCAATTGACATTTACATTATTCATAAACTCGATTTGGCTTATCTTTGATGATTTATAGTAAAGAAAAAGTATATTCATGTGCGATGTTGTTAGATTTGTCTCAATCTAAGTTTTCGTATATCTACTTTTTATAGTTTTTAATTATTTGTAATTAAAAATATTAATATTTGAAGTTATACATTAACAAACATAAAATTCAAGCTGCGGCAAGTAAAAAAAAACAGAGGAAGTATATTATTTATGAACTATAGTGTACAAATTTAAACTTTCCAACAATAGCTTAAAGATGTACTTGTACATGAAATACTATTTAGTTGTTAATGCAACAATAATCAACAATGTTATAAATGTCATATCTAGCTTAACTAGTAAATTCTTGTTGGGGTGGAACCAAAAGCCTAAGTTAAGCTAACAAATTTGAACTTTTTTTTATTAGGGAAAATAATTGGTCCGAATATTAATCCTTGCTAGGCTACTAGACTGCAGGCACACCAACTCATAGACTAAGTACAAGGCTAAACAACCTAAAAGTATAAGCCTTAACATATGATTAGGATGCGAATTCGAACCCTAGGCAATGCCCTGAAATTCGAGGTGGTACTCCCCCAAGTTACCATCTCTCCCTCAACAAATTTGACCGATAATAACACTAAATTCTATATATAAAAAAATAAATAATAGTCATAAAACAATATCTTAACTAACTTAATAGTTAAACTTATTATAAACTCATTTTCTCTATCTTATTTGATAACAAACTATTTTCCCATTTAATTAGATTATATTTTAAGAGCACTTAACAATTCATAATTCATAATCATGATCATTGCAAACATTGTCAAACAAAAAGCATATTACTTTTTCTTTGAAGAGGTTCATATGTTTGATGGAAGTAGGATCCCTCCAACTTGCAAGTTGGGGGAACCAAAGATGGTTGGGATCATGGTATGATATTGATTGGTCATCTTCAGTGGGGTTCACAAAACTTCACATCAATCTTTTACTTTATTTTAGAAAGGAGAGAAGGGGGAAAAATACCATAAAAAAGCCAGCATTTAAGGGGTATTGTTTTAGTTTGTGGCTTGTGGGGGCTTAAGAACCTTGTTGGCAGATAAATATGGCAATGAGTAAATCTAACTTCTATCAATTCTTGAAATATAAAGTGAAAAACACGACTGAATCATCAATCATGTACCTTTAAATATTAGCTCTCCCATAGCATTGTAGTACATTGTATGAAAGTGAAACCCTACTACGATCGATGAGCTTGTCTTGGCAACCAACCGTTTGAGTCTCTTAGGGGACTCAAACGGGGTAATTTGGTCATTTTATGCATT
Organism: Beta vulgaris subsp. vulgaris; assembly: GCF_026745355.1. NCBI lineage: Eukaryota > Viridiplantae > Streptophyta > Magnoliopsida > Caryophyllales > Amaranthaceae > Beta > Beta vulgaris. Next base: position 56,636,634 of record NC_079209.1, read on the forward strand.
GGAAGATTTCACGCGCGTGTGGCTGACATTTACTTGGTACCAATGCTAGGTTATAATGGTACCATTCTCCGAAAATATTGATACCTTGGTACCAGTCCTGATAACAATTTGATACCAATGTCAGGTTATAATGGTACCATTGTGTTTTATTTTGGGTGTTTGAGTCTTTTTTGGACTCAAACCGTTGGTTACTAAGCCTTTCTCTACGATCGATATGGTGGCGAAGTAAGATTTTGCTTAATCATATATTGTTGAGATAATAAACAAGATTTTAGTCAATCATCGATAGGATGATAGATCTCTACTATATACGATTTGGTATACATTGTTTGGGTTGATAACATATGGAAGTGGGGGAACCAAGTAAGGCTTAAGGGGTGAGGTTTCCCTTACCATCCCCTCTTTCCAAGGAGTCTAACCTGCAAACTTGATTGGTTTTATTTGTATGAGGTGTCAGTTCAATGGTCCCTTCATCTACCAACTTTTTTTAAAAAAAATATGGAGGTGGTGGGAAACTCACCTTGTGACTTGGAGATCATAAGTTCGAACCCCACTACATACTTGTGTTTGGGAGTAGGGATTCCCTTATATTATCCCCTACTCTCAAGCATTGACCTGTGTAGCTGGGGTGACTGACCTGAACGAGGTACTGATCTAGTAGGGTCCTTCTTCTTAACAACAGGTCCCCAGTGGGGGTCCAAAAAAAAATATAGTGTTTGTGAAAACGATAAAATAAGATCTTTTTATTCTAACATAGTTTGACTTCATATTTGTCAATGTAGAATTTTGACCATCTTTATTTTAACTACAAATAATGAAAATTTGATGTTTAAAATATACAGATTCTAAAAAAATCTAATAAGTTTTCACATAAAATGACTATATTTGTCATGCATAAAGAGCAATTCAAAAAAAAAAGAGCAATTGATGATCAAGGTATAATATGCAAATAGTGTCAAAGAATAAAGTGTGTAAATTAAAAAACATATAGCGAATATGATATAAGATATATTCTTATAAAATGACATAATTTATTACTAGAAATCTATAACCACTATTTATTACCTATATAAAAAATGTAGGAAGTATCAACATACAAGAGCAAGAAAACATGGATATGGAAAAACATGCTCTTGATGAAGGGTGGCAATGGAAAAATCTGGATAGAAATATAAATAAAAGCATTGGGGTATCCACTAGTGGAAAAATAAGGAAGGGTTGCGCTAAAAAAGGCTCTTAGGGCTGCGCTTAGCCCTTCCAATAGCAGCCATTCACTTTTTAAGTAGGGTTGCGCTTTTAAAGCGCGGCCCTTCTAAGCAAAAAGGGTTGCAGCCTATGCGCCCTTCATACTATGAAGGGCTGCGCTTTTTTAACAAGCGCAACCCTTCTAAGCAAGAAGGGCTGCGCGTGTTTCAACTAGCGCAACCCTTCTAAGATAGAAATATAGATAAAAGCATTGGGGTATTATCGCCTAATGGGCATTGCTTATAACGACTTTTTATTTATGTGTCTTTCATGGCTCAACTTTAACTATAAATAAATATCATTTATTTGATCATTACAATACATTCATAAATTTGATTCGATCTTTTGAAATTATACATTGTGACTAATTTAGTAATAATTTACTTAAAACATTTACTATCTATAAATGAGTAAATTTTTTAATCAAATTAGTAAATAATTAGTGCAAGAATCCAATTATTACTTCTAAAACAAATTTTTTTATAATGAGAAACAAAGCAAACATTCTTACACACATTGGCCATAGCAACGTACTAGTATATTTATAATTAACTAAATACTACTAATTTCTGGATAAACAAATTTTGATGAATTAATTAACACATCTTTTCGTTTTTTTCAAAAGAAACACGCTATCCAATATTCCAATGCCAAACAAGTAGCAATCGAAAGACTGATAGTGCAAGTTACTCCATATATGATATATGTATCAATGCATTGATGGGAAATCTAAGGTAGTCTATCAATGTTGGTCATCTCCAATCCCAAAACTTTTTTTATCTCTTTTGCATATCAAATTTAGATAACTGTGTTTTCATCTTTTCTCCCACCCACAATAAGCATAACTTTGCTCTTTCTACACGTCCTTTTTATTGCTAAATTCTTTTCCAATCAAACAAGACAAACATGTCTTGAACAAACCAAAACATGTGAGTTCAATGTGATTAGGATCCAACACAAACATTAGGAAAATGTTTGTTGTGTGTAGTTTGTATTACAATCTTGGGTGTAAGTTTAATTTACTAGTACATCATAATTTATGGTATAACAATTTATGAACACTGTTTTTTTGTTAAGACAACTCAAATGATATAAAATAACTGACATAATGATATGAAATTTATGTAATTATTTGTATAGTTGTTAGTCTTTGTCATTATGCATGTAACACAATAAGTTATGATATAATATATCACATCGTCCAAAATCGTGCTCTATTACTTTAATCATTTATCTCTAAATACATACTAATATTATAATATAGATTATTAAAATTTAATATATTGAAATTATATATTTAGGTGAATATGGTTATGATTAACCGATAAACTATTAAGTGACGAAAATTCGATGTCTACCATCGTAGCAAAATAAAGTCAAAGATTGATAAGTTTGACAATTAAATTTACTCTGGACAAAATTGAGACATAGAGACTAGAGAGTATCGGTAAATAAATTAATCGTAAGATAATACTAAGGCTATGTTTGGCAATACTGGCTGAAATGAAGCTGGAACTGATAAGGTGATTTAACTGATTAGGTAGCAGATGAAACTGTTAAGGTGCTGAAATTGATAATTTAGCTGATTACATAACCTGTTTGGTAAAATTATGTATGACTGGTTGAAATATTTTTTTAGGCTTAAAAAGAAAAAAAAGAAAAATTCAGCATGCTATATTTTATTCCAACTCAATTTCAGTCAAATTTTGAACTTAAATTTTATTTAAATTCTTCCACCAAGCACCACTAATCATATGAAATAACTTAAAATTATAGCACCTTATTATCCAGTGGATATCCAGTAACCCGCTCCACCCTGTTTAAATAAAGGGTGAAAAACCGTAATAAACGGATGAAGACCGGGTGACGGATGAACAGGGTGACGGATCCGGTAGGATGCGGGTGACCATTTCCCACCCATCACCCGATCCACCACCCGGTTAAGCACCCGACCCATTATCCATCCGTTTAATTTTTTTGTTCAAACTCGTATTGTTGAAGTATTGTTGTCGAGACTTTATTATTGTGAAAACGACTTCCTAAAACTTGTATGGTGCGACGTCACCTTTTCTTTATGCTTAAAACATCGACATATTTATTTATGATTTTGGAAAGTTTAGGTGGAAATTGGGTACATTATTTTTTTAATAGCTATAATCTAAATTTGATATTTAGATTTTTCACCTGTTAATCACTCGACCCACCCGAATCACCCGGTTGTGATGGATGGATGGATTTCGGGTGATGAGTAAAGCGGGTGACGAATGGATGGATGAGAGTCAATCTAACCGGATGATGGATGCGGGTGATGGCTCACCCGACCCAAATCTCACCCGTTGCCATCTCTATTTCAGACAGAGTACGACATTTTGTCCTAAGCAATGAGTATATGGATTGTATATGATAAATCTAATAAACTATTTTTCCAACTAGCTTGCGTGGTCCGTTGAAATTCTTTGATTGTATATATTCTCCTAATGTGTATAATATCTCCCTCTGTTTTTTGTTTGTAATAGTACTGCGACATTTTGTCCTAAACAACATTATATCAACTTAATATAATAATAAACTATGATTAACTAACTTGCGTGTCCGCCAAAAAATAAGCAAATGAATAATGTAGATCCTCCTAGGTACTAGAAATCTTTTAAAAAAAAATTCCAGTTGTTTTAGAACTTTTTTTTTACCGAATATTTAAATTAAAAGATGGACTAGTCAAATTTTCTAAATTACCCAGTTGAGAGATGGTAGTTCAATAAAGTACCATCCCAAATTTCAGGATGTTACCTACAATTTGAATCATCATCCTAATAATATGTTAGGGCATATACTTCTAGACTTTTTAGCCTTATACCTAGGCCATAAGAAAGAACATATTTCTTACGTGAAAATTCTCTATTCAATCTCTCAAGAAAAATGCTAGCTAGCAAACATTTTAAGGTGACGTCCTTTTTAGCTATTGTTCTAATTTAGCTGACTAAAATGACGAGATTACTATGTTACCATCGATTGAAAAAATGGTGATAAATTTACGGTCTAATATGGTTTATTGGTAGGGGTGTAAGCGGACTACGAAAAGTCCATAGTCCAATTTAGTCCAGTCCAAACTTGTCGGACTGGACTGGACTGAAATTTTTTTGGACTGGACTCGGACTTAAATTTTCGAGTCCAAATATTTTTGGACTGGATTTGGACTCATCCCTTTGGAGTCCAATAAGTCCAGTCCAGTCTAAAAATATTTTTATATATAATATATATTTAATACATATATAATGTATATATTAAAAAAAACTGATACTATTTTTAAAATTTTGGAGTTTTCAACCTTCCGTCTCTAAATATTTCAACAGGCGCCAGACAATTTTACTTGGCGCCAGACTATTGCACTTAGCTTCATTTATTAAATAAGTAAATTATACTAGCAGTACTACAGTAGTAGGCTAGTAGCCGACTAATTCTATCTCACTTCACTCATCAGTCCTTACTACTCACTTCCTCTGACTCTTTATTTTCTTTCTACCTCGCTGTCTCGACTCTTGCATTCTCTATTTCTCCCTCAGATTAATTCTCAGTCTCTCTGCTTCCTCTCAACTTAGATCAAGATAAGCATCTAATTCAACTTTTTATTCATAGTATTTTACTTTAATTTAGGATTTCAATCTAATTTGTGGATATTGATAATTGAATCAGATGTCAAATGCTCAAGCATCTCAAAAAACATTGTGAATCATTGAATCTAAATCGGGAAAAAAGATATAATAATTTGAGTGGATTGGACTGGATTCGGACTCAAGAAAGAATTATCGGACTGGATTGGACTGGACTCAAAAAATATTTGGATCGGACTTGGACTCAATTTCTCGAGTCCAAAAAACTTTGGACTGGATTTGGATTTGGCAAAGTCCAATCCAGTCCAATCCACTTACACCCCTATTTATTGGTATAAATCTAATGTTATATCATAGAAAAAGAGTAATTTATGAGATAATTGTCTTGTGTACACTCTTTTTACAAGGTTGTTATTGTCAACATATACCAATTAATTCAATATATATACGATAATCCAATTCAAAGAAAAAACGTCATCTTTCAAGTATACACTATTAGTCTGATTTTTGTAGGAACTACCTATAACAACGAACTTGCAAAATAGATATAAAAAAAGAGATTCTTTGTTCCCGACCCTGCTTCATCTTAATTGTTATTTGAACAAGTATAACTTGTATCTTGGTCTGAGTAGGAAAGCATTTCTCTTCTACATGTCCATGAAGTTTTGAAAAATCCAAACATCTCAGAGATAGATAGAGAGGTAAGAATTTCTCGAACGAACTGCACTCCTTCGTATACGTCAGGAGTCCATTAATGAGAAAGGGTTAAGTGAACCCAACTACTACAATGATAAATACAAGCGCGATTAAAATTCCCGAAAAATAATACGTTTTTGTATTGATAAGACCATTCACTATTTCTTGAAACTCGATAAACAGATGAACCATATATATTAAGTCATACCGTTTAACAAGAGACCAACATCCTTTTGTAAGTTAGATTACTTGTCAAAATTCTAGTTAATTAGCATAAGTATAAAGCTTATAAGATCCTTATTTAGAGAACTTAATAAGGCTAATTTTGTAGTTCCAATATATACGGTCAACTTTGTAATTTAACCCCTTGGGGCTAAGTGGCAACTGGCAAACCTTGGGCCTGGAGTGCACTGAAGACTTAATTGTAGTTTGTCTTTGGCTTTACTATCATGTTTTGCGTTTATGCAAACAACGCAGGTCATCATTTGAAACAAAATGGAAGCACCATAGTATCCTCGATTTTTTTTTTTTTGAAATGGCAATCAGGTTGAGTTGGATTAATTTGAAGTTGATTTGATTTATATTTCAGAAATTCAGATCACTTATCCCTAATCCAAACCCGACCTGATTCTAATTTCAGGTTGAAAATCATAACCCAAACCCGACCTTACCGATTTCGAATTGATCCGAAACCAACCCAAATTGACCTGAAATGAAATTCAAATATACACACTAAGTTATGAAAGTATGATTAATGACTTGAAATGAAATTTAGGTGATTCAACAAATGGACTTGGCCCAATACAAATAAGAATAAAAAAAGATAGGTGGTATAAGATATGAAAGTCTAGGTTAATTTCAAGTTGACCCGACCTGAAAATAACCCGATTTCTAAATCAAGTTATTTGAGTTATTTTCAGGTTCAAAAAGTCAACCTGAACCTAACCCATTATATTTTCATGTCGGATTAGCTCAATCCATTTTTTATTGCACGTCGAAAATCTCAACCCAAACCCGGAATTTTCAGGCCGGGTTATCAAATTGGGTCTACTTTTGCCAGCCCTACCTTTTTTACCATTCTTTTTTGTTCAAAAAGAAAAAATTGAGGTAAGCTGATATGACTTTCATTACAAAATTACTAGTCTTATATGCACACTATGTATGCGAAAGCATATAAAATTCTTCCTATAGAAATAAGATAAGGTAATCTTTTTTTTTTTTGTTGTTGTTGTTTAATGACATGTTCATGTATACATATGAGGCAAACAATGTCGAAGATTTAGTATATGTCATGATTTTGACAAGATATGTTTAGACAAATGAGATATGCTACCACGATCCGATTCAGAGCTGATTGCTGTAATTGGCGTATCAACGCTCGACTCCAAGTTTTATATATGTTGCAATTTTTATCCAATGATGCAATATAACCTTCTCAAAACATGGAGAAACCACCCTACATTTGATAATACTTTACAGGAGGTGCTAAGACCACACGACAAAATCCTTCACTGAGATCTGGCCTATTTTAAACTAATTTCTTCATTCAATCAGCTGGCCAAGTAAAAAGAATACAACGCAAACATGTGAAGATCGGAACAAAGCCAACATAGTGGTTAGCACCAACATGGGAAGAATTGCATCATAGAAAAAGAAAGAAACACATATCAACACAGATTTCTATCATCCTTTCCTCCCGGTATAGAGTAGGTTGTAATGTTGGTTTCGCCATGTGCAATTTACCTTAAACTCTCAAAGATAAACCATCAATCGAGGCGGAGTACTTCAGACTGTGGCTTCAATGTTCCGCTAATTAAATATGGTGATATAACCATGCAAGCCATGAAGAGTGTGAACTGTAGAATGAAAACGAACAAAAGATCAATGATGAGCTAATTCTGTCACTAATTTAGTCCTATTCACTTCAACTGATTTAACTGAACTGGAAATTTTTTTATAAAAAATATATCTACTAACTGATATTATTTGTATGAACTAACTGAAATTATTTGTATTGATTAAAATCATTTTGTAGATTAGGAACTCATTTTTACCAAACTATATTTTTGATTAATTAGTTGAAGTGAACAAGGCCATAGCAGTAGATATGAGGAACATAGTGAAGAAAGAATCTAGCATACCACAAGAGGTAGGGTCAAGAAACTCCAAATCGGCCACAAAGCCCAGGTGAATCTGCAAAAGATCAACGTTTAGAGGGCAAGCACTTGGAGCACATATGCAAGAGCAATTTCAGGAACATGTCGAAAGTTGGTATTGTACTCACAGGCAAAAGGAAGTTAGGCCCAGCAGAGTAACCAATGGCAAGGCAGATGCACCAAGTATCTCCCAATTCTCATTTGATTTTCTGACACCCCACAATGACATGCTCGTATAAAAGAAATAAGCAGCACTCAAAACAGCACCTCCGAATCCTAGGTATAGAGGTATCCTGCAGGTTCAGAAAGCAAAAATAATCAGGTAGGTAGAGATTAGACAATATATTCAGCAGGGTAACACACACTATTATGCCGCAAATGACTTTGACAATTGATATAAATTTATAGAGTAAAACATTTCGGCCATCAGTATATGGAAAGAAATGCGTCAGGCAAACAGAGAATATAAGCATTGCGTAATTATTATTCCATGAAAGATGAAAATGCATGTTAGAGAAACCCAACTTGAAAAAGGATGTTCCACGCAACAAAGAGATGCATAAGAAGTGGTCCTGAAAGTAAATCAATGACTGGTCTCGCCATCTATCACCAAGCTACAGAGAAATGGCCAAGTGAAAAGCACATATGCTATGAAGGCAGCATGACCGACAACTGAAGCTCACAAGCATAGGCATCCCCTCAAAAAATATTTAACTAGTTCAGAGGCCAACTTTTACAGAGGACTAAAGATGTCATGTTACTTGGATGAGACTTTGATCTCTCATGTTACATAGTACTTGTGCTAAGCTTTTACACTAGTAAATCTTCCAACTTGTGTCTCTACATTCTCTCCCTCCCAGATGTCGCACAAACCCACCCACTAGGCCATTACCTCAGGTTCTCATGCCACATAAGCAGACCAAATTTGTATTAAGCCAGGCTTTTATTATGCAGTATGCAACATAGCCAGAATGAAGTCCAGTCCTTTACCATACTCAACACACTTATCTTCATCTTCGGTCATGTCACCTCGAAAGAGACATGTTCAGTTACATGATACGAGATCCAGGTACTTAGCAAACCAAAGTTGTTAAAGTAGTCTTCAGGTAAACCACTTTACCATGTATCACATACCAGTTTGGAAGTTCCAGAACATGGTATGCCCCTTTCCAGGAGGGGAGGGGGTGGGTATTAGTTGAAACTGTGCTTGACAAATCCCTAAAGCAAGGCCATCTTTTCAGTCAATTTTTCCCCTAAATTTCATTGTTTAGACAATGGATCCCACTGCAATTTCAACCATCAAGAATCTATGTTACTTGGACTCGAATACTTGCCGGACATGAGTGACCAAGTGTTCTGACTTAGCTATTATATGAAAATCAGATTCTTCATCTGGGTTACCACCTACTACTGACCTTCTGGAAAGCAGAAAGCCCCTATCCATGGTGTCAAAACAAGGCCGCATCGTATCGTATCGCCCGTGTCGTAAAGGTTTTCAAATCTACCGAACCGGTATTACCCGCAGCGTAAAGGTGTCAAAAACCCGCATTTCAGGCGGATTTCATGGATATTCCATGGTTTGAGCCGATATTCAGCGGTACGACAACAACATCATCCCCGTTCCCGCATCACCGTGACCATTACCACAACCGTGACTGAAACCGTATCTTCAAACTATGGCCCTATTCAATATTGGGCCAAGATGTGAGAGATGAATATTCATCTCTCGGATTGTAGTAGGCTTAATTCCATGACTATTTTATGTATACAGACCCTATTTCACCAAAAAAAAAAAATGTGGGGCCATGACAAAGAAAATACCCTTCATAATTTGAGGGAACACCCTGGAGCTAAGAAAGCACGGCAGCTCATTCCTCTAAATCTCTGCAACAAGAAATGATTCCATTTTATCTATTAGGTTAGAAAATTTGCATTCCTAATTTGGGAGCTAAGGAAGAGAAGAAATCAGTGTCTCTTGAAAAGCCTGCATGGTGGAACACAGCAGATGGCAGAAAACCAAATGCAAGTTAGAACAGGGTGAGTTGACCAGGTGAGTTTACCATCTGAGAGATGTCTTGAGTATGAAACACCAAACTAAATTCTGATGCTTATGAACCACTTTGAGATTAAAAGTGAAACTATGTGCTTGTTTAGAACAATATAGGAGGTAATTTTACCTAGGAAGTTAGCTTTCACATGAAATTGTATTTCCTAGGAAATGCATAATCTTGTTCCCATGAGAATTTACACTGACCTAGGCTCAGGTAAGTAAATTCATCCACTTTGTGAGAAGTATAAATTCCTACAAAGTTCTAATTTCCATATTTTGCCAACCAAAAACAACACCTTCTTTAACTTCCTAGGAAATTTCGATTCTTTGGTTCACCAAACAACACCTATATATCCACAATCTAGATGTTAGGGTACCCCCGTGTTCTTTTTCTAGGATTTATATGTTATTGAACAGTATGGTCATCAATAACACAGGTGAGTCTAAGCACCAATTAACACGACACATTTCAGATACCTGTATCACTGATGCATGACTAGGCCCTCCCTCTAATCTTTTGCCTTTAGTTTGCTTGGGAATTTGCTAATAATGAACTAAGAAAAGGGTTTGGAACACTTAAAAAAGAATCTCTCTTGTATAGCACTATAGAAATTTCGACTTCCGAACCTTGTTCCATCATCACGAACCTAAGATAAACAAAGGAATGAACTGAGAAAACATGCAGGAATAAGATCCAAGAATTAGCACTAGATCTCAGTTGAGAAAGATTGAAGAAAAGGAACCACCAGGCAGTCACAAAGACAAGAAGTAGGATGGAAGGTTGTATACCCAACCCTTTGCCTCACGTAGCCTGGGGTCAAGACCTTAATGTAGCTACCAGCTTCTTCCCCTACAAATCTCTAGAAGGAGATGTGATAAAGCATTGAAACTTGATGAAGCAACCATTATTATTGCCAATGGTCAAGTGGAAAAGTAGCAAAAATAGGGACTTCAGAAGATAGGATCCATGCTTGGTCAATCTCCATTTAGTTTTGCAAGCTCACTAAACCGCCCAAGAAAGAAATATGACTTTACATAAATAAACCAAATTCCATCATATTCCAATACTCTCACTTGGAACCTCAGTTCCTTCCAAAAAATCAACAATGAGAAAAAGGAAAAAAGAACCCGGAGTCCACAACTCTTACCTCGGAAATAAAAGAACCAGTCAACATCACTCTAACTAGATTTGCTTGAAATCTAGCCTCATTTGTTTCTCCTTATCAAAGAGACTATTAACAACTACTGGAACTGATAGAGATATTTTCTGAAGCAATATGTATTCAAGACTTAAGAGTGAGACACAGTCATGATCCCAGATTTAGCAAAAGTTAGTTTTCCACCACTTTGCAGTTTGATATGCAGCAGTTTACATCATCTAGAAACTCTAAGTTGTTGGTCAAGACACATAGGTCCCATGTTTGAGAGCAGAAGGCCATAAAAAAAGCATAGACAACGGTTCTCTTTCTACATGAAGTAAATTATATACAAAAGAACCTTTATATTGTCATGTACCTCAGACCATCGCGCAACTCACCTTCACATACATTTAACATACATCAACAACAAATATAGTTAAATACTTATATTTCCTTGTCTTCCTTTATTTGCAATAGGGTAGGTGCAGACATGCAGTTCCTTCCATTGCATTCAATTTCATATTTACATCATTACATGGCAATTTTGATGATAAAATACCCTATGGCTCTATCAACTAACTATGGTGAAAGCAGGCCTGATAAACACAGCTAGACTGTCTTGGAGTATCACCCCAGAAACTGGGTGGTACATAAAACCGCTCAAAACAGTTTTGGCATGCACCATATACCATCCACATATACAGGGTAGACATCGTGAAATCTGACAAGAACCTATTGCATGTTTACTCTATGTATACATTGTAAAAATCATGGCAATACATTAGATTCACTGAGTAATATTACATCCACGAAACCTCAACCTTACTCTTTCTCACTGTATTCTCCTTTTCTAATTCTATAAACAAGAATAAATGATAGTTATCCATGACGATATTTTTATACTAGAAACGGTCCTAGTCAATGCTCAAAAGTCACACTAAAGACATCTTGTGTATTAGAAGCAATCAAAGCATCTCCCAAAACCTTGATCACATGACAGCTGTGAGAAATACCAAATATGGAGCTTTTATATCTACAAGTAAAAGCCAAATCCATAACATACTTTTGAAGCCAAGAGGCTCAAAAGTAAAGTGAGTTACATTATATCATATAATAACCTAAATTAAAGTCAATCAAGATTCAAGAGTATAAGCAACTCCACAATCCAACAGCAAAGCATAAACATCGAAAATCGACAATTACAAGCAAGAATCAAAGAATTGAAGCATGAGATCTCAGGCAAACAATTACCTTCTAATCCGGTCATCGTGCCAAAGGAGATAGATAAGATTTGAATGCCAATCACCAAAAATTATGATAAACACTGCTGAACCAATCCAAAGAACATTCTCCAAAATCTCAATCCATGTCTTAGCTCTCGGAATCGAAGGAGGCGGAGGCATTGGTTTCGAGGACGCATCATCTTCAAGATCTTCCCCACCGGAGGCATAACCCCAGCTATGCCTCTGCCTCATAAAATTAGCCCCAACAGGGGTCCCAACAGGTGTTCCACCAGACATGATTTACACAGCTAAAATTAAGAGTTCAAAAACAGCAACAACACCCACCAAAAAAAAATTGCTCTGAATCCTACAAGAATCAATCTCTTCCAATAAAACTTACTCTAAACTTCTAAAGTATACTTCTACTCAAATCAATCCTACTGCTCAACTACTTCCAAGAACAATTCTCTACCTAACAAGTTTAGGTAAGACTAAACAAACAATAAAATTGAAGTGTATTGAATCAAAGGGCAAAAATCACAAAAAGTTTCTCCCTTTTACACGAAATTAACTGTATGAAAAATTAAACTATTAAACAAAATCCATCAACAATAACTTTGCTTCATTACCTCCAAAAAGGAAATCCCATGTGGTAAACTGAATTCCCAACAAAACCCATGTCATAAAACAACCAATTGAGAAAAACCCAGAAATCTTCAACACCAAAAAACTCAGCAACTTTGAGATTAAACCCTCAAAATTAACAACCCACCAAATTTTTACAGCTCAAATTAAGAAACCCAGTTGTAGATTTGTGTTCTAAGAAAACCCAATTGCTGGTTTTCTCTGGCTCTTTGATTTCAGTCATTAACGGAAGCCAACTGACAGCACTGGGACAACTGTTATTTAGAGTAGGAGAGAGAAAGTTGAAGTCTTTCTTCTCTCACAACTCACAAGTGAAAAGGGGTATTGAAGGTGACTGAATTGTTTTTTTGTTGCGCCGTTTACCTAAAGAAGATATAAATTGGGAGATTCGTTTCGTGTAGTTTAGGAAGAATGTTAGACAAATTGGGACTTGGAAGTTTTTGGTGCAATTTCAGAGTTGTTGGGATATAATACATCACACATTGACGTAAATCGTAATCTAACTCTTATTAGATTTTTTTGGGAGAAAAAGACACAAAGTAAATATAGAGTACTAGATATTAGTATTATATTTTCTCAATTTAAATCGCTTTGACGTTTATATTGAATATTTATTTTATCAATATATAGAAAATAAAAGTAATCATAGACAGAGTAATATGTTATTGGATTTATTATGTGTAAATTAGAGGTGATCAACAATGATCCAACCCGTGCACTCCAAATATATCGGGAAAAGAATTTGATCCGACTTGATTTTGGTATAAAAGGGCCTTGAACAACTCAAATTAAAAAATTCGGCTAGAATTTGACATATTTGAAATTGTGGGTTTTGGTACACAAATATTGACCCGATCATATGCTTTGCTCGAGGATTTCTCACCAAATAGGTTTCTTTTTTTTTTTTTTTTGCGAAAGACCAGCTTGGCAAGCCTCGTGATAACTTCTATTATACTAGCCTCGTATGCACGCGATGTGTGCTTTAATTTCAAAACTTTTTATCTATTATATACTACATCCGTATTATATTAATTTATGATTGGACTTAAAATGTGAAAAGACTATAGATAGATGAAATTAGATACTCATTCATTTGCTAATGTACAAATCTAACGAAGGTGGTAAGTTATTTCTAATATTAATATTTTGTAAATGAATTTTGAGCAAAACAAAAATAATGAGTTGGGTTGACTGAATTAAATAGTATCAAAGGTAGTGAATGTTTCGGACTTTTCAGACTAACATCCTATATACCATCTTCTCTTTTTTTTATTAAAAGGTCAAGATATTTTATCCATTTAATTTTTTGATTGAAGTATTTGATATATAAATATACCATTTTTAATTTGTTTAGAATGACAAGTTGAAATGTGATAGAGTTCTTAAATTGTTTTCTTTTGTAATTTGTTCATTCCATTAATTAGATCATTCAGGATAATTTTTTATTTTCAGATGGGGCATCGTCTTCCGATCCTCCCCCTTTCCTTATGGCTTATATAATAGAGATACAAATTGGTTAACATATTATTAGGTGAATGGAACATGTTCTATAATTAAATTTTTATTTAAACTTATATACTCTCTTCATTTTTATCTTATTTATAGCACTTTGAATTTACATGAATCATGTATTCATTTTAATAATTTATCTTTACTTATATATGAAACATATATTATTGAATGTTTTTTTTTTTGGAGAGAAACTCGAAGAGGGAGGAAACATCTAAGCAATTGATTATATTACTAATATATGAAGCAATTGTACTTAGTCTATTTCCTTTCCATTTCACTCAATATTTTTTTTATATAATGAAGAACCTAATTATAGTGTAGATCCCAAGAATATTTTGAGGGATGGAACCTAGGTTCTCTCTTGACAGGTTGCTAAGTCATGCAAGGCTATATATTCTCCACATCTTATGACAATAGACTTAAACTAAATTAGGCTAGAGCATGTGATCTTTGTTAATTATTATTAGTACTAAATTAGGCATAGACTTTTGGGTATGTAAGAGCGCAATAGGGAGTGTATGGTCACAATTGTTTAACTTTTTAATGTATTTGTAGTCATGTTTGATGATTGCATACATGATGCATGTTCATGTACAATCCTTTGCTGGAATACTAATGCTTGTTTTGTTGGAATCAAGCATAAGCCATATGATGGCCATTAATGCAAGGAGTTTTTTCTAAATAAAACTTATATTCATCTTATGCATATATATAATATAACATTGTGTTTGGGTCAGTTGTACTTGTAAATGCGACTACAAAGGAATATATAAATATCATTATGCAAAATTTCACTAATTGTGGCGGATGTCAATTGGTTTAAAGCATAGATAGCTAACTAGTTCTATATTTTATCAAATCATCTATACAAATATATTAAAAAGCGTGCGGAAGAAAGTCTATGTGCCACGTGACACTCTTCTTAAATTTCAAATGCAAATGCTTTATGTGCATGTGTACTCCTCACTTTTTTAAAAAAATTGTAAGTGTAAGGTATCGAACACGTGACCTTTGAAATGAAAAATAAGAGCTTAACCATCAATACACTATGATTTTGTTGTTTAATATTCCAAATAAAATGTAATAAAACCTTATAATTGTAGTTAACTAAAAAGACTTAACAATTTTGGAATATACTTTTTGATCAATTTAATGTAAAATAATGAGAAAAAGTAAAAAAGTAGTATTTTTGGGTGGAAAAAGAGAAGAGCAAATATAAAATATAACTTTATGGTGAGCCAAGTACCCCAAATAAGAAAAATATAGCAATTAAAAAGAAACAATCACTTAAGGAAAATGTAGCAATTAAAAAAAATGGAGTAAGTACATCTTTAAGATTCTTATTACGTAACTTACAAGAGAATATTGATGTCATATTCTCTTACCACAATTCCTTTTAAGGTATTGCTTTCAAACTCAAAACTTTCAATTTTTCTACTTATCACGTCGTGACATGAATTTTTCAATTTCTCAATAGACAAAAAATACGAAAAATAGCAAAATAAATTATGAAATAAAAGATAATAACATATTTGTTTGTTGCAACTGACCTGAGGCATCGTCCGGAAAAAAAAACTAGTTAAACAAGTCTATAAGTTGTTGTTTATTAATACATCCTTTAAGGCTTGCCTCTTCTTACCTTAATCTCTATTTTATATGTCAAGAGGGATAGTACACCAAAAAAAATAGAAAAAAGAAAAAAAAGAGAGTACTACTTACTTTAATTGAAAAATAAAAAAAGTGAAAATAGAAAAAGGGACTACCTAATTAATTGAAAAAGATTAAAAAAAATTACAAAAATAAAACCGTCAACAATTCAAAAATCCCTAAATATTATATATAATTAACTATTAATTTAATTTTCTACATCCCCTAAAATAATAATTTTCTACGTATTTTCTTGTGCATATAAAACTATTCTCCATTATTATAACGCAATGTCTATGAGTTTAATCAAACACTTATCATCATATTAAAATAAAATAAACCTCTAAACATATGATTGAAATATTTGCCTAAAGCAAAAGCTTTCAATCTGTTACATAACGATTGGATCTTGGTCACTGTCCGTTCAAATGACATGTGTGCTCCCTCCCTCTAAAATCTATACAAATATATTAAAAGATGTGCATAACAACATTTATACGTCACGTGGCATCCTCCTTTTGCCATTAAAATTTTGTCACGTGCCTATTAATCAACAGTAAGTCAGGTGATCATTATTTAAAAAAATATATATACTAGAACTTGGGCTTGAACCTCGTAAGGATTTCCGAAGACTCACCATCTCATCTAACATCTTTTAGTGATTCACATTTCTACAAAATTATAAATATGTGTTGTAATTAGTAATGTGGCAACAACCATAAAGTTTATTTTTGTTTCTTGCGGTCATCCCCTGGCTCCATCCCCCCTTTCGAAATTCACCATGAATGTGCTTTTATGCGCCATGTGGAACATTTCCTCTTGCACTAGAATTTTATCGTGTGTGCAATGAACCAACAATAGTTTGGTCATCATAATTTTTGGAAAAAATATAATGATATCTTAAATCGACCTGATGACCTTTAATAAGTATTAAGATACATTTATTACTACACCAAATGATATATGGTGTAATTATTTTAAAATTAAATTACTAATAGATAAAAAATATAAGTACTCAAGACATAGCCCGGACTTAAAAACTAATTAGAAATTCCTGTAGCTCGTAACTAACCATAATTTATTTAGCCAATCAAGTTTGCGCCCTTCTGGATCTAACTTGAACTCTTCTAGTTGTTTTATTATCTTTCAAATTATACCTGAAAAAATACTCATACTCTTATCTTTATACAACCTCACCAAAAATTCCTTGTTTGCACTTAAATAGTGATCCGTAAAAGGATTCCATAACATGGCCATAATATCCTAATAATAGGATACCTAACTAACCCAATACTCCTTTTTCACCCATAACCAAGCTAAGGTAGTCAAAATCGCGATTCTACTCTAAATCAGAAGGGTCTCTTATAATCGGATCGTAAAGTCGTAAGATTTTACGATTTTTGCAGGAATAAGATTCTATGATCAAATATGTAAATTAATTATCTATTTTTACATTCAATCTTAATTAGCCAAAATGATAATCATATGAGATAAGAAATGATGCCATCAAGGGAATAGAAGAGGTATACAAAACACATATTTCTAAAAATCAAAAGCAAATGAAATCATTCAATAAACATATTGCACCAAGAAGAATCGAAGAAGATAAAGAAATATGTGCATGCGTGCGAGATGTGAGGGCGGAAATATGGCAAATAGTGCTTGAAAC
Source organism: Beta vulgaris subsp. vulgaris (assembly GCF_026745355.1). Classification (NCBI taxonomy): domain Eukaryota; kingdom Viridiplantae; phylum Streptophyta; class Magnoliopsida; order Caryophyllales; family Amaranthaceae; genus Beta; species Beta vulgaris. Next base: position 56,654,224 of record NC_079209.1, read on the forward strand.
AAATAATCTTATTGGCCTGATCCGGCCATTTATTTTAATATCTAAAAATAAACATCAGATCAATAAACGAGGTAAATGCAGAATCATTAAAATTGGTAATAAATCGCGATTTTATTGATTCTACTGATCTTGAATGATTCTATATCCGATTTTCTTCAATTGCGATTCTATGAACGATTCAAATCGTTTAGCCCAATATAAATCGTAGAATCGTGCGATTTAATGACTTAAATCGCGATTTGGGTAACCTTGCCCACAGGCCGCAACATCGGTCCTTGCTGTTTCACTTGATATAAACATTTCATGAAAACACACAAACATGAAACACCCATCTAAAATCCCTAAATCTGCAATGTAATTACGTACTTAAGTTTCAAGAATCGTAATATTGCTCCAATCTTCTTTACATATATCAAAAAAGAAGCAATTTTTTTGTAGCGTAAACCATCATCATTTACATGATCAAATGCAACGAATGACAGCCCACGACCACTGATCCTTTATAGTTCCTTATAATGGAATTAAAATTCTTATCTTGGAGATAAAAGTAAGGTTGATTATACATTGCCCAAGACCCATATCTAATATCTTGCTGTAAATTCTAACTTTGTTTGCATTCTTCTTTGTATATAGATCAACAACCTTATACTCATCGTTTACATGATCATATCCTATCCCACTAAAAATTGTAATCAAGAGTATTAAGAGGAAAAGATCCTGGGATTTCATCATAATAAACATGGGTAAATGGATTTGAAGATTCAAACTCCAATAAATAAAACATATATCTCTCCCTAGGGAGTTAAAAAAAATTTAGAAATTGCATAGTTTAGGGTTTGATCCCGTAACCTCAAGTACATAAACTAATTTCTTAACCATTGGACTAAATTGTATTTAGCGTTATTATCATAAAGTATTATATCAATAAATGAAATTATTTCTTATCCGAAACATCGTCCGGACCTAATAACTAGTTAAACTATTAAAAGTCACACTAATGATACTCATGATATACTTCAAGGGTTGTTACTGTTTATTGAAAGCACCTTAAATTAATAAATGATTAACGAGTCGTTTCGTGACATCAAGAAATCAACTTTCAAACGGGTGGAAAATCTTACCAAAATCGCTAACTTTGTGTGAAATGCAGGTAGAGTTGTTGGATCATATCAATATTTGCCACCTCTATTTTACATTAAACAAATGGAATGTAAACAATTCTCTGTATATCAGACCATTAACAGTAGGTCTTGCACTCTTGTATATATAAATCGGGTATTTAGTAATTAGTATACAACATGCTTATTCATTCAAACCAAATCACATAAAAGTCAGCCATCTCAATGACTAAATCCTAATAATTTAACTTTTCAAAAAAAAAAAAGGTAAGGAGAGAGTGATTAGATTAACTAAATAGCCACAACACGACTATTTTGACGTATTTGTGCTGAGCGAGCTCTAACCATGTTGCATTGTACCAATTTTTGTAATAACTTCGCTTGACCTCCCTATCACTTCGTTCCTAGCTTTATTACAATCTTACTAGTAAACATAAGTTTGCTACGCTTAAGTGGAGAGATACCTCCCCCTATATTTGCTATGAAATTTGGAAAGATAGAAATGAATGTGTGTTTATGAATTCCACTCCCATGTCTCCCCGCCAAATTAAATAATTTTCCGAGCCACTCGTTGTGCTATAGACTTTGCGAAAGCTTGCATAAAAAAACCCTAGTGTCAATCCGGGTATGGGTCATGATACTCCTATGTTTGCTAACTATCTATGGGATTTTGTTGTTCATGTGGATGCCTCTTTCTTAAATATTCAAACATGTATGGGCTGGGGGGTTCTCTTGCACTCACAAGGGCACCTGGATGTGGGGGTTTATCAAAAAAAGTTATGCTATTGATGCCATTGCTGCTGAACTTCTCGCTATTCAAGAGGAGTTTATAATGGTGAAAAGCACTCATGCAAGGAAGGGGGTGGTGTTTTCGAACTGTAGGAATGCAGTCCAACTTATCCTTTGCGAGACTAATAATGAAAAATTTCATTTTGTTGTCAACATTTGCAGGGGGTTGATGAAGGAGCTCCATGATGTCAAGCTTCAGTACTGCGAGAGGAAATGTAATCATTTGGCATATGGATTATAATTAGCCAAGATAGGTAGAACTACGGATATGGTTTGTAATGTAGCGAGGGTTTTCCCTATACCCCTAGTTATTGTAGAACTCAAGCCTTGTTTGGTTGACAAAACAAATCATGGAAAGTGCAAATTCCTAGGAAGTAGAAGTATATGAAGTTGTTTGGTTGGCAAAACCATGGGAATTTGCACTTCCTAGGAAGTTCTACTTCCTCCAAAATGGAGGAAGTTCTACTTCCTCCAAAATGGAGGAAGTTACTTACCTAAGTCCCCCCAGGTAAGTAGAGCTTCCCATAGGAAGTTCTACTTCCCATTGTCAACCAAACACAATTTTACACTTCCTAGGAACTTCAAATACATGGAAAGAATAACTTATATTGAGGATTGTAATGAACTATTCTAGGTTAAGTTATGATGCTTTGTTTACCAAAAAAATATTATTCACAGCACCTGAATCTTAACCACTAGGCCAAAACATCCTTGATAAATAATTGATCTTATTGACTAGTTATCAATATAAAGAAAGACAAACTTAAAACCACCCTACCATCACAACTTACTGTAAAACAACAATACATCACTTAGTTCTTCTCGCAGTTGTTGCTCCACATCCTATTTTAATTTGTTGACCATGGAAGCTAAGTAAGCTTCCATGGAATATACAAGCATCACTGATAAATATATTACCTTTAAGAAACTTCACTCTTGTAACCCTTTTATTTTTTAAATTGTAGAATAGTAAGTCAGCAGCACCAGTTCTTTTATCAACTCTCGTGATTAAAATTTCCTTTTTCGCAGTTCCATGGTAACCTATAGGGCAAAGCTTCATATTGTTATCAACAAACGAATCCGAAACTCCAAAGAGTTTCACCCAAGATTCTTTGACGCCGTATTCCTTCATCACCCACACATCAAAAGTTTTATGATTGAGATTTTGAGTCGATAGACACAAACAACTGTCTAAAACACTTAATTGCAACTCATCATCTTTATCGTGTCGATAGTGATCAAACAACAAATCAGCAAAATGGGTGCCAGTTTTTTGACGATACTCCGGCAATGGCACGTCTTTCATCCACTTCTCAGTTTCTAGATCAAAACAACCAATTCGATACTCGTTATCGGAACAACTAAACTTCCAATGGAGTAGATGATTATTTATAAGAACCCCTTTTTGATGGAATTCCAATGAATCTTTAGGACATGGTGTACTAATAACACGTCTCCAATTACCATTATTCAAACTATAAACAAAAACATCCCTTATTATATGCCCATCAATATAACCCTCATAATCCAAAACACTTACCATCTTGTAATCATTGTCAAAAGAATCAAACCCGAATCCAAAATTCACAGAGATAAACTTATTAATGTTTTGGAGAAAATGATCGTAATGCGGGATCACACGTAATAAGCCGATGCATGGGTTGAGCAACATAATACGAGACGATGGTGTGGTGGTGGTACGTGAGATGTTAATGATGCAAAGCAATCCATTACAAGAACCAACCATGAGAGTATTACGATGATAAACCGCCTGCAAGATGTCAACCAACCCAGGATTGTACAAATTGGTGGATGGGTTAAGAGTAAAACATGGTGATTTTGGTGAGTTCATGTCAATGCAAATAAGGTCTATGTTATTTATCAGGATGATAAACCGATTTGAATGGTTGGAAAGACCCTGGTGGAGATGAAGATTGATGAATTCATGACATGAAATTTGGGTTTTGAAAGATTTGGAAACGCATTTGAAGCGAAGTAGGGATTTTACGGGTAATTTAGGGAGTATTTCTGTGAGAATTATATCAGATGGAAGTGTAGCCATGGGAGTTTCTTTGAGCAATTTAAATTTCTTTGTGTGCGAACATAGGATTTTTAGGGTTTGCAGTTCTTTATGGCTTTCGTTGGCAGGTTAAATAGGGTTGGCTAGTTAATTCAGCATTCTTTTTAGTTGACCTAAAATGTATTAGTAAGAGCATAGGCGGGCCCGCTCTTCCTTTGGCTTTAGGGTGCTAATTGCTAAATGAGTGAGCTGAGACTCGAGAGTATACATGGGCCATGGCATTGATGGCAAATGGGTCTTGCTTGTCGGGTATGGGTCAAGTCAATTTTGGGACTTCTTAACTTTGTATCAGGAAATGGTATGTTTTGTTGGGATTTGTGCAATAGGGTCAGATCAGGTAAGCTCGAGTCAGGTATGTTTCAGGTGAAGATAATATTTAAATTAGATATATTATTAAAAATAAAATAATAGTAAAAATATGATATTTTGAGGAGCTCTTGAGAGTTGTCGTTGAATTTAGGGAGTAAAGTGATTGGGGACTGACGGGATTAGTCCCCATTCACTTTTTTTTCCCCAATCACTGACGAGACGAGTGGTGAATTATGAAGATGATATGATAGGAACTTGGGAAGTCATGACTTGCATACGGATTTTGATCATATATAATGAACTTGATGGAAAGCTTTACTATTATGGTTCCGACTTCTAGTAGTGGTGTTATTGAGTTTGGGTGGTTTGTAAATCATACGAACTTGGTTCAATCAAAGCTCGGCTCGAGAGGACTCAACTCAAGTTCGAAATTGGCTCGAGACCTTAACGAGTCGAGCCTGGTCGAGCCTCCATAAGTTCGGCTCGAAAGTTTGTGAGCAAGCTTGAACATATTTTTGACAGTTTTTAGGTAAAGTAGTAATATCCAACATTGATAGAGAAAATAGACGAAAACCTTATTTTCCCTATAAAATCTACTATTAGAAAGCATGTATTTATATAGTGGCTATTTTATAATGTCACCTGTGTGTATACTAGTTGTTGGATAGCGCGCGGTGCGCGCCGCCCCCAATGTGGGAAATTTCGAAAATCAAAACAATGTGTTGCGAAAATCGAAAAGGAAAAAAGAACCCGGAGTCCACAACTCTTTCCTCGGAAATAAAAGTTACAGCTTAATTTACTGTTTGCGCCATTCAAGAAGTCTTAGCATAATAAGTTTAGTACAAGTCGGGAAGGGGATAAAATACATTCAATTCCATAATAGCTACGTGAGTCTTCTCTTGCACGCTTTGCCATCTCATCAGCGGGGGTGTTGGCTTCTCTTTTTCCATGCACGAGCTGACTTCCATCCTGCTCTAGGAACATCTTGCACTAATTAATCAAAAGCTGATATTGGTAGAGAAGCTATATATGCTACATCAACTTGGCTAAGAAGGACAAGATTAAGGTAATTTCTTAATTGAATCTGTTTTTTGTGTTGAATTCGGGTAAAGTCATCTTGGAATGAAAATATTGTATTGTGCATATTATTTGCTTAGCATAAACATGTGAAAACAGCTTAAATTGAAATTTATGTGGCTCTCTTTGAAGTACATTACTTCAGCCAATCACCATAACAACCCTATAAACTCACCACCTAAAACTATTACCTTTTGATTAATTAGTGTACGCAGTCTTGATGATCTCAAAGTTGGAAACACCAGCTTGGTAGAAGTTAAAAAGCCGATAGAAACTGGTGTTTCCAACTTTGAGATCATCAAGACTGCGTACACTGAGTTTATAGGGTTGTTATGGTAATTGGCTGAAGTAATGTACTTCAAAGTAAGCCGCATAAATTTCAATCTAAGCTGTTTTCACATATTTATCCTAAGCAAATAATAAGCATAATACAATATTTTCATTCCAAGATGACATTTGACCGAATTCAACACAAAAAACAGAGTCAATCAAGAAATATATACCTTAATCTTGTCCTTCTTAGCCGGAGTTGATGTAGCATATATAGCTTCAGGTATATACTGGAAAGAGATTATTTACTTGCAGATTCATGTATATACTGAAAAGAGATTTGATTCGAACACAATAAATATAAATAAAGACAAACAAAAACCACCCTATTAACACAATTATTGTAAAACAACAATCTGTCACTTACTTTTATATTGACATTGTTGCTCTAGTTCCCAATTTTCTGACCACCAGGAAGACTAACTAAGCTTCCATGACATGTACAAACATCAGTTGTAAAAAAACATCCACCAAGCTTGAGGCTTTTATCGTGAACATTGTAAGATAACAAACGAACAACATTAATACTTTTATTAAGTCTGATGATGAAAATTTCATCTTTCGCAGCTCCACAGTAACCTAGATAGCAAAGCTTCCAATCCTTACCAATAAACAAATCCGAAATTCCAAAGAGTTTCACCCAAGATTCTTTGACGCCGTATTTCTTCATCATCCACACATCTAGTATTTCATCATTGAGATTTTCAGTCAATAGACACAAACAACTGTCTAGGACTCCTAAGTGCAACTCGGTGCTTGTTTTTTGACGATACTCCGGCACTGGTACATCTTTCACCCACTTCTCAGATTCGAGATCGAAACAACCAATTCGATACTCGTTATTTGAACAAATAAAGTTCCAATGAAGTAGATGATTGTTTATAAGAACCCCATTTTGACGATTATGTTCCAATGAACCATTAGGAGATGGTGCACTAAGTGCGAGTCTCCAAGTCCAAGACTTATTAGTATTATTCAAGCTATAAACTAAAACATCCCTCGTTAAAAAATCACCTTCCATATAATCCAAAATACATACTATCTTATAATTATTGTCTAAAGAATCAAACCCGAACCCAAAATTCACAGAATTTACAGAAATAAGCGTACCATAGTATTTGGGTGCTGGTTCGCTATGCGGGATCATAAGAGATATGCCGGTGCATGGGTTAACTAACGTAAACAAGGGAAATAATGTGTTACTCAAAGGCTTGAAGATGCAAAGCAATCCATTACAAGACCCAATACAAATAGGGGAATCGGAATCATAACAAGGCTGCCCATAATAATCGGTGCACGGGTGAGCGGTGAGCGGACGTGATTTTGGTGAGTCCATAACCATGCAAAGAAGATTATGGTGATTGATGAGGATAAGCAACCGATTTGAATTGTTTGACAGACCGTGTTGAAGATGAAGGTTGATGAATTCGGGACATGAAATTTGGGTTTTGAATGATTTGGAAACGCATTTGAAGCGAAGTAGGGATCTTGCAGGAAGTTTAGGGAGTATTTCTCTCACAATGATATCATATGGAAGTGTAGCCATGGATTTTTTCAGTAAATTTGTTGATCTGCGAATATAGGGTTTTTAGGGTTATGGCATTTTTTTTGTTGGTAGGTTAAATAGGGTTGGCTAGTTCATTGAGTATTTTTTTTTTTTTAGGAATTCAGTATACTCAATTCTTTTAGTTGCCTAATTTTTTTTTTTTTTTTTTCTGAAAAGGCATAAAATTTATTAGTGAGAGGCATGCGTGCTCTTGATTGGGCTTTCGGCTGCTAAGTGGGTCGAGAGCATTGTAGTTAAAATCTCGATTTGCTCTTACGATCTTACGATTTCACGATTCGAAAGGATTTTATCGATCCCGATCCTACGTAGAATTTTAATTTTGGATGATCTTTGGATCCTACCCAACCACAAAAAATCACATGGTAGGATCTTAATACGATTCTACGAACCTACGACTCTATGATCCGATCCTAACGTAAGCAAATCATAAAGTAATTTACCATATTATATATCTCCTATTACATTTTGGTTGCATGTTACTTCAATCTTATAGTATTGAAAAACTACCATCATTTGTTAATGAAATAAGTCATTATTAATTTGTGTAAATTTTTAATATGAGTTTCTGACCATATTCTTGCATAATTATCTCTATTTTACGGAATTGTAGGATCTTACAATCCTACGATTCGATCCCACCAATTCAATCTACCCCTGGCAATTATCTCCTTGCACACCCTCATCTACCCCCTGGGCCCTGACAATTGGGTCAAATCGGGTAAGCTCGAGTCAGTTATGTTTTAGGTCAAGATAATTAATATTTAAATTAGATATATTATTAAACATAAAATAAGAGCAAAAATATGATCTTTTAAGGAGCTCCTGAGATTTGTCGTTGAATTTAGGGAGTAAAGTGATTGGGGACTGAAAAAAAAGTGATCGGGGACTAATCTCGTCAGCATAGCTAGGAAAAAAAAGGAGGTGACGTCGGTCCAAGAAGTGTTGTTGAGCAGTGTGGCGGAGAGAGAATTTTTTTTTGGACAGAGGTTGAGAAGAGTGGTGAATTATGAAGATGATATGATGGGAAGTCATGACTTGCATATGGATTTTGATCATATATAATGAAGTTGATGGAAAGCCATACTAGTATGGTTGCGACTGCGAGTAGTGGTGTTAATGAGCTTGGGTGGTTCCTAAATTATACGAACTCGGTTAAATTAAAGCTCGAATTGTGAAGGATCAACTCGAATTCGGGATTGACTCGAGACCTTAATGAGTCGAGCCTAAGCCTCCATAAGTTCGGCTCGAAAATTCGTGAGCAAGCTCGAACATATTTGTTGGAACACAAGGTGACACTCAAGAAGGGGGGGTTGAATTGAGTGGTGAAATCTAATCGATTTTCGCAAAATCTCTTTTATGGCTCAGTGCCTGGCACTGTGCCAAACACTCGTAAATCGCTGATTTGAGTTTTTGCGAATAATAAACTAATATGTGAGATTTGATACGAAAACACAGGATATAACGTGGTTCAATCTCACCTCTGAGATCTACGTCCACACGAAACAAAACTCTTTATTTCTTTGAACCTTAAAATATCAAACTCTTGATACAATAAGATTCCCTCACTACTAACCCTAGTAGTGCTAACCAACCCTTAACTCTAAGAGTTGAAACTCTCTATAATAGTGAAATTACAGAAAGAAAGAATCCTCAATCGTGTGCTTCTTAGTTAAGCAATTAGAGGACAATTACAATCGTATAAAAGTTACTTGAATCTGACTCGCTCAGTGTTATGCTCAGTGCCGTAGGAAATAGTTTTCACCTCATAATATTTCTAATTTTTCTCTCTGAAAACGTGAGATTTAAAAGTGAATTATAAAACTCTTTTATAGGACTTGGTTTGGACGACCATCCTTCAAAAGATATATTTTAATTCCTTAATTTAAGGGATTTAATTCTCTTTTAGAAAATCAAACTTTATCTTTTTCCATCTTTATCTTTAGTCTCAAAAAGATAAGTTTTCCATATTAGATTTTGTTTTCAACTTAAATTCTGTTTTTTTTCAAAAAGTATTTTCCAAAATAAAATCTGATTTTCTAAAACTCGTTTTAGGAAATCTCGGTTTTATAAAAAATCTTTTAAAATTACGTTTTTATGGAAACACGTTTTTGTAAAATCTTTTTCCGAAACTCTTTTAAAAACACGTTTTTATGGAAACACTATTTTGTAAAATCTTTTTTCTAAAACTCGTTTTTCCAAAATTCTTTTATAAAACACGATTTTATTAAATTCTTTTTCTAAAACTCGTTTTCATAAAATTGTTTTATAAAACACGGTTTTATACAATTCTTTTTCGAAAACATTTGTTATGAAAATCTTTTACCTTATTTCGAAAACTAATTTCCTTTTTATATAGACATATAATATTAATACAATTATTTATTTCCTTAACTCTAAGAAAATAATAATTATACTAATTTTATATTTCTATATTTAGCACATAGCATATCACCAAGTTTGAGCATATTACATTTGAATACAAAGTAACTATTCTAAGGAACATATAAACTTGGACTTCATTCTTGATTCTTCTTTTCTTCAAAGTCTTCATTTATTAATTCCTTTCTTCATGCATCTGTTGCAACTGTTACATACTTTCATACTAAAACATATTATATTAATTTTTATCAACAAAACATAACATGTATATGCACAACAATATTTTAGACAGGTTTTAGGTAAAGTAGTAATGTCCAACATTGATAGAGAAAATAGACGAAAACCTTATTTTTCCTATAAAATCTACTATTAGAAAGCATGTATTTGTATAATGGCTATTTTATAATGTTACATTTGCGCATACTAGTTGTTGGATAGCGCGTGGTGCGCGCTGTTCCCCAATTTAGCAAATTTCAAAAATCAAAATAAACAATGTGTTATGATATTCGGATTAAACTTTAGCAAATCGAGTAAGGATAAATTAACAAAGGCATCAAAACTTGGTAGTGGATGGTGCATACAAGGACATAGTTATATCAAGATGCGTATTAGTGGTTGTTTGACATAACAATACAGTTGTGCCTCTAGAAAAGATGGGAACTTGCTACCAGTGCCAGCTGAAGGGGTGTCGCATGGGAATAAGGTTCTCTATAAATACTACAAGAAGGCCGGTGTTATCACAAGCCCACTTGTTTTTCAAAGAAGGATGGTTCAACAATCCGATGCATCGAGCCCAACAAATTGACTTTTGAACCTAGCTGAGAACTTTGTTTCTTGCAAGGACAGGTGCGGGACCAATCTGCAGTGCTTTGTACTTAGGTAATCAGGCATTAACATTAGTTTCAAGGTCTTTAAAGTCGAACGTTTAAGTAATAGGGATGTAGATGCATGGACCGAAGATAATATAAGGTTAGGGCCTTTGCATGGAGAACGCCATTTCCTTGTACAATTATCTTTAGAGATCTCGAATATCTAGGTGCCCCTGAACAACCTATATAATCTTACAAATTGCAAACTTGCTAAATAAACATGGGCATTTAATTTCCCTTAGTATACCATCATCACGAATGTAACTTTCTCTTTTAATTTAGGTTGAGAGATTATTTGAGTAAATGTTTGTAATTTTAATTACTCAACAAAAGGTAGAATAGCATATAAAGAAAGTAAAGATTACTAGTCAAAAGACCATTATCAACAAAGACTTTAACCATCTTTACATAATAGATACATAGTTAAGTGTATCAAAGGTTATTATACGCATAAGCATTATTGAACCAAAAATACTGTGAATTTGTACTTGTTTATAATATACTTGCAATTACTCTCCATAAAACATTTATGTATACATGCTCAAAATCCCACGTAAGATCACGTTTGCCTCAGTAACTCTCTAATCATTGAATTGGCTGACAACGTCCACATAATGCTAACCTCTATTATCTTGTAGGAGGGACGACCCTCAGCTTTTCCCATTAGCTAGGTTGCTCCATCATCTTCTTAGCAGTAGCAGATTCCTGAATCCACCTATATCAGGCAACTAACTTCACTCATCTCACACAATTATAAAGCTGAAAAGCATATTTTTAAAATGAAGTAAAAACAAGATATCAATAACTTTTCAAAAGAATTAAGCTAGGTAATTCCGTAGGATGCTACCTGAGAATTCCTTGATTGCTACAAGACATAATCCAAGTAGAACTACTAATCTCTTTTTTTTTTTAAAAGTAGAACTACTAATCTAACTCCACCTTGGAGAGTGGTATGAAATCATAGCCGAAATTCATGTAACATTAATTAATAGTAAACACAACAATATTGAACGACATTGTAGACATTCCAGGGCCACTCAAAAGTTGACTTATTTAAAATAATTTTTCCTAAATTAAATAACGTTGAATTAAATGACAATAAAATAGACTCAAGTTTGACCTAATTGAATCAAACCATATTGAATAACTCATCATTTGAAAAACTCCGATGCAATGATCCAATCTGAGTAATTTGTTGCCTCCTTTACTGCTGCATTTATGTACTTCTTAATAAGTATGTTTTTATGATAATGCTTGAACATGTTAATCGTCATATAACTGAGTAAGTTACTTTTAACATAAATTAGACATGTAGTTTCACATTGGAAGTCCATGTCTTGATTATTAGTTAAAATCGTCTTCACATTACAGGGTTTCAGCTCATTTATACTTAATCCAAGGACAAAATTGATACAATTAGACCTGTTTGCCAACTGTAACAATACACCATTACCAAAATAGGGACTAATTCCCAGTGTGACATTAGAAGTGGCAATCAGCAGCTTAGAACTTTGTTGTACAATAAGAACAAACAAGTGGTCAAGATATACCAATAAACTAAAGATAAAGATGAAAATCCACGATAAGATCAATGAAGGAATCGCACAACTTTAAGCAAGTAAGCAAATATATTAATAAAACAACCGTTTTCAACCAACCCAAACTAATGGAAGGCAAACCAACTGGATTGGACTCCTCAAACATTAAACTTGCGATTTCAAGACTTCAAACTATTGAGGGTGACAAATCTGACAATTACAACTGAATTACAATTGACAGTATTGACACATAGTTTAGGCTTTAGCCCAACATTCACATTCACATTCAACATTAAGCACTAGAAAAGAGACTATAAGTTTAAAAGTCTAAACCACAAATTTAAACACAAGTTTTCCCAAGTGAAGCTAAGATATACACATGAAACAAGCACGGTATACCACATTTTATAAACCAATTCGATTCCGTATACTTATAGTTATATTATATATCCAGCAGTAGCAATAGCAGCAGCCAGTAGTTGAGCTGATGTCCCATGAGGGTCTCCCTGCAAAACAAGTACACACAAGCATGTCAGTAGTACACACAAGCTACTAAGTTATACTTAGTACGGAGTTTTTAAATTTTTGAAAGAGTGCGACATTTTTCTATTTTGCTCTGTTTAAATATATATATGTGTAACATAACTAATTTAGTTGGATTATACGTAGTTTTCCTCTATCTCTCTTCTCATTCTATGGTTCTCTCTTAATTTGCGTCAGTCTCCTATGTTACATTCTTTCGAAAACAGAGGAAGTAGCATATCAGACAATCAGTATTAAAACAAATGATCAAGAACAGTGCACCGAACCTGCAAAATACTTAAGAGATCCATTCCAACTATAATGGTCCCCTGAGATCACAAAAGAGTGGTTAAACAACTGCAGAAGTATATGTTGGGAAAACGAGCAACAAATACACACAATAACAGGAAGAAACTATAAAATATGAAAAAATTACAGAAATCAACACAAAATACTTTTACGTGGAAAACCCTCCTAAATTAGGGGGAAAAGCACGGTTCAAACTCCAAGGATGGAAATTTAGTATAATATTTTGGGAGTACAATTTGTAACTACAACTACAACAATATTAGACACAATGTGTTCAGGATAATGTGTTAGTTGGTACCCTCAACAATGGTACCTCCACTGATTAATCCTAAAACCCCTCTACACTAATATTGTGTTTACCTCAATTTTTACCACTATCTCCCTTTCACTCTTGTGTTTGTGCTCTCATCCTCTAACACCGTGTCACAGTGGAGCTATTAGCACAATATCACCGCAATCAATTAACCAACTAAACTATATTATGGAGGCTTTCGACACAAGAAAACATCTTGTACCGCCGCTAGCACCACCCTTCCTGGTGGTGTACAAAACACTTGTATGCACACTCACTTGAGACCTCACATATTTGCCTCTCACCTCACTCTCGATGCCACATTTGATATTATATTATACTAAGCCTCACTGTAGCTTCCTTGGCACAATATACTTAACATGCCTCAATTTGTTAGTGTAAACTTGCATCACAGTTTCAACACTCAATAAATACATCTCATTAACACATGCTCCGAAGTCAAGGCTTACAAGCCTATGCTATTTTGGACTTCTTCACATTTTGTCTCCCAAATTCAACCAACCAAATGAGAAGAGGCAAAACCGTTGATCTTGATCCCATGGCAATACCCACCGTCAATTCTAATTTGTTTCAATTTTCTTCTTTATTTTTTCTCAACATTAGTGAAAATTATTATTTGCTATTTGGGGAGATACCCCAACAGTTTGTGCATGGTGCATCTAAACATCTCAGCATGCCATGTTATTTTTTTTTTTTTCAAAAAGATGCTTTAAAACATTTCTGCTTGCACTTAGAATTAGGACGTCTTACCAGAATTGTGGCAGTGACTGTTACCGGTATCGGCGCAGCCCTGGCAGGGACTGGAATGAGAATTTGAAACCAAACCCGTCTTGGAAAGAGGAGCATAACAAGAAACACAAAGGAGTTGACTGACGCATTTGCACCCTACAAGTGACAAACCTTAACAAAATATAATGCTTGTCGTAAGGTAAACAACAGAAACAACTATGATTATGTTACAGTATGTATGTTTATTATAAACCACAATGGCAGGACTGAATATATTACAAGAGAGAGCACATTACAGAGTGTCTCACCCAAAACTTACCAGAAGTGGATCCATGCCAGAAATCTCTTGATTCTGTAGATAGAAAATTCAATAATTAAAAATCTGTAAGGGAACCACATTCACCATATTTACTCATTTTTTATGGTGAATTGGAAAAATAAATACTGTAAATCTTTATAAAAGGAAAATCAAAGTAATTAGAATTCTTAGTTTTTCACTTATTGGGTTTATTATAGTACATGGATACTAAAAACAGAGTATACCCCAGTTGAAGATTTAGATTTGCTAATTTCCACAATTTATAATTACATTTATGAACTTTAAGGACCCATAAGAAAAATGTTTGGGTGATCCTAAGGGCCGGGTTCGCAACACTTACACAGAGAAAGATGAAAGAGTGACATAATTGCAATAAAGTGCTTCCATTTTTTTCATTGTAAAAATAAGTGGGATTCGAACCAGAGAAGAAAGGAAAAGAGAGAGTGTGAGACAGCAAGAGTGATGACACATTTCCATGAGGATTGCTAAATTCTAGACTAGCATTTTGCAGCAAGAGAGACTACACATTTCCATGAGGCGTACCTTATTAACTTGCACCAGCAACCTCAAGAGAGATAGGATTACATAGGAAAAAAATCCATTAATAGCCCCGAATAAATACACACTCAGTAGAGCCTCTGATGCAATCAGCTTTCCAATCTGCAAAGACAATGACCTTTACTTAGCTGCAAATAAATTTGAAACTGCTAATACTTTTAGAAGCATAAACTCATATGAGATATGACTAAAATCAATATCATAAAGATCATGAAATAAACCACCAAAAATAGGATCATGATCTATGAGATATTAGTACAATTGAAACCATCAATCCGTAACTGAAAGAACAAAGACCCAAGCAAATATTTACTCAGACAAAGTGATGAGATTGTGAACTTCAATTCAACACTAGGTAGGCATAAAGATCCAAGACGAAATTACATTAAGCACAAATCCTAGCAGTAGGGTGACTAACTAAATTAATATTCTCTGAATGCAAGACATAAGCTTAGTCCAAAGCACTCAATGAACTGTACTTGTATGTACCATCTATTAGGTCCGGTTCATGGCTGCCGGTGATTTTGCAATGAACTTAATTAGATTTCTGAAGCATTCTACGTTAAGGTTCAACATGTCGTCTGAACCTGATCATCAGAAGTCAAATAGATTCCTATGTTTGATGCCAAGAGATTAAGCATCATTTATATTTTAGGGAGTGCTGGTGCTTTCAAAAGGCATAGTGATTCCTCCTTAAGCTATCTATCTAAGACTATAAAATTCAAATTGCTATGTTAAGAGTCAGATATCAGAAGGAAAGTATTGGTAACCTAATACCATAAACATCATGCACATGAAAAAGAAGTCAGCAAGAACTTGGATTGTGCACATACATCCACAGCATTAAAACTCTGAAATTACACATACGACGTCAAGATTATATGGCAAACCTCCTATACTTGGGAAAGATACGTTATCCTGAAAATGAATATAATAAGTAAGAATCAACCATGTTTTCACAAGCAACAACAAAACAATAGGAATTCACGTGGCACACTGAGGTACAAAATAGAAAAAAAAAAACTATCAAATAGTGAGAGCATACAAAAAGTTAAGTGAGATTGTGAGCTCGCAAACATTCTAAGAAGCAGTAAGGTCAACAAGATTACAGAGCCGTGACTCTTACAAAGCCTCCAAAAAACAAGAGCCCGATCATATTCTTTCCAAAATGAATCGTGTCAAAGTGGCTGAATGCGGAAGTTAGCACTGTGTATATACGTCCACTTCGAATGTTGTCCCATGAAAGCTGTATGCAAGGGCCAAATATATAAAAGAGGAAAAATGAATTAGGAACGTTTATTGCAGTTACAATATACTCAAGAGGTCATATCAAATACAACATAAATAGACGATTAGCTGTAAGCCTGTATTTACAAGCAGAAAGCTGAGAATGCTCAAATTATGGTATTAGATTTGGTTGGGAAGACAAAACATTCTAATACTCTAAATCTAGTATGCAAACACTAAGCAAAGACTTACTGTAAAGTGTCTATACATAAAATCTTGAGGTAGAACCTGCCACATTGTAAAAACAGCCGCATTGGCAAAGATTAAGCAAAAAAGTACACGATCTGATGAATTTACTTGCCTCTCCAACCATTTTATCCTGCACACAAGCACAAGAAAGCGAGGAAGAGCCACAATAAAGATCCATACAAAAATTTTCCTGAACTTTAATTCTACAATGGTCAATGGATATGAACAGGCAAAATCCATGAATAATAAATAAACTAAAGCCACACGGGACGGACAATATGAGAGCAAAGTGGACAAAGAAAGTCCACTAACGGCCCGTTTGGTAGTCATTAATAAAATGCGGTAATGGGAATGAATTTTAAGTGTAATTTTATTAGGGAAGCACCCTTAAAATCTCTATGGGGAGATATTTTTTCTTCACGGCCTCACGGGCAAGCAATCTCACCCCTAAACTTGTGTTTTTGTCTCCAAGGGGAAACAATTTTCATTAACACTCATTACCACCTACAAGGTGGTATTGGATGGGAATGAAAATTCAACAAGGAAAGTGGACACTTTAGAATAAATTAGCATTACCATGGAAATGGACAATAATATATTTCACAAATTTACATACAAATTCATTCTCATTACCACCATTTATGACCAACTACCAAACGGGCCGTAAGAGATAACCTAAGAAGGTAGTCCTAAAGAAAAAAATCCCTCATATAATTCGCAGTCCTTTGCTCGGTTGCTCCTGAATGTTTGTTGTAAGCTTAGAATTAACGAAGCATGCACTAATCTATTTATATTAACATAGCGAGCTTAGTATGATAAATTGATAATATTAGTAAACTCCAACAGAATTTTAGTTTTCAGGCCATGTACCTCTTAGATTGCTTATAATGTACAAGGGTACCCTCAATAAATTATCTAAGTACCAGGTAAATTTTTCGAAAAAGAAAAGTGCCTCCGGGTGAGATCCCAACTTTTCTGTGTGTTTTTCTTATAAGTCGTAAGGAGTTTATTCTGTAGAACCACTCTTAAATGTATTTGTAATATAATCACCTCATGGGTTTGATATATTCAACTTATTTTCAGACTCGATAACATTTGAAAAATTTCCAATAAGTTTGGATACGGTCGAATGAATGCTAAAAAATATATTCATGCAAATAAGTTGAAAAGAACGAAGTCTAAACCATTAATTAGCTGATTAACTCGTAGAAAGTTTTGTTTATCCTACCAGACAGGGGCGAAGCTAGGAGTATGGATGCCCCGTGCAAGATCCCCAAACCCTCAGAACACATAGTTCAAAATTAACACACAAAAAATTGCAAGATAAACTTCTCTTCAAATTTTGAAATGGGGCTTTTGATTTTACAAAGATTAAAATTATAATCAACTAATAAATGGACTAATTGTTAAATTGAGAAATTAATGAAGCTTTTAATTGAGAGTACACGACTACACATAAATTGAAATATTATTTCCAAAAAATAGACTAAGGAGATCTAAATTTCGAACTTCTTATATATAAGATTTTCTAGTTTACCACTAGTCCACCCAAATTTCTTTGTAAATATTAAAAACAATATGATAAATTACAATTTAAGACCCTTTGATTCAGAGGCCCCGTGCGATCGCCCACCTTGCACCGGCCTAGAATCGCCCATGCTACACGGCAACACTACAAGAAATGCAAGCAAAGAGGGCAATTTATTTGAATCAAATAGGGCAACTAGTTGATTGCCTTATTTAATAGTATCAAAAAAGACAAAAATATTTCCCCCTTTTTGATATTAACTAAAAGACAATTACATTTTTGCCCTCTTTGATATCACTTAAGAGAACAATTCCAAATTTGCCTTGTTTGATATCAACTAAGAAGACGTTTTCCAATTTGCCCTCTTTGATATTAACCTAAAACAACAATTTCAAGTTTTGCCCTCTTTAATATTAACCTAAAATAACAATTTCAAGTTTTGCCCTCTTGATATTAACCTAAAACAACAATTTCAAGTTTTGCCCTCTTTAATATTAACCTAAAATAACAATTTCAAGTTTTGCCCTCTTTGAACTTGAAATAACAATTATTATAGCTTGCCTTCTTTAGTCAAGGAAAAAAAAGTAAGAACAAAGAAGAGGATTAAAACAGAGTATGAATAATTTTTTTTAAACATTCTGTTCGATTTCCCGCAAACCCCAAATTCAATCTATATTTCCGCAAACCCTAAAAAACTCATTCTACTCTTATCTTCTCACTAATCTGATCTCCAGTGATTTGGCAAAAATCTTCAATCGAACATCATCTCTCGATCCCCTGTTGTTGATTATCTTGCTGCTGAGGTTTGATTCTCTATCTTCAATTCTTTCTTTTTTTGTTTTTACAATTTCTCAGTTTATTTTGAGTTCGTTCACTTGAATTTTTTTCTCAATAATCTTGTTTGAATTCGAGAGATCTGAAATGACGATTTTCTAGCTTATGATAATCTGGTTAGTGAGATCTGAATTTTTTTTTTTCCTTATATGAAACTTGTTGATGATCTTTTGTTGATTGTTGCGATATTTCATCTCTCGCTATTTTTTGAATCTTGATGTGATTATTCTTGCGATTGATTCTATGCGTTTGTTATTTTTTCATGAATTGTCTGTTGCCAATTTGGTAAACCCTAAAAAAACTCATTCTACTGTATAATCTCCACCAATTTTAGCAAAAATCTCCATTTCGCATCATCCATCTCAATCGATTAATCTCCGATTTGATTTGTTGCAATCTCTACTATTCAATCTCCAAGTTTTTCTTCAATTTTAGGTAATTTTATCTGTTAACTTTTCTTTTTGTTTAGTTTTTCATTTGAATTGTGATTGAAAAACTGATGTTAATAAAGTTTATGAAATTATGACTATTCGATTGTCGAATTCGATTGAGCGAGTTTCGTTAACAATTGAGTTAATTATATATATATGACTTAAAGAATAGTTCAAGTGTGGTTGTGGACTTGTTGTGTTAAGCTAAAGTAGTTCAATTGATGTTGTACATAGTATTGTATAATATTTGCCAAGTAATATATGCAATGTTGTTCAATCTAGTTCATGCTGCTAGGATTATTTTGAGTTGGTAAGTTCAAATCATATCTATGACACTTTTCCTGAAATCTTATTGGTTTACATTTTGCAGCAACCAAAATATTACACTTCAATTTCAGCAGAATGATGCATATAGATAAGTTTTTTCAGCTGTTCTTTTTTTCTGAGTTATGAGGCTTTGCAATAGAGTAAACTTTTGCAACAGTAAGCTCTCAAAGTCATCTCTTGTTTTCTTTGTCATTTTTCTACTTCAGTTCAGTTTAAGAAGGACCGACTGACAATGACTCATACGCGGAATAGAGATTTCCACCTAAAGTTTATAAACTGACAGCTTCTCTTTTCCCTTCTCCACTATAATGTGAATTTGTTATCATGTAAAAGCTGTATATTATGCTTGGTTTGGGAATTACTGTGATATACTAGAAGTTATCAGTTAGAACTGACCTCTAAATGCTATATTTCCCCAAAGACCAAGTATAACAAGTTAAAAGTATAAATGTCAAGCAAGAAAGAATCAGTTTATCTACGGCACATTTATGTTCATGATCCGATGAATATCTTGTCTATTTGTTGGTATGGGAGCTCATCAGACGTCAGTGTTAAGTATTTTTATTGATTTTGATAATGACATTGTTTTATGGAACAAATCTTAGAGTAGCATAACTTGGTAGTTGCTTGTTCAACTTTTTCTAAATTTGGACATTACATTAAGAAGGTGAGCTGACTGATGCAGGGGATCATGGCACCAAAAAAAGAATTTAGGAATATGACAGAGCTTAATCCTAATGTAATTTCTTTACATTTTAATCTGTGCTCTTTCTTTAAATAGAAATATTTTATGTTTATATTTATGCTAGAGTAACTAGCTATGATAATATTCTAAGTGAGTTGATTAGTTACAAATAGTTTGACTTGGGTAAAGTTCTGAAACTTTGATTAAATTACTTGAATTCCTTTTGTTTGATAATATCAAGATTTAGAACTTTGAAATTGATTAGGGTTTCGAAGGCCATTCAATGGTTTGGAAATGCAAAACAATAAAATTACCTCGTGTATACACCCATCTCTTTCTACAATTTGTGAAAATAAGATAGGGCGTCCACAACAAAATTCTGGAATATGTCAGTGACTAGTAGAAGAAGTAATGATCAGCTGCTAGTTTATATGGTTCTTGATATGTCTGTTCCATTGTTGTGGCTTTTGTAGCTCTCTGGATTTATTTTAATTTGGTGGCTTTTCGTTTGTATAAGCACACTCACTTCAAGTTTCATGGGTAGTGTTTGTTTATTGTTGGGTGTTTTTGATCCTTGAGATGTGTAAGATATGCTCAAGATTGTGATAAACCATTCGAGAATAAATGGCCAATGATGCTTGTGAATGTGGTGCTTAACTGCTTATACTTATCTGATGTGTTGTCTTTCTAATTTTCTTTGAAAATATTTGTTTTATTAGATTATGAAGGAAGAATAACCTATGGCAGAACCTGAAGTTGTTGGAGGCAAGAGCTGGAGATTATGATGGGCAATGAGCATATATTAATATTGTTTGTGGATAGATCTCAAGTAAACATTATGTGAATATAATTTTGTTAAAAATTTTGTAAATAAGTATAGTTGGAGGCTACCATAACTGTTGAGGATTTTGTTAAAATTTTAATAAATCAGTATAGTAAAATTTTTTCCCTTGGTATTACCATGGTGTTATGTAGAATGTACAAGGTTTATCTCTCAACTTATATTAGATTGATCTTCGATGTATAATGGTTTTTAGATGATGACTAGCAGGGCAATACTTCATGATTGCCTTGCTTGACAAAGTACAAAGAGGGCAATATCTTATTTTTGCCCTGCTTGACAAAGTACAAAGAGGGAAATATCTTATTTTTGCCCTGCTTGTTGCAGACCAAATAAGACAAATTGTGTTTGTCTTCCTTGTTTTTGAGCAAAGAGGGCAAAATTATTGCCCTTTCTGATGATCATAGAGGGCAACTTTATTCGCCTTGGTTGATGAAGCAAAGAAGACAAAAATTTTTGCCCTTTTTTATTGGATCAAAGAGGGCAAAAATATGTGATTTGCCCTTGAAACCTAATACAACGGAGCTACAAGGGCAACGGAAGGGCAATTTTAAAATTGCCCTCGTAACCTATGAAGGCAAATTTTGTATCAAAGAAGGCAATTTTTATTGCCCTCCTTGAAGCTGTTTGTTGTAGTGCAAAGACGAGAACAGATTTTCAATCCACCACGAAGTGGAGATGGGGAGACCAACATTTGCCTTTGCCCCACCCCGCTCCATTGACATCCCTACTCAAAATGTGTGTGACAAAGCAATACCTAATTTATATTTTCCCCAATCCACATTCCACAACACCCAAAATAACTACTAAGCCTAGACGTCTGGTTTAAACTTTACGGTGCACCATTGCACTTGAAAACAGTACTCGTACTCCGTGAATGAATTGTGCTTCTATAATGATATAATTAACAATAATACCAGAATTATCACATAAAATGAACATCTCATGTCATTAATAAACAAAATTAAACTACACAAAAAAGAGACAAACATTAACCCCTAAAAAATTTGACAAAACAAATATACCGAAAATTAGATAAACTATAAATAAACCATGAATCCAAAATCATCAGTGTAATAAATCCCATCAAAAGTGCAAACAACTGTAAAGCCTACATTATAAACACCCAAGCATTAATGAGAAAAAAGGTCAATTTTTTCAAATAACACCTGAAAATTATGACACTATGCAAGATAACAAACACCTCAAAAAAATTATTGTTTGCACATTCAACAAGTTCTTTGAAACAAGAATTTGATGCACATATACAATCTATCAACATGGTCAATTTATTAATTTTTTTAAATTGAAAAAAGACCATGAAAAGATTTATCACTATGTTAAAACTCACCAACTATCTCTCTCTCCTAGCTTCTACATGAATGCTCCTTGTCAAAATTTACAGCATGATGGAGTCAATTATTACAAACTCAATAAATGCATAGAGTAGAAAATTTTACTAGCTAGGTTCACCACCCTCTATATTGTAGCCCACCTTAGTAGAAAATTGTAGTAGGATGTGTGAAAGCCACATTATGAGCAGTAGATTATGGTAGTATAAATAGGGGCTTTGCTTGTGCATTGGAAGTGTGCCCAGCCTTATGAGTTCTGAAGTAGTAATACTAAGTCTTAGTATTACGAGAGCTAGTTTGTGAGTGGAAAATTGTTAAAGAGTGAGTTTATTAATTTCATGTAAGAGTGTTCTACATTAAAATAATATAAGTGTGTTTTAGTGTTTACATTTGAGCAACTCTTTAATTCTTATATCCACTTATCAGTTGTTAATCTTTCCACATTATTACTCCAAAATATCCTACAATTGGTATCAAGAGCCATTTGTTCCGTTAAATTTTTCGGGACCATTTTTTGGCAAATATCGGTCGGGGACCGATATTATCGCAACGGTATAGTCAAAAATATCTTTGGCTAACTTAACGGTCGGGGACCGTATTGCGAGGTGATTTTCCATTAGTGCACAGTCTGGGACTGTGAAGCCTGTTGGTCAGGGACCAAGCTTACTTGTGTATTGCCGGGCAAAACTAAGTCACAAATGGCAGATATTGCTAGTTCATCTAGTAATATTGAGAAACTCAACAATGGAAATTATAGTACGTGGAGTACACGTATGCAATTCTATTTGTTGGGACAAGATCTTTGGGGTATAGTCGGTGGTAGTGAATCTACAATACCAACCGATCCAGAAGAATTAAAGAAGTGGAAGATTAGGGCCGGAAGAGCCATGTACGTGCTAGCAGCAACCGTCGAGGACGAGTTGTTATACCGCATCAAGGATGCGAAGACACCCAAGGAGGCGTGGGACACCCTTGCAGCTCTGTTCTCAAAGAAGAACGATGCTCAACTTCAGCTTCTCGAGAATGAGTTGTTGTCGATGCAACAGAACAACATGACGGTGAACCAGTATTTCACCAAAGTCAAAACTTTGTGTGAACAAATCACAAAGTTAGATCCTGAAAATCCTATCACAGAGACAAGGATGCGCAGGATTATTGTCCGCGGTTTAAAGCCTGGATATAGTAGTCTTGTCACGGCGATCCGAGGTTGGGCTACACAACCATCTCTAATTGAGTTTGAGAATGTGTTAGCCAACCAGGAGGCTCTAGAAAATCAGATGTCTGGAGTTTCCGTCAAGGATGAAGAGAAAGCTCTTTTTGGCAACAAGAAGTCAAATAAGGGAGGTGATAAGACAGGCGAGTCAAGTAATCAACATGGCAAGTCAAACAGACAGTCATGGGGATTCAAAAAAGGACAACGTAGAGGAGGCTTCCATCGAGGGGGAGCTCGACAAGATCGACAACAGGATGAGAAGGAAGGGAAAAATCAAACACGACGAGATGTCGTGTGTTATAACTGCAAGAAGAAGGGACACTATGCTCGAGACTGTTGGTCCAAACCAGCAGAAGGGAATGCTGCAACTTCCGTGGAGCATGAAAGCCGAAGTGAAGTCGAGTGGGATGCACAAGCATCCTACGCAGTTGAAGAGGAACAGATCTTCGATATGGAGGTAGTGTCACCCAGCAGTACGGAGCCAGAGGAAGCTGCACTTGTCGTAGTCAACGACAAGATGATCAATTACAAAGATGATTGGATCATCGATTCTGGTTGCTCCAATCATATGACTGGAGACAAAGAGAAATTTTTGAGCATGTCCGAGTACAAGCGTGGTCGAGTTGTGATAACAGCAAACAACTCAGAATTGCCGATAACCCATATTGGCAAGGCAGTGGTGATTCCACGATTTAGCAACAAGCAAGTTCAGCTGGATAATGTCTACCATGTTCCTGGTATGACGAAGAACCTGTTGTCAGTTTCACAACTGACATCATCCGGAAACCATGTTGTTTTCGGTCCTCGTGACGTAAAGGTGTACAAGACAATGGAAGGAAATTCTTCTCCTATATTGGAGGGACGACGTCTTGAATCAGTCTATGTCATGTCTGCTCAAACGGCATATGTAGACAAGGCGAGGAAAAATGAGACAGCTGATTTATGGCATGCACGCTTGGGTCACGTGAGCTACAACAAGCTCAAGGTGATGATGAAGAAGTCGATGCTCAAGGGTCTTCCTCAACTAGATGTCAAGGAAGATATAGTTTGCGCTGGATGTCAATTTGGTAAAGCACATCAACTTCCATATGAAGATTCAAAGTTCAAATCGAAGGAACCTTTGGAGTTGGTTCACTCAGATGTGTTTGGTCCAGTAAAGCAACATTCTGTGAGTGGCTTACGCTAATGATCACCTTTTTGATGATTTTTCAAGATATGTCTGGGTCGATTTCATGAAAGAGAAATCTGAAGCATTTAGCAAGTTTAAGCTATTTAAGGAAACAGTGGAAAAAGAAGTTGGTGGTAAAATTCAGTGTCTACGTACAGACAACGGAGGAGAGTATACATCTAGAGAGTTCTCCCAATACTTGCAAGATTGCAAGATCCGACGCCAGCTCACTTGTCCAAATACTCCACAACAAAATGGAGTAGCTGAAAAAAGAATCGACATCTTGCAGAGACATGCAGAAGCATGTTACATGCCAAGAACGTGCCACCACGTTTTTGGGTTGAGTGTATGAGGACAGCGACACATGTGACAAATCGATTACCTCAGGCGAGACTAGATTTTGTCTCACCGTTTGAGAAGCTAAGAAAGATGAAGCCAGTAGTGAGCCATTTCCGAGTTTTCGGATGTGTATGCTACGTGTTTGTTCCTGAGCATATGCGTAGCAAGTTTGATAAAAAGGCTATTCGTTGTATCTTTGTGGGGTACGATGATCAGAGAAAAGGTTGGAGGTGTTGTGATCCAACAACAGATAAATGTCACGTGTCACGAAATGTGGTGTTTGATGAATCATCATCTTGGTGGTCACCACAAGCTGTATTATTGCCAAACTCGAAGGAGATCGAGGAAAAGCTTCAAGAAAAGATGGACGAGAAAGACGAAGGTCAGTCTAGTCAAGATGGCGTAGTCTTGAGATGGAGATATCTCAACCTACACCAACAGAAAGAGAGAAAAGTTCATGGCAAACAGGAGCACATCATAGAAATATTGAAGAAGAAAGGCCAAGTCAAATTGAAAATTTTGAAGAAGAAGAACCTCACCCAGCACTGCGCAGGTCCACAAGGCAGAAAAAGCCAAATCTAAGATATGCAAATGCTGCAATGGTTGAGGATGTAAAAGAGCCAAATAGTTATGATGAGGCAGCTCGAAGCAAAGATTGGAGAAAAGCCATGGAAGAAGAAATTCAAGCTCTGCACCAGAACGAAACTTGGGAGTTAGTGCCAAAGCCTCGAGAAGTTCAACCTATTTCTTGCAAATGGGTATACAAAGTGAAGACTAGACCTGATGGTACCATTGAAAGGTACAAGGCACGATTGGTAGCTCGAGGATTTTCTCAGCAATATGGGCTAGACTATGATGAAACATTTAGCCCAGTTGCCAAGATTACAACAGTTCGTGTTTTACTAGCACTTGCAGCTAGTAACTCTTGGAAGCTCTGGCAGATGGATGTCAAAAATGCATTTCTACATGGTGAGTTGGATAGAGACATCTACATGGATCAACCTAAGGGGTTCGAGAATCAGTTTTATCCACACCATGTATGCAAGCTGAAGAAGGCTTTATGGTTTGAAGCAAGCACCACGCGCCTGGTATGGAAAGATAGCAGAGTTTCTGTTACAGAGTGGTTATTCTGTAGCACCAGCCGATTCGAGCTTATTTGTGAAAGCTCAAAATGGAAAGTTGGCAATAGTTCTTGTATATGTAGATGATCTTATCATCACAGGAGATTTTGAAGAGGAGATTCAACAAACAAGAGCTAATCTTTCAGTACGTTTCCAAATGAAGGAGCTCGGAGAATTAAAACATTTTCTTGGTCTTGAAGTGGAGCGCACTAAGGATGGGATATTTCTATGCCAACAGAAATATGCCCGTGATCTTCTAGAAAAATATGGAATGCTCGATTGCAAGCCTATGTCAACTCCAATGGAGGTTAATGCAAGGTTATGTTCAGTCGAAGGCAAAGATCTAGAAGATGTGACCATGTACAGACAGTTGGTGGGAAGTCTTATCTATCTCACGTTATCCAGACCAGATATTGCTTATGCAGTGAGTGTGATTAGTCGATTCATGCAAAAACCGATGAAACGTCACCTGGAGGCCGTACGTCGAATATTAAGGTATGTGAAAGGAACCATTGACTATGGAATCCTGTACCGCAATGATAAAGAGTTTGAAGTTGTCGGATACTGTGATGCTGACTATGCTGGTGATCTCGACACACGTCGGTCAACTACGGGTTATGTATTTAATCTAGGTTCTGCAGCAGTCTCTTGGTGTAGCAAGAGACAACCAACAGTGTCATTGTCAAGTACGGAAGCGGAATATCGAGCAGCGGCTATGGCAACACAAGAGTGTGTGTGGTTGACGCAATTACTCAAGGATCTGCATCAACCAATTGATCGAGGAATCAAGTTAGCTTGTGATAATCAGTCTGCGATACGTTTAGCGGAGAATCCTGTTTTTCACGCAAGGACAAAACATGTGGAGGTACATTATCATTTTGTCCGAGAAAAGGTTCTACGGGGTGAAATTGAACTTGAGCAAGTGAACACGGAGGACCAAGTTGCAGATATATTCACAAAAGGTCTTGGAGGACCAAAGTTCGAAAAGTTTCGGAAACAACTTGGTATGACCTCTAGACTATCTCTGAGAGAGAGTAGTCGTTGAGGGGGAGTGTTAAAACTCACCAACTATCTCTCTCTCCTAGCTTCTACATGAATGCTCCTTGTCAAAATTTACAACATGATGGAGTCAATTATTACAAACTCAATAAATGCATAGAGTAGAAAATTTTACTAGCTAGGTTCACCACCCTCTATATTGTAGCCACCTTAGTAGAAAATTGTAGTAGGATGTGTGAAAGCCACATTATGAGCAGTAGATTATGGTAGTATAAATAGGGGCTTTGCTTGTGCATTGGAAGTGTGCCCAGCCTTATGAGTTCTGAAGTAGTAATACTAAGTCTTAGTATTACGAGAGCTAGTTTGTGAGTGGAAAATTGTTAAAGAGTGAGTTTATTAATTTCATGTAAGAGTGTTCTACATTAAAATAATATAAGTGTGTTTTAGTGTTTACATTTGAGCAACTCTTTAATTCTTATATCCACTTATCAGTTGTTAATCTTTCCACATTATTACTCCAAAATATCCTACACACTATAATCAAACCAATCAAACAGAATATAATGCTCACATTATAATCATAGTCAACTTCATTAAATCATAAAAACCAAAATTCAAGTATATAAATGAAAGGGAGAAAAAATTACCACCCAAGTCCCAAAGATGATTTTTTTTGAGTTGGTAAGAATTTAAATTTCGAACAATTAGTAAGAAACCTAAATCCATAACCCAAAAAACTTTTCTTGAAATGAGCACTTGAAACATAGTATCTGGAAATTGCATGGTTTGAGAGTAAAAACCCAGAATTTGTGAGTGATGATGATGATGATGATGAACGCCATTGATGAATAGGAGAGAGAAAGTGGGTGTTCTTGTTGTTGGGTTTACAAAGAGAATGAAAAGTCCTGCAAAAATAGTGGGAATTTGAGTGTGAAAGTGAGAATGATTTAGGAAGTTTCTTTGAGAGGAATTTGAGGTGAGAGTAAGTTGTTCATTTTGTTCTTGTGAAAAATAATGGATTTTGATTTTTGAGAAGTGATTTTCTGAGATTATTGTGTGCCATGATATTTGAACAGCTCATCTGCAATAACAACTACTGTACTACAGTACAGAGTTGCTACTCGAGGGAAACTGGTATCATGCACAATATGCAACTGAATTTCGTCTATGGGGGCATTTTTGACATTTTCTTTATTTATCAATACATGCAAGAGATGTGTCATGTTCATGTACTATTAGCAATAATATTTCCAATATTTCCCTTATTCAATATGATCCAATATCATAGCACTTTAGTAATTTTTATGACAAAATTTAATATTAAAAAAGACTAAATTAAAAAAAATCATATATTTCTATTTGGAGATTGTTAGTTATAAGTAGGGATGGAAATGGATGATGGATCATCCATCATCCGCTTAACCCGATTTTATTAAGTGGGTGAAAACCCGAAATAAACGGATGAAAAGCGGGTGGCGGGTGAAGCGGGTGATGGATGCGGGTCGGATGCGGGTGAGATTTTTTTCATCCGTCACCCGACCCATCACCCGCTTAACACCCATCCATCATCCATTTTGTCAATTACACATGTTTATTTACTTACTTTATTAAATTTTTTAGTTAAAAATTTCAAAAATATATATCTTATGGCATAATTTTTTGTAAAATTATTATATATCTCCTCACCGCTAACCACCGACCCACCCGTTCACCCGGTGGATGACGGATGGATGGATGCGGGTGATGGCTTAGCGGGTGATGGATGGATGCGGGTGGAGCGGATGGATGCGGGTGACGGATGCGGGTGAAGCTCCACCCGCCCCGAACCCGATCCATTTCCATCCCTAGTTATAAGTGAAACTATTGGGTCAGGCCGTCTGACCCAATATGTTCGTCGGACGAAGCTGCGAGAAGGGCGCGACGGCTCTCGTTGATGACCACCTGCTACAGCCACCAAAATCCACCCACAACCACCGAAATCCACCCACATCGAACCAAATCGGGACCCAAACGATCCAAAACTCCATATCCACCGCTTATCCACCACCTTCGAATCACCACTTTCAAAACTCCATAATCGAAACCTTCGAATTTCCATCTCCTTCTTCGAATTGAGTCGAAGTGGTGGTTTCGAGTGGGTCGAGATGTGGATCGTGATGGTTGGGTGAGCTTCGATCTGGGTGGATGGGTTGATTTTTGGGGTTGGGGCTTCGATCTGGTTGGGTCAATTGGGTGGGTGAACTAAATGAAGAACAACTGAAAAAAATGAAGACCAACTGAAAACAATTAAAAACCAACTGAAAAAAATGAAGACCAACTAGAAAAAAAAAATGAAAACCAACTGAATAATCAACTGAAAATAATCAAAACCCAATTGAAAATGGAATAAACTCAACTGAAATAACACATAAACTCAACTGAAACAAAAACAATAATCAACTAAAAAACATCAACTAAATGATGACCAACTAAAAAAAATTAGAAACCAACTGACAAAAAATGAAGACCAACTGAAACCCAAGTGCTTCTAACTGAAGCACAAGTGCTTCTAACTGAAGTGGTCCGACCAGTTGTATTGTGTCAGACCAGTCTGACACAATACCTTCTCTAGTTATAATCTAGTTGATGTATTAGATGACTAGTATATAATATCTTAACACAACCTTATCATATCAGTTAGTTATTATATCATATCCTGACTGCATCTAATCATATAGAGTAAATGTTACATTGTATCAAGTTGCTAGTAAAATTACAAAAATGACATGGTATGCGACAAGTTGTTTTCAACCGGGTATGGGAGAGTATTTTCTCATGTACGGTTGTACTCTCATAGTTTCATACTTTCATGTAAGAATAAGATGTGTGCACAAGCCATAAATGGATCTTGTTTGGTTCATATAGAAATACCCTTAACACAATAATGTTCATATAATTAAGTAGGCAAAGTTTTAATTTTCCCTTAACAAAAGTACATAAATATTATATTATATTATAATTACAACCTCTTATTTGATCAAACAGACAATTGAAAAGTGTTCCTTTCTGCTTCTTTAATTAGTCAGCCCGGCTGTTAATAACTTGTAGGCTGTAGCAATGCTCAACCTCAATTTTTTTGCACCATCATCTTCATTCGCTACCTACAAATCCATAATTAGCTAGTGTGTCCTTGATCATCATCATCTGCTCATTTTTACCTCGATCATCGACTGCCTGCAAATCCAATAATATGTTCTATGTTAGAGCTAGCAAACGTGTCATAGTTGTATATACTCCGTGTTGGAATTAGAGGTTAATGACTCGATTGACATTCACCGTATGTAATCAGGGAAACTTAATAAACATGTTGAGAACCTTCAACTATAATTAACTAACTAACCCATTTCTTAAAGTCAATTGACTCTTAGTCTAGTTTATTGATTAACTCATATCTTTACGATATTCAGGCTCACAAGATTCAAATTTAACAAACAAATAACTTAACACATATGAAAAGTAAGAAAAAACTTTGAATTTAATACTGACGATATACTTCAAGGGTTCGTTATTAGTGTTTAAAAGTTCCTTATTAATACAAATGATAAATGAGTCAAGTCAATCATTCGACTTATTCAATTAAACAAGTTGAAAATTTTAGCAAATAAATCGTTAAACTTGTGTCAAATTCAGGCGGAATTTCTCGATTATGTCAGTATTTGTCACCTCTATTTTACATTTAACAAATGGAACGTAGACAATATATATCAAAAAATATTAACAGTAACATACTGATCATTGAAACCAAATACATTAAAATCATATAACACTTTAATATGCAATTTTTAGGAGCATGATAGACAATGTACGTAAACAGATGATTTGATTAAAAAAGAAAAAGGTAAGGAAATTGATTAGATTAGCTAAATAGTTCCATAATGTAACTATTTTTGCTGAGCAATCTCTAAAAATATAGGACCCATTATGTTAATTAAGTTTGATCTAGGCAGAAATAAGTCTTGGATGGATGGATCAGTTTCAAAATAATTCATTATGAACTCAAACTAACTATATCACACAAAAATTGACTATAGCATACGAATTAAACTGTTATATCATAAAACTGACTATAACATATATAAAATGTATATATCATTAGAAACTGACCATACCAAATATAAACGGACTATAGCATAATATAAACTGACTATATATATATATATACTTGGAAAAAGATATGATTTCAACACGATAAATATAAAGAAAGGCAAACATAAACCACTCTACTATCACAAATAATTAGAGTACTGTAAAACAACAATCTGTTACTTACTTTTGCTCGACATTTTTGCTTCAGTTCCCAATTCTCTGACCACCAGGGAGTTCAACTAAGCTTCCATGGCATGTAAAAAAATCGAGTAAATAACGAACTTCATGACTTTGCTCAACTATTGTTAAGCTTTTATCTTGAACATTATAAGATAATAAATGAGACGTATTACATATATTATTAACTCTCATGAATAAAATGTCATCTTTTCCAGTTCCATAGTAACCTAAAGAGTAAAGCTTCCAATCCATATCACTAACATACGGATCCAAAATTTGAAAGAGTTTCACCCAAGATTCTTTAACACCGTATTCCTTCATCACCCATAAATCCCAGCCTTTTTCATTGAGATTTCTAATCAATAGACACAAACAACAATCTAGGACACTTATGTGCAACTGTTCATGTTTAATCGTCGTTGTTTCACGATAATACTCCGGTAATGGTACGTCTTTCACCCAGTTTTCGGATTCGAGATCGAAACAAGCAATTCGATACTCAATAGGAGAACAACTAAACTTCCAATGAAGTAGATGATTATTGATAAGAACCCCTTTTCTGTGATGGTGTTGAGCTTTTTTACGATGGTCTATCAGTAATTCTTTAGGAGATGATGTACTATGAACAAGTCTCCAAGACTTACTAGCATTATTATTCAAGCTGTAAACCAAAACATCCCTTCTTTGTACATGACGGTCCAAAATAAGTACAATCTTATAATCATTGTCAATAGAATCAAACCCAAACCCAGAATAGAAAGAAACAATATGCGTAGAAGTGTATCTTATATACGGATACGGGATCTTAAGATCCATGCCGGTGCACGGGTTGAGAACCATAAACACGGGCAACAATGCACTAGACATGCAAAGCAATCCGTTACAAGAACCAACTGTGATAACTGGTATACCGCCAAGACAAGAATAACAAAAGTGTATCGAGTCAAGAGTAAAAAATAAAGGTGATTTTATTGAGTCCATGTTCACGCAAATAAAGTCTCCTGCACCATGTTTAGGTACGAGGATGAGAAACCGATTTGAGGTGTTGGACACACAATGTTGGAGATGGAAGTTGATGAATTCGGGAGATGAAATTAGTGTTTTGAACGATTTCGAAACACTTTTGAAGAGGAGTAGGGATTCTGCAGGAAGTTTAGAGAGTATTTCTGTCACAATATCATATGGAAGTGTGGCCATAATATCATAGGGAAGTGTGGCCATGGATTTTTCTTTGTTTTCTTCGTCTACAAATGTAGGTTTTTTAGGATTCCCAATAATTTTCATGGCGTAAATGATGTTGGCTGATAAGAGGCAGGTTTAGCGTGTTAGAAAAGAGGGAATATTTATAGTACATTATATGAAACCTAATTTGAGTAGAACTAGGAAAATATATCCTAAACTAAATATATGTATATCATTTTCCTATTAATAATATACTTATATAATGTCATAAGGAAACTATACTCAAATCTAGATAATTTAATTTGTTTCCTACTTAAATAAGCTCTGTAATTGATAAATTATTTCAACGATAATATTATAGAGATCCGAAATAGACCAATATTAGGAAACCCAATCCCTTGTGGCGCAAGCTCTGCGGATTACAAGCTCACACACGTACACCTCACATAAAGATAATGATACCTAGGAAACATATATCCTAATTGAAATACAACTTCCCCTAAAAAAAATACAACTTAGGAATATTCTCAATAGTAATCAAAACAGATGAGATAATATAACTTCTTTTCAACTTATTTTAACTTATCTTAGAAAAATAATTTCAGATGAGATAAAATATGATAAAATAAGATTAGATAAGTATAATAATATAAACATCATCAAGTTGAAGAAGTTCAAATACGATAACAAAATCATATAAGATATGATAAGAAAAGGTCATATAAGTCCAAATAAGTTAAATAAAACAGTCTCTAAATCACAATAAAAGAAACAGTCACAAATCATAATAAAAGAAACAGAGAAAATAAATTTCCACTAAGTAAATAACATTGAAAAAATAACTCAAAAATTACCACGTCAAAACTAGTAATAATTAAATGCTAAGAAGTTTCTAAACAAAACAAAACAAAAAAAGTTGTATAAATCAAGTTCATTTTCTTCTTCAATTTGTTGACCACCAGGGATGCAAACAAGACTTGGTTTACAATAATAAGCAGAAAACAAATAGTTTGATTCTCTTCTTAGGCTCTGTTTGGTAGGGTGTAAAATATTTTCCATAAAAATGAGTTTTTATTTTCCTTTTATTTTTTGTTGTTTGGTTTGATAAGGGGTGTAAAACAAGATTTCCATCAAGGGAGCTTTAGGTGAAAATCATTTTCCTTTAAAAAATAAAGAAGGAAAAACACATTTTCCTCCCTATTCCTTAGCAACCTTTTACTATCCTCTTATCCATCCTCTTCCTTCCCCTTTCATTTGTCTTTTTTCCATAACTTTTTTTACATTGAACCAAACAAAGGAAAATTAGCTTTGCATTTGAATTTTCCGTTGTAAAATGTTTTACCTGAAAAATCATTTTACATTGAGGCCTTGTTTGGTTGTATATAGGAAGTCATACTTCCTAGAAAGCTATTTTTCCCATGTATTTGAAATTATTACTAGGAAGTGTAAAATTGTGTTTGGTTGATAATGGGAAGTAGAACTTCCTATGGGAAGCTCTACTTACCTAGGGGGACCTAGGTAAGTAACTTCCTCCATTTTGGAGGAAGTAGAACTTCCTAGGAAGTGCAAATTCCCATGGTTTTGCCAACCAAACAACTTCATATACTTCTACTTCCTAGAAATTTGCACTTCCCATGATTTGTTTTGTCAACCAAATAAGGCCTGAAAATGTTTTACATCCAACCAAACGGAACCTTAGATGCAAAGGAAAATGTCGTAACACCAGCATATTATTTAAATGTGAAACCTTAAACAACTTCATCCAACTACTTTCAACTCCATACTCCTTCATCATCCATATATTTATATCCAAAGTCGAAATCGAAATTAATACACAGAGACAACCATCAAGGACTCCTAAGCGTGTACTACGTTTTCTACCCTGTTGTTTGTCTTCAATGAAGTGTGGAAATGGTATATCATCTTCCCATTGTTCACTACAAATATCGAAACAAACGATACGATATTTGTCCAGTTCCAAAGACAGAACTACGAGCCAATGTAGCAAATGAGTGTTAATTTTGACTTGATTAAGAATTTGCAACAAGATCGAGTTGGATATTCATTATCTCTGGGAGCTATGGTGTTTCCCTAGGACATTATTTTACTACTCTCCTGAATAAGATTAACCACTTTTCCAAAAAAAAAAGTCAAACTCAAATATAGCATTAAAAAAAGTTAACAAAAATGTTAAACACAATTATATAATAACTGAATCACCATAAATAAAGACAATTGTCTACACGTATTAACACATTCATACTAACAAAGTAAATTTAAAAATTATATTAGTTAAATATTTTATCATTAATACACAATTAAGTACTTCGTATTACATTAGAACTATAAAATTCAATCAATTAAAAAATTGAAATAGTTTCATTAACAAATATTTCTATCATATCATGGAAGAGCTGAAAATTATTTTACTACCCTTTATGAATAAATTAACTACTTTGCCAAAAAAAAAAAATACAAATATAGCATAAAAATGTTGAACAAAATTATATAATAAGTGAGCCACCACAATGCTCTACAAATATTAATGCATTCATACTAACAAAGTAAATATGAAAACAGTTGGTCTTGTAAGAGACTGTCTATTATAATAATTTGTTATATGAAAATTATATTTTTCAAATATTTTATCAATTAATACACATTTAAGTACTCAATATTACATTGAAACTATAAAATTCAATCAATTAATAAAGTGAATGGTTTCATTTAACAAACATTATATAAATACAAACATGACAAATTAGGTAAATATAGACATAACACACCTTTTGCTAAACAAACATTCAAATCAAAAAATATAGTATTAAATTTTTTTACTGATGCAACACCCAGTTCTTGACTTGAAATCAAAGTGTCCACTTTGTTCACAATCTATCAAATAGTATACCAATAAAAAAACAACTAAAAAAATTATAATATTAGAAATCATAAATAAAATCAATATAATTTCTTTTTTGCTCATAGAATTTAACATTTAAAAGTAAAAAAAAAAAAAAAAACTGATAAGAAAATTAAGTGACAAAGACTAAACCAATCAAATTTTACAACCAATTAAAAAAAAAGTATGTTCAAAATTTGACTCTTACTTATACCCAAAAAAAATCGAGCTTCTATCTCGAAAAAAATTACAGAAATCAACACAAAATACTTTTACGTGGAAAACCCTCCTAAACTAGGGGGGAAAGCACGGTCCAAACTCCAAGTACGGAAATTTAGTATAATATTTTGGGAGTACAATTTGTAACTACAACTACAACAATATTAGACACAATGTGTTCAGGATAATGTGTTAGTTGGTACCCTCAACAATGGTACCTCCACTGATTAATCCTAAAACCCCTCTACACTAATATTGTGTTTACCTCAAATTTTACCACTAAGGCTCCGTTTGGTAAGGCGTAAAATATTTTCAGTGTAAAATGATTTTCATGGAAAACAATTTACAATGGAAAACATAATTCCAAAATTAGTTTTCCGTTGTTTGGTTCGATGTAAAAAAAATGATGAAATGAAAGGAAAATGAAAGGAAAGTAAGGAGGTAGTGATAGGAGTGTACAAGAAGAGAAGGAAAATAGTTTCCCTTCATTTTGAAAGGAAAATGTTTTCCATCCTTGGGAGAGTAATTTTACCCCAAGGAAAATGGTTTTACACTCTTTTGCCAACCAAACAATGTAAAACTGAAAATAGAGGAAAACAGTTTTCCGGGAAAACGTTTTACGCCCTACCAAACGGAGCCTAACTCCCTTTCTCTTGTGTTTGTGCTCTCATCCTCTAACACCGTGTCACAGTGGAGCTATTAGCACAATATCACCGCAATCAATTAACCAACTAAACTATATTAGGGAGGCTTTCGACACAAGAAAACATCTTGTACCGCCGCTAGCACCACCCCTTCCTGGTGGTGTACAAAACACTTGTATGCACACTCACTTGAGACCTCACATATTTGCCTCTCACCTCACTCTCGATGCCACATTTGATCTCTATTATATAAGGGAAGAGGGGAGCAATGGTGTCCTCTTTTGAAATGCCTATTTTGCCCCATTTCCCTTTCTAAATTACAAATTCACTTATAAATTATAACCTATGAAAAAATTGACTTGAAATCAAAGTGTTCACTTTCTTTACCATTTATGAAGTATTGTACTTAATTCAAAAATCAACCAAAAAATTATAATATTAGAAATCATAAATAAATTCAATAAAATTTCTATTTTGTTCATAGAATTTAACTTTGAAAAGTAAAAAAAAAAAACAAAAAGAATGGTGAGAGACTTAAGTGACAAAAACTAAACCAATCAAAATTTACAACTAAAAACAATTATACTTCGTATGTCTAATATTCAAATTTTGACTCTTATACCGAAGAAAATCGAGTTTATGTTTTGAAAAAATTCAAGCACGCATCGCGTGCAAAAAATTCTAGTATTATATTATACTAAGCCTCACTGTAGCTTCCTTGGCACAATATACTTAACATGCCTCAATTTGTTAGTGTAAACTTGCATCACAGTTTCAACACTCAATAAATACATCTCATTAACACATGCTCCGAAGTCAAGGCTTACAAGCCTATGCTATTTTGGACTTCCTCATGTACGGAGTACGGTTGTAGTCTCATAGTTTCATACTTTCATGTAAGAATAAGATGTGTGCACAAGCCATAAATGGATCTCGTTTGGTTCATATAGAAATACCCTTAACACAATAATGTTCATATAATTAACTAGGCAAAGTTTTAATTTTCCCAGAACAAAAGTACATAAATATTATAGTATATTATAATTACAACCTCTTATTTGATCAAACAGACATTGAAAAGTGTTCTTTCTACTTCTTTAATTAGTCAGCCCGGCTGTTAATCACTTGTAGGCTGTATCAATGCTCAACCTCAAAATTTTTGCACCATCATCTATTCATCTTCATTCGATACCTACAAATCCATAATTAGCTAGTGTGTCCTTGATCATCATCATCTGCTCATTTTTAGATCATCGACTGCCTGCAAATCCAATAATATGTTCTATGTTAGAGCTAGCAAACGTGTCATAGTTGTATATACTCCGTGTTGGAATTAGAGGTTAACTAGTTATTAGGCCTGGGCCATGTCTCGGGTAAGAAAAACTTTCATTTATTAAAGTAATACTTTATGATAATAACACTAAATACAACTTAGCCTAGTGGTTAGAACTTTAGTATATGTACTTGAGGTCTCGGGATCAAATTCTATACTATGCAATTTCTTAATTTTTTTATTGTACATGGATTACATGAACTAAAACTCCCTAGGGAGAGCGCTACGTGGCACAATTTCTTGTTTTCGCACGCCTTTTAATATATTTGAGAACCTTCAACTATAATTAACTAACTAACCCATTTCTTAAACAAGTCAATTGACTCTTAGTCTAGTTTATTGATTAACTCATCTCTTTACGATATTCAGGCTCACAAGATCCAAATTTAACAAACAAATAACATAACACATATCAAAAGTAAGAAAAAACTTTGAATTTTAATACTGATGATATACTTCAAGGGTTCGTTATTAGTGTTTAAAAGTTCCTTATTAATACAAATCATAAACGAGTCAAGTCAATCATTCGACTTATTCAATTAAACAAGTTGAAAATTTTACCAAATAAATCGTTAAACTTGTGTCAAATTCAGGCGGAATTTCTCGATTATGTCAGTATTTGTCACCTCTATTTTACATTTAACAAATGGAACGTAGACAATATATATCAAAAAATATTAACAGTAGGTCTGGATTGGGCATTTAGTACATAACATACTTGATCATTTAAACCAAATACATTAAAATCATATAACACTTTAATATTCAATTTTTAAGAGCATGATTATAAACAGATGATTTGATTAAAAAAGAAAAAAGGTAAGGAAATTATTGATTAGATTAGCTAAATAGTTACCATAATGTAACTATTTTTGCCGAGCAAGCTCCAAAAATATAGGATCCTTTCTGTTAAGTTTGATCAAGGCAGAAATAAGTCTTGGATGGATCATATTCAAAATAATTTATTATGAACTCAAACTAACTATATCACACAAAAATTGACTTAGCATACGAAACTTGCTATATCATAAAACTGACTATAACATACATAAAATGAATATATCATTAGAAACATACCATACCAAATATAAACTGACTATATATATATATATATATATATATTATATATAATATATATATATATATAATATATATATATATATATATATATATATATATATACTTGGAAAAAGAAAGGCAAACATAAACCACTCTACTATCACAAATAATTATACTGTAAAACAACAATCTGTTACTTACTTTTTTCTTGACAGTTTTGCTTTAGTTCCCAATTCTCTGACCACCAGGGAGTTCAACTAAGCTTCCAGGGTATGAAAAAACATCGAGTAAATAACGAACTTCATCACTTTGATCAAGTATTGTTAAGCTTTTATCCTGAACATTATAAGATAATAAATGAGTAGTATCACATATATTATTAACTCTCATGACTAAAATGTCATTTTTTCCACTTCCATGGTAACCTAAAAAGTAAAGCTTCCAATCCATATCACTAACATACGGATCCAAAATTTGAAAGAGTTTCACCCAAGATTCTTTAACACCGTATTCCTTCATCACCCACAAATCATAGCCTTTTTCATTGAGATTATTTCTCGTCAATAGACACAAACAACAATCTAGGACACTTATGTGCAACTGTTCATGTTTAATCGTCGTTGTTTATAAGATTATTTATAAATAATTATTTCTTATCCTAGTCAGCTAGTTAGTTAGAGGTTTTCTAACAACCTTCTGTATATATATTCTCTAGCTTTCTCTTGTACAGTTGATTGAGTTTTCTTTCTGTAAAAACACACTAAACACATTCTGTATTCCTTTCTCTCTTAATGAATGAAGATAATCCTTGATTCTTTTCTTCTTCATGGTATCAGAGCCTAATCTCTCTCATGAGATTGAGGTTGTGCGCTGAAATTTCTTACAATTGAAATTTCTTGCGACTTAAGTTTGCTGAAAGATTTTTCTTGATTGAATTGATTTGCGATTTTAAATCTTGTAAATCATATTGAAGTTGTTGAAGAAATGGCTGGAGATTCAGAAGTTTCTTTGAATAATGAAACTGGAGGACAGAATAGGAGTCATGGTGATAATGGAGGTAATGTTGATCCTTTATTCATTGCACCTTCTGATAATCCCACTGCTTCATTAGTTACTGCTGTATTTTGTGGAAACAATTATATGAGATGGAGTAGAAATGTTCGTAGAGCCTTAATTGCTAAGAACAAAGAAGGTTTTATCAATGGAACTTTGAAAATGCCGGATGATAAAGATAAGAATTATCAGAAATGGAAGAGAGCGGATTATATGGTGATGAGTTGGATATTGAGTTCAATGAACTCAGATTTAGCTGATGAATTTGGTTTTATGGAGAATTCAATGGAATTATGGAAAGAATTGCAAGAAAGGTTTGGTCAATCTAATGGACCTTTAGTTTATCAATTGAAGAAGGAGATTGATAGCTTGAAACAAGAAAACATGACAATTGTTGCTTACTATGGAAAGATAAAGAAATTATGGGATGAATTACAAAGTTTGAAGAATTTTCCTGTTTGTAGTTGTGGAGCATTAAGTTCTTGTACCTGTAATTTCATAAAAAGATTACAAGATCTTGAGGCAGAAGATAAGCTAATTCAGTTCTTACTTGGACTGAATAGTGGATTTGATACGGCTATTACAAACATTCTTTCAATGGATCCGTTACCAAACATAAATCGTGCTTTTTCAATAGCTCAGCAAATTGAAAAACAAAAAGAAGTCAGTGCTGGTAATATGGAATTGAATGGAGAAAGTATTGCAATGGCAGTACAAAGAGTGAATAGAGGTGGTGTTACTTCTCAATTTCAGAGAAATGTTCACAACAAGAGAGATTGGAAGAAAGAAAAGCTTGACAAGTTCTGTGATCATTGCAAGACTAGAGGACATGTAATGGATCAATGTTTTAAATTGATTGGGTACCCTGAATGGTACAATGTAATCAAGGCAG
The DNA here is from genome assembly GCF_026745355.1 of Beta vulgaris subsp. vulgaris. Taxonomy (NCBI): domain Eukaryota; kingdom Viridiplantae; phylum Streptophyta; class Magnoliopsida; order Caryophyllales; family Amaranthaceae; genus Beta; species Beta vulgaris. The sequence continues at coordinate 56,694,930 of NC_079209.1, forward strand.
GAAAGAAGGATAGAAATGGTTACAGTAACAACCAAGTTAATAAACTTGCTGCAAATGTTCAGACTGACTATGGTGATAATGGTGATTCTCCTTTGGATTTTGAAGGTAATCCTTCTAATTCTACTCATCATAACAGTAGAATTGATACAGATATGGTGGCTGCTATTTGTCAGCAAGTTATGCAGAACATGAAGGGTAAACAAGCATCTTCTACTGGAGCTAGTTCTAGCTTTGCTAGCTTTGCAGGTATCAATCTTGACTCTCTTGCTTGTTCTGTTGTTCAAGAATTTGATTCCACAAGTTGGATTATTGACTCTGGGGCATGTGACCACATGATTTATGATGATAATTTATTAATTGAATCAAGAATTTTAGCATCACCAATAGAAGTTTGGTTACCTGATGGAAGTCATAGATTGGTGAAGGTAGTTGGAAAAGTGATGCTAAGTAAGGACATGGTGCTGCATAATGTGATGTTGGTTGAAGGTTTTAAACATAATTTGATGTCCATAGGTCGTTTAATTGACCAATCTGGAATTACAGTGTCATTTACAAGAGATGGTTGCTGTTTTCAGGACCTTTCTAGTAGCAATATCATTGCTATTGCAAAGAAGTACAAAGGATTGTATATCTTCAATAAGCTGTGTTTCCAGACTACAAGAGATGCTGCTGTTTTTAGAAACAAGATTTCTTGTAATGCAGCTGTGACTGATTTACCTATTCAGAACATTGTCTTGCCTGCTAAGACAGCCACGAGTAACAAGAATAAATGTAACTCAGATATATCTTTGCATATGTTACATGCTCGTTTAGGTCATGTTTCACTTTCTAAAATGAAACATTTATCCTTTTGTGATTGTTCTGGTTTGAAGGAATACAATTGTAGCATTTGTCTATGCTCCAAACAACACAAGCTTCCATTTTCTGTCAGTCTTAATAGAGCAACATCTTGCTTTGATTTGATTCATTTAGACTTATGGGGCCCCTACAGAATCAAAGCCTTGAATGGTGCATCTTACTTTCTTACAGTGTTAGATGATCATAGTAGGGTGGTTTGGACTTTTCTCTTGCATAACAAAAGTCAGGTGTCCAAGATTATCAGTGATTTCTTTGCTCTTGTTGAGAATCAATTTAAAGTTACAGTAAAAGGCATTAGATCTGATAATGGCACTGAAGTGATTAAGGAGCAGTGCTTGCATTTGTTTGCTACCAAAGGAATCATACACCAGAAAAGTGTACCTTATGTTCCTCAACAGAATGGAAGAATTGAGAGGAAACATAAACACTTACTAGAGATGGCCAGAGCATTAAGGTTCAATGCTAACTTGCCTAAGAAGTTCTGGGGAGACTGTATACTTGCAGCTACTCACATCATTAACAAACTTCCTGTTAAGCTTTTAAATTGGAAAACCCCTTATGAAACCATGTTTGCTAAGCCTCCTTCATATGATGAGTTGAGAGTATTTGGTTCTCTATGTTATGCATATAACATGAACATTGCTAAGGATAAATTTGATACAAGAGCCAGAGAATGTATCTTATTGGGATACCCATATGGACAGAAAGCTTATAAGCTTTATGATTTGAATACTCATACTTGCTTTGTTTCAAGGGATGTTATCTTTTATGAAACTATATTTCCATATCATACTAAATTCTCTTCTTCTGCAGTTTCTATTCCTTCACTAGTCAATTTTAGTGATGATCTCTCTCATGATATTCCTAGTACTTCACAACATGAACCTGAATCTTTATCACCTGTCCTTCATTCTTCTGGTAATAATGCTGCTGATACTTCTCATTCTACACCTTCTTCTTCTTCTACATCTCCTACATCCACACAAATATCTACTTCTTCTTCCACTTCTATAATTCCACCCACTGCTACTATAAGAAAATCAACTAGGAATGTTATACCTTCTGTTAAACTTACAGATTTTGTAAACACTTATGTTCCTCACAAATTACCTTCCACTCTTTCTTCTTCTGAGTCAGCTTCTTTCTCTGTTAACTCTTCTTCTATTTTTGAACCTAAACACTATAATCAAGCCAAATTTGATCCTAATTGGCTTCTAGCTATGGACAAGGAGTTACAAGCTTTAGAAGACAATGAAACTTGGGATTTGGTTCCTTTACCTACTGATAAACATGCTATTGGTTCTAAATGGGTTTATAAAGTTAAATTGAAGCCTGATGGTAATGTAGAGAGGTACAAGGCAAGATTAGTTGCCACTGGATACCAGCAAATTGAAGGGCAAGACTTCACTCAAACATTTGCACCAGTAGCAAAATTAGCTACTGTGAGAGTTCTAATTGCTGTAGCTAATGTTCATGGCTGGCCACTTTGTCAATTAGACGTGAACAATGCTTTCTTGCATGGCTTTCTTGAAGAGGAAGTATATATGAAACCTCCTGCTGGCTACACTAAAGCTAAACAAGGTGAGGTTTGCAAATTAAAGAAGTCACTTTATGGTCTTAAACAGGCCTCAAGGCAATGGAATAAGGAACTCAGCAAGTTTTTGAAGAGTTTGGGGTTTGTTCAGTCTAAACAAGACTACTCTCTGTTTACAAGGCATCATGACAGTCACTTCTTGGCTATTCTGGTTTATGTAGATGATATGGTCCTCACAGGGACAAGCATGGTTCAAATTGACAGTGTCAAGCATGCTCTTGATGTTGCATTCACTATAAAGGATCTTGGTGAATTGAATTACTTCTTGGGTGTTGAAGTTTCCAGAAATTCAGATGGTATATTTCTCTCACAACAGAAATATATTAAGGACATTATTGCTGAGTGTGATATGTTACAATGTGATGTTGCACCAGCTCCTTTATCTACTGGCTTGAAGCTATCAACTGATGTGGGTGATATTTTGTCTGAGCCTGATGTTTACAGAAGATTAGTGGGTAAATTGCTTTATCTGGGTCTCACTAGACCTGACCTGTCTTATTGTGTGCAACATTTAAGCCAATTTATGCATCAGCCAAGGGCTCCCCACCTTCGTGCTGCTTTGCATATTGTGAGATATTTGAAAGGAACTTGTGATCATGGTTTGTTTTATTCTGCTCATGCTCAGTTACAAGTTACATCTTATAGTGATGCTGATTGGAGTGCATGTCAGTTCTCAAGTAGATCTCTTAGTGCTTATGCTGTGTTCCTTGGTACTAGTTTGGTTGCATGGAAAACTAAGAAGCAAACAACTGTCAGCAAATCATCTGCTGAAGCTGAATACAGGAGCATGTCAGCAACAGCAAGTGAATTGGTCTGGATTCATGGTTTATTAGAAGATCTCACTGTGCCTGTTTCTCTACCTATTCTCATGTATTGTGATAATTCTTCAGCTGAACATCTTGCTCAGAATCCCAAATTCCATGAGAAAACAAAGCATCTAAAGAGGGACATGCATTACATCCGAGAACAAGTTGAAGAAGGTTTCATATCTACTGCTCATGTGAAAAGTTCAGATCAATTGGCTGATCTTCTCACTAAGCCCTTAGCTTCTACTCAACATTATGCTCTATGTTCCAAGCTTGGTCTTGTTTCCAAAGCCCAGCTTGAAGGGGGAGTATAAGATTATTTATAAATAATTATTTCTTATCCTAGTCAGCTAGTTAGTTAGAGGTTTTCTAACAACCTTCTGTATATATATTCTCTAGCTTTCTCTTGTACAGTTGATTGAGTTTTCTTTCTGTAAAAACACACTAAACACATTCTGTATTCCTTTCTCTCTTAATGAATGAAGATAATCCTTGATTCTTTTCTTCTTCATTGTTTCACGATAATACTCCGGTAATGGTACGTCTTTCACCCAGTTTTCGGATTCGAGATCGAAACAAGCAATTCGATACTCATTAGGAGAATGATTAAAATTCCAATGAAGTAGATGATTATTTATAAGAACCCCTTTTCTGTAATGGTGTTGCGTACGATGGTCTATCATTATCATTGATTCTTTAGGGGATGATATACTATGAACAAGTCTCCAAGACTTGCTAGCATTATTCTTCAAGCTATAAACCAAAACATCCCTATTTATCATAAACCCTCCTTCTTCTTGTGCATAATGATAATCCAAAACAAGTACAATCTTATAATCATTATCAATAGAATCAAACCCAAACCCAGAATAGAAAGAACCAATACGCATAAAAAAAGTGTATCTTATAGGATATGGGATATTAAGAGACATGCCGGTGCACGGGTTGAGCACCATAAAAATGGGCAACAATGCATTAGACATGCAAAGCAATCCGTTACAAGAACCAACTGTGATAACTGGTGTACGGCCAAGATAACAATAATAAAGGTGAATCGAGTCAAAAGTAGAATATAAAGGTGATTTTATTGAGTCCATGTTCACGCAAATAAAGTCTCCTGCACCATGTTTATGTACGTGGATGAGAAACCGATTTGAGGTGTTGGACAGACCATGTTGGAGATGAAGGTTGATGAATTCCAGAGATGAAATTACTGTTTTGAACGATTTCGAAACACTTTTGAAAAGAAGCAGGGATTCTGCAGGGAGTTTAGGGAGTATTTCTCTCATAATTATATCATATGGAAGTGTAGCCATGGATTTTTCTTTGGTTTCTTCGCATATAAAAGTAGGTTCAATAGAGTTTCCGATGATTTCCATGGCTACTTAAATGAGGTTGGCTGCGGGTAAGAGGCAAGGTTCTCATTATTATTGACTCTCCGAAGGAGATATTTATATACAGTTACCTACTTACCTATCATAAGAAACTATACTCACAATCGAATTGATAAATCTTGCTAATTAATTTTTATCCTACTTAAATAAGCTTTGTCATCGATAAATTATTTCAACTATAATATGACAGAGATCCGAAATAGACGCTTCCTTTGTGAACATTGAAACCAAGTCAAGTGTGGCCGTGGTTGTTAGAGATTGTTTAGGAGTTTGGCTCTATGGTTGTTATTCTCTATCATATGCTATTGACCCATTCCATGCAGAACTGATGGCTATACCATACGGAGAGGCTTCGAGTTGGCCAGAGAGAAAAATTTCACGCATGTGGCCTTGATGTCAGATTGTAAAAAAGCAGTGGATATTATTAATGGTAGTGTGGACTATTCTGATTTTTATAGTGACTTGATTACGGAATGCAGGGAGCTGCGGCATTACTTCCAGGAAATCAGTCTTACCTTCACTAGACGAGAAGACAATCAAGTGGCGGATAGGATGGCCAGTGAATGTAGACAGGATTTACAAAACCTTGATGTAATTAGGCTTTTCCCTTTCCCTCCTAATTATTGTCAGGCTTTGTTATCATCGGATTGTAATAGGCTTTTTGCCATAACTCTTTAATTTGCTTAGTTACCTTTGTTCACCAAACAAAAAAAAAAATCCCTTGGGGCGCAAGCTCTGCAGATTACCAGCTCACGCACGTACACACCTCACATAAGGATAATAATACCTAGGTAACATATATCCTAATTAAAATACAACTTCCCCTCAAAAAAAAAAAAATACAACTTAGGAATATTCTCAATAGTAATCAAAACAGATGAGATAATATAACTTCTTTTCAACTTATTCTAACTTATTTCTAGAAAAAATAAGTTCAAAATCTGATAGAATAAGATCAGATAAGTATAATAATATAAACGTCATCAAGTTTAATAAGTTCAGATAAAATAATAAATTTATATAAGAAAAATTAAGATAAAAAAAATCATATAAGTCCAAACAAATTAAATAAAAATCAAACTCAAATATAGCATAAAAATGTTGAACACAATTATATAATAACTGAGCCACCATAAATGAAGACAATGCTCCAGAAGTATTAATGCACTCATACTAACAAAGTACTCCCTCCGTTTCCTAAAGATCTTCCCTCTTTCCGTTTAAGTGCGTTTCCAAAAGTTTCTCTCTTTTACTTTATTCCTTATTTGGAATTTTTTTCCCCTTTTTACCCTATCATGTCTCTATCATATGGTCCACCATTACATTATTAATTCAATTTTACTCCCTTCTTCTCTCCTACTTTAACCCTTTTTATTTGTTTATTTATCTTAACCCCTTTCTCTCTCCCTTTCTCTCTCCTACTTTAACCACCCCATACTCCACACAAATGGATCCTCCTTGGTATCGGTAGGAACAGTAACAAGGAAGATCTTTAGAAAACGGAGGTAGTAAATATGAAAATTATATTTGTCAAATATTTTATCAATTAATACACAATTAAGTACTCCCTCTGTTTTTTATCATTCTCACTTTCATGTGCGCGTCTCCCAATGCACCTCTTTGAACTTAAATATATTTTATTATATATTAGTACAAATTATAACGATTGAATATTAATAATGTATTAATTGAGACGAATCAAACAAGACCCTATATGACTATATTTTTCTTATAAATTGAACAAAATTGAGAAGATTCTCTCTAAGTATGAATAGTGCCAAGATTCCTAGTGAAAAAGATAAAAAAACAGAGGGAGTACTCCGTATTACATTGAAACTATAAAATTCAATCAACTAATAAAGTGAAATAGTTTCATTCAACAAATATTATATGAATACAAAAATGACATATTAGGTAAATACAAGCATGACAAACCTTTTGCTAAACAAACATTCAAATCATAGAAATATAGTATTGAATTTTTTTTATTGACGCAACACCCTGTTCTTGAATTGAAATCGAAGTGTCCACTATATTCACAATCTATCAAGTAGTGTACCTAAATTAAAATCAACTAATATTAGAAATCATAAATAAAATCAATAAAATTTCTTTTTTGCTCATAGAATTTAACATTGAAAAGTAAAAAAAAAATTATTGGTAAGAGACTTAAATGATAGAGACTAAACCAATCAAATTTTGTAACAAAAAGAACTTATGTTTAAAATTTGACACTTATTTATGCCCAAAAAAATCGAGTTCCTATCTCGAAAAAAATCCAACAACGCATCGCTTAAAAAAAAAATGCTACCGATGTAAATATCCAAAGGGGTCACTATAAGGTAAATATCGAAAGATGAACTCTTAAACTTAAACAAGTCAATTTTTAAGTTAGAATAAGTGACTCTATATGGCAATTCTTTTTTTTTTGACAACGGGGAAAACTTACAAAGCAAACCGAGAAAGGACTAGTAAAAGACAACTCAATGCACAACAAAAGGAAAGTTAGGGTGACGGAGCGAGTGAGCCAGGTCGTGGGCAGCTGCTACCTCCTCGCGGCCGACTTTCATAATACAACACCCACTCAGAGAAGCTGCAAGATTCTTTATGTCGGAAATGGTGTGCTGAAGGTAACTTAGAATAGTAGAAGGAGCTCTGACAGCGGTGACGAGAGCGGCTGAGTCCGTATAAATCAAGACATTCCTAAAGGAATTTTGCGTCGCCCATAATAGACCAAGCCGGCAAGCCTGAGCTTCCACCTGGAGCGCTGAAGTCGCCCTCAGTACTTGACCATCTTGAACCTGAAACTCCGAGTGGCAAATGTCAGCTACCCAGGCGGCTACCGCGCAGTGAGAAGACTTATCCCATGCACCATCACAACGGACCAGGATATCAATATCCAAATTGTGAAACTGGCCATAAATGACCCTCTGGAATCCCGGGGGGGGGAGCAGCAGGAATAGCAGGGGCTGGGAAGAAATTGCATTGTTCCGCAAACAAGCGATGCTCCTGGATTCCGTTTTCATAGAAATCTTTGAACACCTCAAGAGTGGCGCAGACATTATGGAATATCTGCCCATTCCTAGTCTTCCAAATAGCCAGAGCGTAGCAATAAACTCCGGGAGTTGAGAGCCCTGTTTGCCATCCTGCTTGTGCAAATGTTCAATACAGTGGGACACCCATTCACGAAACGGCAGATGAAGCGAGGTGAACGCATGGGTCGAGGGGGACATATCCCAGACTTCTTGAGCAAGAGGGCACTGTCGAAAGAGATTATCATTGCATTTTGCAGCATACAGACAGATACGACAATCCTCCGAAGTGATGAGCCCTCGACGGAAGAGATTAGCTGAAGTGGTGAGACTATTTTGCCACATCTTCCAAATAAACAGTTTCCATTTAGGCATGATGGTCAGGTGCCAGAGAGTACGACAAAATCGTATCTGGTCAGCTATCATGCTACACATATCATTTTGCTGATGTTGAAGAGCGATTACATAACCGATTTTGGTAGAATAGCCCCCAGATTAAGTGAGAGGCCAAATGCGGCTATCAGTTGTGGAGTTCGAAGCCGGAAGTTCAATCTCTGAGATTTGACGAACACTAGATGGAGTGAAATAACGGTTTAGATGACGGAAATCCCAACCGTTAGAAGAAGAATGAATGAGATCCGCAACTTTGAGGGAAGCAGCCTCACGGATAGTGACATTATCATTCATAACTGGGGCACCACCACAGACCCATTTGTCGCTCGAAGCGTTGATAGCGAGACCGTTCCCAACTTTTCGGGAGCAAGCAGAGAGCAAAGTTTGGGTGGTTTTGTAGAGGCCTTGTGCACCCCAGGAGGAGTTGTGGCGTCGGGCAGGCCGACGACGATGAGAAGCACGATGCTGGGCGTAGACACGCGATAACAATAGTTGTGGTTGTTGTTGAACTCGCCAGGCCTGCTTCATAAGCAGCGCCTGATTGAGAGCCGTAATATTGCGAATTCCAAGCTAAGGCCTCCAAGGCCCTTAGGCTGATGAAGGATCGCCTTTTTACGCCAGTGTATACCTTTGTCATGAGCATTAGTTCAAAAAAACCTTGCTAACATCCCATCCAGTTCATTGGCAATAGTAGAGGGGATCTGAAAGATGGACAACTGATTAATAAGCGAGGCTACCAAAATGGAATTAATTATGATAAGTTTCGAAGCCTGGCTTAGGCCTTTATTCTTCCATTGGGAAATTTGAGTAGACATTTTGTCGAGAAGCGGGGTAAAGTGATGGACCTTCCGACCGGTGAAGTCCACATTGACTCCTAAATAGGTACCAATAGAATCTTGAGTCTCCATTCTGAATATTTCTTTGTAACGCAGCCTCAAAGGCTCGTCAATGTTAGGGCTGAATTTTATGATTGATTTCTGTAGACTCAGCATTTGCTCTGAAATGGAGCAGAAACGATCCAGAAGGTTCTTTAAATTAGAACAGGCTTCCTCCGACGCGCGAATGAAGAACATTGCATCATCGGCAAAAAACAGGTGAGAAATATTAGGGCTCCAACGCGAACTCTTTATACCAGTAAAACTCCGAATATCAACTGCCAGGGATGGCATTACACTAATTTTATTAGAAGGCGTTACATTATGAGACGGGCTAATCGCTCAACCTAAGGTTAGATTTAGATTATAATATTGAGGAAAGAAATATAAAGACATGACTATTATTAATATTTACAAATATAAAACGTAAATATGGACTTTTTTTTTTGAAGGGAAACACGCAATAATAATACATTATTGTAAATCAAGCTTCACCAAAATTTGTAAACTTTGGAGAAAATATTGAGTACAAATTAGTTCCGAGTCTTCACCAATATTCCAAAATAAGCTACACAATTGTCTAACCTTTTCACATGCTTACGAGAGAAATTATCAAAAGAAGATGACAAAAAACAATTTCCTCATACATCAAATAGATGGGAGCAGCTCCTGTACTCCTCTTTTGAATGTGATGACTGATGGCAGACCACACAATGTACGCATAATGGACTACTACGATTATAAAATAGCGAACGTTAATCCCGGGTCTTTGTTCGCTCTTAAGCATCCATAAAGATAATGCATGTTAATTAATCATTCAATCAATATATTTATCTATTTTGTGTTATTTAACTGACAATTATTTCAGCATGATGGGCCTACGTAGAAGGCCCTCGGTCTCAAAATAATTTCTACGGAAATACCGATAATATTAAATGATATTTTTAGCATGAAAATATTAATAACTCGTAATATCACTTAAGAGTAAAACTATTTGATTATTAATTACTTGCATTAATAATTTAATTTTGTTTATTCAATGATTATTTTGTAATACTCGAATATAATTTAATTAGAAGTTAGATTACTTCCATCAATAATTTAAATCTCGAGTATTGCTCATATGACCTAATCTAACCTACAAATTAGTAATGTTCCAAAGTAATAAGGTACAGAGAAGTAATCCTCCATATCTAAGTTTGTCCTCGTCAAACCAACTTCTGGAACATTTAACATCTCCTTCGGATCTAATTTCCTCCCATAATCATCTGACCAATTAATAAGCTTCCAGTTACAAATTACTATTCTTATTATCTCATTATCTCATACTTGGACGGCTCGGCTCGGCTCAGATTCAACGTTATTGTCAAAGGACCAACTTAACCATGTCAAAAAGATAATTCAATAAAAAGCTTAAACTAAATAATGGTTAAAGTTGCAGGAATAGTTTTATACTTTATCAGCTACTAAAAAGTTTCATTATTGGTTTGACTTTGATTTTAAGGTTGCTAAATTGAGACAAAGGAAAGAACTGGGAATATAGGATTGAGAGTGTGTTCAGACAGATAACATGTGTGGGATGAGTTCACTGGCATATAGATCAGAATATATAAATATATTAGCAAACTCATAATGATATACATAAACCTCCCTTAAACAACAATTTAAGGAAAGTCCCTAATCCTTAATAATCCCTCATGTAACCCTAAGCTCCTCTTTTCCCTTTGTTGTTGGCTGTCAGCCCTGCCTCCCTGACCAGTAACTAAGGTGTCGGGCCGCTGCCGCCTGCCGCCTCCTCACTCTCTCAAACTCCGTCTCATCTTGTCTGTAGCCTACTCATGAGTCACGGACAAGCTTGGTTTCTCTTTGCTCATCATCTGCCATTTGCCAGTTACCATTATTACTGAGCTTTATTTATTCTCTTGATCACTATATTCATTAATATACTTCCTCCGTTTCATAAGAAGTGAAACACTTCTCTAAAATAACTCTTACATAAAAGAGAGAAGTGTTTCACTTATTATGGAACGGAGGAAGTGTATAGTGATTTGATGAATTAAATTAATCTTAGGGCTTGTTTGAGTTTGACAGACATAAAGTATATGGTAGATAGACTTTTTAGGAAGTGGAAAAATGTGAAGTTATTTGGTTAAAAAAAAAAAAAGGAAGTTTCATCTCTTAAGAATTGTGAATTAATTTCATAAAACAAAGGAAGTTGCTTATATATCCGTATTTCTTAGATGGAGAGATTGGATTCAAGAGAATAAAGACATGATGCAGCACGCTACTCAATGAATTATTTGCAAGAGTATATAACTAAAATGGAAGAGGTCATCATAATTTACAAGGAAAAGTGATAATAGATCTGAAAGTTTGCTTGAGGAAGGAAAAACTAAAAAAAAAAGGATTGGTTTAGGAAGAAGAAGATAGAAAAATTCATTGATGCGGGGTTTGGAACAATAAAATTAAATAACACATGTAATGTTGTAAACATGTGGAAAAGATGATTTAGGCTCGTAATTAACGTAAATTATTGTCCTGGCTACTCAAGAGTGAACAAAGGTCGGGATAAGCGTTACCTAATTCGCTTTTGAATTCGCCAATTCACCTAAAATAGGCCAAAAATAAATCAAAATCGACCATAATTTTCTTTTCTCAATTCAAAATTCGCGAGAAATTAGGAAATTAGGTAACACTTATCAGGATTTATGTAAATAAAGTTTTAGTTAGAACAATTATTATATAAGAAGGTGAGAATATTCAGAAAGTAAGCCATTTTAGTGAAAACATAGTCCTTTCTTAAGGTGTCGATCACAAGGTAATTTTTTTAAAAAAATGTAATCATATAGATTGATTAGCCTTGCAAGGGAAAAAGTGATTACATATTTAGCCAAAATAACTTGTTGGTTAATAAATATAGCAATTAAGGATTCTCATGTTCTCATCATATAAGTAGAGTTAACATTAGAACGAATCCCATATAAACTATATCATTTAATGTCTTTATTTTTCTCTCGTCAGCATAATAATTTTAAATTGGGTAGTTACAAGTCGCTTGTCAGCAACTAAATAAAATTAGAAGAGAATTTCAATTATGTAAATTGGCATTATTTGCTCTATTAAAATGTTAATTTGTACTAGATTACCAATTGATGATTAAAATCAATAAAAAAAATCCCCCTAGGAAATCTAATAGAATTATTATTATTATTATTGGTTTAAATTAAATATCTTAAATTTTTCTATAACACAAACTTCAAACCAAAGAAAAATCAGTTCTCTTCTTATATTGGAGCTTCACTGCATTTTCAAATACGACATTCTCAAATTTACCACACATTAATACCACATACAATAACAAAAAAAAAACACTACATTATCATTAAAAAGACAACTTAAATTTATACTAAATAGATTTTTCCATAACACAAACTCAATTACAAACACAAACTTCAAACCAAAAAAAAAAAAAATCAGTTATCTTCATAGCTTGGAGCTTCACCGGATTTTCAAATATGATATTCTCAAATTTGTGGATACTTTACTGTTAATCAGGTACATAATCTGTTATTGAAAATAAAAATTTGTTTGTAATGTTTATATTCAGTAAATCTTAAGAATATGTACTATGTTTGAGTAAATTTAAACTCAAAATACAGTAAATTTTACGAATATGTGTTGTGTTAGAATTTTTAAAAAAAAAAAAAAATTATACTCAAATTACAGTTATTTAAAATTTCATTCAAGTATAGTTGAAATTCTAATTAAAATCACATTAGAAATGGTCGGGGAAAAAAATCAAATTTCGTCAAAAAATAGCTTCAAATTTGTGCCCAAATATTAAAAAAAATTAGACAAAATATTTCAACAAGAATTATTTTGTGCCCATATATAAAAAAGAATTTGAGAAAAAGATACTTCAACCCAATATTAAAATCAAAAGTTTGTGCCCGTAACCAAATCTCAGTCCATCAACTCGAAATTCAAAAATACATTATCGACGACATGAAGAGCATCGCCATGACAGCCAAAGCCAACTCCAATGATGACGAAATCATAATCGAAGGTCTCGGGAGAGTGAACTCGATTACTCGGGAGCTGAACTCGGCGAAAACTCATTGAGAAACTCAATGCTTCTCTTCGAAACCCACAAAAGCAAAGATTGAGATTGAGAGATTTAGCTGAAAATGAGAATCGAATGTGTGGTTTGATATTGGGAAAATTGAGGAAGATGATGAAAATAAAAAAGAGAAAAAGTGAGACTACATTGTTTCAATCAAATAGAGAGGGAAAAAGAATTGCATGTAATTGAGAGATGTGTTTGGGAATTGGGGAGTACCTAAGAATTGAAGAGAGAAAAAGGATTGCACTATTCCTGTCTCTTTTTCTCACTGTTCATGGGGTAGTTTAGAGCTTTCATAAAAAACATTAGTTAGAGATGTCATATCATTACTTATACTTTCTTATTAATGTGTTTTTAAATACTATTTGTAAGTATTTCAATCTTACTCAGAAAATGGAGGTGAACTTAGATAAGAACCTCGTTTTTTTGATTTGTTTACTACTAAGTAATAGTTATTCCCAAAATGTCGACGCATGCATAGCGTGCATAAAAAACTAGTATAAACTATATCATTTAATGTTTTTATTTTTCTCTCTTCAGCATAATAATTTTAAATTGGGTAGTTACAAGCCGCTTGTCAGCAACTAAAAATTAGAAGAGAATATCAATTATGTAAACTGGCATTATTTGCTTATTAAAATCATAATTTGTACTAGATTACCAATAGATGATTAAAAACCAATAAAAAAAATCCCCCTTGGAAAGCTAATAGAATTATTATTATTGGTTTAAATTAAATATCTTAAGATGTGTAATGTCCTTCACCTTTGTTTAAAAAATTAAATCAACAAAAAGAAAAAATCATATTGGACAAAATATATAAGATTTAGCTTGGATAAGTTCAAACAAACTTAATTAAGGTAACAACAATAATACAAGTTGAGAGGAAAAAAAAATATATATATACATCCAAGTTGTGAAAAACAATCTAAGTCTTATACATGATAAATTGCCTTTCAAATCTAAGGATTATTTAAAGAACTTCATGAGGGTATCCACAGCTCAAGGCCATGTGAATCCACCCTGAGGGTTACATAATACTGAACTACTGATATCTAATTCTAATTAAATGCTAAAATGGGTCCCAAGTAAATCTAAGGGCCTTCGTAGTTACTCTATAAATAGGAGGTATTACATGCTTCATATAAATCCTCACTACCCTACAACTTCTCTCTTTCTCTTTCATTTTTTTTCTTTCAGTTCATAGAAATCTTTAATGGCAGCCATGGATAATCACTGCATCTTCCTGCTCATCATCTTCGCCGTCTCGGTATCATATACAAACTTCAATGTCTATATATATCTTAATGCATGCTCATCATCTTCTTCTCTATTCTATTTTATTTTTGGCTCATGCATACATTTAATTTAATAGTATGATATTATCGTATATATGATCTTGATTATATTATTACTACGTGATATCTTAGCTTCAACTAGTTGCTGCTGATGTCGCTACTACAACTTCTCCAAGTGCAAAAGCTTACTGGAATATGAAATTTCCAGGAGTATCAATGCCACCAATTCTGGAGTATATGATGCCAAAACCATCAGGTACATATATGTATATATATAGAGTTAATTTATCAATGGGATCGATATATACTCCGGTCTCTGTATGTATAAACCCTAGTTAAATTCATTATTGGCCTTGTTTGGTTGACAAAACAAATCATGGGAAGTGCAAATTCCTAGAAAGTAGAAGTATATGAAGTTGTTTGGTTGGCAAAATCATGGGAATTTGCACTTCCTAGGAAGTTCTACTTCCTCCAAAATGGAGGAAGTTACTTACCTAGGTCCCCTTAGGTAATAAGTAGAGCTTCTCATAGGAAGTTCTACTTCCCATTATCAACCAAACACAATTTTACACTTCCTAGAAATTTCAAATACATGGAAAAAATAACTTCCTAGGAAGTATGACTTCCTATATACAAGCAAACAAGGCCTAAGTCGCTGGTACATTAGATGACTTGATCAGATTCAGTAACTAAGCATATAAATATACATATACATATACATAAGTACTGCTCCCGGTCTTTATTAGTTTACTCATATTTCTTTTTAGGACATCCCTTATTAATTTACCCATTTCTTTTGTTTCTATTTTTGAAATGGGAGGACTAACTTTCCATCAAATACATTCAACTTTAACATAAAATAATAGTTTCTTTTTCTTATTATGTCCTACAACATTGTTTCTCCTAAAATTAAACTTTGTGCAAAAGAAACGGGTAAACTAATAAAGACCGAAGAAAGTATATAAGTATATAAATGTATATTATGTATATATATACATAGGACTCAATTGATAATGATTTTTTGTGTTTGTGTTTGTTTATTGAATGGCCAGGATTTGATTACCAACAAGGCAAAGCCAGCTTCATCAGGGACAAGACCATGGCCCTCTACAATTGGTACATATATATATACATGATTTTCATCCTTGTATTATGGAAGTGCTTAATTCCATGTTAAGTAATATTGCTAATAATGTACCTGGTGAATTACATATATAGGTATAGCTATGATGTGAAAACATCTGGAACACAACTTAAAAACAAGATGTTTACCTCCATGTTCATCCGCGAAGATGACCTACTAAAACCAGGCACCATTCATGAACTGCAATACTTAGGTCAATCCGACCTCGGACCATCCTTCATGACAAGAGATGAAGTCCAGAAATTACCATTCACTTCATCAAACTTACCACAAATACTTTCAACTTTTGGCATTAACACCGCCTCCAAAGAAGCAAAATTGATGCAGTCCACTTTGACTCGTTGTGAAGATCCTCTCAAATTTGGTCACCATACATGTGCTCCTTCTTTAGAAGATATGGTTGATTTTGTTTCTTCAGAGTTCCATCCCTCAAATCCAAGTGAAGATCTTAAAGTTCTTGGTGTTACAGTCACCCCTCCCATGCAAGTTAACCAAAGGTATGCAATTATAATTGATGGATTATATATGAGCCTATAGAATAGATTGATCGTGTTCAAGTAATTAAGGTCATGTAACTAATTATAATCTCGGATTATATTCCATCTATATATAATAGGTACCTCATAACCGGAGTAGAGAAAGTTGTTGAGATTGGGAACCCTACAATAGCTTGTCACAAGGCTGCATTCCCTTACGGAGCATTTATGTGCCACCGTATGGAGGGGGCTAGGGCTTATCGCGTTGAACTCCAAAGCCTTGACAACAACAATCTGAAGGTGGATACAGCTCTTGTAGGTTGTCACCATGACACTGACAAATGGAGTCCTTCCTATGCCGCTTTTAAGCTCCTTGATCTCAAGCCTGGACAGCCTATCTGTCATTTCTTGCTTGCAGACAATCTTATCTTCATAAAAAAGGTTGATGATATAAAGATGGTTGTATCGTCAGAATAGCATATATAGCTCATGATTTTTCACATATATGAATTTATGTTTGTGAAAACTGGTTGTATAATTGACTAAGTATGTATCAAGTTGTACGAGTTGGTGATGAGTGTATCGTCGTCTAAAATGTAATTTCAAGAACCATCAAGGCTCAAGGTATTGCCTTGGCCAAGCTAAATCAGTTAATAAAACTCTCATCCCATGCTTTCTCTTGTTAGAAAGCTGATATTATAGCAAAATAAATTCCCTTACTTCAAATTAAGTACTACTAGTTTCTTGTTTCTATGTAATATTATGCTCCAAGATATTAAGGATCAATTCTTGTATGGTACTAAATGCAATTATCATTGTTATTAACAAGAAGATTATTTGGGGAGGAGTAACACTACTAAGCCCCAAAATAAGCAAAAAGCTAAGAAAACTAACCAATGATTATCACAAGTTGGGCATTGACAAGGGTTTATATGAATTGGATCATACAAAGTAACTTTACATTCTTGGCATGGCTTCGCCAAGCTTTTCTACAACATTTTAGTATCAGTCAAGTTTTAAGTTTTAACGTTAAAAAAGCTTAATTGTTAAATACCTAACACTATAGAGAACGATGAAACTGACAATATTTCTTTTAGTCATTTAGTGAAATATTAGATACTTCTTCTATTTCAAAAAATAAAAGTTGTCAACAATTACTTTTTTGACGATCTCCAATGCATTTTTTTACGACTCTTAATATCTTTAATTAAGTATCTTGAGAAAAAGTTTTTATAATAGCGACTATTTTAAAATGAAAGAAGTATGTAACAGTTACGGATTTATCCTTCAATGCGCGTTTATTACAATACATATAAACCATAATCCATATGCATCCAAAATCTAGCTAAGAAGAATATACCCTTTTTGCATCAGTGGCAGATTGAATAAGTTTGATGGTGGTGGAAGCGGCAAGAGAGACGGCGACAATGGACGCAGCTGAAAGTAGCTCCACCTTTAACAAGTGCTACAAGTGGCTGGGGAACTTCCATGTTTGAGGACTTTTATCGAACACTTGGTGGGCTACTCTTATTCCCAAATTTTGCCGTACGAGAGACTAGTGTTTTAGTATAAAAGGTCACTTAAAGTTAGAATAAGTAAATAGGTTCTCCTTACTATAATTCGGCCCAAAGAAGGAATATAACACGACTGATAATAATACTTCCTCCGTTTCAAAATAGATGGGACATTGTGATTAAAACGGACTCCTAGGCAAAATTTCATAAGTATGTTTAAGTAGTATAAAGAGAGGTAGATTAATTCTAGTGGTCCCATGTGAAGAGGAGGGAGAAAGAAAAAGTTGGGGACCACATGTATTAATTAAGTAAAATGGTAAAAGTGTAAGGCAAAAGTTACTCAATAAGGAAAAAAAAACAATGTACCATCTATTTTGAAACACCCATAAATAGACAATGTATCATCTATTTTGAAACGGAGGAAGTATTAGTAATGTGTTGTAACCCTATCGCATAAATAGTGAATGGATTTAGGGATACTATTTTAATTAATCATAGGGTGGATTAGAAGTCTCGTTGTGTAAATGATAGAAGCTGTGTTTGTAGTCTAACATGTGAGCTGCACATGTTTAGTAAGTTGTACATGTCTATATAGTAATCAGCACATGTCTTTAGTAACCTAGCTGTCTTGGATCACGTGAGGATCCTTCTAGGGATTAGGGCTGTGTCCTTAGTATATAAGACAGCATAGGTCATCAGGTTGTAATCAATGAATACATAACAGAAATATATGTTGCTGAAAACAAGGAGGAGCCGCCTTTGAGCTACCTACCTTCATTCAAGTATATTCTCAGCTATACTTGGAAATGTCAGTAGATTTCACAACACTCTTAGCTTAAATTTGTTTACATGGTATCAGAGCAAGAAGAGGTAAGTGGAATCTTTTAAAGTTTGTTGTTTTAACAACTAAAAAAAAAACAAAATCTCTACCTGCTTCTGTATTTCTGGGCAATAGAGTTCTGTGTTGAAGAAGAAAAAAAAAAAAAACACTTTAAGTTTTTTCCTTTCTTGCATCATGACTGAAAAGGATGCATCAAAAACGACTATTGAGACCAATAGTCCTCTGTATTTGCATCCCTCTGATGGTCCAAATACCTTGAAGGTAGACTGTCAGTTAACAGGAGCAACTGATTACAGACCATGGAAGAGATCCATGGAAATATCTCTTGCAACCAAGAGAAAGTTAGGTTTTGTCACTGGAGCCTTGACAAAATCTAGTACTGATTCAGTTTTAAGAGAAGCTTGGGAAGCTTGTAACAGTATGGTTACAGCTTGGCTTCTTAATAACATGACTGAGTCCATCAGGAGATCAGTGATGTATATGAAATCTTCTAAGGAAATCTGGTTGAGTCTTAAGCATAGGTTCACTGTGAGTAATGGGAGTAGGAAATATAGACTCAACAAGCAAACTTATGAAGTAAAGCAGAATGAGAAGCCTGTATCTGAATACTATACAGATCTTAGGGTGCTTTGGGAAGAGATAGAGTCAATGAATGACTATCCTTCAATCACCAGTGTGAATGCAGAAGTCACTGCCTATGTTGAGGCAATAAATCAACAAAAAGAAGAGCAAAGATTGTTCCAGTTCCTAAATGGTCTGGATCTTGCATATGGGTCCTTGAGAAGTCACATACTGTTGATGCATGATCTTCCTACTGTAGAGGGAGCTGTGTCTATGGTTCAACAAGAAGAGTCACAGAATGAAGTTGTAGGAAAAGAAAAAGAAGAGAGTGTAGGTATAGCTCTTTACAGCAAGAATGAGAACAAGCTCTACTGTACTGTTTGCAAGAAAAGCAACCACACTGCTGAGAAGTGTTGGTTCAAGATAGGCTTTCCTGCTAACAGTAATAAGAACAAGCAAGGGAACAAAAGTTATGACAACTCACAAGAAAATAGAAGTGGCTATGGCAAGAGTAAAGCTCAAGGTTATACTGGAGGAGGTCAGAATTACAAGAAGAAGGGTGGATACAGTGCTCAAGTGAGTGGTGGAAGTGCTGAACTTGCAACAGCTATTGCCCAACAACTTCAGGAGATGTTGAAGCTGGGCTCTAGCTCCAGCAATATAGCAGCTAAGCAGGGAGGTGATGATACTGATGATGAAATTGACAATCACTTTGCAGGTATGGTGTCTTGTCATTTTGTTAAAAACATGAGTGATGCATGGATAATAGATTCTGGTGCCTCAGACCATATGATTGCTAAACTGGAGCAACTTCATAATGTAAGAAAATTACTTCACTAGCCTAGGGTTAATTTACCTAATGGTGGTGTTGCCTATGTAACTCACATAGGAAATGTATTTCTTAAAAATGGCATTGAACTCAAGGAAGTTTTATTCATTCCTGAATTCAAGCAAAATCTTTTGTCTGTGCAAAAGTTGTGTGAACATGATAAATGTGTTGTAATGTTTCACAAAGATCACTGTGTTCTGCAGGATTGCACAACACAAGAAACTAGGGACATAGGAAATGCCACTGGGGGACTCTACTACCTTCAAAATCAGCCAAACACCAGCCAAGATACAGACTCAGCTTCAAACACAATACAACTCATCACCCAAGACAACCTAAGGCAAATACTAGCCAAAATAGTGCTATGAATGTAACTCACAACAGTGAGAATTTTGTTTTTGATGACTCTCTGTTGTTTAAAAGAATGTGTAATGAAGTTAAAGTTTGCAATGCAAAGTCTTTCAACTACTCTCTATGGCATGTTAGACTTGGACATGCACCCACAAGCAAGCTCAAATATATATCTTGTTTAAAGAAATACCTTGAAACTAATCAAAATGAGATGTGTCTTTCTTGTCCTATGGCTAAACTCACAAAATCTCCTTTTCCCTTGAGTAATACCTCAGTGGCAGGACCTTTTGACTTAATCCATATTGATATATGGGGTCCCTACAGAGTCCCTTACAAAGGAAAGTTTAGATTCTTTCTTACTATAGTAGATGATTACACAAGAGCAACTTGGGTACATCTACTAAAGAATAAATCAGACTCACTCAGTACTATTAAAAACTTTTGTGTGTTTGCAAGAACTCAATTTGACAGGAAAGTAAGAATAATCAGATCTGATAATGCCTTGGAATTCAAAGATCAAGGTTGTGTTGGCTGGTTCACAGATCAAGGCATAGTTCATCAGACAAGTTGTGTAGATAGACCTCAACAGAATGGGGTAGTGGAGAGGAAACATAGGCATCTACTTGAAATAAGTAGAGCCTTGAGGTTTGGAGCAGGATTGTCATTAGCCTACTGGGGAGATTGTGTTGTTACTGCTGCACATATAATAAACAGGTTACCTACACCTGTTATTAAAAACAAAACTCCATATGAGATGATGTTTGGGAGAGAGCCTGACTACTCACACTTGAAGAGCTTTGGGTGCTTTGCTATGGCTTATAATCCTGATAGAGAGAAAGATAAATTTGCTGCAAAAGCTGTGCCTTGTTTGTTCTTGGGCTACCCTGATACTCAGAAGGGGTATAAGCTGGAAAACTTGCTCACTCACAAGCAGTTTGTATCAAGAGATGTGAGATTCTATGAGCACATCTTTCCTAAACTAAAAACTAAAACTCACACCACCTTCATGAACCCTATACCTGTTGACCTACCTAACCTTGTACCCAGTGATGTTGATACTGATCCTGAGTCCTCACCAGAAGCTGTTCATGAGCCCTAACCTACCTGAACCTGAACTACCTAACCAAACACATGAACAAACTCCTCAAATACAACCTACTGAGATCCCTACCATCACTAATCAACCTATACCTACACCTCTACCTGTTAGAAAATCTACAAGAATTTCAAAAACTCCTACATGGCTCAAAGACTTTGTTGTCACTTCACAAAAGAACCCAGTTGATGAGCAAGCTAAAGAAGTAACCTCTGTAATATCCACAGATGTTAATGAGCATTTTGTGAATATGGTACAACAAGTTGTAGAAAGCAAGGAGCCTAGATCCTACATTGAAGCAGCTGCACAACCTGGTTGGGTGGCAGCAATGGAACAAGAGCTTGCTGCTCTTGAAAAGAATGAGACCTGGGAAATAACAAAGCTTCCACCTGGTAGAAAAGCTATTGGCTGTAGATGGGTGTATAAAACCAAATACAAGGCTGATGGAAGTGTAGAGAGAAAGAAAGCAAGGTTGGTTATACAAGGGTGTAATCAAAAGAAAGGAGTAGAATACACTGAAACATATGCTCCAGTAGCCAAGATGAGTACTATAAGAGCCCTGTTGGCTGTGGCAGCAATGAACAAGTGGCACACTTGTCAAATGGATGTGCAAAATGCATTTCTGCATGGAGATCTAAAAGAGGAGATATTCATGCATATACCACCAGGCTATATTCCACCTATTAATCATGCAAGTCAGAGGGAGAATGACAACTCAGTGTGTAGACTCAAGAAAGCTTTATATGGGCTGAAACAGGCCCCTAGACAGTGGTTTGCCAAACTATCTAGTGCCCTTTTGTCATTTGGTTTTAAACAGTCTCATGCAGATCATTCCCTATTTGTGCAAGAAGATGACAGTCATTTTACAGCTGTGCTAATTTATGTGGATGACTTGATAATTACTGGCAACAGTATTACAGCCATCACACACCTTAAACACCTTCTTAGCACCACTTTTCACATGAAGGATCTGGGAAATTTAAGCTACTTCCTAGGTATGGAGTTCACTGTCACTTCACAAGGAATCTTCATTTCACAAAGAAAATATGCTCTTGACCTACTCTCTGAATATGGTATTGACAAACAAAAGTCTCTCAAGCTTCCTATTGACACTCATGTCAAACTGGAACCACAAAAGGGTACACCTTTACCTCATCCTGAAAACTATAGAAGACTAGTAGGTCAATTGATCTACCTTACTCTCTCAAGGCCTGATATTAACTTCTCTGTTCAGCTGCTAAGTCAATTCATGCAGGCCCCTACTTCTATTCATATGCAAGCAGCTAGAAGAGTGTTAAGATACATTAAACAAGCTCCTGCACAAGGCATTCTTCTAGCTAGCAACACTGCAGCTAAGCTTACAGCATATTGTGATTCAGATTGGGCCTCATGTCCCTTTTCCAGGAGATCTACTACTGGGTATTGCATTTTACTAGGATCTTCTCCTGTATCATGGAAGAGCAAGAAGCAGAGTGTGGTAGCTAGGTCATCAGCTGAAGCTGAATACAGGGCCATGGCCCTTACTACTTGTGAAGTCACTTGGCTAATGTCCCTTCTCAAAGACTTGGGGCTCAAGCACTTAAACCCAGCTGCTTTGAAGTGTGATAACCAGGCAGCCTTGTCTATAGCAGCTAATCCTGTTTATCATGAAAGGACAAAGCACATTGAAGTGGATTGTCACTTCATCCGAGAGAAAATAACTAATGGGATCATCAAGCCTTCCTATGTTCCTTCCAAAGAGCAGCTTGCTGATGTACTGACAAAGGCTCTACCTACCTACCAGCATAAGAAGCTTCTAGGCAAGATGGGAGTGCAACTAGCATCACACTCTCATCTTGAGAGGGAGTGTAAATGATAGAAGCTGTGTTTGTAGTCTAACATGTGAGCTGCACATGTTTAGTAAGTTGTACATGTCTATATAGTAATCAGCACATGTCTTTAGTAACCTAGCTGTCTTGGATCACGTGAGGATCCTTCTAGGGATTAGGGCTGTGTCCTTAGATATAAGACAGCATAGGTCATCAGGTTGTAATCAATGAATACATAACAGAAATATATGTTGCTGAAAACAAGGAGGAGCCGCCTTTGAGCTACCTACCTTCATTCAAGTATATTCTCAGCTATACTTGGAAATGTCAGTAGATTTCACAACACTCTTAGCTTAAATTTGTTTACACGTTGTAGTCTTTGTAGACATGCAGCAGCGCCATGATAGTTCACCTCACATAATCACATTATATATAAGAGCATTCTTATCAATGAATCCAAATAAACGGTTCATCCTTCTCTTCTCTTTTCTCTCTCCTCCGTATCATTTTCACAAACCATTTTCAATTTCACTTCTAATCATGAATCCAAAAATAATGGTTCATCACTATTTCTCATTCTTTTTTCCTACCCGCCCACATTTTCTCTCTTTAAATAATTCTATGAAGTTGTATTAATTAATATAAACAAGAGAAAACTGAAATTGTGAATAAAGTATAGCAAAATTGGTGTCTATTTATAGAGAATAAAAAAATATGAATTTTGGTATTTTTTTCAAATTGTATTTTTTGAATTATTAACGTTATAACGTTAATAATAAGAGGACTAATAGAAACTAAACACTTGGCGAAAATTGAGAGGACCGCAAGTGCTGCAGTCCACATCAGTGCAAGTCAGTTTTCGCTGCACCTTTTCATCCTTCGTGAGCTGCTCCAACGAATCCTAGGACGACATGTGGCGATAATTTTTTTTTGGGGTTTTCTTCCCCTTCCTTTGTCAGCATGTACCAATGCTTCATTTTCACGAACCATTCGGAAATCTGAATGGTTGAGACTCGATTCACGCGTGAACCATTCTCCAATTCACCATTTATAGAAAAAATAATGGTTCAAGCTTATGAACCATTTTTTGTTCATTATTAAGCTTGCTCTAAGGAAAATATTCAACAACTACAACAATAACAATTTTCTAATTTGGATTAAATCTTTCTATATTACAACACAATGTAATTTATGAGGGCGGATCAAATTTTCAAAATCACTCCTAATTATAAAATTTACATAAAATCACATTTTATTTTTTTTTGCATTAGATACAATTGCAAAATCACATGACCCCTCACTGAAAATCCTGACTCCACCGCTTAACTTGAATGTATAATTAACAATTTAAGGGTGGTTTTAAACTATTATCTTAATTGAAGTTGGTGTTAAGAATTTGATGTCCACTTGTGGCATACTTTTATGCAAACTTTATTGTTAATAACGGGCGAGGCTATGAAGGGGCCTAAGAGGGCCATGGGCCATGGCCCCTGCTAGCCTATAGATAAGTATGATATGTGGAAATTTGACTACTATAAGGTTTGTTAGAGTATATGGTAGAAGTGCATGTTTAATGCCCACAAAGGGTGCGTGTTCGATTCAGCAAAGTGAATTAGTTTTTGCTTTTTTGCTTTCTTGTGTTTGAGCTTGGCTTTCTCTTGTTTGTAGTTTTGGCTTTTTTTTCTTTTTCCTTTTATTTAGGCTAACTATGATTGCTTAACATGATTTCCTATTTTATTTTCACTTTCTAATTTCTGTCATTATCTTTACTTCTTAGAGTAGTAATTAATTACTATAGAAATAATAAAATTTTCAAGCATGAGCATTATTATCATTACATAATATTGAACATTATCCCTTAACAAATACTTTTTTTAGTACACCTTTGTGTGGTGTGCCATAATACTCATCATACTATTCGGTTTCATTTGTCACTTAATACTATATTTATTACTTCAATGTTCAATATGATCTCTTTATTAATTTAACACATGATAATCTTCCCACTACTAAAACGTTAAGGTCACCTACTCTCTCACTCAAATAAAATGTATCCTATTATTTCATTATCATATCTATCTACTTAATCGCAAAATTACCCATATGTCTCTAATCATATCTACCTTTTCATACAGAATAAGTATTATTTATGTTATAACAAAAAAACGAAATAAAGTACTTTAGTTATGAGTGACCGTTTTGTTGTTGGACACTTGGACCTTGCCCCTTCTTATTCACTAAAAAAAATGAGTGACCTAGTATATAACTTTTGAAACAAAGTTATCACATTAAGTTTGGCCTACCCTATATAAAAAGTATGGATCCGCCACTAAGCCCAACCGTATTTATAATATATAAAAGGCTCAAATAAAAGAAAATTAAGAATTTTAGTAAAGTACCCGCTCACAATGTAATAATATTAAAAAGGGAAATATATTTGGCCCCCTCCT
Source organism: Beta vulgaris subsp. vulgaris (assembly GCF_026745355.1). NCBI lineage: Eukaryota > Viridiplantae > Streptophyta > Magnoliopsida > Caryophyllales > Amaranthaceae > Beta > Beta vulgaris. The sequence goes on from NC_079209.1 coordinate 56,720,373, forward strand.
TAACTAAGCCTGGCTTCGCCCTTGATTGTTATGCGTGGTTTTGAGAAATGGACGTCAACTTATGGGTAGTATTTGGTTGATAATCTTTGTATTTCCTACACTTTCATTTAATTGCAACACTCCTTTGTATCAGTAGTATGTACACTTTCATTTAATTGCAATACTCCTTGTATCAGTTGTATGCACATGTTTTTAAAGAGGTGGACATGGGCCGGGCCAGCATGCGGGCTGGGCCAGGACGGTCCGTTGTCCACTACATGGGTCGTGGGCATGTCTCGATCAAGAAATTTAGGCTCGCACCGGCACGTGCCCGCCTAGATGGCTCGTGGGCCGAACACCCATTTTCTTTGTTTTTTAGCCTAAAACTGTCAAAAATACAAAAAAGACAAAATAAACCATGAGCCAAGCCCGCAGGAAGCACGAGCCCGACCCTTGGGACCGTGGACAAAATCTGAAAATTTTCAGGCCCTACAAGGCGCAGCTCGCCACTCACGGGCTCGGGCCCAGCTTGCGCACTCACAGGCTTTGGCCTAACCCACCATTTCGCCAAGCCCACGGGCTGAGCCTCCGAACAGACCCGACCCGGCCCATTCCCATGTTTATGTTTTTAGGAAAGTAGTTTGGTGGGCCATGGGTCAACTTTACCCATGTGACTATGCAATAGGAAAAGTAAGGGTATAAAAGTTAATTTACACAAAAATGTTACCTAAAATAGAAAGTTTTGCAATTATTGTAAACAATCCGAAAAGGAAAAATGTTGCAATTAATAGGAAGCAGAGGAATTATATTAGTAGAAAAATCTATTGAAACTAAATTATGTGAATTAATAAAAGGTCAAAGTGTAAGATGTAAATACTTCCTCCCTTTCAAATTAAATGCAATAGTTTTTAAAAACGACATTTTCAAATTAAATGCAATATTTTTTTTTGGTAATTAAAATGCAATATTTCACTTCTTTATATTCTTGGTAAAGATTTTGAGTGTGAAATTACGAATATACCCTTACTAAAAACTAATTAAGCCTTTTTAACTTAGTCACTTCACACATGTCCTTATTTTTTATGTGGTCTCACTTTTTCTCTCCTTATTAACTTAGTTACATGCCTTTACTTTTTCTTAATTTCACTCTAAGAAATTTTACCTAGGAGAATGTGTCATCGAGATTGTTTCATTTAATATGGAACTGAGGAAGTATAAGAAAGGGAGTATGTTTTAAAGGCTTAAAGCTATAAATCATATCTTTGATCACAGTTCACAATTACATGAAGGAATAAATTGTATTTAATCTTTATATTTTCTTTATAGGGGATAATATATAATCTTTATACTTTATCCTAAACTAATTCGAATTAGTATACTGTATATACTAATCCTAAACTAATTCGAATAACCCACGAAATATATCTTATATAAGCTTCCCAGAACTATTATAAATAATTCAGACATTAACCATTTACCATACTCATTACTCAAGATCAGTCAAAGAGAAACGAGAAAAAGAGCTTTTTTTTTAGCTTCTAAACACCAATACTTAAGATGGGTGATTGCTGCTCACAAGGTACTATTCTATTTTTATTTAGTGAAGGTCCAAATTTATTGTTCTTCTTTAATTTCCAGTTAATAACCTATGAATTTTCGATGCTTTGTTTTCTTCATCTTGTTCTTCAAATATATAGAATCGACTTATTTTTCTTGGGTACAGTACATGGTGCCTACTATATCACTATCACATCTTGATTAGTTTTGCTGCAATATGCTCGATATTAACTCTTTTTCTTGTTGTTATAGTTAAACATGATCGATCTTTAAGTGCCTGTTTCATTATCATAAAATTTATCATATACTCGGATGTACCGTGAATGAATGATATGTTGTTTCGAATTGAGCTATATGTTCTTTTAATATTTTGAAAATTGTTGAATGCTTCTGTAAACATGATGCAGATTATATATATTCATCGACGTAGAAAGATCTAATTTGCACTTTTACAGACTTTTTTTAAATTATCTTATGATATTGTGATTGCAAGAGACTCAGGCCCGTCTCAAATTATATAGAGGCCCTGTGTGATCTCGTATTTGAAAAATTCAATAGTGTAATAGCTCATCCATACTTCACATAATCATATTATGAAAAAAAGTAGTCCAAATAAGTAGATAAACTTTTTCTTTTTACTACTTGAACTTTCTCTATTTTGGGGCCCTCACAATTAAGGGGCCCTGTTCCATAGAACATGTTGAACATGCTAAAAGCCGCACATGCCAGGAGTTGATGATGATGTTGATAGATTCAGCGAGTTACCAGATGAAATATTAAACATCATAATATCCAAACTTCCAACAAAATTAGCAGTTAAAACCAGTACACTATCACATAGATGGATACATGTTTATAGATTGACATACATTGCTACCTTCATTAATCCGCCCACTCACTCCAAAACTTGGGAAACTTTTATAAATTCATATTTCCAACCACATGAAGCACCAAATATAACAAAATTTAGTCTTATCTATACACCAAGTTATATCGATGATGTACACTTACAAAAATCAATTAATCAATTACCAACTAGTATTTCAAATATCTTTGGGTTATCTTATTTACCAAGCCTTAAATGCCTCGATCTTCAACTCTTCATCTTCAAACTTAATTCGTTGAATGAGCTCTTTTCCAAGTGCCCTTTGCTTGAAGATTTGTCTTTTGAGTGTGTGGATTGTGAAGAGAAGTCTGGTCGATGCGAAATTTTTCTACCTACCGTAAAAAGTTTAAGAATGAAAATAGGTTTTCTCACATATGAAGGTGAATTTGTGGTTAATGCTCCGAAATTAGAGTTCTTCACCTTTTGTAGCGAAATTGTTATCCCTACTTGTTCACTGAAAAGCTCTCCTAATCTTATTGAGACATCTGTAAATGTTGGACATAGTAGCTACTACCATGCTGATACTTTATCAAAAAAAGCTATATTTCGATTTCTCAATGGTGCTCGTACCATCAAAGTTCTACAACTCTCCTGTCACTACAAAAAGGTATATATTTTAACCGATTTTTTTTTTAACGTGATACTTTAACTAATCTTAGGTAGTCTATATCTTAATTAAGCTAATTATATATTAATTCAATTCTATATTTTAACTTTTGTAGTATACCAAATTGTTACGCGAAACTTTAGTCTACTTCTTGGAGAACGATCAGCAATGGAGTAGTATTATTAATTTGGAGCAGAAGCTACCGATGTTTCATAAGTTGGAAACATTGAAACTTGGGTTTAACTACAACGATTGGATACATGTAATCCCAAATGTGCTTGCAAATGTGCCACGGCTTGAAACTCTCATCTTCGCCAAGGTTAGTTATATATATACTTAATACTCTTTAATTTGTGTACATGATCATATCATTATATGTTATCAATAAAGTGGTAATAGTGGCACGCTAATGTTGGTACAAATAGAAAGCAAATAGCAAATCTCTTAATAAATCATGACGGCATCCTAAGAACATCGTCCCCTCCATAAAACTATATACTTCCTCTGTTTCTAAATAAGTGCAACACTTCTTGTTTTCACGTTTGCCAATGCATTATTTTAATCGTTAATATCTTCAATTATCAATACGTAAAAATTATAAAAAGTTGATATTAAAAAAATTCACATTCAGACGAATCTAACAAGATCCCACATGACTATGTTTTTCCTAAAATGTAAATCACCAAAGCTAATTAAAGTTTAAACTGTGAATAGTAAACACTATGCAAATGTTGCACTTATTTTGAAACGGAGGAAGTATATACTTTTTAATTTAAAGGTGTGTTTTCATTATCTGAACTTATATGAACTAAATTTATTAGACCTGATTGCACCTATATATTTAACCTTGAGTTTACCATTATAATTGAACATGATCAAACTTGATAAGACCCTAAAGTTAGAGAACGTATTGTGTCGGACTCGTCCGACCATAATCTTGTCGGACGACTTTCATGTGGTTTCAATTTTTTTCAGGTAGTCTTCATTTTTTTTTCAGGTGGTTCCAATTTTTTTTCAGGTAGTCTTCATTTTGTTTTCAGTTAGTCTTCTTTGTTTTTCAGTGGGTTTTTGTGCTTCAGTTAGACTTACTTGGGTTTCAGTTGGTCTTTATTCTTTTTCAGGTAGTCTACATTTTTCTTCAGGTAGTCTTCATTTTGTTTCAGTTAGTCCATTATTTCTTCAGTTGGCCCATTATTTCTTTCAGTTGGTCCAACTGAAAGAAAAAAAAGTCTAACTAAAAGAAAAAAAAGTCTAACTGAAAGCAAAGAAAGTCCAACTGAAAGAAAAGAAAGTCCAACTGAAAGAACACAAAGTCCAACTGAAAGAAAACAAAGTCCAACTGAAAGAAAACAAAGTCCAACTGAAAAGAAAATAAAACACTAACCTTTGATTTCTCTCACTTTCTCCTCCTTCTTCATTCCTCTTGGATACTCATGATGATAGTTCTGATCAACCAGTTGCAGACCAAACTAGAAAGACTCCTAGAAGGTGGAGGAATTCTATTTCTTGAGCTTTGTGAAAAGTTTTTACATGGAATAGGCTGTAGCTGCTATGTAGTAGCGGCCTGGTGGCTGGTTCGCTGTAATAAGGACATTGGTTGTTTGTCCTGGGCCAATCATGACAACGTTAGTGGTGAAGGGTTTGGTGTAAGCTGCATATGCTTCTACGACTGTCATCTGGTGGTTAGCAATTGCGAAAAAGAGTTGTTGATTGAGTGCAGCATTGATGATCCGCAGGAGAATTGTTTCGCCGGCTTTAACAGGGAATGTAGTTGTATCTGCAAGACAAATGATGCAGTTGTAAAAATCCAAAGAAGAAGAAGAAGAAAGAGGAGAGAGAATGTGACCTAAAAAGTGAAGCAGAGAGAAGATGTATTGGGCTCAGCCCGTCTGACAGTAAACAATACGTCAGACGGTCTGACCCAATACTTTCACCTAAAGTTATTTGTTTAAAGGTAAGAAGAAAACATCTTAAGTCCTCAGCTGTCCAAAAGTAGCATATAGCAATAATTACGACAACTTTATTTTAGAGAAGTGTAACAATATTTAGAATCGGAAGTACTTTCAATTAAAAACTTATTACTTGAATGTATTGTAATTTGTACAGTTTACATTATGCAATCCAAGTTGTTCAAGTACTTTATGCAAAATTTCCTCCCCTAACTTTACTTTATTTTCTCCCTTGATATATGAACACAGGGCATAATTTCTCGCAATTACAAGGTTACTAGAAAGACCACAATTCCGGCACTCCCAAAATTTCGTCTATCATATCTGAAGATGATTGAAGTTTGTTATTTTGGTGAAGAATTTGAGGAGATACGAATTCTGAAACATCTTTTGGACAATGCCACTGTATTGGAGAAGCTCATATTGATTAAGGCAAAAAATCAAAGACTTTCTAAGGGAACAACTTTTGTCTACACTGGTGACGACCTCAAAGCTAAGCATTTGGATTTGACAAGAATTGTAAATCAATCAGCTGTTTCAGTTGATTTAGTTTAGGTCCCATTTATGGTATTATCAAAATATGTATAATATATATATATATATAATTGTATGGGTAATAATATTTGATTTTTCATGTTTACTTTTTTTTTTTCAAATTATAAGATTGCAATGCAACTGATGCTAAGAATATAGAAGTGTTCCGGTAAAAAAAAAGAATATATTAGTGTTAGGAACGTCTTTTGACACTCAGTTAGAAATGTTGTTAACTCTTTGCTTTAATTGCTATGAGATGATATAGGTAAATATAGTCTAGATATACAAAGAATATTTAACATTAAATAAGACAAGATCTACAACTTTATATAGTTAAAGTTTTGCATTGACAAACGTCAAAAGCAAATTGTGTAGATTAAACAAATATATGAACAACCCTATCTCATAATATCACAATTAACGCGTTTTAAAAATAGTTACTAAAAACAATACATATATATAAGTATAAAGTTCAACACTTATCACTCATCAATGTACGTTTTTTTAGAATGTCCACAATGCTTCACACATAAGCCATTTCGTTAATCTATTACAATCTATTTCTTATTAGTAAGGTCATTTCCGTCCTTGTCTCTATTGAACCAGTCACTTCCAAATGAATAAGAGTTCTCTTTCTCGATCGAAAGAACAACATCGAATGGTCAAGCTAAGAAGAACCGAATCATCACCAGAAAGAAAAGTTCCTTAACACAAGTACTCAGTATGTGAACTACTTAAGTAAGAAAGAGTAACTCACGATCTCTTTTGCAATAAGTTGATAAATACGAGACCCTAAATATATAATGTAGTATGATTAGACTCGTACCAAATATTCAAAAAGAGAAATGCCAAGTTCATATCCATTTCAAATAATTTTTGGATTGAGATAAACATAAAGTTTGTTCTTACTCACCTTAGTTTCAACCAGAGGACAAAAAAAAGGATCAAGTAAAATTTAGTAAGTTGAAACAAGTACAGGACCCGTATAGGTAAAAATTCAAACCGGGTAAACAGCAAGTTTTGTTCTTTAAACAAACTGGGTAAATCAGCACCCATCAATTTCACAAGTGTTGACCCACAATTGCCAATTTCCCTGAATTTCCAAAATCTCTCTCCTCTTTTGGAGTTTCTGTGACCCGAAAATGGCGGTTTGGAGGACCAAAACATTCTTACTCTTAATCCTCTTTCTTTCAGCCTCTTTCACTTTGGATCTATGTAATGGCCAACAAACCCCTGCTTCTACCCATTCATGCTCCCATGGTCATCATCATCATCATGACCATGAAACCCCCCATCATCATCATCATCATGGAAATCAAGATGATGATGTTAATCAATCAGCTAACAAAAGAAAGCTTCTTCCTGAAGAATTAGCTGAGGAAGAAGACCTGAAATTGTATGGATTTGCATCAGAAAACCACCATCATCACCACCATGGGGAGCACCTTGGTGGGTCCCACTCACAGCTATCTGGCATTGGTAATTGTTCCATTAAAGTTTTGATCTTTTTGTAATTTTATGGTGAAATGTTGAATTGATGAGGTTTTTGAATTGGGTTTTTAAATAATTTATTTGGGTTGTATTTTTTTTTATGGTGTTTGTTTTGAGTAGGGCTTTGGATTCATGCAATGGGGTGTTCTTTGCTGGTGAGCTTGGCTTCTCTTATCTGCCTGATTATTGTTCCAGTTTTATGCGGTTAGTTTTTTATTTTTTTGGCTAGTAGTTTCATTTGACTTGATTTTGCAATTGTGTATGAAGAATTTTTGCTGTAAAACATAGATTATATGCTTTAGAGAAACCCACATTTCAATTTACATGGTCTAGGATGCTGCATCTTTGTTTTATGGATGCATAGAAATATACTCTTGATCTGTGTTGGTACTAGTTCAAAATTGAATGTTTGGGTTGACTAATTTGAGTAAGGTGTAAGCTTGAAGAATGCCAAATGCTACTAATTATTTTTGTTGATGCCTGTTTGAACAGCAAGCTGATTTTTTTTAATTGCAGCACATGGAAAACCATCTAAGGCGGTTGTTGATGCGTTGGCGCTATTTGGGGTCAGTTTTCTTTGATCTCTATGGGTGCTGTGTGCTGCCCTTTGTGTTTTATTGGTGTGAGATTTTGGTGAAGCATTGTTCATGTTAACTCAATGATAAATTGCACAGCTTGTTGTTCTATTTACCAGATTATGATAATCACTTTACTTGAAAGCATTTTGAGAGTGTTTAAAGTTTAAACTCTTGTATCACATGTAATTGTTAACTTGTAGTTTTCCAAAAATGTTGTCGAGGCTTGACCGCTTGAGGAATCTATGTTTTGTTTCAACTCGAACTCTAAATAGCCTTAGGTTTTTCATTGGTCTGATATATTTTCACTACGTGACTTATGTTCTTTACTTGTTTTCTTTAAAGATGGTCTGGAATTCATTAAGTTGTTTTTTACTTTTGGTGTTTGGGGGGGGGGGGGGGCTTGGAGGGGAAGTCTTCATAGACAACTCACAACACTATAAGGGGAATGTTCTTTTTATAGAAGTATGTCTTGCTTCACCTGATTTCCTGCAAACTTTTTTCTTATCATCCTCTATAAATTGGATGCTTACAATTTTTTGTGCACTTGGCAGGCAGGAGCTATGCTGGGTGATGCTTTTTTGCATCAATTACCTCATGCATTCAGTAAGAATACATTTGTTTCTCCTTGTCTTAGATGAACTCATTTAATTTGTTTCTGAATTTGGATACTTCGATTCCTCAATTTGTATGACCATGGGTTGACATTATACTACTGTTTATGTGGTGCGAATCCTGAACATTAGTTAGCACTTTGTTTGGACAATGAGGGAAAAGGAGGAAGGGAAGGGGTGGAAGGGGAAGGAGAGGAGCAGTCATTAAAAATTTGGTAAGCAAGTGTAAGCTAGGACAGCATTGCCATAAAAAACAATTCTACGAACCTAATTCTCCAGAGAAGGGTAAACCTTCTTGGAGGGACCCCCCAAACTGTGAGGCTTAACAAACTGCTGTGGCGTGCAAGCTTCAAAATCATCTATACAATCACAGAGCTAAGAATAATTTCTATCACTATTCTGGATGTTTTAGAGTATGATACTATATACTAGTATTCCATAATAATATGAAGTATCTGTTTTTAGTAATCTCTATATCCTCCTCAATGCACAAGTGCACAACAACTTCTGAAAAGCATCGTTTCTTACTATCCAGCAAGAAGAGCTGCAATAAAAACTCCACTTCTGACTTGTTAGCTTTGCTTCTATTGTTGAGCCATCTCTAACATGCCTAGGATTGTATTTACCTGAGCTGTATACATAGTTGAAGAAAAAATGCTTGCGGGATTCATGCACAGCACCACATATCACACAGTACCAAAACAATTTCTCCCTCACCTGCAACTTTAGTGGTAAACCTGTGCTTTGTGATAGCTAGCCTGTACCGCACTTCCTCTGTCCCAGATACTCTCTGCTGATTATTACACAGAAAGGCTTAAGTCCTTTGTAGTCTGTACTGATTATTTTGGTAACTGATGAGCTGAGTTTCAGTGTAAACCAGCTTCAGCTTCTTCACAGAGCTTGTTATCCTCCAATACCGGCTACTTCCTTACATTGACAATAAGCCCACCAATCACCTCTTTAGCATGGACAGCATGGACCCAGTTTACCGACTTATTGTCCTGCCTGGAAGCAACTGTCTAACATACTCACCCATAGGCCGTAGCTGCCATATTCCAAACTTCAGTTTCTTAGTTCCCAAACCCCCAATTTCTTATAGGGGAACATTATCCCAAGACACTCAGGCTTCACATTAAATTGAGTGTCATGCCACAAAAGGGATCTGCAAATACTGATGATGCTTCTAAGCGCATTCTCCGGGTCCTTTTTCCTTTCAAACCTTTCTAGTTTTGGAGTGATTTGATTATGAAGATGGAAAAGAATATGGAATTCTGTTCTCCTCTGTTCGACTTAATCGTTGTTCCTTGTAGCAAAATGGATCCTTACCCTCCCTCCACTCTTTTTTCCTTCAAATCCCTTTATTCAAATACTCTGTTAGAGAACCTTGAATCCATATACTGGTATCAAGTCTTTCATAATTAAATGCAAAAGAACATATCAAACCTTACAGTGAAATTGGAAAGTAACTATAGAAGGAAAGAGAAAGGAAGGGAGGAGAGGAGAAGGAAGAAGTTACTTCCTCCGTTTCTTTTTACTCGCTACACTTTCCATTATGGGAAGTTTCATATTACTTGCTACACTTCTTTTTTGGGTAATAAACTCTCTCTATCTCTCTCCTCCCACATGGGTCCCTTTTCTTTTTACTCTCTACCTCTCTCTTCTCCAAAAATTGCCTAGGAGTCCGTGAAATGAGAAGTGTAGCGAGTAAAAAGAAACGGAGGAAGTACTTTGCATCTCCTTTTAGATTTATCCAACATTAGAAGGATTTGGTTTGTCAGAAGCAAAAGGAAAACAGATTCCTCCAGTTCCTTCCTTTCTCTTCTTTACTCCACTTTCAAACTTATAAAAAATTGGATTCGTCACTCTCCCTACCTTCCCTTTTCCAGTTCCTCTGAATTCCTCATTCAATGACACATTAAAACTGAAAGGTAAAGAAGGGAAATAAAGAGATCAGAACCTAACGATTATTAGATCATAAATCTAGATGACTACATTTTCCCATTTGACCTTGCCCAATCACAGTGATGCCTTATCTGTTGTATAGATAAAGCAGTGACAGTGATGAGTAACCCACAATATAACTCCATTGACATCCTGTGCTACATCCAAATGGTTATATTACCCCAAGCAATTGTGGAAATGTGGAATTGGATAACCATTTTACTAAGAAAAGAAGCCATGTAGCTGCATCTGGAGTATGGATGGAGGAAGTTTGGAAGGGTTTATATTCTTAGTTTGATGACTTTGATCTATGCAAGCAAGTTATTGAGAGGGCAGTCAGGTTTCTATGGTCATGCATGTTTAGTATGTAGATGCCACAGGGCACACATTTCATGTCATGCTCATACATGGTCAATTTGTTTGCGACTAAAGGCATGTTGTATCTAAGGTCTATGGCGTTTGTGCAGGTGGTGGGCACTCTCATGTGCATGATCATCATGATCATTCTGAAGATTCACATTCTCATGCTCATTCTCTGAAAGATCTCTCCATTGGATTGTCAGTCCTAAGTAAGTATATGATGTCTGGACTCTTATTTGTTATCTGGACACTTATCTATTACTTTCACTTTTCTCCATCCAGGACTGCATGTTATCACTTTGAGTTTCGTAATTCTCTTTGCTCTTTACGTGATCTCATGAAATTTGTGGATAGTAATTTTTCTGAGGTGAAAGCATATATTATATTTATTTTTACTTTTTTTTATTTCTAAACAAATTTCAACCCATCACAGCTTTCTGCCTAAAAACTATTGTGTTATATTTTCACATTCCTCAAACTTTCTATTTTAGCAGTGAGATGAGTTTATCATTATTTTCAGGTATGTGGCCTAAACTTTGAATAATGTCCTTCACTTAGCTTATATCAATTGCTATGTTGTTCTTGGTCGTAGTGTGGCATGTCGCCATACCTTACAACATTCCAGGAGTCAATAGAGACTTAGTGATGGGCACTTTTTTGAATTCTTGTTCTTGATGTTCTTTGATATGTTTTGAGCAATTTAATTTTGCTGATGCCTTGTCTCCTGGAATGAAAGGTATTGGTGTTTCTGATCATCAGATTCAGTCCAAATGGCTAATTTATTTGTGGAAAGATTTCTTTTGCTTCGATTCTTCACTGGATTATAATAATTGTGATATGCTAATCGTCCTTTTGAGTTTCTTTTCGGAATAGGGTTGTGTCATGCATTGCAATATTTTTAATAGTTCTCGTTTTCCTTTGCTGCTGCAGGAGGGAGTATGTGTCTTATTCAAAACTAATGGGCACTTTTTTGTCTTGAATATTCGCAAAACTAATATATTTCAATAGAGATGATGAAACCTTTAATTAAAATTTCAACTGTATGACTAACATCTTTATTGTGATATTAGTTATATGTCGCCTCAATAACTTAAGGTTTTAAATTTTGTTAACATTCATTGGGCCCTTTGCAAGTGTATTAAAAATTAGAATGTTGTAAATTTCTTATTGTATCACATTCTCTTTGGCAGCTGGCATTGTAGTTTTTCTTATCGTGGAGAAGATTGTTCGATTTGTTGAAGATTTTTCTGGAGGTGAACATTCAGGAACTCATGGTCACCATCACCACCACCATCGTAATAGTAAAGAAAAGAAGGATGATAATGTTGATGAGAAATCATCACAGAAGGCATCTAAAGAGAAAGTAGTGGATGGAGCTGGTGATGCCACTTCAAACGCCAAGCAAGTTGCTGAGCCTCAATCTGAATTGAGAAAGGTGAGCTCAGAAGGATCTAGAGAATACCTACTTTATATGACTGAGATATTTGTATTTTGTTCCATAAGCCTGGTTCCTTAATGGGATGTAGTTTAGTAGTGCTTTCTGTGAACTCTGGTTGTTGGGTCTGTATATCGATAAGATAGAGGATTACTTTTTTTTTGGCGTTTACAAATACCCAAGCTTGGATATTTTGGCTTGAAGTGATAATTTTTCGTTGCATAAGCCTTCCTGAATTATGAAATGTAGAGCAATATTTGTATGTTGTGTGGTATATATGAAGTATTTCTCTCTGTGTTATACTTTCCCGGCCCGTATGGTAGATGGTAATAAGTGGTGGTAATGGAGTGTATTCATATGAAATTTTGTATAGAAAGTTCTATGTCAATGTCCATGGTAATGCTTGTCCAACCCCAAACTTCTGTTTTTCTTCATACCATTTTAAAGATGGTGTTCAGTGGGAATGAAAATTTGTGAAGAATAATAGGATATCACATGTCCGGGGAGATACCATTACCATGGTATGAGTAGGAGATTTTATTACAAACTGCATATGATTTTATTACCATTATTATCACTTAGTACCGCCTACCAAAAAAGTGGAAATAAAGTTGAACAAATAATCATGTCACATGTACAGTTCTGAACTGAACTCTCAAATTCATCTGCAATTTCTGACCTGATTTATTGTATAGAGAAACAAAAAAGGCAAAGCTAGTGAAAACAAGTCAGATATCGATGTTGCTGATGGAGGCGAGGTTGAAGCCAAGCCTACGGAACAACCATCAAACCTGGTTTTTGGTTATCTCAATCTGTTCTCAGATGGTGTGGTGAGTGCAGCGGTTTTGCTCAAATTATTAAGAGTGTGGGATTAACGTTAGCCACGAAGAATGAGTTCATGGATAATTTCTTGCCAAATGAAGGATCTATTTGTATTCTATGATGCAGCACAATTTTACTGATGGCATGGCTTTAGGAAGTGCATTCTTGCTTCATGGATCTGTTGGTGGATGGTCGAGAACTGTATTCTTGCTCGCCCACGAGCTCCCTCAAGAGGTATTTTCTGATGAATGGTGCTTTTCATTTGCTTAGTGCTTGTTTGGTTGACGTAAAAAAGTATCAGAAGTGGAAAATCATAAAGAAGTGGATAACTGCACAGTTCTTTGGCTAATAGAGGAAGTTATGCTTCCTAGACCTCTTACAACTGTTACCATGGGATTGTCTACTTACACACCCAACCAAACAACTTTTTACACTGCCCACGAAAGAAAACTTTTCTGGGAACACTTCATTTAACCAAATGACCACTTAGTATGAGAACCCTCCTTCCCCTCTGCTAAGCAAGCAAGAACAATTTATTTGATCGAAGACAGTACAAGTTATCAAGGCCTTAGCCTTGGAAAATTACAGATCAGAATCCTTTTATGAAGATTCCCTCAGCCTAGGCCCCGTATTGTAGAAGCATCAAAACAATATATGAACTCAACAACAAGCAAGGATATTCGTTGTCAGGTTGTCATCTTAAATCTTTCATCCAGTCAACATCACTATTACACCAATTGATAGTTTCTAAGCTACCAAATGTAGCTAGCATTACAAATTTATCTTTGATAATATTACATCAGGTGAAGCAAGACTCTAATGCCAAAGCATCACAGCTTTTCATTTGTGGTATACCAAGCTGACTAAGATAAATTTAAGATTTCATTTTCCTCCCTGTTTCGGGACAGTATAGGTGTTTATGCTGTTTCAACTTTTATCATGAATAAACTTTTCAGCTGTCTTAGTAACATTGAAGCTAAAAGATTCAAGTATTTTAACAACTTGTTTTGTATTGCTATGCAGGTTGGCGATTTTGGAATCTTGGTGCGATCAGGATTCACTGTGTCAAAGGCTTTGTTCTTCAACTTCCTATCTGCACTCGTAGCGTTAGCAGGAACAGCACTTGTGAGTTTTCTTCAATTTACTGCATCATTCTTTTTGAGTTTCCTGGAAGGTAGTGTTGGTTAGGACGAGAACTTTTATTAAGAAATGTGTTTTTTTTTCATTTTCCTTTGCTTCCATTGCAATAGATGTTACATTCTTCTCCCTATTCTTGACCTTCCTCCTCTTTCTTCCCTCCCATTTGTCCACTCCCCTCCATTTCATTTTCCCTCTTTTCTGTTACTGATCTCGCAAGAACCAAACAAAGGAAATCTAATCTACGATTGTGTTATCCTTTGGAATATGTTATCCACAATCCACCTAACTAAATTGAACCGAAGTATCTCATTATATCAAAAAAATCGTGAACTTTTTGTAGGCTTTGCTTCTCGGCCAGGATCCAGGACAGTCATCTCTCATTGAGGTAAATCATGCGATCAATCGCAGTTTAGAAACTCAAGCAATGACTCAGAATTATTCAATAATCTTTTCTATGGTACCATTGCAGGGTTTCACAGCTGGTGGATTTATCTATATATCGGTTGCAGGGGTCTTAGCAGAGATGAACAACAATGGTAGCCCTAGTGTAAAAAGTAGTGTAAGTCAATTGATTTCACTCATATTGGGAATGGCTGTTGCCCTTTGGATATCTCTTGTAGAATGAAAACCCTGAGGAAAAATAATTCTTCCTTACCATTTTTTTTAGGTTGATTAAATTTTGGAGATTTGGATATTAGGAGTAACAAATCACAAATTAAGTGGGTTTGTTTAACGATTATATAGTTGTTACTACAATTAATTTCAAAGGTAAAATTTGACTTTAGGTTTTTATAGTTTCAAGACTAATTGACCTGATGCATTGGATTGATATACTCCCCCCTAACGAATTACTAGTAACATTTGGTATTATTTGTGAGAGAGAAAATATTCAATTGGTTCTAGTAATTCGTTACGAAGGGACTAGGGAGTACCTTTTTCATTGCAAAGTTTGCTTTGTTGGTTATTGACGTATATCATTCATTTATCAATTACATAATAATAAAAATAAGGAAAAATTGTTAGAAACTACCTATTAAAGACACTTAAAAAAAAAAACTACCTTATATCATGTTTATTTTACAAAACTATCTTATAAGTGGAAAAACTTTAAAAAGCACTACCAAATTTAGAATTTACTAACCATGGTTAACTATTTCATCCAATTATCACTCTAATATAAGATTACTAAAATACCCCTTAAATTACCCAACCCTCTTTGTTAATTTCCCTCACAACAGCGTTTAACTATTGAATACCCCCTTAAATCTTTTGTGTAATTTCTTCTCCCAACCTTTTGCTTCACCAATTAATTCTTCATTATGAGTAGCAAAAGCAGATAGAAATTGGGTTTTGGGTCATGAATTGATGTCGTTGATGATGATGAAGAATATGGTTTGATGATGGTGCAAAGCTTACTCTATTAGACACTTTTACTACTGGTTTGTTTTTGGGATTGACTTTTGAGGAAGCAAAGGTGTGCTTGTGCTTGCCACATGTTTATTTGAGAGATAGAGTATCAAATGATCAAGAAAGTGATGATATCATAATTGTAACGTACTGAATTTAGGGGGTTTTTTCATAATCTTAAATTAGAGGGATAATTGGAGGGAGTAGTTAACCATAGTTAGTAAATTCTGAATTTGGTAGTGCTTTTTAAAGTTTTTCCACTTATAAGGTAGTTTTGTAAAATAAACATGATATAAGGTAGTTTTTTTAAAAAAAGTGTTTTTAATAGTTAGTTTCTAACAATTTTTCCTAAAAATAATGATTAGTTGAAATTATAATACATACATTTTAGAAAAAATATAACAATATTTTACCCAATATAAAAGTTGAAAAGAGGTTGAGGTGGTGGAGTAGTAATATCACTTTTCACCTTGTATTCCTGAGATCTAGCGATCACTTAAGACTCGTTTGAGAAATTCCCTGTATTCCCCTCAATTGATGCCCTTCATTAAAAAAAATTGGTCAAAGTTTGAAATGTTAGATGAAAAGGCTTAAACGTCTCAATCTTTTTCAACTGTTGATAATACCAACTAAAAAAAATATTAGGAAGAAATCGGCATACACTTTCTTTCAAGAATTTCATAAAGATGAAACAACTTACTCCAGTAGGAAAAAAGTAATTAAAAATCAAGTGGTATTCGGATTTCATTGACAAATCTAGATTATATAACAACTTAATTACTCCATTAAGTTTTAATAAGTGCAACACTTGCTTTTATGTAGTGGCCAAAATCGCTTCTATCTTGTAAGTGCTGGATTACACTCCAATAAACACGCTAAATACTAATTAGTTCTTGCGTAATCGGAAGTTTAATATAATTAGGATATTATAATTAGGAGTCTAGGTAGTAAAAAAATTACTTATCCTCCAATTATATTCTTTTCTAATTTTTTTATAAGTCTATCCTAATTTTTTTATAAGTCTATCCTAATTATTTTATAAGTCTAGTTGTAGTATCAGAGATCTTGTAAGTCCTATAAATATACGATAGTAGGGAGCTATTTTTTATGAAGTTGCGAGGAAAAGCACCATTAATTTTTTTTTTTTTTTTGTGTTTCGTCATAAGCTATCAATATAACAAATTTCTTCTCCCCTTGAAAAAAATTCCAAAACAACATATGGCTAACCTTCCTTCAGAAATTATCTTCGACATATTGCTAAGCTTACCAGTAGATTCGCTCTTGCGTTTCAAGTGCGTATGTAAAGAATGGCGCGACCTCATCAATCACTCAAATTTTATACAACTACATCTTAACAAATCCCTCGAAAACAATTCATATTACCGTACTAAATCTCTTGCATATAGTTATAGAAATTCTCTATATTGTATAGATGATGTAGAGTTTCCTTCTCAACTTACCAAATTAAATTGGCCTACTATCCCTGACTATAGAACGGTATACATCATAGGCTCTTGCAATGGATTGATTTGTTTTAGCACTTATGCATATGACCATTTCGTCGTATGCAACCCGTCAACACGTACCTTTAGAGAAATCATCTGTTCCTTTAAGGGATTTGTTCAGCAATTTTATGGGTTTGGTTATAGTCCTCTAAACGACGAGTATAAATTTATGGATTTTTTAACAAGAATCATACAAACTTTTGCCCGTTTTCTGGCAATAATACAAACTTTTGATTATTTTTTAATAATACAAACTTTTGATCAAAATTCCTCCAGTAAGGCAATACCGATTTTTAACTTGTCGTGGGAGGTAACAAACGGATGTGGTTTAGGTGGGTGGGGGGTTGGGGGATGAGGGAGAAAGAAGAAAGATCATTTTGAAATTTTTTTTGACTTTTTTTATCGGTTACAAGTCAATTTGACCTACTGGAAGAATTTTGATATAAAGTTTGTATTATTAAAAAATAATTAAAAGTTTGTATTATT
Source organism: Beta vulgaris subsp. vulgaris (assembly GCF_026745355.1). Taxonomy (NCBI): domain Eukaryota; kingdom Viridiplantae; phylum Streptophyta; class Magnoliopsida; order Caryophyllales; family Amaranthaceae; genus Beta; species Beta vulgaris. The sequence continues at coordinate 56,737,661 of NC_079209.1, forward strand.
GTGAGAAAATGGGCAAAAGTTTGTATTATTGTAGTTAAAAAATCCTAAATTTATTATGATTTGTAGAGCTTTTTCATGTAAAAACATTTTTTCATGTAGCGACTCAGTTATTTGGGACGATAAAATAATGATTAGTGGTTCCAAAATTAATTACGAATGGAGGAAGCCATTGCATGCTAACTCCAAAGATTATAGTAATGTAAGATGGTGTAATAAGCGTCAATGTGGTGTTTTAGTAAGCAATATTTTACATTGGATTATTTATATGGAGGATGATAAACGTAGAGTTGCTTGTTTTGATATCTCTTTAGAAACATGGGTTGATGAATTGGATATTCCGGATCAAGAATTCGATGTAAAGCTCAGAGTTTATGATGGGTGTTTATGTGTTGAAGTATACTCGGATATAGATTTTTCTTTTGATTTATGGGTAATGAAAAAGTACGGATTTTGGACAAAATTGTTACATATTCCTGAAAGTCCACCAAATTTGTTAGGGTTTCAGCTACATTTTTCTCCGCTTTATGTATCTTTACGGGGCGGATCCAGGATTTTAGGCTACAACCATAATGTGTTTTGGTATGATTATGAAAAACAAACAGTTGAGATGTATGAGGTTGACTTAGTACATAAATCTCGTACAATTATAGTTTTTACTGAAAGTCTTGTTCCAATACCTGGGAGTTCTCGTATGAGGAGTTCAAATCTACTATGGTTGTAATGCTAAATTACAAGCAACTAAAACAACCGAAGGTTATGTGAAGAAAATCACGTCAAATCAGATCACTGAAATATAATACTTCACTTTATTACTTCTACTAGATTATAAAGTTTGTTCATTCTTAATATTATTCTCTAAATAATGTCAATGTAAGAGGATAATTAAATATTTCTTTCATTTTATTTTGTTATACACACTTTCCTTTTTGTGATTTTATTCAATTATAGTGGATGGTATATCTATTTTTTGTAATATTATCAAACTCATTTGCTCTTAATAATTCTAAGTTTTCTTGTTCTTAACGTATGTAGTATGTAGTACTTTTTATTCTATTAAATTTATAGTTTTCTTATAACTTCTTTATTGTTATATGATCCAATGCACCGATAAAAATAAATATTGATAATATGTTACCATTCATCTAGAAAATTATATTTCTATACTGACTTGCACGCACACACTCTTCGATAGTCCAAAAAGTATAATTTTTCAAATGAAGTAGCAAAATTTATACTTAAAAACTATAGATATGAAGTTTTTTTTATCTCTATATAACTGATAACTCTATTTAAAAATATGATCTTTAAATATAATGATATGGGATAATTGATGTGAACATGATTATGATAAATGTCTTAAAAGATCATCCTTAAAAATTATCACAAATAATGTTATAACAACATAATTTCCTTAATAAAATTGGTAAGTGAATCTTATTTCAAAACAAGTCTTGAGCACCCTCCAATGATAAATTTTTTTTTATAATATTTAGATCTAGTAGATTTAGTAAATAACTCTACCACGTAGAGTTTAACAAATCATAACCATTGATTTTAAAATCAATGGTTTATATATTCTTTCCCAAAACTCTCCTCCTTATCTCTTTTCATAAAATCTGAGTCGTTGATTTTAAAATATAAGGTTAGGAATCAACTCCACTATGTAGAGTTTTCATCAAACTCCACCGAATCCGAATATTTAATCATAACAATATATGATTTTAGGTCCGGGCTACACCCCGGTAGTTATATCTTTCATTTATTAGTATTTTACTTTGAAATAATAACATCAAATATCACTCAATTTAGTGTGGTTTAGACATTAGTATATATGCTTGTGATCTCGGGATTAAATCTTACACAATGTTCTTTTTTTTTCTGTGTATGTAGATTACATAGCATAAAATACTCCAAGTGAAGGCGCCACGTAGCATCGTTTCTTGTTTAGGTACCCTTTTAATATTGATATACTGATATAGGTCCAATTTCCTAAAGGTTATCAGCTAGTTAACCTTAAGCAAAGACGGCTCAAAGATCAGGGAGACTTGTACAATCGTATAGAATGAGCCATAACATAAACTTTTCTCTTTATAAAAAAAAGATTATAACATATTCTTTTCATAAGATATGCCCTACATAAATATTCAAACCAGAATTTGTCAAACGATAATTGGGACAAAGCCATCATAATTATGTTTTGTGCAATTCTACCAAAACCTACTCGAAGTAGAATAACGTGCCACCTACATTTACTTGGCCTCCAAGGACTACTTTGCCTCCAAGGAACCAAATCTATACATATAAAATTATCGTTTACCAACTGCTTAATTTCTATCCCAACACAAACCAAAAACCAAATAGAGTGAGAGAGTTTCGTTGGTTATCAGAGCTTTTCTTTCAGAGTTTGTCTTGTAAGAGAACGCCTGATTTTAAATTAAAATTAAGCAATGATAAGTTCAATATTAAAAAGAGAATTAGTCCAATAATGACTAGGTTAATTTCTTTCGGTGACTAGTTTAATCCATTTAGTTACTAGATCTATTTTTATATTTAAATTAAACAGTCTCTTTTAATAATTTTTGTTCCTCCCAATACTAGGAGATTCAGTGATCGATTCTCATCACTGGTCCTAGTGGCTCTTTAGCCCAAACAAAAAAACCAAAAAAGTTTGTTCCACCTGATAATATGGCACTTGCTAAGTGCAAATCTTCTACTTCCACCATAGTTTATGAGTCTAAGAAGCTAGCTTATGGTAACAAAAGGTTTAGAAGAAAGAGTGAATATCTTGATAATGATGATGATGATCGTGACTTGAAGAGGAAATCTTGTCATGCTCATGATAATGATGATGATGAAGAAGAAAGATTACGCGATCAAAGAGAGAGGGAAGAGTTAGAGAGACATATTGCGGAACGAGACGCTTTTCGAACAAGGAAGCTACAAGAGCCAAGATTGACAAAGGAGAAGGTTAAGGAAGATGACATTGTAGCACTTAGAAGAGTTTCAAGACAAAAGTACTTGAAGAAAAGGGAGGAAAAGAAATTGAGGGAGTTTAGAGATGAGATAGAAGATGAACCAAATTTGTTTGATGGTGTTGATGTAAGTGAAGTAGAGCGTCGTGAATTAAGGTACAAAAAGGAAGTGTATGAGTTACTTGTCTCTAAAACAAGGGAAGAACATGCTAGTAATAATGAGTATCGAATGCCGGATGCATATGATCTAGAAGGAAGAGTGGATCAAAAGAAAAGATTTGGTGTAAAAGATGAAGAATTTAAGGGTAAGAATTTGAATCTTTTATGTGAACAACAAAAGTGGGAGCAATATCAGATTGAAAAGGCCACCTTTAAATTTGGTGCACAAGATAAAAGTGCAGACAAGTATGAGTACTTATTCGAAGATGAAATCGAATTCTTGAAAGCTGCTGTAATGGATGAAGATTATAAGTTTGATAGTTCAAAACATAAAGAGGAGATGCTAACTGAGTCACATCAGGAGAAGCGGAAAGCCCTGCCAATCTATCCATTTCGCGGTAAGTTACTTGATGCTATCAGAGACCATCAGGTTCTTATAATTGCTGGAGAAACTGGTTGTGGGAAAACAACTCAGATACCACAGTACCTGTATGAAGCTGGATATGCAAAAACTGGAAAAATTGGATGTACTCAACCTAGGAGAATTGCTGCCATGAGTATTGCTGCTCGTGTTTCACACGAAATGGGTGTGAAACTTGGGCATGAGGTGGGTTACTCTATCAGATTTGAGGATTGTACTTCTGAGAAGACAGTTCTGAAGTATATGACAGATGGTATGTTGCTTCGCGAATTCCAGAGTGAGCCGGAACTTGGTAGTTATAGTGTTATCATGGTGGATGAAGCTCATGAAAGGACAATTCCAACAGACATATTATTTGGCTTAGTTAAGGATGTATGTCGCCTTCGATCTGAGTTTAAGCTACTCATCTCGAGTGCAACTCTTGATGCTGAGAAAATCAGTGATTTTTTCGATTCTGCACCGATATTCATAATTCCAGGGCGGCCTTATGATGTCAAGATATACAACACTAAGGCACCACAGGCTGATTATATGGATGCAGCAATAGTTAAGGCGTTGGAAATACATGTAACAGAAGCACCTGGTGATATACTGATATTTCTTACTGGACAAGAAGAAATTGAAACAATGGAGGAGATGTTAGTGCATAGGGTTAAAAGATTTGGCTCCAAAATAGCTGAGCTTATTATATGCCCTGTCTATGCCAACCTACCAACACATCTGCAGAGTAGAATATTTGACTGTACTCCTGAAGGTGCGCGCAAGGTTGTGCTGGCCACAAATATTGCAGAGACGTCTCTCACAATAGATGGGATTAACTATGTTATAGATCCTGGATTAGTGAAGATGAAGTCGTACAGTCCACGAACAGGGATGGAGTCATTGTTGGTGACACCGATATCTAAGGCATCAGCAAAGCAACGTGCAGGTCGATCAGGCAGAACAGGGCCTGGTAAGTGTTTTAGATTATATACAGCTTACAATTATCAGGAATTGGATGATAATACTATCCCAGAAATTCAGAGAACAAATCTAGCAAATGTTGTTCTTACACTCAAAAGCCTTGGTATTGTAGACTTATTAAACTTTGATTTCATGGATCCACCATCATCTGAGGCTTTATTGAGAGCTCTTGAGTTGCTTTACGCGCTTGGTGCTCTAAATAAGCTGGGTGAGTTAACTAAAGTTGGAAGAAAAATGGCTGAATTTCCTCTTGATCCCATGTTATCAAAGATGATTGTTGCTTCAGAAAAGTATAAATGCTCTGAAGAAATAATCACCATTGCAGCAATGGTTTCAGTTGGAAATTCAATCTTTTACCGTCCAAGGAACAAACAAGTCTTTGCAGATAGTGCTAGAATGAGATTCCATGACGGGAATGTTGGAGATCATATCGCGCTTCTAAAGGTCTACAACGAGTGGAAGTCGAACAACTATGACAACACATGGTGCTTTGAGAATTATATTCAGAACAAGAGTATGAAACTAGCAAGAAACATAAGAGATCAACTCATGAGGTTGTTGGAAAGGGTAGAAATAGGAGTAACATCTAGTATAAACGATTTCGAAGCAATCAAAAAGGCGATCACAGCAGGTTTTTTCCCTCACACAGCACAGTTTCAGAAAGATGGTTCATATAAAAGAGTCAAGTATCCTCAGATTGCACACCTTCATCCTAGTTCAGGTTTAGTGCAGATGAAACCGCAACCAAAATGGGTAGTATATCATGAACTGGTTTTGACAACAAAGGAATATATGAGATGTGTGACTGAGCTGAAATCAGACTGGTTGGTTGAGATTGCTCCTCACTACTATGAGAAGAAGGATGTCACAGCATTTGGCACAAAGAAGATGCCAAGGGATAAAGGACTTTCTGCTTCATAGTCATGATTTTTTTTTTTTTCTGTAGAGCTAAAACTTATAATGTGATAATGTAAATATAATTGTTACAAAGTAATGTAAATATAAGATTGATCTGGTGTTGTAAACTTGGAGTTCACTTTGTTTTTTGTTTTTTAACATTTTATAGATTATTACCTCCGTTCTTTATTAATTTACCCGCATTCCTTTTTTGGGATGTCCCTTATTAGTTTATCCAATTCTTTTGTTTCTATTTTTGGAATGGGACCATTAACTTTCCATACACACACATACAACTTTACTATAAATTAATCCTTTCTCTTTTTTTCTATGTCCTACAACATTATTTCTCCTAAAACTCTGTGCAAAAGAAACCGTTAAACTAATAAAAACTGGAGGAAGTATGTATATATAGTCAGTTTTTCGTTGATATAGTCAATTTTTGTATAATATAATCATCTTTTGTATAATCACTAGTTTTTAGTCCAGGGTTATGCCTCGGGCAATTATAATTTTCATGTTTTAATATTTTCTTTAAAATTATAATACCAAACATTACTTGGTTTAGTGGTTAAAACTTTAATATATATATAAGCTTGAATCATGGGATCAAATCTTTTAGCATGAATTTTCTAATTTTTTATTATAAGTGGATTACATGAATCAAACGCTCTAAGGGATATCACGATAATTCCTTGTTTAGGAACACCTTTTAATATATTAATATTTTTTTTATATAGTCGACCTTTGTATAATATAGTCAATTTTTGTGTGATATAGTCGATTAAATCACAATAAATGATTGTGAACCCATCCCACCTAAAACTAATTCGAAATTATTAGGCATATGGTGAAGTTTTGGTCGCTATACATGATTGATGATTTCAAGGGATTTTCAAATTACACAAGCCGCATGTTTCTATGTAATACATGGCGTAGCAATTACACATGATCCCGATTATTGTATGGATTTTTCAAATTAATAGGCTTTTTATTTGTTTGTGTCAATGATTATTGCTTATTACTATTTTATCGACTTCTTAAACACCCCCCCCAATAAACTTTAGAATTGTGGCTCCGGCATTGATTGAAATAAATCTAACAGAATCATATATAAGCATAATTTTGTCTCTCCTCAGCTTATTTTTGTTAAATTTAACTTACTTTTGCTAAACTTAACTTATTTATATTAAAATTTCACCTTTTTTTTATTGAATTTAATTTATTTTTTCTAAAACTTATTTTTGTTAAGTACAGTTTCTTTATATGTTGTCAATTATTGAACTTTAGCTCATTTATGGTGAATTTATTTTTACTAATCTTATTTTCGCTAAACTTGCCTTATTTGTGGTGAACATAGTTAGTTATGAAAGTTCATGATCAATATTTTTGGTTGCATAATCAAGATTTTCCCAATAAAAAACATCAAAAAGGAACAGGTATAAACTTAGAGCATTTTTGTAAACTATAAGTATATAAATCTTTATGATATCTGCTAAAATATATTGCTAAAAATTGTCAAAGTAGAAAGCTAGTAACAGAGTATGTTCCGAGTTTTACGATGTGTAGGAAACTAAAGTATGTGTGAATTTAGGTAACTAATTTTTAGTATCCTATTTCTTGTACACTTAGGTTTTATAGTTTCCTATATAAACCCATGATGTAATAATCTTAAGATTTGTACTCTCCATCTTAACACAAACACATAATCTTTCTGTTCTTTTTTTCAATATACATCAAACAAAAACATCGACATGAAGATGATAACCACAGAAATCCTGAACAAAACCTCTGAAAACAACTGTTCATTAATCTTAACAATTAGTCATACACTCACCATTAACAACTCTCCTACAGTAATTTCTTTCCTCTACCGCGCTTACCTTGATTATAACAACATCAAACTCAATCTCAACAAGCTTGCATTACCTCCGTCGTTGCAACCATCACTCGAAAAAATTGGTAAACGCGAAAGTATTGAGTTCTTTTGTAGTCATGGAAAGATTGTTTTTGAGAAAATAGATGTCGTTGGGTGTTGTAATGGGTTGGTTTTAATCTCTAGTGGGTTGCACAACGTTGGTATTTCGAACCCGGCAAACGAATGCTTCAAGGTCATACCTTCCATAAACTATCCAGGGTTTTATTCTGAGAACCATGGACAAGGTTACAAGACTAACTATGAGACACCACCTTTCTACAGAATATATTACAGGAAGTATGTGTACAGATATTTTAAGTTCAGGGTTTTTGGATTTGGGTATGATTGTAATAGTCAGTGTTACAAGATTGTATATTTAACACCATTAAAGGCTCACATCTATTGTTTGAAGAAAGACTGTCATTCATGGAGAAGAATTGATTTACCTGAATTCAAGTCATCAAGTGGATTTATACAACAGGGGAACAGCGAAAAAGGGTTATATATTAAGGCTTATAACCATGGTGTATTCACCAACAACCATATACATTGGAATATTACCAAGAACGATCCATTGGTGTTCGAGTACTCGAAAGAAAAAATCCTCGGCTTTGATCTTTGTAAGGAAGAATGGGGTGAAGTACCGGTGCCAGAAGTATTAAATCGCGGTTATTTTCTACAAGGTTACATGTTAAAACCTTACCTCTTAGAGGTAGGTGTGTTGAATGGAAGTTTATGTATCTTGCTGTCGCGAGGTATTAGTTATCCGCATCTTGAGTTATGGATCATGAAGAAATATGCAGTGAAGGAATCATGGATGAAACTATGCAATGTACCAAATGGAAGCGGAATTCCTCTGGCTTATTACATAGAGCAAGATGAATATTTGTTGCCTGGAAAAGAACATGGTTTAGGTTGGTATAATCCTCAAAAGAATAGGGTAAACAAGGTTGAGTTTCATGGATGCGAGTTTACAGGGGAGCATTACTATTCTACTGGAGCAAAGATGTGTATTGAAAGTTTTGCTGATCCGTTTACGAGTATCGAATGAAGAGAACTAGAGAAGGGATTGAGGTCTGAGGAGATCTATCAAGAAGATTAACATAATTACTGTTGGAATTTTCTTCTTCTTGTTTACAATTATGTCATTTTTCTCTTGTATTCTCTCTTTTTAGACCTTAGTTTTGGAGGACACTTCACCTTTGGAGCTAGGGATTTTTCCTCTATATGGAAATTCTTGTGATAATATGTTCTTTCAGTAATTTGAAGCTCACAAGTTTCGTTATACATACCCAAGTGTAATTATGTATGTATCCTTCGCATAATTTAATAGCTCATTGTCTCATGCTCATGTGCAGAAAATATGAGATGGTGTAAAATTTCATTTAAGTGCTGCATTGAGGAGGAACCATAGTGGTATAGTAGGAGGAACCATAGTTGGTAGACGTTGGGCCGAGCCGGGCCCAAGCTTACCCTATCTCGGGGTTTAATTAGTAATTAAGGTTTGGGAGGTCAATTTTTTTGTAGCATAAAAATAGATTTCGCACTTGTAATGAGAACAGAAACAGAGAAAGATGGAAAGTGTTCATGTGATGAAGCGAGAGATCGAAAGACTTGCAAACCAAATAAAATTGTACATTTAATTGGAAATATCTAAAGATTGAATATTTGCATTGATTTCCCAAGAAATATTTGGGCTTTTTTGTTCATAAAAATAAATTTGTTGATTATTTGTAGCGAGAAGTAGAGATGGCCACTAGTGCGAGCTGAGCAGGCCAGTCTGTAGGCCATGTCCCACAACCGAACTGTGAAATCCACAATTTGGACAAGCTAGTCCACATGATGAAAAATCTTGGCACACCGACCTGTTACCAACTTTCATGGTTCGGGGAGCGGTTCTGGCATTTCATGTACTTATTTGCGGAAAACAAAGGGACTATCATAATTCATATCATATTTTCATAAATAACATGATGATTGGGACTTATTATTAGCCAAGTAAACATTCCCATGGAACTATTGTCGTGAACTCGCGATGCGTGTCAAAGTGAAACTCATTCAAAGCTCTCAATTTGCGTTATAATTATCCAGAGTGTAATTATAACCCCTTCACATGATTTAAAGCTCATTGTCCAAGCTCATGTGCACAAAATTTGAGATGGTGTAAATTTTCATTGAGGAACCATGGTGGTATAGTAGAGAGAGCAACATGTATGCAGGTAAATTGGCAAAAGAAAAAAGGTTGGTACATGTTGGGGCGACACTGGACCCAAGCTTACCCTATCTCGGGGCACAAGCATGCCCATCCCTAACCCCTCCCCCCTCCCCCCAACCTAATACTGGCATGAGGATTTGAACCCATGCCTAGTGCCTTGAAGTCGGGGTGTGGGGATCCATTGCTCTTATTGAACCCCCCCCCCCCCTCTCTATATCCCGAAATAAAGGCACTTCTTCCGTTCTCAAGAAAATGCGACATATGACACAAATATTAACAGAACCCAAAAGTGATGCAGAGTGCTCATCGTACATTCAGGCTACGCTACAAAAAATTTGAGCTACCTATTACTCAAATGATATCCAAAGCAGCAAGAAAGTGGCTTTAGCCTTTATGTACACATGTTTGCATAAAAACATATTTTACATATGTATTGAGAATAGAAACAGAGAAAAATGGAAGTGTTTACGCTATGAAGCGAAAGAGTGAACGAGTTGCAAACCAAAAAAAAAATTTACAGTTAGATAGGAAGTATTGCATTGATTTCAAATCGCAGGAAATATTTGGGTTTTTTATTCATATGAATGGATCTGTAGACTATTTGCAGCAAGAAGCTTGAATAACAAGGGTCAGGTCATTCTTATTAAGAGGTGTAAGATCCAATTTTTAAAGTCTAAACTGACCCATAACAGCAAAAACCTTGCATCCCAAGTAAATCCTTGTATGCAACTACTTATTTAAGACCATCTCTCCCCTTCACTTGCATCATACATACAATATCAGATCCCATCTAAAATCTCAGTTCACCCACACCAGACACCACCATTCTCTTTTTGCTTTGTTTCAAAATGGCATCCAGCAAAAGCATTCCCATGGAAGTAACCATAGAAATCCTATCACAATTACCGGTCAACTCTCTCTCCAGATTCAAATGCGTATGCAAGTACTGGAAAAATCTCATCGAAAGCCCGGATTTCTTCAAACTCCATCTCAACAGATCCCTCAAGATCAACTCCTACAATTGCTCCCTTATCCTAACCATCAATCGTACTGTCATCATCAATCGCACCCCTAACATCGTCTCTTCCCTCTACCGCGCTTACCTTGACCATAACAACATCAATCTCAATATCAACAAGCTTGTATTGCCACCATCATTTCAACCATCTCACCCAACACCTACTGAATGGCACAGATGTGGTGTCTCTAGTAGGGGAAATGTAGAATATGGAAGAATTGAGGTTGCCGGCTCTTGCAATGGGTTGGTTTTGATCTTAAATGGGTTACATCACATTGCGGTTTGCAACCCAGCAATTAAACAAGAACATGCCACCTTCAAGATCCTTCCTTGCATTACCTATCTTGGGTATGGTTCTTTCGGTTATAATCCCGAGACTTATCTTCAACACTACTACGGGCTGAATCATGAGAATCAACCTTACCAAAACTATGCTTGTAGATTTTACAGTTTCAGGGTTTTTGGGTTTGGCTATGATTGTTACAGCCATTGCTATAAGATTGTATATTTAACTCCAAAGAGGGCTCTCGTTTACAGTACAATGAATGACAGCAGCTCATGGAGGAAGATTAATTTACCTGATTTTGAGCAAGGCTTAAATCACTCGAGTAGATTTTTACCATTGGAGAACCAGGAAAGAGTGGTATATATCCAGGCATATAACCATGGCGTAGCAACAAACAACCACTTACATTGGCATATTACCAAGTATGATCAACAAATTATTGAATACTCAGAAGAAATGATTATAAGCTTTGACCTCCAAAAGGAAGAATGGGGTGAAGTGCCGATGCCAGATAGATTAGATCAGGGGTATTTTTTGCAAGGTTACAAATCAAAATCATACATCCTAGAGCTTGGAGTGTTGAATGGATGTTTATGCCTCTTGATATCTCGAGGTATTAGTCATCCTCATCTTGAGTTGTGGATCATGAAGGCATATGGGGTGAAGGAATCATGGACAAAGTTGTGCTATGTACCAAATGGAAGCGGAATTCCTCTGGTTTATCTCCCAGAGAGGAATGAATTGTTGTTGCCAGGAGACTATCATGCTTTAGGTTGGTATAAACTAAAAGGGAAGAGGATAAGGAAGCTTGAGTTTCATGGAAGTGGGTTTACTGGGGAACATTTCTATTCAATTAATGTAAACATGTGTATTGAAAGTTTAGTTCATCCGTTTACAAGTATAGAAGAAGGAAGAGACGAAACAGAGGAAATCTATCAAGAGGCAGAATAAGTCAGGCATTCCATAGTTCTTTTGGTTGGTGTGTTAGACTATGCAGTTTCTTTTCTTGCTGCTAGTATAAGTGTTGACTTTGGGAAATTTGTGGTTTTGTTTGGTAAACAGTGTCTGGTTGGGCACTTTTCTAGGAAACGTTTCAAGCAAGTCTGGAGGAAAGCTCTTCTTAGACCAGAGATTCACCTAAGAGCTAGAGCTGATCACACAACGCATAGAGTTTTTGCCTGATATTTGTGCTTTCAATAATAAAAATCCGACTTAATATAGATGTTTCACCTCATAGCAAGCAAAAGTGCAATTTTTTTTATCAAGAAGTGCCTTTCATACTTAAGCGGGCCTCAACAAATGGGAAGTGTAAACAAGGGGGAAATCACTATTGATGACAACATGCATCTGTTTGTTAACATATGCGTCTTAAGATAACACAACAACAAAAATGATACGGAAAGGCTACTTCTCATTCATATAGCAATGATTCGAAGTACTTATTTTTATACTAAGCTTATCATCACCATGAAAAATAAATATACTTTCAAAGTACAATTATATTAAGCAGCAAAATTTTAGAATGGAACAGAGAACACTTAAATTGCTGAAGGACTGGTGATTGTGCAATAAAGCTGTAAATTGAAAGCCTAGCTCTTCTAAGGAGTAATGTGCTAATGTCATTTATGTCAAACTGCAAGAAGCAAATTAGAAGGAAGGAGGATCATTAAAACATGACTAACACAACACAGAATTAGTTTTGCTAATGTTATTTTCCAATATGAACCAATGTGCGGGTACAATTCCTATCTAATGATCTAATTAATCACATCATATAACCTACTTTGGCATCTTAACCTGTCAATCGAAGTTAATTAGTTCAAATCATCTACATTTCATAGCTGCAGAATGAAAATTTTGCAGCTAAACACCTAAAAGGAAGGATGAAAAACACAGAGAAACTACCCATTTCCATTGAAATATGCCGGAAACAAGGCCAGAGTTAATGATTAACACTGCCGGTGCACATACTAACAAGATCCATCAATGTGGAGTACAATGCATCCAAAGACAAATGACCCAAGAACCGCCTAGAAGGAGACTCACCATCAGGAAGATCTGCCTGAAGTGTGTGCTCCTCAGTAGACCCGTCCTCCACCATCAGCCACCAAGAGATGCATCCCAGTTCATCTTCCGGATCAACATGTGCAACTAAGCTCAGCTTCTCACCTTGTTCAAGTTCCAAGGAAAGGCAGAGAAAATCCCGGTTTGTTTTTATCCCCACCATCAATGCCTCCTCGTGAAGCCAGGATATGATTTGACTAGCTATCTGTCATTCAAAGCCACAAAACCTCAGCAAAAAAAATCACTTAAGAGTTCACATCTCAACATAGAAAGTAAACAACTTGCTCCTGCAACAGTTAAGAGGTACAAGCTTACCTGCAACAGTAGCACCATCGGAAGATCTACTAAGTCACAATTGAATCTGTTCTTGGAGCCCATAGCATCAGGATTACCTTTGAACAAACCAACCACATTAGGAGCACCTCCCCCTTCAATGTTGATACAATCATCTTTCACTACCACCCTTGTCTGAAATAGTAACTTGTTATCTTTAATTTGGTCCTCGTCTGATCTCCATGCCTGACATTGTGCATTAAATACGACTTCGGGAACTTTCACAGATAACGCCCATGAAGAAGTCCGTGAATGCCAGGTAGGTTGTGATATTAGCTGGAGATATGGAATCTTGGTGACCTAGTTGATACAAATAAAAACACCAAGAGCGCGAAACAAGTCATATATGCAAGTCCTCCTTTAGTTGACAAAAATTATGTACTTCCTCCGTTTCAATTTAGTTGTGACACTTTCTATTATGGGAAGTTTCAATTTAGTTGTGACACTTACATTTTGAGTAATAACTTCTCTCTATCTATCTCCTAGCACATGGGACCCTTTTAGTTTCTTTCTCTATATCTCTCCTCTCCAAAAATTGTCTAGGAGTCCGTGATTTTAAAAGTGTCACAACTAAATTGAAACGGAAGAAGTAATAGAGTTCACATTCATGAATACCAGGTTTTCCAGCTCTGTAAGAACTTTGTTTGAGAAGTCTCGGTGAGCCAGAGAAAGGCAGAAATGATTCACAAGACCCGCAGCATCATTTTGCGGCTGGCTAGATTGAACTTTACCAGGCAATGCTGATTGGTGCTTCACCTTTGTAAATATTTCATCATGGAAAAGCTTTTGCAGATATATTTCATAAGTAATTGGATTGGAATGTCCAGATAGTGGTTTCATATTTTGCTTGCTGACCACCATGCTTGACCCTTTAGATAGATCGTCCACATCCTGAGTGTCACTGCTATCAGTACCTTGATCTTCCTGATTGTATGGCATTAGTGATATAAATACAGATACCCCTGGTTTTATGCTCAATTCCAAATAATTTTCTCGTATTCCAGTCACATTGACCCCCAAAGATGGATTAAACGATTCACGGCTAACTAACTCAAATACCTATCAATAGAAACATAGCATGTTAATAGGACGGACATGGTGAAAAGTAAAAATGCTCCAACAAGAAAGGGGGGATTAGTAAATAGTTTAACACACCTACCTGTTCATAGAATATAGCCCTATGGGCATCGCAAAGGACCGTGTGTGTTTCTCGTACACGATCATCATCACTAAGAGGATCCTTCTTATCTTCTCTTAAAGATTCTTCAGCTGTATGCACATTCATTTTCTCAGATCCTTCTGGACTATCAACTGGATGAGCATCCAGAAAACCAAAGTGGAAAGAGCGACATGAACTTTTAGACAAATTCACAGCCAACATGCCAGATGAATCATGGTCCACACGAACCATAGAAAAAGCTGGGGCTCGGGCAACAGCTGACTGCTCATGGGCTGCTTTGTTGGAAAGATCAATCAAGAAACCGTCGCTACTAGGAGCATTTGCAGCCAAGCGATGCCATTTGACCTTCCAATTCTGCTGCAAACTGTCAGCTTGTCAGGAAAGAGAATGAATATTTTTAATGTTGAGAAATGGAAAGGCAAAGAAAAACACATCAGCCTTTCCAGATAGACCAAGTGGAATAAGGTTTGACCATAGCATGAAATTGTTATATGTTTACCCATTGCCAAACATTGCGTTTAACTAAGATTTAGGTGAACCTCCAATTATAATCAGAAACACAAATAATTATGCAGACCTTAAATAAAACAATATAGTGTATATTCATATAAATGCAGAGAGAAGCAGTGAACATATACAGATCTTATAAACGTAACATTGAGCCTCAACCCCTGGGACCCAAAAGAAAGAAAAAAAAATAAAACAAAGGAATGATAATGGAAACATCAAATATAATCAAACTAAACTACTTATGAGATAAACGACAATTAGGACATGGCATGCAAAAGCACCAATTAATAAAAAATTTTGACAAAAGAGGAAATCCAAAGCATCAGCTCTTTCATACTCACCGAATAAGAGCTCCATAAAATCTTGCTTCCCTGGAAATCTGATGTTCCAAGGATTTGGCAGACTGCTTAAAGTACTTACTAAGATGCTGCAATAGAAGCAAAGAAGGAAAAGAAGCACAGAAAGTCAAAAACTTTATTCTATCAGCATGTAAAAAGATATTGTTCATGTTAACTGCATTTGCTATTCCAGACTGGGAAAAGCATAAAGTTGTACTCCCTCCGTTTCTTTTTAATTTACTCACTTCAATTTGGGGGAGAACCAAGGACGAAGTACAAAAGTATGAGAGAGAAACTGAAAAGGTGGAGACAAAAACTGAAAAGTGAGATAGAGAAACAAAAGAGTAAGTTAAAATATTAAAAAGTGAATGACATGGTGAAAAAAGAGGAGAAAGTAGATGTGATATGTTACCAAAAATAGAAAAAGCAACAGCGTGTAGATTAAAAAGGAACGGACTAAAAAGGAAAGTGCGTAGACTAAAAAGAAACAGAGGGAGTAATAAATTACTTTACACGACCATGAGGGCAATGGTATATACCAGTGAGATTAAACTACAAAAGGACTAATGGCATACCCGATAACACTGTAGCTTAGTTGCAGCAGACACTGCAAGGTCATTAAGGGATTCATTAGGCAATGGTTTTGGTCTATTCATATGAGCCACTGTAACTGCATCATTGGCTTCAACCTGAGCAATTAGCCAAAAATTGCACATCAGCACTTTTTATAAGGCATATTACAAGCTAAAGTATGTCAAACAAAGGTTTGTGTCAATGGTGAAAAATTCGAGCTGCAATATTCTAGATCAGCATACACACACATTAATGCATGACAACCACCCTTACCCAAAACTGATAGGACCATAAATAACACAGTACTCTCAAATTTGCATCTAAAGCTCCATCAACTTGCTAAACTCCCAGAGAAGAAATAGACAGCAGTTTATCAGGGCATGAGAATGTTAAATCAGGAATATTAGGCAAATGAGAATGGCATTGCCTGATAACAATTAACCTATAATCCCCCCCCCCAACACACACACACACACACAACACCACAATCAATGTACAAAAAAAGATTAGCTCTTTGCTCAGCAAACTAGTTCCTATTATATAGATCAACAAACTATATTATAATTGTGAAGCTGAAACTTTCATCTATAAATCTTACAAAATTGCTCAATTCCCTATGAGTAGAAGGTCAATTGGTCACCAGTCTTTAGGGTGCCAAACTATGTTCGCTTGACCTAAAAAGACCTATTCTAAATCTTTTATAATCTGATCTAATTTGGTCTCACGATCTCATCAGATTTCTCTGGTCTGACTGGATTTTTGGTTTTACTTTTAATATAAAACATCTTGTTTGGTGAATTGGTCGAATTTGAATAATTCTAGTATGGTCTAATCTGAATATTATTTTGTCTCATTTGGTTTGAATATATTGGTCTAGTTTGGTCTGATCTAACTTCAACAAGGATAAGCAAATAAGCAATAAGTTACAAAAAAAAAAGTGGAAGAAAGCAAGCCAACATCCAAGATCTTGAGAAGTATTAACTGAGACACAAACTTCTTAAAATAAGTAGATAAAGTTACTAATAAACAGCATGTTTAACAAGTGAAGCTCGAATGAACAACCAAATTTTCAAATCTCTCCTAAATACAGTGAAGAGGGGTTATTTCATGTCTAAGATATCAAATATGATGAGGAGCAATGATGATGAAAAAGCTCCAAGAAAGTGGAAAATATTACTCCTAAACACCAGAAGAATTAACACCAATTTTCAACAAATCAAGCTCAGATTATATCTAAGTAAATTGCCCCATAGAAACTTGCACACTTCAAAAACAACCTCAATTTATCAAAATTACCACAGATATCCATTGCAAAGTTCAAGCTACTAAACAGATTCAGATTCTTATTAAGCAAATCAAGCTCAAATTTGAACTCTAAACTCAAAAAATTCGCATCCAAAATACTCACAATAACAAAAAAAAAACCAATCATACAAACCTCAATGTTGCATCAAAATACACCACATATTCTGGCGCAAAATTCAAATTTTGCAGTTAAAAACTCTCACAATTACAAAATTAAACCTTCATACTTCACATAAAACCTCAATTTCGCACTTATACATATACAAATCGGCAGCGCAAAATTCAAATTTCGCAGTGAAACCTACTCAACAACATCGCCAGAATTCACAATTACATCTCCAAAAAAAGAATTAAAACACATACAAATTCATTGTTCCTAAAATTAGCTTACAGTGTTGATGAGATCAATGATAACGGATAGTTCTTGATGAGCCGATTTCAAATTTTCGATCATTCCTTGCCATGTAGACGGCGCAGATGCTTCCTTCGCCTTCTTCTGCTTCTTAGAGTCTCTCTCCAACGCCCAAGCGAAGTCGATTCTACGAATCAAGTTCACTGTCTTTTCTTCGTATTCGATTTCGCTGCCATGTTTAACAATCACAAATCAAAATCACCGGAAAAAATTTAGATGAAGTGAGAGGAAAATGAAGGTTTAGTTGAGAGGAGAGAGAGAGAGAGAGTACGGAGGGAAGCGTTCGAGGCCGGATTCTTCGATGATGTCGAGGCGCTTGATAGGGAGTTTATCGAGAGATATTTCCATGTCTCCTCCATCCGCCATTTTTGAGCTTTTGCTGGAATTTGATTTTTCCGGGAGAATTTTGCAAGGGTGAGCTCAAGCTGCTCAACTGCTCAAGTAAGCCCTAACTGGCAGTACATTTGAGTTTTGAGTGAGAATAAAACTTTTTTTTGGAAAAATTATTTTAAATTGGTTAAGCGTTGCGCGTTCTCCTTACAATAAGTCAATTTTTCGATTAACTATGAAGTTAATATTGTATCTGCTTTTGCGGTAAATGAGTTAAATTACAATGTATCACAACTTCAACGTCATTAACGCGTTTACTGTTGAAGTAATTACAAAGTTGATTTATTCTAAGATAATCAAAAGATTGACTTATTTTGATAATATCAACCAAAGGTTGACTTGTCTCTTGTTAATATTAACTCCATTTCACAATACATGCACCATCTTCCTCTTTTGGATGTTTCACAATAGATGCACCATTTCCTCTTTTGTATGTTTCACAATACATCTCCTCCTTTAAAACATAATCACATGAGTTTAAAAAGCAATCGCAACACTCTTTTTCCTCACTATTGATTTGTGTGTCATATAGAAATTGTGCATGTATTGTGAAATGAAGGTAGTATTTCACTCAATTTGTTTAGTTGCACAATTTGATTCTAGTTTTATATGCACGCAATGCGTGCAAAAATACATTGAGGGGACGTTTGGTATAATCAATGTAAACGGAATGTAAAGGATTTGAATAAGGATGGGAAATTAAAATAATCATTGTTACCTTTAATAGTTGTTTGGTATCCTAGTGTAGTGAAAACAATTGAAAGGTTTATGATTAAGGAATGAAAGGTAATTTGTTTTCATTAGTTTGACAAGGATAACAAATTGGGGGATTATGTTTCCCAGCGAAAACTGTATTTGTTACTTAACACTCATACCAAACATTTAGAAATGAAAATGTTTATCTGAATCCATTTCCTATACGAAACATCCTCTGAAAATTATTAAATTAATTGGGTAGAAGAACTCTCTTTGCATGCATTTTTTTAAATAAAAAAAAATCGCTCGTCAGTTTAAATGTGGTATTTTTTCCCCTTTTTTGTTTAAATGAGGTATGTAGTTATCAAAATTTTTATCCTTTTTCTATTTTTCAGTGTCACCCATGTGTTTTCTTATGTAATAGGGATTTGAGTACTATGTATTAACCAACTTTAACAACTTTTCACTTACCATTATATTAGGAAATAACATATTCAAGTGGGTCTTGTTAAATACTTCCTCTGTTTTTTGTAGTTGAACCATTTCTTTTAGTCACACTTGTCAATTCACTATTTTGAACCTTTATATCTATAATTATCAATAAATAAATATTACAAAAAGTTGATATTTGAATAATATACAATGAGACGAATCTAACAAGATTCCACATGATTATATTTTTCCTTAAGTACAAAACACAAAAGATAGTCAATCGATGATGTAAGCGGGAATGGCAGAGAGAGTGGCAATAATGAGAAAGCCTTGGTAACCAACTGTTTGAGTCCAAAAAAGACTCAAACACTCAAAAAGTTACACAATGGTACCATTATAACCTGGTATTGGTATCAAATTGTTATCAGGATTGGTACCAAGCAACCTTACTTTGGTATCAAAATTTTCGGACTTTGGTACCAATCTAACCTAGCATTGGTACCAAACAACACGCGCGTGAAATTTCCAAGGCTTAAAATGACCAAAATGCCCCCGTTTGAGTCCCCTAAGAGACTCAAACGGTTGGTTGCCTAGACAAACTCGGCAATAATAAGGATTGTTATGCCATTCTTAGACAAATTTTTCGTTTTCCAAGAGGCCAACTTTGATTGGATCATTTTCACAATGTGGCCAAGCTAATTTTTGGATCATTACCAAAATTGTAATAACCAATAAGCTTGCAAGAGATTCAAGTTACGTGTTACGTGCGTGCCTCAAAAATATTTCTAATAAATTACTCGAATAATATTAAATTTACTCAAAATTATCTTATGCTATTACTTATATATCCTTGATGCTATAGCTAGTGTATAATTCTAATTACTTCAACCGTCTAATTTATTTCCAAAAAAGGTCTTAGGTAACGCGGCCTTAATTAATAGAAGTAACTCCAAAAATCACAATAAGAAGTCATCCTTAAAATGAAATTTAATATTCAAGACATAATGTAGGTGGATTTCTAATGCATAGGCGGTGTGAGCATAGATTTGAGTTCTACTCCAATATAATGAAAGTTTTTAAATTTGAAAATGTTTTAAAAGAAGTCGCCAATAAATTTTTAAATGGACAATCATAAATAATCGGATATTCACGAAGAGACAATTTAAAAGAGACTTGTCTAATGTAGTTTTACCCCAATATGACTTCATATTTGGTCAATGAACAAAAAATTGAGCTCGAAAGTAAGGGTACGAATATGATCATGAATCAAATTCACCCGTTATTGACCTCTACTAAATACAATTTGTTATCCAAGTTTATGTTAATAAACAATCAAGCAAGATTATTTTCATGCACCTTAAAATTAATATAAGTCGGTAATTTAAAAACGAAAAGACTAATTTATGGTAAGTTTATTAAACAAATAAGTTACTAAGATTCTAAACCAATTGTTCAAATAATCCAAATTTAATGTTGGAATAGTTTTTTAGGTCTTTTATTAACAAATAACAAAATACTAAATGTGATAAAGAAGATAAGGGAAATCAATCAATCATACAAAAAAGTATACATAATGAAGAAAGCATTAGAAAAGGGTTAGAATATATATATACAAAATAAAGCGTGCAACTTAACAGGATCCACAACTCTAAATAATTAAAAATACGTTAATAACTACAAATAAATCAAAAGGAATTGAAATAAAGAAAGGGACTATATGTTACTTTAATCATTCTTAGAGAATAAACGACTTTTGGAAGAAGCGAGCTTGAAACTTAAAAAAAGAATATAAATGGAGATGATGTGTTTTTGAGTGTTTTGAGTACTTGAGAATAAGGTATTTGGAGTAAGTGAAGTGAAATGTCTCTGAAAATTCATGCCAAAAATCAAGAAAAATAAGGTCTATTTGTCGAGAAATAGGAAAATTAGGGTATTCTATAATCTGTTGCAGCTAAAAATAAGGTTCTCGCGGCGCAGGATTGCTACCGTATGTGCAAGCACGAGTGCTAAATGCATGGCTATTGTGCAGTGCGTATATCATTGCGTCAACGCAGACCAAATATTTTGTCCTGATTTATAGATTGCCTCTTATTTGCGCTTGCGTTATTGCGTACAAATGAGAGCCAGATGCACAAAGGATGTGCCACGCTCAAAAAGCTGATTTTGATCGAGTTTATCTTTATCCAAAATAAAATGATTTGCCTTATCTTTTATCAAATATTATCATTTTAAAAACAAAAAACATACTTCTACAAGGTTAAAATTTGATTTATATTAAATCATTTGGTAAAATAACATTTATTCAAAAATACAATCTAATTAGTTATCCAGGACAATCAATTGGCTTTTTAATACTTGGCTTTGAACCTTTTTATTTTGAAATGGACCGTGGACTATAAATGTTTTTTTTGGATTTAGCTCTTTAGAATTCTCTTTGAAGTTGGACCAATTAAAATGACAATATGTATCATTATCTATACAAATATATTAAAAGGCGTGCGAAACCACGAAACTGGGCCACGTGGCGCTCTCCCTAGGGAGTTTTAGTTCAGGTAATCCATGTATAATAAAAAAATTAAAAAAATTACATAGTATATGGTTTGATCCCGAGACCTCAAGTACATATACTAAGTTTTAACCAATAGGCTAAATTGTATTTAGTGTTACTATCATAAAGTATTATATTAATAAATGAATTTTTTTCTTACCCGGAGCATAGCACGGGCCTAATAACTAGTTGGGTACTAAAAGGAACACAACTATATATCCAGAACTACACACACAGTAATTATAGTAAATTTGTCTCAATAAAACTATTGAAAATATTTTGGGATGTAAATTTTGGGATGTAAAACAAAAAAGTTACTTTCGGATATAGATCAATATATATCAAATGCAAAGAATAAGATGGACAAAGGTTAAATTTCTTTTAGAAGTTAACAACAGAAAGATTGTACTGGTATAAAATTATAGGATCCAGCAGAATTGTTAAGGATGATATAACTTGGTATTATAGTTTATTAGTCATGCTAGCAGCGTGCTCTTGTTAATTTCCCTAGTAATCCCTACATAACTACGACTTGGTTGTCAAAAACACGTACAAAAATTTTAAAAATGCCACGAGTTTGTCCACAGATGTCGTGTACATAAAAACATTATGATTTATGACCCTTCATTTTCACGTTAGTTTCCACAATGCATACGCACAATCTTATGATCTTATCCATATAATAGCATATGTAAGGAAAGCAACCAATTGTAATTAGAAGGAAGTTTAAATTTACACTTTTCCTAAAAATGAATTAAAAAAAAAAATAGTCTAAGATGCATTTTTAAAACTATTTAGAAAATGTCAAGGGACGCGACCAATTCAACCAAAAGTTTAAGCTGATGGTTGAGGCCCCAAGAATAGATTATACTCTATCAGAAAATAATTATGATAGTCTAAGAAGTATAATTGTTATATAGATAATAGATCTAATCGTATCTATATTAGATAAGTCCGAAAAATCTCTAGGTGAACAAGTGTTTCCATAGACACGACAATTTATACATACTGTTACTCACAAAGGGGAGCTGGTGATGACAAAGCTACTTGGTAGCCATAGAGAAAAAATTTATGAGTCATCATTGTACGTGTTGCAATGTTGGCACAATTTATAGAAATTCATGATTCATTCAACTTTGAATTAGATGGTGTTTGATTGAATACTACTCTGTTTTTATTTAGTTGCAACATTCACCTTTTTGCACAAACTTTAAGAAATGAGAAAATATAGTATAATTGATCCACTTGTCTAGGGATGGGCAAGGGTCGGGTCTGGCCGGACAATAGACCCGAACCCTAAATTTTTTTACAGACCCGGACCCTAAGGGTCTGAAAAAATTGGACTCTGACCCAGATCCTTAGGGTCTGTAGGGTCTGGAGGGTCTAAAGGGTCCAAGCCTAAATTTTCTTTATTTTGCCAAATTTTCAATTTTTTAACCCTAATTGTCTACAAATTCAACTCAAATGAAATATCAAGACTAACATTCATACATAAACTGAAAAACGAAACAAACAATGAAACAAATCAGTTTGAAATAAATAAATACCACATTTCAAATCAGTTTGAAACAAACACATACCACATTTCAAACGAAATAAACAATGAAATAAATCAGTTCGACAAACAAATCAATTTGAAATTAACAGTTGCATACAAAAAGTGTTCGAAAAAACATAGAAAAGGATCGAAGAATCAGAGAGAAATAAAAAAAAAAACTGAAAAATTAAAGAGAAATACCTGGCGTTGCCTGAGCATCGTGAATCAGTGGCAAAGTCGAAGGAAACCAGCGGCGAAGTCGAAGGACCCTCAAAAAATTGTCTGGACCCAGACCCGAACCCGGACCCTAAGGGTCTGAAAAAGTTGGACCCAGACCCTTAAATTAGGGTCGGGTCCAACAGGGTTCAGGTCGGGTCTTGGACCCATGCCCATCCCTACACTTGTCCATGCTACTAGTACTGTAATTAAATGGGAAGAGTAGGTGAAGTAAGGGTAATATAGTCAAATTATCCCAAAAGCTTTCCTAAAAAGGGAAATGTTGCAACTAATAAAAAACACCTAAAAATAGACATTGTTGCAACTAAATAAAAACAGAGGTAGTATGAAATACCATTTCTTGGGAAATTGTTTTTCCCTTTAATTTTCAATTATTAGAAAGTGACAAACATTGTCTTGGAAATTCTACTTACCTAAGTTTTCCGAGCTTGTCTAGGCGTCCAACCGTTTGAGTCTCTTAGGGGACTCAAACGGGGGTAATTTGGTCATTTTATGCGTTGGAAGATTTCACGCGCGTGTGACAAGGATTTGCTTGGTACCAATGCTAGGTTATAATGGTACTATTCTCCGAAAATATTGATACCTTGGTAACAGTCCTGATAACAATTTGATACCAATGTCAGGTTATAATGGTACCATTGTGTTTTTTTTTTGGGTGTTTGAGTCTTTTTTGGACTCAAACAGTTGGTTACCAAGCCTTTCTCAAGTTTTCCTAGCTAGACAAGTAATTTCTTCCTATTTTATGAAATGTGGAACATTATAGGGAGTGCAACTTAATTCCAATAGTTTTGTCAATCAAACAACCACCTGTCTTACTTTACTTCATAGCAAGTTCCACTTCGACCTCATATTATTAGGTGTCAACCAAACAACAATTTAGAGTTTGCTAAATGGTTACTCGATCTGTTTCCTTTTAATTGCTACATTGTTTAGATACGGTTTTCAAAAATGTTTTTTAACCCTTAAAATAGGTTATTACTTTTAAGTATGAGATTACACATCAAAACGCATATAACAGAACCATACACGACTATATTTGTACTTACCAAAACCAAGGATGTCTTGGCCTAGTGGTTAAGATTGAGGTGCTGTGAACGATAGGTCACAGGTTCGAATCCCCCCTTCCCTTCTTTGTACTTTGTACCGCCTTCGTGGCTCATATGGATCAAAAAAAAAAAAAAAAAAAAAATATTTGTACTTACCAAAGAATCAAATTAGTCAGTCAAACTTAGTAGTTTGATTTCCTAAATTAGATTTATAACTATTAAAAAAAGGGAGGGAGTAAATCTTGAGTACCAAGCAACTTTGATACAGGTGGTAACCTGGTGGGATTCTCACGTAAATACAATTCCTTTATACCAGGAAAAAAAATATTGGGTGCGATTCTTGCTTACTATAAAATGGAAAAAGTCAAAGATCTTTGACTTTCCAGATTGGTTCAATCACTGCCAAGGATGATCATAAAGGATGAAATAGGAAAACACGTCTCGAGTTGTCCAAATTTCGAGGGATTTTTATTGCGCACTGTTTCAGGGAGGCTAATCGGGCAGCAGATTTTATGGCTCATGAAGGTCACAGAGCGACCAACCTCATCTACAAGTTTCCTCCTTACTCTTTGGATTTTTCTCTTGTCATCCGCAAGAATGTTTTAGGCTGGCCTCCATATTAAGGGTTCTGTCCTAGTTTTCTTTTCCGTATCAAAAAAAAAAAAAAAAAATGGAAAAAGTCAAAGAAGAGTGATCAGCTAAATTGTCTATTACTTTCCTTATATTTTGCTAGGCAGATCAGCATGTTCATTCTTAATTATTGCAAGTTGAGAAAGGCGAGTGACTTGCATTGCAATTAGCATATCTGCATAAGTCAGTTGCAAAGCTGGTACCTAAAAAAAAAGAAGCTGAACAAATCCATTGAGGGAAGATTTACCAGCATTAATCCTCTTATTATTTTGACCTATTTCGGAATTTTTGGTCACATTTGACTTTTGTTTCTATTCTCAAAGATGTTGAAAACTTTGATCAATACTTCAATAGTCTATTTTCATAGACAAAACAATAGTTATTAATGTGAAAGTCATATAACACGATTCTTTTAAATATTACTTTCATAAATTATAAGACTACTACAATTATTGTAAATTTACAAGTTATTATTTATGCAATATATATATAGGAGTATTTTAATTTATTAACTCTTTCTCAATTTTAGAAAATGATCTAATTAAAAATTTGGGGGATGATTGTTAGAATTTGTGGGAGCATTTTGTTAGTCTTCTGCTGTCATCACACCTATTCGACCGGCCTAAAAGGTCTAGATTCTTTTTTGGTGCAAAAAAGTTTTAGATTTTTTTAATTGATAAGATGAATTTTTCCGTCGGACAAGAATCTTGCATAGGTCAACACAATTCAGGTTAGCGGACTAGAAACTTAGAGAGTAAGGGGGAGAAGGGTAAGAGAAATTCCTACCTTCAAAATGCCCATAGTAAAAACTGAACCCCCAATCATAAAGTTGGAAGACACAATGCTAATCACCAGGCGTTAAAAATAAAAGGTATTATAATTCACTCGTATTATGTAGATTTCAAAGAAAAAGTAACATATCTTTTCTCTATTATATTTGATTTTTATAATTTGATTCACTTGTTTTTCAGAACGTTCCACCTCATATTTGTGCAATTCCTCATATTTAAAGTAAAAAGGTAACAAATGAAGTACTTATAGATTATAGATTAGGATGCTAAAGAAAAGTTACATAAAGAGAAGATTGTAGAGTTTGTGAAGATAATTTATGCTCCCTCCACCTGGCTATACATATTTTACCCATTTAACTTTTCAAAATCACATAAACATATATTTGATCATTAATATTTTTTATTAAATTAATTTTAAAAATTTCAAATTT
This sequence comes from Beta vulgaris subsp. vulgaris, assembly GCF_026745355.1. Classification (NCBI taxonomy): domain Eukaryota; kingdom Viridiplantae; phylum Streptophyta; class Magnoliopsida; order Caryophyllales; family Amaranthaceae; genus Beta; species Beta vulgaris. The sequence continues at coordinate 56,763,963 of NC_079209.1, forward strand.
CATAATAAAAAATATGCATTATATTGAAATGAATCTAAATTTCTTGTATAGTAAAATATGATCAAAATTGATAGATCATTTCTTTGAAGATAGAAACAGATAAAATATTATGAAACAGATAAAATATTATGAAATAGATACAACACATTTTAATAATTCAAACTTATTGATGTGAAATGGTTGGGGTAATATCATTACGTCTCTTTTTATTAGTTATATATGGTAATTGCTTAATTCGTTGCATAGGATTTTGTTACCGAAGACAGAAGTACCTTATAAAAGAGTTGCATGAAGTTGAATGTGAGTCAACCCAGCTAGCTAATCAGAAAAAGCATAAGTTACCCTTTTAATATTTTGTAATTACAACTTATTTGCATCCATCACTAAACTACCTTGCTAATTAAGTAAGTGTTGGCCCAGTGGTGATACGGACTGACTTTGGTAGGACGGACCCGTGTTCGAATCCCCGCAACACCCTTGGAAGAGGAATGAAACCTACCACCCTGAACTTGACCTCGATCCGGATGTAGCCCGAAAGGTAAATCGGGTGCAAACACCAAAAAACTAAACTACCTTGCCAAATGCTTTTGTTAAGAACTTTAGATTTGATATTGTTCTGATCCCAATAGTCAAAATATCTAACTCTTCAAAAGTTAATGTCGAACATACTCTTAATAAAGGCGAGTTAATTTAATTCTTTAAAAGTTGATGTCGAATATACTCTTAATAAAGACGAGTTGAGCTAGGTTGAAAGGTTTGAAACATTGAGTTGAGCAATCTTTACAAGTAGTGCTCTTCCACAATGAGAAATGTATTTGATATGTACTATGATGATCTTTCTCACACTTGTTCCAGCTTATTTACGTGCCCTCACACAATATCTCTTCTCTTATCAAAATAATCAAAGTGCAAACCACGACGTTTGTTAATCATTAAACTAAATATAACGTAATGATCATAGGAAAAAACAACTTGTGTGGTTAAACAACTGTCTTTCCATATCATCATACGCGGAAATCTACGTGTATTAGACATTATTGTACTATGTCCACTATATTTATGACATGTATAAATTATAATACTATAGTTATTTGCGTATAAAAAGTCAAACAACATCAACATTTTCACATCCTTAATCTCCCCCTATAAATACATATGTAATGTTACTACTTATGGATCTTCCTTTTACAAACACCATTTTTTTCTCTTAATCTCTTTAGCTTAGTTTTCTTTAATTTGAAAGTCTTAAACTTTGTTGAATTGCTTAATTATATGGGTGAAGCATGCGAGGAAAATGTTATTATGACGAGAGAAAACTTAGAGAATCCTCTTCGTCTAATATCCTTGAATCACGTTTCCATTAATTGTCGTTCAATGGAAAAATCTCTTGACTTTTACCAAAATATTCTAGGGTTTTTTCCAGTTAGACGACCAGGATCATTAAATTTTCCTGGTGCATGGTACGTTAAAGTGATATTTTTCAATAGTTTCACTTGTTATTAATTACTTGACCTAATTTTATGCTTACTATTTGTTTGAATATGTAGGTTGTTCAATTATGGTATTGGTATACATTTGCTACAGTCTCAAGATTCAAATGACAAACATATTGTTAAAGTGATTAATCCCAAGGACAACCATATCTCCTTCCAAGTATTTCTCTTTCCTTATTTTTCTTCATCCTCATACTAAAAAATTAGACGAAAAAGAACCGACCATATTAAAATGTAATATGCCGAATACATAAAATGTCAATAAACATAATCAATGTCTATGGCACGGTACACAAAGCTTAATTATAATCTTTCCTATCTAATCTAATCGCCCTGAGGCATGAAAATATCTATAGAACACATATATAAGTGAAATGATTCTAATGATCAACCAACTGAAAGATCATCGTCACACATCTTGGTAGTATGTTAAAGCATTAAACTATGTTGAAACGTACTAACACATTTATGGTACATTTATGGCAGTGTGAAAACATGGCTACGGTGGAAACAATGCTAAAGGAGATGCAAATAGAACATGTTAAAAACAGGGTGAATGAAGGTGGCATTAGTGTTGATCAACTCTTCTTCCATGATCCAGATGGCCTAATGATTGAGATTTGCGACTGTGATAATCTCCCTGTGATCCCACTAAAACGTCATTCGCCCATTCAATGTTGTCCACGTGTCAATTGCAGTCTTTAAAAAGTCAATAAACGATTTGGCACTATGTCAACCCTAAAACATAACATGTGGCGAACTACAATTCTTATTCACGTATTTTAATAATATATTGTATACATATATAGATAGTACATTAATTTTTTTCTCGGGAAATCCACAATAATTTTTTTTTGACATAGTATATTTACATCCGATCCATAAAATATTTTTTTACTTACAACCGTCTGAGGTGAATATAGCTTAGTTGGGTCGAATCTCATGTAGGGGAGACGGAGGTTCGAATGTTGCTGTTGTTGGGCCTTCGAGTAGGCCCAGAGAAGGGAAGCCCAATTGAATATGGGGTATGTTATAAACATCATGGAATTTGGATCGGTTGATCAAGTTTATTGTCAATGTTGTTTTTGTTACTGTGGTGATTACCAATATAAAAAATTCTTTTTCTTTTTGTTTTCGGATTATTTATTTTCTTTAGGGAAAATTTCAGATAATTTTGTATTATATATATTTTCGAGTGAAAATTTGTAATAAAAGTTCTCTATGTTGCAACAATATAATTCTCTTCATTATGATCATATTGGTAAAATTAGCCCATTTGGATTTGCCAGAATCAATGGCATGCCAAAGCAATTCAAGTTGCAAACATCAACTACTTATTACCTGGCTAACTTAACTATGCTTAATTAAAAGTTGATTTTACGATTTTTTTCACCAAGTATCCCCGAATTTTTTTAAAATTCACCTATTACCCTCCATGTTTTAAGTAAATAAACCCATATACTCTTAATGACTAACGGCGTTAACTGTCGTTAGTTATTAAATTTTCTGTTTTAAATCCTAATTAAACTCTAATCCCAACCCTAATCCTAACCTTTACCTTTACTACCCTTACCCTAAACCCAAACCCTAACCCTAACCACCCCTCCTCCACCCTCATATCACCCTTACAACCTCCTCCACCCAGCCCCACCCTTCCTTCGCCCACCGCAACCCCCCTGCCCCACCCTCGCGCCGTTGCAACCCAAACCCAGGCAGAGGTGGCATGTGCACCTTTGTCCACCATACACAAACCCACACCTGCCCACTCACACCTCCCCACCCATGCACACCTCGTCCCACCCACACTTGCCCACCCACACCCTCTGCACACCCCACACCTCCCACACTTGCCCACCCACACCCTCTGCACACCTCACACCTCCCCACACCCTTGAACACCTCCCACACTTGCCCACCCACTCCTGCGCCCGCCACTCCCCTCCCCCCTTCCATTCTCGAGATCTCATGGTGAATTTGTGAACAAGGCTCGCTGAGTAACCCGAACAAGCTGCTCGTCACGAGGGTAAGGGAGGGTAGGATTCTGGGCTCGCGACGAGGGGTGGGTTATGGGTTTCACGATGGGGGGGGTTAAGGGGAGGGGTGGGGTTCTAGGCTCGCGATGGGGGTGGGGGTTGCGCTCACGACGAGGTGTGGGAGGGGGGGAGGTGCTGTTGGGGTGGGGGCTGCAGGGGTGGTAGGAGGGGGGAGGTGCTGCTGGGGTGGGGGCTGTTGGGGTGGTGGGATGGTGGGGGAGGAGGGATTAGGGTTAGGTTTAGAAGTCAGGTTAGGGTTTGTTAGATTTTAGGATTTAATTAGGTTAATTAGGATTATTTAAGGGTTAATTGGGATTCAGACTAACGACAGTTAACGCCGTTAGTCATTAAGGGTATCTGAGTGTATTAGTTTGAAAATTAGAGATACCTGATGAATTTTGAAAACATGGGGGTACTAGGTGAGTTTTTTTTGAAAACTCGGAAGTATCTGGTGAAAAAACCGTTGATTTACAATAGTTGGCTCATTTATATCCTCCTCTATCCCTTAACTAATTAGATCGAGATCACATAGTATATATGTAGTAGCACGCACAAAAATTAGTTTATATCCAAAAGAGAAGTACAAAGTGATCGTACAATATATGCAAAATTATACAAGTAATTAATTTGCAATATTGGAACAAGTTTATCCACACTAATGGCGTTAACATGTCCATACTTATAAACCGCTAACGATATTAACACGTCTATACTAATACTATCATTATCTTGATATTAGGGGTACATATATCTCCAATCATTTCCTTAAGAGTGTAAGCCATCGATCAGATACATTGAAATTTTCTAACACTAAAATCAACCTCAAAATACAATTTGATGGACCTCATGTAGAAGCTAAGGTTGTATGATGAAACTAACATCGATATGATATAAAGGCCGACATGCAAAGTGTCATATATGAAGAACAACAACAACTGCAATTTTGTTTAAGGTTTTTTAATCCGATACAAATTATTATGCTTCCTCTGTTTTGAAACAAATGAAACACTTTTTTCAAAAAGCTCACATAAAATAAAGAAGTAATGTTTCACTTATTTCATAACCACGGAACAAAGGAAGTATATTAGTTAGATTTCCAATAATAATCAACCTTCATTAATACAACTCCATCTTCAAACAAGATTTCATACTATAGTAGATTACTTACGTAGTACTTACCTAGAAAGATAGAATTCTACTGCATATATATATGCATGCACAAAACAGATGAACCCGGCCATATGATTGATTGAACAACAGGGCCGTCTCATAAAATTAGGGGCCCTGTGCTAAGATAAATTATAAAGATTAAATTTTTTGGTGAATAGATTGACGGAAGAATCATAAATAAGGCTTTTTGGAGAATAGGAGAAGAAGAAAAACACCAAATAGAAATTAATATCTTTATATTTGTAATTAGATTTAGATTTTTTTTTTTGGGCGGACAACTAATAGAATTGGGCCCCTTATATTTCCGGGGCCCTGTGCAGTTGCTCATCCTGCACATGGCCTTAGCCGACTCTGTTGAACAACAACAACCAGAAGGGAAAAGAGAAGAATTAGGAGCTCCCTTCAGTCCAAAGCCACACAAACATGTTGATATGCATCACAAGTTTTTCTTATATACCCATATTGTGCTTGCTTTGGGCTGCAAGGAACCCCTATTTCTGCAATTTTCTCATTACTCTTAATTAAATAGCAGCATAGGAGAGAGAAAGTAGAGAGAGAGGATGAACAAAATCATAAGGTTATAATGATAGATGTTTGAGTTTCTTGGTAGAGATAATATAGCTAGAGAGTGGGATTTATATATATAATAAAACTACTAGTCTTTTTTTGTAATAGAAGGGGACCTGTATATCCTGCAACGAGTGTAACCATATTTCCATTTCTTACAAAATTCGCTGACTTTGATTTTAAAATCTCATTAAGAATCACCTTACCAAAATGGTCTTGTGTGAGAATTGAGATGCGTTTCAGTCATTTAGAATGATTGAAATGAGTTCATAATTAATGTCAGCTTCTAGGCATATTATTACTATGTTTATATGGACTTAAATTGATAGATGTTCTCGGTTAAACTGATAAATATTATGAAAAGTTAAACTGATAGATATTTTGGGTTAAAGTAATTAATATTTAAGTTAAACGGATAGATGTTTGGATTAAGCTGATAGATGTCTCGGTAAACAAATAGATGCATGGCTTAAATATATTAGGTTTGAATCGATACTCGTCTTAATCATGTCATGGACTGAAACAGTCTCACACAACACTTTTTGTTAACCTAAAAAAAGTTAAGTTATTAGTTACTCGCTCACTTAAAAATTTCTGGGTCCGCCCGTACTTTTAGCTAGCTAACCACTTGTAGAAGCTCCCAGTGCTATTTTTCAAAGGTCTTCTTAGGTGAGTTATCCCTTCTTTACTTGTTGCGTGATGAGAATTTTCCAATCCATGTTAGGTATATATAATTGACCATATTGTACATTTGTACTAGCCAGTTGCTTATTCAACATCGGTTTTCTTCATTAAGGAAAAGAAACTCATAAATATGTTTCTTCGGAATGGCTGAACATTTTAGTTTTTAGGAAAGAAAATTGGACAAAGTAATTGATCAACTAGTTTTGGATGCAAAATTCCGAAAGAAGAGTAGCTTCGTGTGTGTGCTAACTTTTTCTACTTATTTCGAATTGGCTTTAGTTGTTAGGATGATTTTTGGTATGTGATTCAAAGGGCTAAGTCAGGCTCCTTATATTCAACTTTGGGAAACTAACTGACAATCACGCACCAAGATTTTTATTTACGAAATTTCCAACGAGGATCAGCAATTCATGACTTAAAAATTACGATCTAGGGTTAATGGATGTTCGATGTGGTGTCATTTACATATATTATTACTAGAATTTTTTGCATGCGATGCGTGCTTGAACTTTTCTCGAAACAGAAACTCAATTTTTTCCGGCATCAGAGTCAAAATTTGAACATTACACATACGAAGTATAATTGCTTTTAGTTGCAAAATTTGATTGGTTTAGTTTCTGTCACTTAAGTCTCTCACCATTCTTTTATTTTTTTTATTTTTTTTTTACTTTTTAAAGTTAAATTCTATAAACAAAATAAAAATTTTATTCAATTTATTTATGATTTCTAATATTATAATTTCTTAGTTGATTTTTGAATTAAGTACAGTACTTCATAAATTGTAAAAAGTGGATACTTTGATTTCAAGTCAATTTTTTCATAGGTTGTAGTTTGTAAGTCAATTTTTAAGTTTTTGTAATGTTTCCTCATTTCAGTGAATTGCATAACGTAAATTATGCAATTTTATGATTTTAGTTGACTTGTGAGTGATTGTTATAATTATATTTTTGGTATTTTTGTTTGAAGCCCTTTTGATTTGTAAGTGAATTTGTAATTTAGAATGGGAAAGGGGTAACATAGTCTTTTCATTCGGGGACACCATGGCTCCCCTTCCCTTATATAATATAAAGATCAGCAATTCATGACTTAATAATTATGATCTAGGGTTAATGGATGTTCGATGTACAAAGACAAAGACGACATAGAGGAAAGTACTTTTTAAAAAGAAGAGTGAGTTGAACTATTGACTAACTTGTTTCTATAAATATCACTCAAAATTATATCACTACCCTTACTCCTTAAGTACGTAAGTAAGAACACTTGCATTCAATTCCTATAACTAAGTTGATGTTCTATAGGGACCAAAGTTTATCATATATGGCCCGTTTGGTAGTTCGTTATAAATGATGGTAATCGGAATGAATTTGTGTGTAAATTTGTGAAGAATATTATTATTCATTCCCATGGTAATGCTAATTTATCCTAAAGTGTCCACTTTTCTTCTTGAATTTTCATTCCCATCCAATACCACCTTGTAGGTGGAAATGAGTGGTAATGAAAATTGCTTCCCCTTGGAGACAAAAACACAAGTGTAGGGGTGAGATTGCTTGCCCATGGAGAAAAAATGCATCTCTGTGGAGATTTTAAGGGTACTTCTCTATTAAAATTACATTGAAAATTCATTCACATTATCGCAATTTATTAATGACTACCAAACGAGCCGATAGTGTTTAATAATCAATTTTAAGTTTTACCGATGTTAATTTTGTACCACTGATAAATTTGATTATGAATCTGGGCAATCCAATAAAAAGGAGCAGCGTTCGGTCCAACCAATTGGCTGATGATAGTAGGATTGACACTTCTAGCTTATGATGTGGTAATTTCTATTTTTTTTCTCCAATATGGGACAAATCACATGTATACAACAAACATGGTGTTCAACACTTTTCCTTACATGTGAATGTCTTTAGAATTAGAGCATACTAGTAAGACACACTGATGTCTTTAAAAAGGGGCAATCCAATAACTAATGAATTATTCTGTTTAGGTTGATACTGCATATTCAACTCCTCTTTATGTTGATGTTCATTCGAGTCTCTTTCGAATGTTATTCAGAGAAAGTTAACCACCATGCTATCAGTGGTAAGACATAGCATCTAGTAATTGGGGCACATTCTAATGCTGTTGGTACCAGCCGTACCACAATTGGAGTTTCACAGTTTCTAAATCACCTTTCATATACTTCCACCTCATGTACATAGGGGTTCGTGATAGGATAAGAGATAAGGAAAAGTTGATCAAGCATAGACAGTTGCATAGTTCAGAATGGGGAATAATTTGGCCTATGTCTGATGGTTTCTATAACAGTCCCATATGAAAACTCCGATGTAATGGTATATTTATAAGATGCTGGTATAGAGGAAATATTAAAGTTATCGCCTGATGTCATCTCTCATGTCGCTAAAGTTTTTCTAATTGGGTCTGGACAACCCAATAAGGAGGAGGAAAGTTCGGTCCACTTACAATCCCGACCAAAACGGCGTTCCAAATTAAAACCAATTTGTTTCTAATATGAGGTTCAAAACTCAGCATGATATATTTGATATATAGGAACTGAAAATGGGCTTGGGCAATCCTATGAGGAGGAGGAAAGTCCGGTCCACTTACAAGACCAAAGGAGGTTTCATACTAAAACCAATTGACAATAATAGGAGTAACTCTTCTAGCTTATAATGTGGTAGTTTCTCTCCTTTTTTTTTTCCTCCGATTTAGGACAATTCGCATGTGCACAACAACACATAAGGTTTAACAACAATTGTATAAGGTTATTATTGTATATATAAGTAGTGTCAACTTATAATTTGGTATATCGAGTCATCTCATCAAATTAGCTGCAGCTTAATTACAACCTAAGCCGTGTCCAATCTTCATTACGGAGAGCACAATCCTCCTATGATGTTGTCTCTTGTTTGATGTCGCACAAGATCCAAAATATCCTCGTTATAGGGGATAATATTATGGTCATAAAAGTGGTTCAAGGCGAGTGATATCCCTCTAGCCGATTGCTCACATCATTGATGACATCAAAGTGCTACTAATTGGGTATAACTCTAGAGTATCGAACATATTTTTAGTGAAATTGATCAATAAAGCATCATATTGGATTGCTAATATTGATCATTTAGTAGATTTTATGTTTTTATATTGATCCTTATTTTAACTCGCTCTCCGCTTCATTCGATACTTGTAATTCATGTATTAGGACTATCCCTCGTGTGGAGCCGTAGACCTGGGCATGGGTCGGGCCTGTTGGATTGCTAATATTGGCCATTTTGGGAAAATGGCGGGCCGGGCCCGTGAGTGACGGACTTGAAAATTTCAAATTTTGTCCACGGCCCGGCCCAGCCAAGACCTGCGGGATCGTGGGCCTGGCCCATGTTTTATGTTGTTTTTTTGACAGCTTTAGGCTAAAAAACAAATGAAAGGAGCGTTCGGCCCGCGGACTTGTGCCGGTGCGGGCCTGAAATAATTTTTTTGATCGTGACAGGCCCGTGGCCCACGTAGTGGACAACGGGCCGGCCCGGCCCGCATGCTGGCCCGACCCATGCCCACCTTCTAATATATTTTTTCTTACCTTAATAAAAGAAATCAAATAATGTACGAAAGTTAGAGTATATGTATGTCATTTCAATAAATTGTAATAGTTATATAGCATAGAAATTGCTATGACGGAAATTTAAGAAAAAATTCAAGACCGCTATCATATTGACTTTTTAGACGTTAAGCATAAGATGTTCAAATGCTTACATATGGTTTTGTTTTTGTTCTAAATCATTTTCATAGGCACTTGTATATTTCTTTTCTTCCTTTTTTATTTTCCATGAGAACTTCATTTCATTCCAAATTTTCTTTATATAAACTGGGCTTGATTGACAAAATAGTCGAACTTAATCACGTTAGATATATATGAATTGCGCTTGAATAAATTGCCATTGCTTAACTGAAAGTTCAGACCTTCTCAAGCAGCCCAACTTTTGTTCAAGTTTTAAGTTAAATGAGTGTTAACTCTTATTATTTGATACTTTAGCTTAACTTTTGTTTTGTATGTAACGAGTAATTGATTTGACCTAATATTTGTTAGACAAATCGCAAATTATAAATGGCTGATAATTGATAAAATGATAATTATATGAATTGAAATTGCAAAATTTACTCTTATTAGTTAATCATTTTTTTTTAATATTTGTGCACCGGTGAAAACAATACATCAAATTAAAATGGTGGGACTTGGGAGCATATATACTTTATTCTTTTGGTGCATATTTATGCTCTATTTTTCTTTCACAAGGCTTCTCTAAAATTAAACTAGTCTTATATGCAAGTGATGCAGACAAAAGTAAATGACAAGCAAATTTGTAGATTATATTTAATAATCTCAAATAATAGGTGAGAAAATTATTCTCAAAGTTCCTCTAAATAAAAATTTGATATTAGTTTTTTTAAAACATTAAATAATCACATGCATATGTATTGCAATTTATTGATTAAAATAATATTTCTCCCCCTCAAAAAAAAAAATATTTTCAATCTTCTTAAATTGAATTAAATTAATTTAATGATTATGTGATTAAGAGTATTTTAGTCTTTTACTTAGACAACAAACTTATCAAGAGTTGGCTTATATGTTTATGGAATAAAGTGTTAAATGCACATGATGCGCGTGGAAGAAAAAATAAAGTTAAATTGTGTTACATCTAAAACTTCAAATAACTATAGGAAAAATTAACTTATCCAAAAAAAACATATAGGAAAAATTATTTTAATTATAGTCGAGTGGAGTTTAAAATGGAGGCATGTGGAACCTTATCTTTAAACTCAACTTCATTAGAGACCTACCATGAGGATATGAACTAATCCTTGAATCGCATACTGTGGAAGGTAAGGGTGTGCAATACTGATTATCGGCTCTTATCCGATCTTAAATTCAGATTTTCGAAAATACGGATCAACAAAAAGGTGATCCTTATTTGATCCAAAAAATTCGGATATCGGCCAGTTTCTCGGATGGGATTCGGTACTAGTCCGAATATCCTTATCCGGTCTAGTCAAATTTTATTCTTTTTTAGAATTCCAATTAAGGTTGTAATTCAAAATAATACTTCACAATTTACAAAAGCAAATATTGAAATGAAAATGAAAAAAATAAGAAACGATACAATCAACTATAAAGACAAATGATAGAATTCATTATCGAAAATTTGGTTCTCTTTAGAAACCTGATTCGAAATATCCGATAAAAAATATACTTGATATCCTAAATTCGAATAGAATCGACGGATAATCGGATCAGATTTTTATGTACCCCCTTATCGAAGGGACTCTAACTTTGTTGTTGATCATTTTTTTCTTGAGGTGGTATAGTAATTTATAGGTTAGAAAATAGTAATTTGGGAAAAAAGTTGAAAAAAAAAGAATTGGGTATTCAAGTACCAAGTTTGTTTGAAAAGCGGCCTATATGACCCCACCGGGTTTATTGGCTTTTTTCCGACTCGGTCCGCTAAAATTGCAAATATTGGTTTTAGTACCCAATTTTTTAGATTCAGTTTAGCGGGTCAATTGATTAGATGTTGCAGGTTTAATTGTTGTAACCTATATTAGTAAGATGTTCTAACCTACTCAAATTTTCAAAAAAATTGTTATCTTACCTAGATTAGTAGATTCTATTGTTTTTTTAACATCACAAAAAGAACCTATATAGATTATAGGGACTAATGGTCCCTTACAGGCTTATTAAAAAGTGGTTAATTGACTAAACTAGTATGGTTTCTAAACTAAATTAATTGACTTCCACATACAAGACATAATACTAGAGTACTACAAAAATTTTGCTAGTCGGCTGCCGCATTACCATAATTTAAGCCCAACATTAAGCCTAAACTTAGGCCATTATATTATACACCAAAAGAGATGCAAAAATTCAGATATATGCAGGAGAAAGTGGTCTACACTCTAGATTCTACACCCGTTGAATGCACTAACATCAGTAGACCTAACCTAACCAATAAATCATATTAGCAATCAACAAAAATGTACTTCTATTTTGTTAGAGTATATCTAAAGTTTAGATTAAAAGTCATTTATATTGAAAAATCATGGTAAATTATATGAAAACATTCAATACTGTCTATTGTGACTTTAGCGGTCTTAAGAGTTTTCTCACCTCATAAATGAATCATGCATTTTGAAAGGAGTGTTAAAGGAAATCTTTTTTTCCACTACTATAATCCGTATCTAAATACTTTTCATTATTAGTTGGTCTATAAAAGATAAATAAAAAAAATGATCCTTTTTAAAAAGAAAAATAGTAAGGTAGTCTTAAGATAAAATCGTCTCATCATATTATTAATTGACTACAAGTGTGGAGAATAATTGTGTTAACCTGATTAGGTTAACCCTAACATTCAATATATTGTGTTTACAATACAGACGAACAGACCTATAATTCGTAAAAGTTCATTCCATCCTTTACCTATAATGTTACTCTAATAAGTTGATCTATGAAAAGTATATAAAAGAATGATCCTTTTAAAAAATAGTTTTAGATAAAAACGTCTATCATCTCATGCAAAAATTTCTATTTCATTATTTACACATAAATGTGGTTATTACAAATTTACAATTCGTTATATCTTTAACTTGCTGAAAAGTGGAGGGGATGAAGATCTACGTTGACAACAAATCAATGTCAGCTCTTGTAACAAAAATATTCAGCCCCACAAATTATATCCTATCATATGTGGAAGTAATTTGAAGTGTAGTCAATTTTACAAATTAGTATGCTGCAATAATTCTGTTATCGTAGCTTTTTGGTTATTTTAGTTATGTGGTCTTCAAACATGATATTATATAATTTCATGAGGTCCACTACACAGAGCTAAGATAGATCCTTGTTTGGAACCCAAGCCCAAATCATTTATCATGAGTGGTCAATTTAGATGGTTTAGGTATCCAAGAGTCCCTACATACAGTGCTCTTTGCATGGAGTAGACTTTTATTGGTAACAATCCATCATACTTCATCTGGTTTGTTTTAAAAACGAGTGTTATTTGTGAGATATAAAATATTCATTTGTTGTATTTAAAACGAAACGGAAGAAATATATTGATATCATAGCCAAATAGAACTACTCCATATCGTTATTGAAAACTCACTGAACAAGAAGATATGCTACAACTATACTCGTTAGTAAGACAATAGCATAATAATACCGGTATTTATGGTAATGAAATTTTATCACAAAGAAGGTTTTTCTTCATATAGACAACAGTTACCACGTTGGCCTAAACGAAAGAAGAAAAAAACATACTTTGTTCTTTTTAATTTAAGCATTATTCTCACCTACTTTATCATGATTTTTAAGAACAACCGTTAAGCATATAGATCTCTCATATATGTTAAAATAAATTACAATTATTTATTCTAATCCTCAATATATTAAAGGTACCGGTAAAAAAAAAAAAAATCAAGGTAAGAAAAAAAAATTAAAGCCTGGAGAGAGTATTAAATTGTTGCTATTAACACTAAATACTTCACTATATTAAACAAGTTGTTAGTTACACAATTTTCAGATTGTTGTATGGCTTTTGAGTTTGTCGTGTTACTCGTGTAAGAGACCGTCTACTTTTAAATTCAAATTAGGCAATGATAAGCCCAATATTAAAAATTAAGTTAATTTTTTTCGGTCACTAGTTTAATCCATTTAGTGACTAGGTCTACTTTTATATTAAAATTAGACCATTTCTTTTAATAATTTTTTTTTGGAGGGGGATATCCGTTTTAAGTTTGTGAAATTATAACGAACCTCAACTTATTAAGGGTCTAATTCATACCCGAAAACCTCATATAATTGTCTATTATCCCTTATTTAAAAAAATTGGTTGTAAAGTTTGTGTATGACAAAAGTACTCATTGTTCAATATTATTGTCTACCTCCTATTCCTACATCCTTTTTAGTTTGCCTCATTTAATTTGGAGATGTCCTTAAGAAGTTTCTCATATCAAAAATGATCATAAAAGCCCATCACTCTACTCATACATTGACTATATTTCATTTCACCAATTTTATCTCTTATCAATTCCACCCAATCAAATATATCAAAAAATACTTAAGATGGAGTAAAAATAATGAAACATTTTGACAAATAATCATGGAAGCTAGTGATAAACTAGTTGCCTAGCTAATCTAATAGCCCTAAATTTCAGCTATAATGATAATTGATCAGCTAATATCTAGCATGAAGAAGTTGTTTTATTACCTCTTTTGTCTATCAATTCTTCGACACTGTCCAATTCTATGGGCCCTGAAAATGAAAGCTTACCTATTTAATTGTATTTTACTTAGCTTGACCCTTAATTTTAGTAGGCCAAACTTTGCACAAACTCCCAAACAATACATAATTTGGCTAATGTAGTTAAGAAGCAGGAACCCTCGCTATAAACTCTCACTTCTTTCTTTCTTTGTTAATCGTCAATTCACTTTGTCTTTCATACCAAAATTGCAACATGTCAATGGCTAACAAATACTACAAACAAATTCATGGGCCCTAAAAAAACTGTGGGTGTGTTTATCAATTTATGTAAAATCGGATATTGTTGAACCCCATATATGTTGTGCACAAGTGAGTTGTTCCACGTTGGAAAAAGAAGAGATAAAATACCGTAATATAAGTTAGAGGAGCTACTTCTACTATTACTAATTGATTTTGGTATGAAACCTCCTTTAAACCTGTATGTGGACCAAAACTGTCATCCTCCTTATTAGATTGCATTTGGCCATTTTCACTTCTATAAAGAGAGGAAAAGGGTGTCATTTTTGAACTATTTCAATTGATACCATTTGTGAAAGCTCTAAAATTGCATTAATATAAAGTACTATCTCGAAAAATATAGAGCAACTCCAATGGTGAACATTAGGGACTTGCTTGCAAATAAATAAAAAGTTAAGCAATTAGCCCAACCATTGGAGTGAGTAGCTAGAATTTCATTTGCTAGCCAATTGGCTTGAGCTAAAATTGTGGGCCCATGTGGGAATTTTGGTAAACAATTTCTATATTCTTCTCTAAAAAAACTATCTTACTTCAAGTGGGAACTACTCATATTGGCTAACTATTGGGAGAGTTTTGGCTTAAAGTGGAGTTAGCTAGAAAAATCTATGTGGCACTCTAAGCCAATTTTCATTTTGCTCTACCATTGGAGTTGCTCAGTCTACCACTTTCTTGATTTAGATGATTCACAATCTTTCAAATTCATTAATCTCATATTACAACAATCTTGTTTGGCAATTGACTTATCACTGATTTTTTTAGCTTTTGACCTTTTAATGTGCTCAAATAGCTAATAAGAAAAATTCATATATAATTTTGCTGAAAGCTAACTTTGAGCCAAAAAGGAGAAAAAAAAAACTCACTAGAAGTAACTTTTAGTCACAGTCTTTAATTGAATATTTTGTCCCGTATTTAGTTATCTTACATATAAACAACTATTATAGTAACAAACAAATGATTTTACCAAACATATTTGCATGTAGCTTATAAGTTATTCTACCAAATTGATTTAATTAACCAATACAAATAGCTACCACTAATTAATTATTACCGACCGGTCAACATAAGTTAAAGGAACCAATCAACAGCTAACGAACGGCTAACGACGAACTTATTTGACAAACAAAGGCTTATATAACCATTAATTGTTTCAATTCTAATGCTAAACATAATGCATACTTAACCCTTCAAGGTGAAAATAGAGTTACAACTCAAAACCAAATTACTATACATCTATTAATAATTCCAAATCTGGCTTGTTTAAAGGGATAACAATAACAAAAAGAGTGGTAGGACATATATTGTTAGGAAGCTCAGAAACATAGCCGATTTGCAGACAAATATACTCCACCCAAAGGGTCCAATTAGTCAGATCATACCCATTATACTTCCATGCCTGAAATTAATATTCAATTAAAACAACAAAAATGAAGAAACATAGACTAATCAAATCATTCCATCAAATTAAGACCTTTAAACAAAATATAATCAAATAAAGTAAACAAATTTATCCCTCCACAACCAACCCACAACCACTTTATGTGATCCTTGATTATTGGGCACTATCACATGGTCTGCTACATTACTTAATCATCTATTTCACTTCACCCAACCTCTCAATAATAACAACTTATCATTATGATGATCTGAGTCTGTCTTGTACAAGACCGCCTATTTTTAAACAAAAATTAGGCAATGATAAGCTCAATATTAAAAAAAAAACTAGCCCAATAGTAAATTAATTTCTTTCGATGACTAATTTAATTCATTTAGTGACTAAATCTATTTTTTTTATTAAAATTAGACCGTGTCATACCATTATTAATTCCATTAATATTCAAATGGCCCCTACTTTTTTTTATAGTCCCACTATTCCTTAACACTATCCCTAGTCACTCCCTACGCACATTATATATCCTTAGTCCTTACACCTTAGCAAAATCCAAGAACATTACAATTTTTGTACCATATACCAAAAAAATGAATGCAACATCACTAGAGAAACAAAAGAAGGGAAACTTATATGTGTACAACTTCTCCACCGGTAACCGGACACCGGAATATCAAACTCCGACGACAACGACGACGTCGGTAACGAAGAAAATCATTCATTCAAGTATATGGGGTACTCTTAGAAAGTCGAAATCGAAATCGAAACCAAATAATGGTGAGGATAAGGAGAAGGAAGAGGATAGAAAGGGAATGATGAATCATGGGAAAGGCAGGAATGAAATGGAAAGGAAATCAGTGTCAAGTGTAGAAGGTATATTAATGAGATTAGCAAATAGTAATAATAATAGTAAGGTTATTATGGAGGAAAGGAAATCAGTTTGTAGTAATAGTGAGATAATGGAGGTAAAAGAGAGGGGAAAGGGAATCCCATTCCTACAAGGTATGGAAGGGAAAAGAGAAGGAGGGAGGAAATCAGTTTCACATGTAGAAAATAATGTAGCATATGTAGGGAATTTTGTGGAGAAAGCAAGGGAATCAATAGGGGCAAAAATGGAAAATGATATGGTTTCTGCCATTGAATTGTTACAAGTGAAGGTTTTGGTTACTGATATGCCTGGTTTTATGCAAATTCAAGCTTTTCAATGTGCAAGGAAGACTTATGATAGTTTGGAGAAATTCAGTGCTAAACATGTGGCTTATAACTTAAAGAAGGTAAGTAATCCAAATTAGATACATACTTTGATTATTTGATCTGAATTCTTTTTCACAACTATCTTTATAAGATTATTATAGAAAAATTATATACATTCTGCTAAAAGGTGCTTCGAAGCGTTGGATAAGAAACTTAACGCATCGGAAGTATCCATTAGTATCTGCCAAAATTATATATATTGTCTTAAAGAATTGCATATAAAAAGCTAAACATGAAAATATTGATTAAGTAATATATAACTAGTTTTTTTTATCCATATAAGTCACAAAAGCAGTATAAAGTACAAAGAAGGGGATGAGAAATTCAAACTTGTGACCTATCGTTCACAATACTTCAATCTTAACCATTAGATCAAGACATTTTTAGTAGCAATGACTAGTCTTTAGTGGCACTTATCGATGCCTAAAGTATAAGAGTAATGTAATGTCCTCATTATTATGAGAAAAACTTGGGAATTAATGACAAGGAAAAGAATGTGTGAAAAGCTTACCTAATTAAATCCAAAAGCTTTAAGTAATGTCACTATCCCTCTTTACAGTAGTAATATGTAAAGTTGTACTTCTATTTACAAAATTTTGAGTTGCAAGTGTAGAATGATTTAGTGTTGAAATCCAAAATTTAATAATACAACTAAGGGCATGTTCTCTTCGGCATAAAACAGCTGAACTGAACTGAACTGAATTGAACTGAACTGAACTGAATTGAACTGAATTGAACTGAACTGATCTGAACTGATATGAACTGAACTGAACTGAACTGAACTGAAATGAATAGTGATATGTGAGAGTAAAAGTATTGTCAAGAGCTGAACTGAACTGAACTGAACTGGTCTGAACTGAACTGAAAATAAGCTGGGGAGAACAGGCCCTAATGGGTTTTCACTAGGTATATATATATATTGGATTCTGTGCTATGAAGTATTTTTAGAGGATATATAGTTTTGTCTACATTAATATTGTGAAAATATAAAGAATACAACTTGCCTATTTTTATTTCTTTCTGATCTGCTCATCCATTATTTCTTGTCCAACCAAATTTAATGCTATCACGAGACAAGATCCACTCCCTTATAAATGGTTTCATGGGATTTTTATTGTGCATGGAAAAATGTTAATCACCTGAGCGTTGTTCACATACTTATAAGAGAGTAATTGGTGTAGTCCGTGTTTGGTATAACATGTTATATTATAACTTATTGTATAATATGTATAATGACATATATTTTAATAAGAATGACATAAATTATACAAATACTGACATGAATTTCATGTCATTTCATCATTTATTTCATGTCATTTTTTTTTTCACAAAAAAACGGTGGTTTTTAAGTTGTTATATTCTAAATTATGGTGTAATAATTACACCCAAGAATTTGTGGACATTAATACTTTATTTCATGAACTATAGTAAAGCTATAAGTTGTATTATCAAGAGAATTTATTTTGTTTATTTTAATTAACAACTCTTGTGAAGAGTTAAGAGTATGTAAGCCAGACAAAGCTAGTATAATTGTTCTGAAAAGATCTCGGGTAGAGGAGTGATTGACTGATTGTAGTTCTTGGTCCATGCAATCACAGTGATGGAATAGGACCCTCAAAATATAAAGGCCCCAAAATATATTTATTTTTAATTGTTTGAAGATTAGACAAAAGAAAACATTTGGATTAGTAGTAAAAGTGTAAGGAAAGGAATAATGAGAACATGAAATTCATCAAAGTTTTGTTGTTTTAAACTTTCAAAAATAGTCGTCATTAGCCAGCTGGAAATACAAATCTTATACTTTTATCTGTTTTGAACTACAAGTGAAGGCCCATCATTTTTGCTCATACTTGTCCCGCCCTAGTAGCTCCTTTTACCTCTCTTTTGTGGCGGAGTTTGATTTAATAAGGAGCATGACGGATTTAAGAGGTGAGGGTTTTTAGATAGATTGCGCTGATAAATTAAATGATTTTTTCCTTTTGATAGAAGAATTAGATGATGATGATTCTTGCAAACTTTATTGTATGATAAAATGTCCATGTCCTTGCATCTTTTGTCAAGTTTCAATCTTTCACTTTCATTCAATCTTTCTAAATCCTTAAGGTTATTATCCTATAAAAACATTAGGTGGAATGAATAAAATTTAAAAGATAAACACAATCGGAAGTGTCATATAATACATAAATATCCTTAAGTAAGGCTTATAGTGTTTTTTCTTTCTTTTTTTAAAAAGTTTTGTGATAGAAAAATCTAACAGGAATCTTGATCCCATCTTATATTACTTGTTTCATGTCATTTATGATTTTTCTTCAATCTTTTCTCAGAAATTAAGTATCTGACTCACTCACTTACTTTTCTCTTATTACTTCTAGCAAGCCAATTTAAAATGCAACTAGACAATAGTGAATATTTGCCCAAATCATATGAAACTTTTTTTTTTTGACGGAAAAATTATATGAAACTTGAGGTAACCAACGTACTTTTTTTAGCTACAATTTTGGTCTATGCACAATTTCCTTTTTCACGATTTTATATATCCAAAATATACTTAATATTTTTTTTGGATCAGATTAGGATATATAATGATGACAGGGTTTAATGATAATTTTCAAGTTGTGTCTCATATTGTGTTCGGTCTTCTCTTATAACTTAAACTTGTTTGGCGAATTGTATGACAAAAGATCTTGAGTAAGACCGGGTAGAGAATAAGAGCTTTTTCGTTACTCATTAGGTTATATATTTATTAAGAGGGTATGTGCTTGTGATATATTTTTTAAAAAAAAATCATTTTTTCACTATGATGAAGACAAATTTCATCATTGAATTCATTGCATCAAATATATGCCATATCTTCATTCTTTTTTCTTTCAAAGTGCATAATGTACCATGTCTTATAATTGATTATGGACCTAGAATATTAAAATATAAAGATCCCATCTTATGATATAGAAGTTAGATTGGTCAAATTGACCAATAACAAAAACCAATGAACAACCAACCATGCATATAGATCAAGACTTTCTCTTCAATCTAATCCCTCCAAAAAATGGTCCCCACTTGATAGTTTCTAGTTATTAGCAAGATACTTTGCATATTAACAAATGATTAAGAGACCTAATAATTCAATTAGAAGAACATTAAGAAAGATCCAACATCCCATGTGTTATCATAAGGAGTTAACATCAACTAATAACTACTAGAATTTTCTAACTTGTCAGTATTTACCTAAGTTTTTAATACATTTAATGCCTTATCTAGTCATCCATGTGCAATCACTGTAATTTGGGCTTTTTTTCTATTGGGCTTCTTGTTGGGCTTTATTTTATAGCAGATTCTAACTAAATACTCTTTTTATTGGGCTTGTTACAGGAGTTTGATAAGGTATATGGGCCTGCATGGCATTGTATTGTGGGCTCCAGTTTTGGGTCCTTTGTAACCCATGCAACTGGTTGCTTTCTATACTTCTCAATGGAAAAATTGTGCATTTTGCTGTTTAGAACCAAAGTTCAGAAAGCAGTACAGCAATAACTAATATGAGGATATTAAACTATTTTTTTTTTTAGATAAATAGGCTTTTTGATGTATACTTTTTTCTTTTCTTTTTATATTTACTTTTACTTGTTTTTTTTTTTTAATTGGGATTGGTAATTCATACTTAAAATCTGTAAATGGTGACATTGTAAGTTTGTGCATATAGTATATATTCATTTAAAAGAAAGAAGAAGAATATCCATGGGAAAGCTCCCAAATTACCCATTTTTATGATGTATCATGCATGTATGTATTTCGTTCGGGATGTCCAACGAACTATAATTGACGGGTTAGTGTGAGCTTATCCTGGCTTTCGTGCTTTGATGGGTCTCCGAGATGCAATGTGTGTTTTCGATAAGACTTTTGCTAAGTTCACGAGTTCCTCTAAAAAAAAATGATCACGAGTTCAATTCTTCTTAGGTTCAACAAATTCCTTTCTGTTAGAGCTCGTAACGGAAATTTGACTTCTACTAGACAATATGAAATCGATACCTCACAAATAAATAATATTTTAGGGATAAACAAACAACCACTATGAAAGAAATAATTAAATGTAATGTAAGAGAAAAAAAACTTTTCTAAAACTAAACTTTTCTTATGTGAATAATGAATTTAATTTCTAAATTACAAGCTAAGCTATTTATAACAACTTACATGCTCTAAACAAAAAATGGCTTAAATTGTAATTGGGGCTTAAATAGCTAGGTCCTTGATGATTAATCGTGCCCCAATTATGGCTAGGCTTCATCAAGTGATCGAATGGGATTGGGCCCAACCTTTATGGTTTATATGGCCGGCTGGATCCAAAGAACTTGGGAAATTGCCCAAGAATTGATAAGACACTTTTCCAAATAAGTATATTTAATGGTATTTTAGGCATGCCGCATGAGTTATTTGGATATAAATTTGAGGTTTTTCGTTTTTGAGTATATATTCGTTTTAGATCATCCCTTCTTTTGAGGGAGTAACCTAACGAGTTAAGTAAATAAAATGATCTTGAGTAGAATAAGCACCATAAACGAAGTTAACTTAGGTAGCGGAAATAGAGTGACCTAATTGGAGAGGTAATCTACGACTATGTTGAGTTGTTGACTTCTTGAAAAATGTAAGCTAGGGAGTAATAATAAAATTGATTGAGCAAAGTTCTAATATCATCAATGAAGGTTTGGATAATCCATGCACAAAAGGCTTTGAAGGACGCGAATAGAGTACTGGTTATCGCCTTCAATATAGAGATTCTTTACTTGTTGGAATTGAGCCAGCAGGAGACTCTCCCTAGAGCCTGGGCTTCTGATACAAGAACTAACGTAGAGTCAAAGTGATATGCTTGGATTGACACAAGGTGGTTGGAAGAATCTTGAAAGATAACTCCCAGCACATTAACGGAGCCATCAAAATTTAAGCTTCGTTGCTTACTTTTCTTTTTCTTTTAATTTGAAGAGTCAGTTTTCTCATTTGAAAAAAGACATAGTAAAATATGCAAACCCAAAAAAAACAAGGGTTCAACATGATGCATACAGAAGTAATATAATGAGCCAATTACCAAATAAAAGTTTGTAGTGAGGACGGTTTTGAATTGACCAGATATTGGGAGTTCAATAATTACATGCTAACTTTGACTTAAATTGTAGAAGTAATACTCCGTCAAAATGCCCATTAATATCTAATTATAACATAGCAGAAATGTCGAAATAACTCAATTGTATTTCTTCAGATAAATAATGAAGTTGGCAAAGTCTAGCTGAAAATTAATTCAATTTCTATTTTTGACTTAATAAACAACACAGTTTCTTTGTTCAGAAAAAACAAAAAAATACAAAATTTCTATGAGTTATTTCGTTTACCGAGAACAGGTCCTTGCTTATTAATTATGATAATCAAACCATTATTTTGTAACCATATAGACTGTTTATGTTCTTTAAGACACTAGTAAGACATATCAGTCAAATAAATGAAAAAATTTCTTAATAAGATAAATAATAGTCCAACTTTTTACCCAAAAGTCGTACAGGGATCCTTAATGAGGTTTGACAATCTTATAACGGCAAGAAATCACATAGATTCTTGGACATAATTAGTATACCATAGTTTATAATGTAACGACAATCCACAAACCGCCGCTTTTTTTAAAAAAAAAACTTAAAAATAACATGAAATAAAAACACAAAGTGGCATGAGATTCATGTCATTATTTGTATAGTTCATGTCATTCTTGTTTGAGTCTATATCGTTATGTATATTAAAATAAGTTATGGTGTATATATTACATCACCCAAAATTTACTCAAGAAATTATTATACACTACTGCTTCCTCTAATTCAAGATGATCAAAAATTTAGTGGATTATATTTTATCTTTATTAGAATATGGTGAAATTTAAACTAAACTACAATATCATTATTTTAATATGACATTAAAATATAGAGTTTGTCTTGTAAGAGACCGCCTATTTTTAAATTAAAATTAGACAATGATAAGTCCAATATTAAAAAGAGAATTAGCCTAATAGCGACTAGGTTAATTTCTTTCGGTGACTAGTTTTAGTTACTAGGTCTACTTTTATATTAAAATTAGACCGTCTCTCTTAATAATTTTTGTAAAATATATATTGATTGTAGAATGAATAGATAACCTATAATTCTAGCCTAATTATGAAAAAAACTATAATTCTATCCTAGGGTTGCATATAATTAATATAAGCATTACATACGTTTGCTAGAATAGTATTACTGTATGAATGTGTATAACGTAATTATGCATCAAATGATGTAAGTAATGCTTATTTTTTTTTGATAAGTTATAAATTTTATTTCATAAAGGAAATCCCTGTGGAGGAGGCCTCTACTCAAAATAGGGTATTCCCCCACTAGGTGGGCGACGTTTTCATAGTGCATTCGCACACCCGATAGAGAGGAGTCCCCCACCACATTACGATAACATCCAAGTCTGAATTAGATATTACAAAATGGCTAGTACGAACAAATGAAACTTACAAGACAGCGATACAAACAGAAACAATGGAAAACAATTAATCTATGCTTCATTCCACTGAGATGAGCGCAATACTGAGATAATCATGAGGCTTCACCAGACCAGCATTTTGACTTTTAAAGCCACGCAATGAATTCGTCCTGCCTTCTTAATCCTTGCTTGGCAAGAGAATCTGCTACGAAGTTTGAGCTTCTTCCTTTGTAAGCTATTGAGATGTTTAGAGAACTCTTCCGGGATTGCCTTATGAAGTTGAGATGGTAGTTCATATTCCATGGACCACCACAATCACTATTACACCACAATACTGCATTCGATGAGTCCGATTCTAGGAGTAGACATGCTGATTTTGTGACATTGCTGTGAAGGGAGATGGAGATAGCCCTGCGGATAGCGAGAATCTCAGCGCAATTGATCTCCATGAAGGGGATAGGAGAAGAGAATAGGCATACAAAATTTCCCTTGTGATCTCGCAACACGCCGCCAATAGCTGCACATGAGTCGGATACAACAACTGACGCGTCTACATTCCATTTGAGGATATTTATGCTTGGTGGGGACCATGGAATGTATGATGGTTTCGAGATTGTGAGCTTACCAGCCCAAGAGCCGCCATTCCAATCCAAGCATTGAGGATTTCTTTGCACATCAGAGGGTGAGTAAGGGAACTCATCCTCCCATCCACTAATCCACCACCCAATTCTTAGAAGAACCATGTCTTTGAGCTCCTTCATGGTTGAGGTAGAGTTGCCAAATATTCTGAGGTTCCTTTCTTTCCATGTTGTCCATACTATGATGAAGAATGAAGCTGCCCATACTTTCTTGAAAAAAACACTCTTCTTTTTTATACACTTCCATTGAGTAAACGCATCTTTAAGAGTGCATGGGAATACCCATTGATGATCCCATATGTTTAGCCACCACACCCATAATTGTCTCGCGATGTCACAGTGAAGAAGAAGATGGTCACTTGATTCCTGATGAGCGAAACACAAGGGGCATATATCTTGATCCATGGGGAGAATGCCAATAGATGCAAGTTTGTGCCTCGTATTGATTTTATCTAGAATGGCTAGCCATACAAAGACCTCAATACGATGCGGCACGAGGCCTTTCCACAGCCCCTTTACAGCATCACAATGAGAAGGAGGCTTGAGTTTGGTTAGTTCATGGGTAAATGATTTGGCCGAGAATTGGCCTAAGCTGCTGTAGGCCCAAATTAGCTTGTCTTTTGCACTTTGTTCCAGGAACGCTTGCTGCAGAACCTCGTCTAAGCGAGATTTTTCCATAACGTCATGAGGCCTTAGCTCTCTATGCCAAGAGAAACTCCAAATCCAGTTCATGCCTTCCCAAAAACCGTATGAGGAGACTAGTGCATTCTGATTAATGGCTATAGAAAATAGCCTTGGAAACATCACTTTTAAGGGAGAATCACAAATCCAAATATCATGCCAAAATAATGAATCAGATCCGTTACCAATTGATTTTCGGACTCCATGAAAAGCCAAGGCTTTTGCTTCAGCGTGTCTCAGTATTGCTGCACAAATTAGACGCCACGGCCCACCAGATTTTGGAATATTAAGATCCAGAATAGTGAGAGAGGGGGAGTATTTGTATTTTTCTCTTATAACCTTGCACCAAAGAGGGGATGGATCATTAAAATATCTCCATATCCATTTGAAGAGCAGTGCAAGATTTTTGTGCAGAATATTTCCAATACTTAGACCACCCATTGATTTTGGGAGTTGAACTACATCCCATGAGACCATGGGAATGCCTTTTTTTTCCGCTTCTCCATGCCAAAGAAATGCTCTGATGATTTTATTTATTTTTTCTATCACCCCTTTTGGCATAGGGAAGATCGACATGAAGTATAGGGGGAGGTTTGATAGTGATGCCTTGATAAGAGTCAATCTTCCCCCTATTGAGAGTAATTTGCCTTTCCACGAGGCCAACTTCCTCGAAAATTTGTCAATGATGGGATCCCAGGCCTGGATTCTCAAGGGGCTTCCACCTATGGGTAGGCCTAGATAGACGAAGGGAATGGACCCAATTTTGCAACGTAACGAATGGGCCGCAAGCTGAAGCCATGGAGGAGATGTGTTTACACCTGCCAAGGAACTTTTGTGGAAGTTGACTTGGAGACCAGATAGGAGATGGAAGATAATCAGAGCTTTTTGGATATTTTTGAGAGACTCGATGTTCGCATCACAGAACATCAGGGTGTCATCTGCAAATTGCAAATGTGATATTTTTAGTCCATTCTTGCAACATTCAATTCCCTTCCATAAGTGCATGTTTGTTGCCTTTATGATTATCTGATTGAGGGCTTCTACAATAAGAACAAATAGGAAGGGGGACAAAGGGTCCCCCTGCCTCAACCCGCGCTGCAGCTTAAATGGTTCACTAGGAGAGCCATTCACAAGAATTGAAGCAGATGCTGTGGTCACACATGTCATTATCCACTGAGACCATTGTGGAGGGAAGTTCATCTTATCCATAATCCACTGAAGAAAGCTCCACGAGACACTATCATATGCCTTATGAAAATCCAACTTGAGAAGAGTGGCCTCCGTATTCCTTCTTTTACATGATTCAATAATTTCGCTAGCAATCAGGGCACCATCGAGAATTTGTCTCCCTTGTATGTAAGAGGATTGAAGGGGCCCTATGAGAGAACTAATGACCTTTTGAAGTCTTTTGGCCATCAATTTTGCAATAATCTTATAAATGCACCCTACCATACTTATAGGGCGGTATTCTTTGAAGCTTGAGGGATGATCACTTTTTGGGATAAGAGTGATATAGGCGGTGTTGCAACCACTCGGCAGACGGGAAGTGGCCCAGAATTCATTCACTATTTCGTAAATGTCCTTCTTGACAATCTCCCATGCATTTTTTTATGAATTTAAAATTAAAGCCGTCCGGGCCCGGGGCTTTGTCAGAGCTGCAAGATGCGACTGCCGAGTCAATTTCATCGGTTGTGAATGGAGCTATGAGACTGTCAGCTTGAGAAGAGGATAATCTGTTGAACTGCAGATTTTCAATAGTTGGTCTGATGCTATACTCTTCTTTAAATATGTTCTTGAAGAATTTTCTGGCCTCATTTTTTATTTGAGATGGATCGCTGACATCCTGCCCATCCACTTTGATGCTTGAAATTGTGTTTTTTCTTTTTTTATTTGTAGCAGTGGCATGGAAAAACTTTGTATTTCTATCCCCCTCTTTTAACCATGTGATTCTTGAGTTTTGAGCCCAATATAGCTCCTTTCTTTTCATCCACATCCATAGCTCTGCTTGGGCGTTTCTTCTCTCACACAGCTCATCATTTTCGAGATCTCTCTCATTGTTCAATTCATCCAACCTTGCAATTAAATTTTCAAGCCTGATGATGTTTGCTTCAATGTTGCCAAAGTCATTGAGGTTCCATTCTTTGAGTTTGTTTTTAACCTCCCGGAATTTTCCAACTGCTGAATTTTGTAATGAGTTTTGCCATGTTTCACGGACTACTTTTAGACAAGCTGGATCAGTGAGCCAACAGTTCTGGAATCTAAAAGGTTTCGGACCCCAGTCAGTAGCTTGAGAATGAGCCAAGAGTGGACAGTGATCAGATAATCCACGCTGCAAGATGGACACTTTTAGTGATGGAAAAACTGTTAGCCATTCAGGACTGATGAATAACCTGTCAAGAAGACTTTTTGAGTTCCCTCTGTACCATGTGAAACTATTGCTTGAGGATGAAATTTCTAACAATTGAAGAGCCTGCACAAAATTTTTAAAATCGTCAGACCCAGATTGGGATATAAATGAACTGCCTCTTTCCGAGGTTCTTAGAACCTCATTGAAATCGCCGACCACTAGGCATGGGATGGGGTTTGAGTTTTGGAACTCAATAATTTGCCTCCACACTATTGATCTTGCTGCCACTGAGCATGGATTGTACACCGTTATGAGAGAGCATTTGAAATTGAGTTTTGGAAATATTCCACTTATTGCAATCCAGTTTTGTTCAACAACATTGTGATTTGTGATGAATACCGAAGAATCCCATAATGCTAGAATTCCTCCTGAGTTCCCTATTGATGGGCTCTCAGCCCATGTAATATCTGAGGACTTCCATACAGATTGCATCATTTTTTTGTTTATTGACTCCATTTTTGTCTCCTGTATGAAGACAAAGCTGGGATTGTGTTTGGTGATCAATTTCCTGATTGAACTTCTTTTCACTCTGGCCTTTAGGCCTCTTATGTTCCAAGAGATTATTGACATCATGGGATAAAGATTGTAGTTTTGTATACAAATGAACTAAATCTGGCCAGATTCCCAGTTTAGCTTCTGATTTGAGAGGATGACACCAATTCGCCTTTTTAATTCGGTATCAGGGCCGTTGAAAGATAGACCAAGTTTATTTGCCATCTGAATGACATCATCAACTTGGATTGTTTTTGGCAGGTGGATTAAGGGAGTAGAAGGGCAGGAGGACTGAGAGAAGGATGTGGCCTCTTTGAGTTTTCTTTTTTTCTCAAGTTTTCTCATTCTTTTCTTTACTTGTTCTCTTTTGGTATGGTCAGGTATATTGTCCTCAAAACCTGGAGGGAATAATGGTCCTGAGCAGGAGGAAGAGCCCAGTGTTGATGAGGAGTTAGTTTTTGTTTTGCTTGGCCTGAGCAAAGGCCCAAAGGTGTTGGATGTTTTTATTGGGGAGAGGGTGGACTTTTGGGATGTGGGGTTTATTTTTGGGCTTATTTGTGATGGGTAGCTTGATTTTGTGGCATCTGTGGGCTTTTTCTTGGTTGGAGAGAAATAGATTGTGGTGACAGTCTTTTTATGACGTGGACTGTTTGTTCTAAGATCTGTCATTTCGCCGAAATGATTAGTGTTCCATATAGTAGGGATACCTTGGGAAGGTGAGTTTGTATTTTCAAGGTGAAAGGGGGATTTGGTGGGGCTGTTATGCACTGACTGCTGTTGTATTGGGACCAGTGAGTCACTTTTTGGGTTGTCTTTTGATTCAATCAATGCATCTTCATTCGTTGGTTGCCTTTTCAACTTCTCAGTTACAGAATCAGATTTGACATTTGTGGGAGACATACCTGGGATTGTTTTTGTGGGGTTTGACTGTTCTCTATCATTGTTGGCCAATTGGATGTGTTGATGAGAATTTTTTCCATTGGCCCATGAGTGCTGTTTTTCTGAGATGGCTACTGAGTATATTCTTTCATCAACTTCCATGGAGATTTTTCCGTTAATGTCGAACATGCAATCTGTGCATAATTTGATCATAGCACAATCAAATTGCTTATAATGAACCGAGATCACCCTACCAAAAATGCAGCCTATGTTGTAGAAATTCTCGTAGCTCCACGCAATCAAGGGGACACCATGAATGTAAATCCATGTTTCTCTCCACAACGCCTTGCTGTTGTGGTCCACGTCTCTTATTGTTAAGAACCATCTTTCCAGCCATTTACTTTCCATTATTGAGTGTTTATCCTCAATTGTGTTAAAGATGAGGAGGTGTTGCATACCACCCATGGAGTTGACTGTCAAGCAGTTGACCCCTTCTGACATTATGTGGTCCTGGATCGATTCTGCTGATTGTAGAGATGAGGTTATTGCAATGGCACTTCTTTCAAGCCATTCTTGATTTTCTTCACACCTATATCCCTTGATGGCCGCTGCGTATTCACTGTCAATGTCAATTTCTCCCAGCGCTTTTCGGATTCTTTCTGTGTCCTCTCCAAGTAGCCTTGAACTCATGACTCGGTGTTTTGTCGGGTTTGGTTTGGATCGGTTATTTTCTGGTTCGGGGGTTTTTTGGGGTGATGTGATGGGGTTTATTTCTTCCAAGTCATTCTCAGTTACAGGATGGGTTTGAGGGTTTTTTGTGTTGGCTACTTCTTTATATGATCTACTGTCTCTCATGTTGTTTCGGTGAGGGTTTGAACTCATGAAGCTTTTTTCCTGCGAATTTTTGTGAGGGAATCGCGGGTTTGGAATGGATTGGTTGACAGGCTTATCATACTTTGCTGGAAATACCGAGATTCTGGAGTTTCCCATTCTCCTGCCATGTTCATCTCTGATTGCTGTGGCTAAAGATTGTGGGTATGTATATTGGACGAAGGCGAACTTGTGGTGGGGATTTTTCTGGGTTGATGGAATGACAATTTCTGCAATTGCTCCATGAGTTCTAAATATTTTTGCTACATCTGAGATTGTAGCGATCAGGGGTAAATGATTGATGAAACATGTTTTTGTGGCTTGGGTTCTTGATTTGTTTGTTTTCCGTCGTTGAACAATGGTCCATTGATCTTGATTCCTCTTTCTAGGATGGCGTTCTCTCTCCCTTTCTCTCTCTCTCTCCATTTTTTGCCAACGATTCTATATGTAAGTAATGCTTATTTATTGCTTAATATTTTAATTTTAATTTCTTATATGCAATCTTTAAAGATGTATCTATCATTTTCCTTCAATTTATACAGAAATATTTATACTTTCCCCATTCGTTACTAGTTGTAACATATTGATTTAGGTCACTTTTTATGAAAATGAAAAAGATGTAGGATAGGACAAAAATACCCATTTCGGCGGTTAATTGGACAATTCAGTCCATTTAACTAGCTTTTATAACGAAAAGGGAATTATTACGATTAGTATAAAACAAACTAAAGTAGTATATACTACAATTAATAAAGAACGAAAATGATAGTGTATAAAAATGATCTTGAAACTCTAACCATCAAATTAAACTTTTGGCTGAATTGGTCATTTGACATGGTATCAGAGTCAGCGTGACATAAAAGCCACAGATTCAAATCTCATGCATCTCTCTTTTCTAAGTGGAATATTTAGGGCTAGTTATGAGAAAGGTCTACGCTACATCCACACTTCATGCCAAATGAACTCTAACGTAAGGGGGCGTGATTGTGATAGAGGTTTTGATGCATAATGGTCATAACAAATCCCATATGAAAGCAAAGCCAATCTTGTGCATCTGTGTTATAGTACATATTAAGCCATGTGGTAGAAAAGCTTTGGCCCCTAGAGTAGGTGCATCGGTGCATATAAAAGGTTATCGATGATAAAGGGTACCGTCAAGTCAAGCGTGGCTTCTAGCTCTCCTCATTACAAATTTATTTTGGTTTCATTAGGCAATTGCAATTTGGCTCTATTTTTTCCATTAATTCAACCTATATGCCCCATTTAACCATGATTGCGATGGGTTTTCGTTTGTGCCCAGTACCTAGACTAAAAGGCCAAATATATTTGTATGTTCGATTTAAACAGGTAAGTAAGCTTCAATTTTGAGTTGAAAATATCAATACTAATGTCTAATATAATATATTATTAATCGATAAAACTCGTGTAGATCTGTTTTAGTTGTCAAGTCCTAAAAATCTCAATAATACACTAAACTCGTGTCATGTTGTTATGTCGGGTCAAATTTTGTTAACTTTAATCATATACTATTCCTACAAAATATATATATTGTTGAAGGATAAAAAAAACTATTCCTTAAAGAGTGTTTACACAATCTTTATTTTCCAAATTTGGTTTGTGTCATCCACTCATCCTAATACTTTTCCTAATCCATACACATTAGTCTGCAATTAGACATTTTCATGCCATGGGACAAGAATTGTCAGCTTTTTATTTTAATAAGAATGAGTTTTGTAAAGCTAATTTGAACAAAATTTACCAAAATTATTGAAACTCTTTGTAATTTTTTGAAACTTATTTGAACTGATTAAAATTTATAGAAAATTCTTAAGTTTGTTAAAATATAATTTTCTTATTAAACATATTATTAAGGCGAAGAAAACTCATTCTAGTTAATCCTATCAAATCCTACCACCATCTTGACTCTTGAGCAAGATTTAGTCTAATATAAAAGATTTGTTTTTTAATGTTTGATTCAGTCAGTACCAAAGTCTTTGTCTAATTAGATTATTAGACCATACTTTCAAGTATCAATGTTCAGATTTTTGCACAAATAAAGTGATATGATTAAGACAAAAGTATAATAATGTGATGAATTTGTCTTGTAAGAGGCTGCCTATTTTTAAATTAAAATTAGGTAATGGTAAGCCTAATATTAAAAAGAAAATTAGCACAACAATGACTAGTTTAATTTCTTTCGATGACTAGTTTAATTAATTCACTTAGTGACTAGGTTTACTTTTATAGTAAAATTAAACCGTCTCTTTTAGGGCCTGTTCTCTTCGGCATAAAACAGCTGAACTGAACTGAACTTATCAAAGCTGAACTGAACTGAACTGAACTTATCGGAGCTGAACTGAACTGAACTGAACTTATCAGAGCTGAACTGAACTGAACTGAACTGAACTGAACTGAATTGAATTAAATTGAATTGAATTAATATTACATTGAAATAAATTGAATGTAATAAATATATAAATAATATTTTAAACAATAATAATGAATATTAAATAATAATTATAATGATAAGTAATAATAATGAATAATAATAATAGTAGTATTTTGAAATCTTTAAATGATAGTTATAAATAAATAATATTAATAATCATAAATTAATAAATAATAATAATTAATGATAGTAATGATAATTAATAATAATTATTTTATATTATTTGTATTAATATATTAATACTTGACGATAATATAATAAATAATATTCTAAGAAGTAAATTAATATTACTATTTTAATAATTAGATTTAATAATTTAAAATATTTAGTAATAAAATAATGATTGGGTTGGACGCCGAAAATTACATTCATAAACCGTCTTGAGCGTTTGATTGGTTTATGGGCTAAAAAAAGTGGGTTTATTTGTGCTTTGACCTAAACCATGTTCCTCCTAATAATAATAGTAATAATAATTAGTAAAGCTATAATAAAAAAAATATATAGAAACAACAACAATAATAATAATAAAATAATAATAATAATAATAATAAAATAATAATAATAATAATAAATTAAGTAATGAATATATTTAAATAATAATAATATAATAATAATAATAATATAATAATAATAATTAGTAAAATAAATTATACCAACATAATAATAATAATATTATAACAAAATGGTTATAAAAGAATAGAGCTGAATGAATGAACTGAACTGAACTGATCTGAACTGAACTGAACTTATTGGAGCTGAACTGAACTGAACTTATTGGAGCTGAACTGAACTGAACTGAACTTATTAGAGCTGAACTGAACTGAAAATAAGTTGGGGAGAACAGGCCCTTAATAATTTTTATAATGTGATAGGGTTAGATTGCTCAGCAACGACAACAATGAATTAAAAAACAGAATATCTGATAACGTAAAATAAAATATTAAAGAAGCCACTCATTTGTGGAATTGTCAACATGTAAATGATACAATTGGATGTTGATGTATAGGCCTTTTATAGTGGTGATGAATTAATTTAAGAAGTCAGTTCATATGATCCTTTTGTTGATGGTTACTTATGTTAGGGTTAGGTCATCAGATATAAAGAAGAAAAAATGACAAATTTGTTAAGTTAATAACCAAATTTAGATATATAATTATATATATAAATCAGTCAACATCTTATGGGTACTTTAACAAGATAATGCTCCTTTTCACAGAAAAGAAAAAGATAACGCTTAAGATCTTAGGTAATAATGCATTAATAATAAAGTGATATATGCTTAATAATGCATATATTCACACGACTCAAAAACACTACTATTTTGTTATCCCTACTTATCTTTTGAGACGCGAATTCAAACCTCCATCTAGTCATCGTGTTGGCTACTAGATAAAGTTTATCCTCGAACTTATTTTTCATATATCTTATTTAATAAGGGTGTTTTGTTATACGAAAATTACAAGAAAATTAAACTATATTGAAAGAAAAATATATTTTTTATTATGAATTACTATGATTCTGGTAGAATTTCGATTTTCAACGAGCCTCATGTCAATGTATGATGCACTCGTTACTTATAATTCATGCAGAAGTTACATCTTTAATTTATGTTACTCCTTGTACTTCAACTATATTTGGTGTCATATAAGCTAATTACTCCTTTTTAAAATGCAAAAAAGATACTAATTTAAGGAGGAGGATTATATAGAGGAGAATAGAATCGATAATAAGCTCTAAAATCTAGCTAACTACTACTCCCTTCGTTTCAAAATATAAGACATTCACACTTTACGAAAATTTACTTTGACTACAAATATCTTACGTAATATGATAAATAAAAATTATATAATTGGATTCGTCATGAAAAATACTATAATAATATTAATTTTTTAATTTTTTATCCATATAAATTAAAAGTAATTAACGGTTAAAGTTTAACCTCAAAAATTATGCGCGTCTTATATTTTGAAACAGAAAGAGTAATGAATAGTATTACTTTGTATTAAAGGAGAAAGAAAGACAGGTAAAATTTGGCTGTTAGTAACACAAATTAGAAATCAATCATATTTTTGAAGGTTTTGATAAAATCAATACTGACATAAGTACTTCAACAAAAATTTGATCGATTAAAAAACAAAAATGATTGTGAAAGACAGGAGTGTATCCACATTGAAATCATATGCCATAATAATCAATGTCTAATCTAATGCCAACTCAATTTGCACTACATTTCCACTTCAAACACCATAATCAAAAAAGAAAAAATTAATGATAGATTCCATGTGAAGAATCATAAATTATAAATATATAAATCCTATGAATAGTATTAAAAGGTACAAAATTCACATGGTATCAAATTACATACACCATTTAAACACACCAACAAAGAGAAAAATGTAAAATTATAAAACTTGAACAAGATTTTTTTGAGTGATTTCTTTGTACATCATCATGACCACCCCATCATCATCATCATCATATACACAAAGATTTAAACAAAATTACATCTTTCTATCATATAAAATAAAAATAAAAACTCCCATAAACATTCAATTACAACAACCCTTCTTCGAAATTAAGATGAAACATACATAACATTAAACTATTTCCCCCGAAAATTAATAGTCACGTCGATAGTATAATTCAAACCAGCAACGTGACAACTAAATCCGAACAGAAATAACATATGACAAATTGAATTTTAATGTATCCTTTTTTTCTTCATATAAAGTATAAAACATTAAAATCCAATTCTACCCCATCAAAAATTCACAAATTCTCCTCAATAAAAAAATGAAATTTTATTTATGCTTAACTTTACCAGACTTTTTCTTCTTATCAGTTTTATCAGCAGTCTTACCAAAAACACTACAAAATCCACAGCCAGAAAGTCTAGGAGAGGGAGGATCCTCTGCTTGCTCAATTTTAATAGTACGATACGTCTGTCTTCCTCCACCGTCTGATTTAGTTCTTCTCAATTCAGATTTCTGATGATCATTCTGATCCGTTGATTCATCACCATCTTTTTCTTTATTTAACTCTCCTGATACAAGTTTATCATCCCATACTAAACCAGATGATCCTTGCCTTCTAAATGATATTGCTGATCTTTGTAATCCTTCCATAATTTAAAATTTAAGCAGAGTTTGGGATAGGCTTGTGATGAGACCTACTCGTTTTTCGAGTTTTTATACTACGGCGTGAAAAGACTCTTTTCTCTTTATAAGAATTGAATTTGGGTGTTGTCTAGAGAATTCTCATGGATATGGGGTGGGAAGAAGTTGAAATATGAATTGGTGAAATTATATGAGAATTGAAAATTAGTGTTGGTGTTTTTTGGTGTGCCAATAAATATTATTTTTGTGTGTTTAGGAGGAGAGAGAAAGTCAAGAGGTAATGACAAGGTAGAGGGGAGTGGGGATAGAGAAATAATTGTATATTTTATTTGTACCAAAAAATATATACTACTCCCTCTGTATTTTTTTTATCTTTCTCACTTAATTTTGACACTATTCATAAGTAGATAGAATCTTTAAGATTTTTATATAAGAAAAAATATAGTCATGTGGGGTCTTGTTTGATTGGTCTCAATGAGTACTTTATTAATATTCAATTATTATAATTTTACTAATATGTAATGAAAAGATATTTAATATAGAATAAGTGCATTGGCAAACGTGCAAAATCAAAGTAGGAAAGATAAAAAAAATACAGAGGGAGTATTTTTTTTTTAATGTTATGTTAATTCTATCGTGAAGTTTGTTTTTCGAGAGACCGCCTATTTTTAAATTAAAATTAGGTAATGATAAGTCCAATATTAAAAAGAGAACCAATCCAATAGTGACTAGACTAATTTCTTTCGATGACTAATTTAATTTATTTAGTTATTAAATCTAACTTTAAATTAAAATTAGTCTGTCTATTTTAATAATTTTTGTTTAACAACTATGGGCAATTTACAAACAACTTAGTGACTTACTCCCACTTTCTGTTTGTAATTTGCACAAGAAAAGGAAAGTGATAAAAAGGGGAGATTATTACAATCATTATGTGTATGAGTGTATCATGCTACTCGTGAACAAACAGAGAGCACTACAATTAAGAGACTTAATTATTGAAAATAGCATCATAAGTATATTAACTTCCTCCGTTTTTATTTGTTCTTTTTATTTAGATTTTTTAAAAGTGAGATAAGAAGTCAAAATAGGAATGATAAATAAGAATGGAGGAAGTATATAGCATAATTTATATTTAGACACTAATTGTGGCTTTTAATATTTTTGATATTAAAAATTATAAATGAATATTTATTAATAATCTTTGCAATCTTATTATTAGAATAAACTAAAATGAGGGTTTTGCAAAAGTATGGTTTGTTGTGAATCTTTTTAATATATATTTCTATGTTTTTATCAATTTAGAATAAGAAAGATATATTGTTAATTTTCGACTACAAATACAAAATTTGACTATATCCATTGTATTATACAATCATAGTATTATCACATTAAATGACAGGCATATTTGGCAACAAATCGAAATATATAAGGTAGATTTTAGTAGTTCAATACTGGAGTTAGGGCTTTGGAACGTTAAAAGGATTAGTTAATTTTTGTTACGATTAGCTTAACTTTTGGGTCTGTTCTCACCAACTTATTTTCAATTTAGTTTAATTGCAATCAGTTCAGTTCAATTCTAATCAGTTTGGTTCTTAATTTATTATCATTACTATTAGCTATAATTTAATTCAACTCAGTTCAACTCAATTCAATTCAATTCAGTTGCGATCAATTTAGTTCAATTGAAAAATGTTCAGTTAAGTTATTTTACGTCGAACAGAACATGCCTTTAGATAGAACATAGTTAAACAATAAGTTTTACGGAGCACTAAGTATTTTGTTTCACGACAAACTTTAAACAACTAATAGCTACTGCAACAACTTTACGCCAAACACATGTTAAACATAAAAAAAAAAAACCATATAATTTACTATTACCGAATTTTTTTAGAAACATGAGCAATAAGATTGAAAAAATGGATTTTAAGTTATATTTAATGGGAAAAAAAGAATTGGAAATTAGCTTTCATAATGTGACCATTAGTGGTACAGATCTGCGATTTCTGCTTTAGGCAGAACTAACCCAAATCGATGAGTTAGTGTTAGTTACGTTTGGGACAGGTGGTCAAACCTAACCAGATTCGTTTTTGGCAGTTTGACTAATACTCAAGTAATATAGAAGAAAAATATTTAATAAAGCCTTATCGCGTAATATAGGAGTTTGATTCCGAAATCTCAAGTACATATACTAAAGTCTTAATTACTGAACTTAAGCTCAAAATATTTTTAATAATATTTCTTAATTACTGGACTAAATTGTATTTAGTGTTATTATCATAAAGTATTACTCCCTCCGTTTCCTAAAGATCTTCCCACTTTCCGTTTAAGGGTGTTTCCAAAAGATCTTCCCACTTTTGCTTTATTCCTTATTTGGCAAAACAAATTTCCCTATTTACCCTCTCATGTCACTATCATATGGTCCACCATTACATTATTAATTCAATTTTACTCCCTTTCTCTCTCCTACTTTAACCCCTTTTTATTTGTTTATTTATCTTAACCCCTTTCTCTCTCCTACTTTACTCACACCATGCCCCACACAACTTGATTTTCCTTGGTATCTGTAGGAACAGTAAGTGAGAAGAACTTTAGGAAACGGAGGGAGTATATTAATAAATGAAAGTTTTTCTTACTCGGGGCATAATCCGGGCATAATAACTAATTTTTTAAAATAAGGTGTTCTAAATATAAATTTTATTTTTATCCAAATAAAACAAGATTTCCCTTACCTTAATTCCCGTATAAAAACAGATCAAGACTTTAATATGAAACGAAAGGAATATCTTTTACCGTAAATTGATTATATATAAAGTGAAATTTCCACCAATATATATTAAATGTTAAAACTTTTTGTTTCTAAAAACGGAATCTACAAACGTAGAAGATTCACCACTAATTTTTTTTTTTATGTTACAATAATAATAGTGGCGCCTTCTACGTTATAGATTCACCACAAACATTAGTCAGCATTTAGACACACATAACAAATCCTTCCAAGATCCTACAAGATAACATATACGGATAATATGATGGTATGGTGGGCATATATCATTATATTGTATTATTGCTTGCATAAATTATTACATGCCATTTTTGAGTAGTTTTTTCAAACGTTGGCTATATTGCATGAATTCAATCATCCTCCCAAGATCCCCAAAACATTGAATACTTTCAACATAACAAATTTCATGAAAAGTCAATCTAGATTTATATTTTGTTTGGATATATATATAGGTGGGAAAGGAATAAAGGATAGAGGAAGA
Source organism: Beta vulgaris subsp. vulgaris (assembly GCF_026745355.1). NCBI lineage: Eukaryota > Viridiplantae > Streptophyta > Magnoliopsida > Caryophyllales > Amaranthaceae > Beta > Beta vulgaris. The sequence goes on from NC_079209.1 coordinate 56,802,390, forward strand.
AGGACGGGAAAGAAAGGAGGGGGAAGATGAAGCTCCATTTTTCCGCCAAATCTCTCCGATTTGAAAGAGATGCAGTTTATTAAAGAGGTGGGGAATAATTATATGGATCATTCCAACTCTCTTCTCCCTTTGCTCTTCCTTCCCTTTCTGTATCCTTCTATCAAAACAAAATATGTATTAGACTGTGTTTTCTTCAACTTAAAATAATAATATTCAATACAAATAAAATTTAATCAACAAAATTAGTTTCTCTGATCTAACAACTAACCATTTAATCGTTTAGCCAGCAAAAACTTATCTCTAATCTCGTTTACATCACTGCACCTAGTTTCTATCTAACAACAACAACAACAACAACAATTTAAGTCACTAATATATTGGCTTTTATCAATAGCTTTAACTTATTAAAACTTAAAAGGCTTTAATTAATTTAGTACTCCATCCGTTTCATTTTAATCTACACATTTTGACATTTTACGCTATTCACAAATTTCACTTTGACCATCATTTTTGATTTATACGGGGATGAAAATATAGTCATGTGGGATCTTATTAGATTCATCATAACATGTATTTTATTAATATGTACTTTTTATAATTGTTACAAATACAAAACTAAAAATATATGTTCTCAAAGTTTTACATTGGCATGCGTAAAAAGTGTAAATGTGTAGATTAAAATGAAACAGGATTATATCATAATAACAGAGATGTGACTTGTGAGAAAACCCAACCAATTTGGGTATTGGGACCAAATGAGTAATTGAAGGGTAGGATGGTTAGATGGGTATCCAACTCTATAGTTTCTGAAAGTGATGCATATTATCATTTATCAGCCTAGGCCCTAGATAGATCCAAATCTTATCAAACAAGGATAGAGATATGTTTGGCACTTGTTTTTCTGGCAAGATATACATTATGAAGCAAATTTACTGTCATTTAGAATAAGTACATATGGTAACATTTTATTTTAGGAGTGAGTTTTCACTATATATGGAGGTAATTTTTGGTGTCTTCCATTTCACAATACTCGCTACACTTTCCATTGTGAGAAGTTTTACATTATTTGCTATACTTCCTTTTTGGGCAATAATCTCTCTCTATTTTTCTCCTTTCACATGAGTCCCTTTTCTTTTTACTCTCTACCTTTTTCTTCTCCAAAAATTGTCTAGAAGTTCGTAAATTAAGAATTATAGCGAGTATTATGAAACGGATGAAGTATTTAGTACTCCTTATAAAAACATAAATATAGCTCTTTAAGGAAACTTCTAAATCAATCAAAAGAAAAAAGAACAATAATAAAACACATTATTATTTATTGGATCCACCAATGTTGGTACGTTCAATTTGGTGGACTTATTCTGCACTCTGCAGACCAAATCTTTCCACCATATCGAAAGTCATACTCTCCATAAACCCCTAAAGCAGCATGTTTTCCCTATTCGTTTGAACAATTTCAATGTAAACCAAACATGGCCTACCACTGCATATAATGTGAACGCAAAGACAAAGGGAGAGATATTATGTTCCCAAAAGTTCCACATACATTGTATGGGCTTTCTAGTCATTTTAGCTCAAAATAATGGTACCGACTTCCCTATCACTTGGGACATGGTTCATTTGAGCCACAAGCTAAAGCGGCATCCTAGTGTTTATTTGGTTGACATAAAAACCCATCGGAAGTAAAAGTTCCCAAAAGATATATAACCGCGTGTTAAAAAGGCTGCTTCTTAAGAAATCTTGCTTACAAATGGATTAAGTTACTTACCTAACCGCGTAGGTAAGTCGAACTTCCCATGAGCATCTCTACCTCTCCAACCAAACAATTCAGATACTTTCCAGGAGATACAACTTCCTAGAGTACTGGAAGTTCCTAAGAAGTCACAGTTCACATTCAACCAAACTTGGTCCATGAATAGGTAGGTTATCCAATTATAATAGAATAAAAAGGATAGTGAGATCCAACTCAGCGACGACATATATATTTATATAGTCTATTAGAGATGTTTAAAATACCTAGTGACCAGTAGGAAGATGTAGCTATTTCCGTCTTAGAATACATAAACTATCAAACATGAAAGACATAATGGAGTAAAAAAGGAACACATTCTACGCAGTAAAAAGTACCTTATATATAGAACCACCACCAAGTGATTCATTTTTCTCACTTCCATAAGTGCAAAAGAAAAACTCTGACTTTAGCTTATTTACAGGATTGTACCTTATAAGCAAACCAAGCAGCTCCACAAATAAGTAATGAGACTGCCAAAGCTGGTGAAGCATCTAATGGAGTAAAGGATATTCAGAAATCTGAACCTGTAGAAAAAGAGGCGAAAAAAATGCTGCCAAATAGACATACAGGCAACCACAAACACCTCCAGACCCCAAAATACAGAAGACTGAAAAAAAGAGTAAGCTATTTGCTAGAGACATGGCCAGAATATAGCATACCATAGTGAAATGTCAAAAAGAAATCCTAATCCAGATATTGAAGTTTGAAGCCGACATTGTCAACTTAACAACCTTCAGATCAGCAAGCTCACCTATCATTGACAGAAAAAGGTCAATGGCTCATGAATCAGCAGAAGAGGATGTTTTCTTCTTGTCTTTAAGGATTTCACTCAAAGGTTTGGGACCTTCGAAGTCCACCGATCCATTTTTGTTGAAATGACCAGGTGTCCGATCTTCTTTGATCCCAGCAAAGCTCTTGGGTCTGTGAAATTTGGACTCCTCAGCATATCTCTCTCTCTTCGAGGTTGACCTTCGTTCACTCATATATTGCCGTGATTGCATCCCGTTATACTGCCTGTACCCATCATGCTGTGAGTTCCTAGGTCTGCCTCGCTGTTCAGCATCAACTACATAATTCCTTCTCCTAGGCAATCTAGCACCATATCTTTCCACTTTTGAAGCTATCCTTCCGGGTAATCTTCGAAGTGAAGCATGCCTTTGAAGCCTCTCCTGCCTCCCTTCTCCTACGTGAGTCAAGATGTTATGCCTCAAGTCACGTGTATCCATATAATCATCATCCATCCTCCGTTTCCGCAGATAATCACGTAGATCTACATCATAGCACGCACCAACTGGTGATTCCACAGAGAAAGAATTTCTTGTGTGTGCCACAAGGCGTCTTGCTTTTCTGTCCCGTGTGTGCCTCGAAGAATATTCACGAAGATCGTTTCTCAGGTTTTCTTCAACAAAGTCAGATGGCTCATATAAGCCATTGTCAAAGAACCCTCTTTCATCATAGTGAGTCTGACGGGCAACACCATGGGGAATAAACAGGCGTTCACAGTCCCCATCATCCCCATCAAGGGCATGTAAGCAATCTGGATCATCCTCATAAACCATATCTTCAGTCTGCCCATCCACAAGAACGTCAAAACCTGGAGATGATTCCCACAACTCATCTTGCACCATGTTGCCACCAATTAGCTCCTCTGAATTCTGGTCAGAATCAAAGCTAAGGTCACGCTCACTTTTGATGGAGCCTTCTGCAGGCAAGAACATTGTTTTGACAGCGGCTGTCTCTTCACATTGTTGAATATAGGTTGGTTCTGATGTATTTGGTTCTGGAATAAATTCAGTAGCTGATTGTTGAGCCTGTTGTTTCTGCTCAACCTGCAGTCTGTTGCCCGTCATTGCTATTTCTGATAGAATTGAATCCTTGTCAGCAGCTACAGGCGCTACATCAGCTCTCCCAGATGCCTTACAATCGAAGGAAGCCATTGGTGCATCAGCAACTGCATTGACCATCTTTGATTTCCAACCAAAAGCATTAGCAGGTTCATGACGAAAAGGACATTGGTCACCTTTGCTGCAAAATCCCTGGTAGTAGTAGTAGCATGGAACTGTGGTCTTTGTTGCAGGCATGGAAGACTGATTCAGCAGATCCGGAGCAGCTTCAGTTGATCCTTCGTTATGTAGTTCCAAGGGCTGTAAGTCAACAAACGAATAATGAGCTTTATTTTTATTTTTATCTAAGAGCCCCTACCCTTCCTCGTGTATGTTCGCGAGGGGAATAGGGGGTTATTCAAGAAGTAACATTCATCTAGCACATCTCAGCGATTGATCATAACTTTACTCATCACATACTAATAGGAGTAACAAGGATCAGGTACATTCAAAGGCCAACATAATAATGGTGCAGCAACTGTGAGAGCTCCCATCAATATAAGTCACCTCTAGAACTGCATGCAGGTTTTCATGCCCTTAATAACTACTAATGCGCCAAAGATTTCCAATTTCATGCTTTGATTAAAACAATGTGTATCCATCACAATGTGTATTTTAAGATATAAATTTTTTAGATCTTATTTATTAATAGATAATTTAATCTATCAATGGTCAAAGTTGTACAATGCATAGCACAAAAGTCAAAATGATTATTTGACGTTACCACTAAATACATATGATATATGTCCAATGAAACCTTTGAAACTACAGATTTAATAAAAGGGTATGGGTTTTGCAAGCTACTGCGTCCACCACATCTACTTCACATTATCACCATATACACAAACATATAGCAAAAGTAAGATTGTAAAAAAGTTCTATAAGGACTATTTTAAGATGGTAAATCAACATACAACAGGTAAGCAATAGCTGACACAACACGGAAAAAACAGTTTAAGAAGAACAATAACACATAGATTTTCATTCTGCATGATACATAAAAAAACCATGCTCTTCAACCACGTCAAGTTCTGAAATTACCTAAAAAATACATTTATACATTATAATGATAGTAGACTTTGATCCTTCTTATGCTGAACATATACATGTTGCGAGATTTCACTCAAAGGTGATCAATAATTATCCTGCTAATCTCTGATCAGCTTATATAATAGTTGTTTCAAAGCTCATTATGAAATTTGTCATGTTACACCTATGGCAAGATCAAATATAATGAACAGAGGGTGAGACAAATAAACTTGAGGAAGTTGGACACTCGTGAGACATTTCATTTATTTGCCAAGAAGATTCCTATTGTATTCTTTTAATAAGATACACTATGATTAATTATCCAATTATCTCCATTGATTGGATGCTCTTAACCAGTAAAAATTAAGATTTATCTCCACCAAATGCTTCTCCTTGCTACTATATTTTCCCTAGTCTGTTTACTAATTGGGTAAGTATTAAACATTGTCCAATTCACCACCTGTAAACATATCATACATACCTAATTCATCAATTGAAAGCTTTTTCAAAAACAAAGCATGTCAAATGAGAGAATTGTCAAAATACCTAAACATAAATTTCTCCCACAAATGATTATGAAACCCTTTAAAGCACCACAATGAATCAAGTGAGTCTCGAGTCCACAATCTACAAATGTAATGCCTTATGCTTAGCTAATAGGGGCAGCTTCTACCTCTCTATACATTTCAATTTGCACTCTTAAACATGATGACATAACCCATAAACAATTCTAGACAAGATACCATTTTCGACACTTCTAGCTAAAGATCAAGTAACTAACTTCCAAGTATGTATCGAACATCCAATTCGCCAATGCCACATAAATTATAGCATTATTATCGAAAGAGTAGATCAACTATACAATCTTAACATTCAAAAATACATCAAACATTGAAATTTAATTGGATTGACGGCGATCATGTACAAAACTCACCGGGTGGCGAAACGCACAAGTCGGATTGAGGCAATTCCCAGACAACCAATACCAACAATCCCGTGGGTTCAACCTCGCCATATCACTATGCCGATACTCACACTCTACACCCTGTTTATCAGTGTAAAATCCACGTTAATATTCTCTACAATTTCATAAAATACAACATTACAACACAAGAAAATTTAATTCCTCAACAACTACATTCTCTACTAACACCTATATAAAAACATAATGTTTGAGAAAATAACAACGAAACCCTAACCCTAGAAAAAACACAAAAAAAAACTCGAATAACAGAATAAAGTCGTACAATAACAAATCAAACTTCCGAAATCAAAGAAAAGGGGGAAAACAACGAACGAAAGAGAATTGAGAGTAAATTAGAAGAGAAATAAAAAAAGGTATGAATTTAGGAAAGAATTTGAAGAGCGAAGAAAAAAAAAAACAACCTTCTTGCATGTGAAAGGAGAGGCTAAGAAATAGACACAATCAGTGTTACGTTTGATTAATTCTTCCTCCATTGTTATTTGTTGGGATGAATCGAGTTTTGTGAAGAAAAAGGTGTTTGGTGGTGATTGTTAGTGAGGAGTGAGATGGGAGAGAAGAAAATAATTCATGGATGGTTGCTTGAAATTCTGGACATTTGTGCAGAGAAAGAGGGAGGAGAGAGAGAGAAAAATAAGGGATGGGAGTTGTGAGACTTGTGAGATGTGTGGAGCAGTGGAGGGGGTTTAAGTTTATGAATTTTGGTTTGGGCTTTTAGAATATTTCTAGTCTCAAGGATTTCAAGTAGGGTTGGTAATTGGTTATGGGTATGGATATGGGTATGGGCATGTACGGGGCGCGCTCTCGGAACGAGCCTGTCACTAGCCCGGTCTGGCACGTGAGACACGGTGGTTGGTCGTGTATGAAAAACAATTTTCAAAGATCGGTATGGATTGATATGATATGTGGGTTTGTCGTATTTCGGGACCCTTTTTTTTTTAGAAACTTGGCACGAGGATATATCAATCACGACTTTTTCTAGATTCGTTTCAAGTTTAGCTAAGGCTAGTTGGTCAACATAACATGATTCGTGCAAGCATTTCATTTTGTGATTGAACTTTTACTTGTCATAGTTGTCATCATAGCATGATTCTTGGGCTTTTAGTCTTGTACCCGCCCTACAGACCAATAACCTAGTAGGAATTAATCTTTGGATCAATTATCTTTCCTAATAAAAAAAATATATATATCTCAATGTTGAGTCAATTTTTCTTTCTTTAGATTAAAGTTAGACTCGTACGACAATTGTCATCCCTACAAACCTCCTTAATATTTTTAGACATTCAATCGCATGATTAAGCCCAAAAACGTGAACAAGCCAATTTACGCCAACTTCTATTTTCACAACGTATGGTATAATTGTTGCAAAATGTAAGTCACGACCATTGTTACCACCTAAAAAATAATTAGGTTACAATGCGATCCAAAAGTATGATAGACAATGGAGAACTATATTACTATTAATATGATAATATCTAGATATTAAAGCAATAATAATTAAGATATTAATATGTGGTTGGTCGTGTATGAAAAACAATTTTCAAAGATCGGTATGGGATCGGCATGATATGTGGGTTTGTTGTATTTCGGGACTTTTTTTTTTTAGAAACTTGGCACGAGGATATATCAATCACAACTTTTTCTAAATTCGTTTCAAGCTTAGCCGAGGTTAGTTGGTCATTATAGCATGATTCGTGCAAGCATTTTATTTTGCGATTTTTTACGTGTCATAGTTAGTTGTTAATATAATAAGACGTGAAGACTCGACCTCATAAAATCGACTTGATTAAGTTAATTCAATTATGGTTTAACTAGTGAAGTCTTGTCATGTAGGTTAAGATCCAAAGCTAGAAATAATGAATCTCTTTTATCTTTTCTATCTTTTATATTATGATTGTCTCTACACAAGATAAAATTAGAATTTGAGATTCCTATTTACACACTTGAAAATTTTATTGGTAGTTTCATATCTCAATGTTGAGTCAATTTTTTTTTTCTTTAGATTAGAGTTAAATTTGTAAGACAATTGTCATTCCTACAAACCTCCTCAGTATTTTTAGACATTTAATCGTGTGATTAAGCCCAAAAACGTGAACAAGCCAACTTACGCCAACTTCTGTTTTCATAACGTACGGTATGATTGTTGCAAAATGTAAGTCACGGCCATTGTTACCACCTTAAAAAAAAGTTTACAATGCGATCCAAAAGTCTTATAGACAATGGAGAACTATATTGCTATTAATATCTGGATATTAAATCCTTTCAAAAAAGATATTAATATTTTTGTATAGCAGGTAACATTATTATCGTTGTCAAAGGTAAAAAAATATTATAACTATATGGTCATTAAAATTCAACCAAGAATGTCTTGACCTAGTGATTAAGATTGAAGTGCTGTAACAAGTTTAAATCCCTCCCTTATATCCTTCTTTATACTGCCTTCGTGGCTCATATGGATCAGAAAAAGATAAATTAAAGGGTAAAATACTCAACGAACATCATTATCTTTAATCATGCACTTAGTAAAAAAATTATAAAATGAGCTTATACTCATCTCATTTCAATATTCGAACAATAGAGCTTCAAAAATGCCCTAAAAATGTTTCTCCAGTGAGCCAAATGCACAGAAACAACTGGTGTCGACTTCTCCAAGGGATTGAAACCCATAAAAGTACAGCACCAAGTATCCACTGAGCAAATTATTTCTAACTGAACAGCACAGATGTGCTCTTCAAGCTACAAGATGCTATTGTATTATCCAAATTCTTTTTCAAGTTCTGTAAATTGGTTAGATCCCTCAAAATTTGTAGACCATTTCTTCAGTATATCCAAGTTCCTTGAGTACTCCACTTAGCTGCAAAACAGTAGAACATTACTAACGTAGGTTATGATCGACAATCAAACAAGCTCATGCATTTAAAAGAAGGCCCTTAGGAGGCGCAAGCAGATACTCCCTCGCCTCCAAGATAATACTTAAGCCATAAATTTAATTCAGGTCGTCCCAAAATAATACTTCCCATATACCGTAAATGATGCCATTGACTAAGAATTTGTGAAAGACTGCATTGGCGTTGTGTGAAGACAGAGATAGAAAGTTAAGTAATTAAACTTGTGTATTAAAATAACAATGTGCCCTGGTATTTAGACAGTAGGGACAGGAGAAGAAAACTAAAGTATGAATGTACTTTAGGTAATGCAAATCTAGAAACAATTTAGTAATGTAAGCGTGTTTCATACCTCTCCTTGTGAATAGTCTTTAGCCTTGCCACCGGATATGTGTTGCATCATACCAGGCGGACCACATACCTAGATTTGAAAGAACGAATGATAGTTAGAAAACAATAAGATAAAAGAGTAAGGTTATGTCATGCCTTGGCACAAATGCTTCATTTCACCAGTCACAGGCTCAAATTCACAAACCAATGAGTAGTATGAAATGGCTATGTTTATCTTACCAAGATGAGAGAATCGTCTCCAGGACCAGGTAAGCCTTTTGAGACCACATCCTTTGAGACATAGCCTACTCCTCCTCTCCAGTCCTTTGATGGATTGTCAACGGTGTAGAATACCTGTAAAATTATACCCAAAACATTCAGCATTCCATACTTTCAATACTGATAAGAATTTGACCGGGAATGAAATATCGATACCTTAAAATTAGGGTGGCTAGTGGCAAGTATGTCGAGCTTTTGCTTCAGTAAAATATCATCAGGGGAGACATTTGCGTAGACCAGTGAAACCTGTCACATCAAGCGATAATCAATTAAATGCAGCAGCCAAATACATTTAATAATAGGTATCTAAATGTCATATAGAAGACTAGCGGGCCCCACTTCAAGTGATGTTACACATGGATTCATGTTTCGAACTAGCTATTCTCATTACATTTAGATGATGAAGTCAGATAAATTTTATTAGTAATAATGCTCAGCATTGCTCCTTGGAAAGAAATGCAGAACCAAGGTAAAAGGGCAGCTTACCTGGGTTTTATCATCTGGATTCTTCAATATAGCCTCAACTATCTGAAGCATTGGAGTAATACCACTTCCACCAGCAATCTGAACGCCAATTAGGATTAAAAGAATTATAAAACATTGTCACGGAGTATGTTTTACTAAGTTCTGCTCTACAACATTTTCTAGCATAGCATAGGCGACAAACTCCTGAGTCTCCACTAGTAGGCAGTATAGGAGCAAGTATGCTGAATTAAACTGGTACTTAAGCATTTGTAAACTAGCATTGGGATTCACAAGCCACTGTTTCTTTCTGAGATCCAGAGTTCAAATTAATATCAGCATGCACATCAACATGTAAGTAGAGATCCTGTTCTTTCACATTGAAAGGGAAGTTCCAAGAATTTAAGTTATATTTGCAACTAATATAGGGACCAGTAAGTTCATATAAGGGACAGCACACGCAAAGACAAGGAGTCAAAGTTCTGGATATTTCTCACAGGACACCAAAGATCAAATTACATATTATCAACTACACGTAGCAAGAAAAGGATATCGCATGTTCAAAATTCAAATGCACATATAAAAATGACATGCTCAAACACTCATTTCAAGATTTTAATACAAGTCAAGTGTATTGTAATAAGTAGAGTTCAACCATTATAACCATGATTTCTGGACAACCATTTCTTACCATGCCAATGTGTTTCTTCATATTAGGGGTATACCTGAGCTTTTCAATGGGACTGCACAAGAAGCCAAATATGTGAGTTGATCAACAATTCTGCAGAACTTCTAACCTACACCATCAAGAGTGAAAAATCTTACCCTTTGACTTCCACAACATCCCCTGGTTTGAGTTTTGCAAAATGCTGGCTCATTTTACCTTCTGGATATAGCTACATTTAGCAAAACATAGTGGTTAACTAACAATAGCAGCAACTTGCACGGCTTATGAAAAATTGTTTTCCTGAAATGAGTAAATTAAAGTCTACAACAAAATTTGAGGACAGACCTTGATCATTAGATCAAAGTACCCTTTAGCATCTGGATCAGAAATGGGAGTATACCTGAAATTAAAGTGCATAAACTAAGAATTAGAAGTCATGGACCGAAAGAACCATCCATAAAAAATTTCACTAACTGAGTACATCATATCTTCAAAGCAATTGATGCAGCATGCTAATTGCTCTCCAAGACAGGCAGAGACAAATATTTGAACTGACCATTAGTCTAACAATCATGTTACTACAAGAGCCTTCAAGAAAAACTATATAATATGTCATGACTCGTCGACAACAAAAACTCAGATCTATTATAATTACTAAAAGCAAAATGTGAACCTAAACAGACTAGAACACAGGATATCTTCAGGTGGTTCTACCAGACAAATTTTTTATACATGTACCCACCAGGCCACCAAATACAAATAGGACTGTCTGAGTTCCCCACATAAATACATAATCATAAGATAATCTGTTTGTGATGCTTTTCCCTAGTGAAACGAATGTCAAACTCAAGTTCTGCATGTAGAACGCTAGAATTAAATAGAGTTCCTAACAATTAAGCTTTCAGAGCCTCACAAAGAAGACCCTGGAAGCTGCACTAGTGCTAAAGTAGTGAACCATGATATCCAAATAAATAGGTATCAAGGAGATAAATGAGCTGGCGTGCTGCAATTGAAGTCAGAAGAAGCCAAATTCATACAAGGAACCTCCTTCCACGCTCCCTTTGTCGCTGGAACAACCAAGATCCCCAACCTTCATGAACTCTCTAAAGAGAAAAAGCTTCCAGATCCCGAATTTAAAGTAGTCTCAGTAAGTGGAAATTTCTATATCCTCTGATCTGAATTACTTGCAACAACAAAGGGAGGCAGATAGTTAGGTGAGGGGAGAGAGAGAGATATAGAGAGAGAGAGAGAGAAAGGTGACCCATTTGATGAGGAGAAAGAGAGAGCATCTGATGAGAAGAGAGATAGAGAGAAAGAATATCCAGAAAAGGAAGTGTTGCAAGTAAGTTGAAAAACCCCAAAATGGTAAGTGTTGTAAGTAAATAAGAACGGAGGAAGTATCTATGTCATAAGCGTAAAATACTAGTTGATAGCCATCCTACTAGCAGCTATCCAGCTAATACGGCATGTTCAATTTAATCTTATACTTATCATGCTCAACCTGAATGACCAGGGTGTTAATGACTAAAGGAAGCAGATAAAGAGCTAAGATAGGATCGTTGGAATGTAATTATATTGTTGAATCATTGCTGAGACAAGAGACATAACATTGGGGGTGCTGAAATATCAAGCTATTCGCTATATATTCCCAAAAACTTTTCCGCAATAATACAAACAATCTTGAAAAAGAGAATGATAAAGTTCAGGTCCATGACAATGGGAATATGGGGTGCAAGACTCTGCAAGTGCAACCTGTAGCTGGTTTTATCTTTCCACCCATAAAAAGCAGATCATGATTCATTTATACTATGGTAGACAATATTTATATCACAAGGCAGAAAAGAGAAAGGAAAGGGAGATGACATCTATTAAAAGAAATGGTTAGCTCGAGAAGACACTTACGGTCGAACGACATATTTCGTTTTCCCTTCATCATTTTGTCCTGTGGGAGCTCTACACAAAGAAACATGTGTGTTAATTTTTTTTTGTCTCCTTAAAGAGAATTAAATGGCAGCACATGGCAAGCAAGAACTTAATCTAATATGCCACAAACTGACAAGGTGCTACAGGGCACTCAGTCATTCCTGCAATTCGGAAATTTGGAATTCATCGATGTACCTTGTGAGGATGCAAGAAGCAATGTCAAGACCCAACTCGGCATCAGAATCAAACGAGAACCTACAATTTCAAAACATCAGACATATGAAATTTACGACTTCATCAGAGATTCAGATGTCAGGTAGACATAGGCAAAATCCTCCTAAGTTAGTTGAAAGTTGAAACACAATCCACATTGCAACTCTCATGCACATTTTAAGTCGAATCTTTAGTTATTCGAGAGGAATAATAGCTAACAGAATCATGCTGGAAATTGACAAACCATTATGATATTTTTCATGAGTAAATGAAATTCTGTTATGCATGGAGCAAGAGTATAACCTGTAGAGCTTAGTATTATGGCTGACATTCGCAGTCTCATGGAGTTTAAACTCAAGCCACTTGTCTGACTTCAATGCTGAAAAGTACAGAACTTATTAGTCTAAAATGTATACAGCAGACAGCTAAGAGTAACTATTGTAATGTCGGACAATTTTAATATCTTATCCTTAAATTTTCTTTTCAAATTTGAAGTTTCATAGAGTATATCTAGGATTAACAGAACAAAGAACTCTTGAGACGTATCATACAGTTATGCAGCATCACTGTCATGCAGGCCAACATTAGGGCGACCAATTGCTGGACTCTCAACAAGATGAGATCCATAGAAACTTATTTTCCAAAAAAAGGGGACAAAAAATCTGAGTCCAATAGAAGAGTAAAACATGCCAAAACAATATTTCATGCAGAATCTGAGAACTAAGAGGGAAGGGGGTTTGAAGATAAAATTGAAAACCAAAAAAAGGCACCAAATATATCTATAGCAATTAAGTTAGCGAGCCAAATAATTTTGAACTTGTATATGTTCCTCATGTACATTCTTTTTTTTTTCTATATTTTAGAAAACAACTAAAGACTGAAAAATGACAGGCAAACCAGTTCATAGAGAAGCAGGGGATCACACTAACTAAGCAATGGTGAGAGGAAAGCTCACCAACTTTCTTCTGTGATTCTTCATTGATTGAATCCAGATGAGCCTACCAAAACACAATTGTAAAACTTGATTAAAAAATTCTCTTAGACTGAAACATCAAAAGTAAAACATGAAACTCCTACATAGTTTCGTCATCCAAGACTATGAATATGATACAGGATAATATAAGAGCATGAAGAGGCGAGTAACCTATTTCGTGATACAAACCAATGACTTAAACTGGATTAGCATAAAGCTTGACATCAGAAGGTCCCATATTACCAAAGGACACATGAACCAACTAAACTTGGTCATAGAAAATCATCCAATTAGGACTCCGATCAAAAAGTACAGGCCATAAAAACAATATCCATTAGAAAGACTCAGAATGCAGCCTAGCATCACCATATCTAAACATGTAAACACCAATACAAGGAACTCGGTTTATACTACCTGGATATATCCACTACAACATTATCTTGCCACAACCCATTGTGACATACGCCGAAAAACTACATTTAGTTGCTCCCCACCATTAATTCGAAACTCGAAATAGAATCTAGTAGCATAGGAGATAGCAATTCAATTATCACTAATCATCAAGTTTATTATAAAATCCCAGATAAAAATCCACATTATACCAGTATCCCAGGCGAACAAAATTCATAACCTCCTCATTAACACACCAAAAAAAAAGAAAGAGCTGCAAACAACAATAATACCAACAATCAACAACAAAATTGAATTTGCACCCAAAAAAACAAACACAATGAAATTGCATTACAAATACCATGAGCTGATTCTGAAGACCAAAAAACCAAAAATCTACCAACAAAAAACTACCCCATTGTTCCATTTTGACATTCAAGGACTAAAACCACAAATTCATCAATCAACCCCAATAACAAGGATTTAAAAGTCCCCATCATTCAATCAGAACAAAGGCACATTAAAACATAACAAAATCAACAAAAGGACATTGTAATAAGAAATTGAAGAAAAACCCAGATGAGATTAAGCCCAGAAGTTACCAAATTAGGTGAAGAAGTAAAGTAATAAAGAACTCCACCAGAAAATGTTGCCGCAATTACTCCAAAACTGGAACTTTGTGAGCCCCTAAATGCATTGGAAAATGTGATGGGAGCTGATTTAGCTAGTCTTCTGAAGAACATCGCCATTTTTATGAGATCACAATGAGAAAGACAAGGGTTTTAGAAGAAAATGGAAGAAGACGAAAAGGAATAAAAGATTCGGAGGTGAGTGCAAAAAGAGTGATCTAGTGCAGACGAGTATACCTTTTGAACTTACGTGGAGGTTATAGATTGATTGTTTGTCCATTTTGGCTCCGTTTCGCCACACATTTAAGTCACCTAGGTGAGTAGGTGTTAAAAGTTGAAATCATTTAAAATTAATAATCGTATTTGGAGTTAGAGTTTAAATAAAATTTAAACTTAAAAATTAACTGATAAATATAGCATCTTAATTTAATGTATTGAAAATTTCAACTACCTTATCAGTTCAGCTTCTTTCGACTAACTTTAGAGCATTCCAATGGCAAGCGACAACCTTATGTTGTTTGTCATGCCACATCAGTTTTTCAATCTACAACAAATTTAAGCTACATACTACTCCAATAGTCCAATGACAAACAACAACTACTTTTATAACTTGAATTGTGTCCCACTTGCCAATTAACCTCTTATCTTGAATTCTTGACTATCACTGGTAATCCAACATAATGGGTCATATCACTTTTAAAGCAAGCTATATAGCTTGTTTGAGCAACATTGCTCACCCAAGCTATATTGCTTGGTTTACTCTAATTGTTGAGCTATTAGCTAGAAACTTTTATAAATTACAAGCAAGTCCCATTTTTCAATCATTGGAGATGCTCTTATTAACTTCAGCGCTATTTTATCTTATGTTCCCAAAAATAGCCTCAATTCTAAGATGACAATACCGTTTATAATTGCTACATAGAGCAACCAAATCGTTGATGTATGAAATGAACCCTCCATTTTTTTTTAAATCTCGACTTAGTTTTCTTCTCCTTGTTTCACTTACTTCACTTATGCATATTCATATTAGAATTATAACTTAGTGAACTTATTAATTTTGAACTTAAATAAAGTTATCCTAACTTCTTTCTCAAAAAAGTTATTTTTTTTATAATTTTGAAAAAAAGTTGTTTTCTTAACTTGTTAAAACCTACTATTATAGATTTCTTCTAAAAAAAACTTTATAATAGGTGTGAATTGAATTTGATAGCTCTTGTTCAAATATATTAGACATCATTCGAAGTTATTAGTAGTCGATATACATTGTTTGACCGCATATAACTAATTTATCTAATCTAATTTTGTTTGTATTTGTAAAAATAAGATGAGGAAAAAAGAGCTTGGATTAATATTTCCTTTCTTTGATGCTTCATTCTTCACTTCTCTTTTTTTTCTTGTTATTGAAAACTTTAAGCTATGTTTTCACCAAATAATGGTTCTATATGTATTCTTCATATTTGGCCCTATCATAATCTTCTTCTTTCAGATGAATTTTACTTATGTGAAGTATATTGAACTTATTAATCCCACATTATATTTATTAGAATTTATTGTCCATAAATTTAACTTAACCGGATTGATCTAAACTTGTTAGAACTTAATGATTGCGAATTAACTTAAGTATAGTCCTTATCATTCTTGAACTTATTTATAATTATATTTTGTTTAATATGAGTAGAATATATAACAAGGAGATAAATCCTAAATTTAATAACGTCCATTGACAAATGATTTTATCTTGAATTTCAAAATTAAATCTATACTAATTTTTTTTGAATTCCTTATATTTTATATTTTACATTTAGTTTGGATAAGAGGAAATGGAGGGAAAGCGGAAGCGAGGGGAGCAAGTTATCTTATTTGCATAAGGGGTTCGAGGTAGAACTTATAAGGAGGGTAGATGAAAGAATCTATTTTCCCTCTTTTTTTAAAAATGCATTAACATATTAACTACACTACAATACTCATTTTCTCGACATATCCTCTCCAACTCCCTTTCATTTCCCTTCTACCTTGCTATCTAAACAAAGTGTGTATCTTTCCATTGAATTTTCATTCTTTTGGATGGCACACATGAGCCATTTGTCCAGCCACCTATTTCAGGTATATGCAGATAGTGGGGAAGATTATCAAATGGAGGAACATGAACAACATTTAGTGAATTAACTGTATTATAAAAGATACTCCCTCTGTTTTTTTTTTAATTGTTCTCACTTAGAATCTTGACACTATTCATACTTAGAGAGAATCTTCTCAATTTTTTTCAATTTATAAGAAAAAATATAGTCATGTAGAATCTTGTTTGATTCGTCTCAATTAATACATTATTAATATTCAATTGTTATAATTTTTACTAATATATAATGAAAGATATTTAAGTTCAAAGATGTGCATTGGGAGATGTGCACAAGAAAGTGAGAAAGATAAAAAAAAAACAGAGGGAGTAAATCGCAAGGCTATCGATTCGAAATCTCAAATAATATGTGAAAATGGAGGGATGAAATCATATCAAACATAATATATACTAAGAAGAAAACTTCAACAATACATATGATGAAAATCATCATGTGAACCAAGAAGAAAACTTCTACTATTTTGGCTGAACCTTTGTACAGGATTTAATTACCATCAACAAAACAAAGAACAGGACTAATAATTAGGAATACTGTTTAAGTTTCTCTTGTGTAACTTTGCAGATTTTGCCCATCTTACAGCTGATCTTGCTAAAGCATCCATAGGATCAATGCATTTCTTTACAAGAGGATCGTCATGAGGTAACAGACATTGCAAATCATGGGAGGCAATGATCACGGTATTCACAGCTTTCACCAGAAGGACTTGGATCGCGATTCTTAACAAGTTGCGTGCTCCCTTCATGTCCTTCTGCTTCAACGAGATCATGGCAGGGTTTATGATGTTCTCCATGGTTGATTTATCTGGCAACACTACCTCAAACCCCTGCATATTAACTGTCAAAAAACTTCACAGTTTCAACTACAAAATGACTTGTAGAAGTAGGAAGCATTGTGAAAAGATATTTACGAAATGGAGAAAGAATTAACCCCGGTAGACTGCTATTAATGTCGAATTCCTCTACTAGGCTACTAGCACTGTCCCTGGGATGTACCAAGCTTAGGCATCCTGGGGACCTAATTGCCAGATGGACTCTGCATGCGTGCTGGGTACTTGGATGGGAAAGCACAACACACCACGAACTTTGGCACGAAAAAGTAGAGCAAGATAAGATGACCCAACGACTGGGCCTTAGTTTTCGGTCTGGCTGGCCGGCAAGAACACAAGGACAATGTACAGTGCCTTGCCAAGCCTCCGGCTTGAGCACAGCCCAGTGCCCTTCACTAGCCACCACCACACATTTTATACTACCAGCATTTTCTTGGTCGATGTTTGCATTTTTATCCCTTACCAGGAAGCTGTCTAACATTCCTCAAAATCTAACTCATTCTTTGAGCTTCATTTCTGAAATAATATGTAAACTACTTGTATCTTTCAACTTGCTCTACAGAAACAAGGATTTTTTTTACAAGCCTGCAGAAGTGTCAGTTGGTTCTATTTCAGAGGAAGTTTATTTCATTAATGTGTATTACTGATTTCTGATTTGGTTGACAGTATCTACCGCAGAAATAAAAGAAATTGGCACACAACATAAATTTAATACAATAAGTATAAATAAAAAAGACAAAAACCTGATCCTGTAGTTTTTCCTGATAAACTCCTGCTACTAAAGTAGCATCACTTGCTAGAACTCCAACTTTTACACAACTGCCAACTTCTAAAGGCCTGAATCTTGCTTCCTTAAGCTCCTTAACAACACACTCAGCCACATGAAGAAAAGGTTGCTCACAACCTTGCGAAATCTCACCATACCAAGCATGGGAAAGGTGGCAAGGCATGACTATACATCGCGCTCCTCCTCCTTCAAGAAACATCCTTTTTTCTCTCAGATTCTCGACTAATCTAACTCGATCTAATCCTGCAGAGATCTCTTCATCATTGCTATCAGAAACCAATTCATGACTTGCAGAAGACATTGCAATGCTTGATTTATAAGCATCCTTTACGACCATTGGATCACTGCAGACAATAAAAGGGATGTTTTCACGTTCTTCTCTCGAGCTCCATAACACGAACTTCTCAAGGAAAATTAACGTGGAAAGAACCGACACACCTCCAATGATACCCACAGTATTCTCTTGACTGCAGATTCTCTGAGGCTCTGATGAATTGTTTATACTATGATCAGCTTTTATAGGAGGAGAGCATGACCGTAAAGCAAAGGAAGATGAAGGAGGTGACCTTATTACGCTAGGTTTCTTCTCGTGTTTATTTACATTGTTTGCAACATACAGGGGATAACTTGAAGCAGAAAATGACAACGCCATGCAAAAATTATTGATGACTACAAAGATTTTGCTAAGAAAAATTTAACATAAAGAACAGAGAAAAGACCACAAGAGTTGTTACTCAAATATCTAAAGATAACACGAAGATACTTGAGGTACTCCTAGATTCCCCAAAAGTTTTGGGGGGTCTTAATGATATTGGAACAGTGAATAGGAATCTGAATTATTGTCATTTGTATCACTGAACAAGGGCCTACCAATATTCATTCTTGGTTTTATCAATGTGTACTTTATAATATTATGTAATACTTCAAGAGAAGACTGTATATTAGAGAAAAACTCATATCTTTTGTTGAATTTTTTGGGTTCCTATAGTCAGAACAATCAAACTAAACAAAACCAGAAAGTGGTTCAGAGAATCAACCAGTAACTCTGCAGTTTGAAACAAAAACAAAAACAAAAACAATAATAGAAGTATACACAGAATACAATCAGTTACATAATTTTCGAGTACGGCTAGTTGTTTAACAGTTAGGCATCTAAAAGAGAATGAAATGTCACTAGTGCTCTTAATCCGAGTCTAACAATAGTCTAGACTCTAGAGTATGTTGATTTAGGAATTAGGATATATTGATTATTTCATCCCGACCTCGAGTCTAACTAGACTACTCACTACAGTTTTAGAGCTTGGCTAATTGTAAAACGATTAGGCAACTAAGAAGAAATTAAAAGAAAAGGGAAGGCAGTTCACTTAACCCAAGTCTAACTATATAACTAGCTGCATAAGTACATACTACTATCACACTGGCTCTGTAAGATGAGAAATCTATGAAAATCTCAATCTATAAGAGAACATCAGTCATTTAGATTGACAAGTGAGACTCGTACCACAATACTCCGACACACGGAAGTGATATCATTGAGCTCTCACTTGATTCTCCTACTCTACTGTTTCTTGATTAGGGATATGTAGGATATTTCGCTCCAGTTAATTAGGCAAATAGACTTTTCGACAGTTTTAAGCTCGCTACTGCTGTCCGCAGCTACTTGGCCCTCTCCTGAACTCCAAATCAGAAAAAAGTTTACTGATGTACCCATTGTTATAGTCTTTTGGGTGTTTGTAATTAATGCTTTCTGTTAGATCTTGGGAATATTGATAGATGTTTATTGCTTAGACTTAGTCATCAAGATAGAAGACTGTTGCCTTCTTTCGTTCTTTTACTGATCCATGACAGTTCTATGAACGGCAGAGATAAGTTTTGAATTTGTTTTGTTATAGAATTATTGAGGCAGTATCTTTTCAATGAGACAACAGCTGACATGAAAAGTCCCTCTCTAGGGACAAAATTTATCACTTAGTATCTACTTGTGCACCTAATATTTCAGGTAGTGATTAAGATGTTATAACAAATTGACCTGATTGATAAGTGATTGTGATTTTAACATAATACTATATAGTTTTAGAACTTGTGTATGCTTTTAAAAGAAAAGGAAACATTTTTACTAATAATTATTTCGAGGGCACATACAATAACAATTTGTCTAATAACACGCAGACGTAAATTTCGATACAAATTTATCTTCTCTTTTACTGTTTGTAAATTTCGATACCATGGCGAAACGGCGAAACCTCAACCATGATCTTCATCAATGTGAAACAAAAAAAGTAATAGAGATCCACATGACTACAGAAAAAAATGGGAGAAAATTTGGAATTGGCATTCAATTCTTAACAAAATAAAAAGAGCTCGACTTTGAAATGGATAGGAACTAAAATAATTTAAACTCGCACGAAAAAATAGAATGATTGAAATACAAGTCAAAATTAAAAGACCAACAGATGTCAAATGTTACAAAAAAAGGGATGAATAAGAGATTAATGATTATCTATAGTTAAACTCTTCACAACTTATCAATGCATATATTAACCCAATTTTTTTTATGTCTAAACAGGGTAAAACCCAAGGAAGGCCATACTGGAAGCTCGGATTTAAAGATAGCCGAGCGAAAACAAATGTATCCTAGACCAAGAATGGTTAGTTTTCATCACATATAATTAAATGTACTTGTCTTGTCAATTTTTGACAATAGTTTACCAATGAAATATACCAAGTGAAGCTAACAGTACTTGAAGTTCTATGAGAGGCGCACATCAAGTGAATTTACCAAATTATCTCCTTCTCGCCTAAATTGTGGGGAACAATTCTCCAAATAACCATTCTTATTTACCAAAACGTAGAAGCACGATAGTTTTCTATTTAAATTTGTATATACTTCCATAGTCCTGTAATAATGTTAACAAAAGACTACTAGATCATATTGCACCAAAATATGTCTACTCATGCATCACAATCAAGAATAGTTATTTGCCATATAATAACGAAGCAACCACTAAACTACAAATGAAGAAAAGATTGACAATTACTACAAATTAGAGAGAGAACTATTAAGTCGACTGTCAGAACTGCTTACTGGAGCCCCTTGAAAGACCCAAGTGGATATAAGATGGTGCGCAATCGCAAAAGGCCCAGGAATAAACATGGGTGCAAGCTCTCCGCTTTCGGTGTTAAAATCGGAGGAGAGGTTTTGACTCTGCTTAACACCCTTGCATATCTGTTCTACCTTGGCAGAAGCTGTTTTCTGTGCCTTCTCATATTCAGCAAATGAAAGGGCTTTCTTCACATCTTCTCTGCTATGCCACTGAGCGTCTACACAACCAGGAGCATTTCAACATTCAGAAAGCGCAAAAAAAAAAAAAAGAATCCTTTCATAGACATAAGACAAGATATGATCATTTGTAAGGATGCTTTAGGTGGCCCTCCTCTTAGAATCCAACCTAGTTTTCCTTTCCTTAGTAAAAAAGAAAAAAGACAAGATACGAGTAGATATTTTGTATTCAGCAAATTAGGTAAAGAGTAGGTCAATATAGTTTGTTAGGAACTGTTCCAATAACTACCTTCTCAATAGATCATTTTGTCACATACAACCTTTTCAAAAAATACTTGTAATTTACTACCTTTAAAGCATTTTACTTTATTATTGTACCTCGTAATCTTACCAGATTCTTGGTGTAGTTTTTTTTGCTGAAAATAATGTCATGATGTATATGATTAATCTGTTCCATTGAGAATTAACAAGTGGTAGCAACAATAAATGTAATTTGTAATAACTTCAATAGTTTACAAAAAAAAAAAAAAAAAGGCTCTAAGTCACAAAATGACTTGCTGAAAAGGTAGTAACTGACGACCTGCTGAAAAGGTAGTAATTGACAATTTTTTCTGATTTCTCCCTCAAGTAATACTGGGGTCCTGCTTTGAATTGATTGTTCTAATGCGAGAGGAGGTAAAACCAGGTCTAAATAGAATTCCAAGCAAACATTGGGATCCTAATTTCTTTCTCAAGGTTAGAAGTAGAAGGAAGCATGAAAATGTTGAAAGGAGAAAGTTTGTGTCAGCATATACCTTCCAGCTCATCCTTGTCAACGTTTATTTCTAGAGATTTTGCATAAGCAAAGAACCCTACCATCAACTGGCATGGCATGCTGCTTGGCCCAACTGCAAAAGCCAAAAAAAGCAGACGTGAAACTAGGAGTTAAACTTGTAGAAAGAACTGACTGCAGGAAATAATTGACTATGAACATTCCAGTGCAGCAACATTAAAGAGAATCATACAGAACTTCAGAGCCGAAAGAACTTACCAGGCCATGGTTGAGAGCTATGGTAGACAACTTCTCCTACTTCAATCCCAGTTTCCTCCCACGTTTCTCTTCTCACTGCTTCTTCCAAACTCTCTCCTGGCTAAAGAAAGCAAAATTTGAGATCTTTTAAGTGATAAAAAAGGACAAAGGAACTGAAGCAAAGAGTGAGAAGAGAAGGAAAGAAAACGATGTGCTTGGCCATCAAAGAAAATCATACAGCTCAAAACTGGAGTTGTGCAAATGTTTCGAAAATAAAAGAGAAACATGGGGTCAGACACCCCCCACCCACACACACACTTAGGCAAAATTGCTTTAAAAGGTAGGGCAAGGGGGGACCCTTCTTAAGTAAAAACCAATATGAACGGTTGTTACTTGTTATTCAAGGACAAAGGGGGAAATCACTTCGAAATTTAAATTGATCACAAATTCAGCAGAGCACTCACTCACCTCTGTAAAACCAGCTAAACAGCTCCACATCCGAGGTACATATCTCGACTGTCTGCTTAGAAGTGCCCGATCATTCTCTCTATCAATTACGAGCATAATGACTACCTGGTATCAGGGAAAACAACAAGAAGAATATCATTCCATGTCTTCAAATGGTTAATCAGTATTGCAGAATGAGTGAGAGACTGGCATCACCATACTGGATCGACACGAGGATAGATTCGCTTCTTGCACGATTCATTTGAGCACTGCACTCTCCTACCAGCTTCCATGGGGATAGTTGTAGATCCACAGTGCCCACAAAAGCGCGATAGACCATGCCATTCTAGCAATGCTCTAGCCTTACAAAAACCGGAGGCAGAGAACCAAAGCCAGAGTCAGAAGTAGCGGCTTATCCATTCAAACATTAGCCAAAAGGAAGCATTGTTTTAAGGGCATACTAGCCGATAATTTGTTGGGAAAAGAAAACCACTAACTGCTAATCTCTTAACTAGTAAAGAATCTTCAACAAGAAGGCTGTGCATAAATCCACTTATAAAAGTAATAATCTAGCAGATCGAATGACTTTGCATGAAAGCTAGAGAGCAGTGAAGCTCAGGGCCAGGCCTGTCTTCTCAAATAATTGAGCTGGGCTGCGTCACCAGGCTGGATTTCATGGCCCAGATTAGGGCTAAGGTATGATCAGCTCTAATATTAACGAACTCAAATTAGTTGAAACTTGAAAGTATATTTTGCAAGTATGTACAGTATCTTTTACAGAAAGAAAGCAGACTAAAAGATGCACCTAATATATTCTAATAATATTTTTTTTTGGTGGGGGAAGATCTAGAGTAAATGTGTCGACTTGGTGGACCTATCAGTCACTTTGATACTCTTCTCCTTGTTTTCATTTGTTTCATCTTATTCGACACGTCATCTTAGTTGTGTTGTGTCGGTCAGTCTGCATAATAAACTTAAAAGATAACAATGTGTATATCGGATTCATTGTTATGAATGAAATTTTATATACTGAGCTAAGAAACTGAACTACCAGACAGCCGTACAAAGAAACTGGACAATGGCTTCAACAAAGCAAATCTGTATATATAATGAGAAGCTTTACACTATATGAAAGCAACAATGGACATTCAAGCACTTTATAAAAAGGCTCAAACTTGCTAATCGGGATCTGAGACGACATTGAGTCTAACCCATGTATCCACAGAATTAGGAAAACATGTGAGTTAGTAATTTCTACATAACTAGTTGTTCACAATATGACAGTTAAATAGCTGAAAGCCATACCCACATACTATGAGAAACTTATAATCACATCCACTAATAAGCCCAAAAAGATAGTGTGTAAGAGAGCGGGAAAGGGCATTGGATCATCCTTTAATACTTGCAATAATCTAATTGGCTAACATTGCTAGTCCACACATCATTTGAATGGATGGACTATATCTTCATCATACATTTCTAGCTTTTGGATGCAAGATCAATTTCTGCAGATATTGCACCCATGTTTTTCTCTCGTCTTCATTCACTGCAATCATGTTGATTTTGGAGTCAAAATTGCCCACCTTTGGTACTCATAAGATCCTCACACAATAGCTCGTCCAAGGCAGCTGTCTGTATCATTCATTAGGCTGTACATCCCTTCCCTCAGTTAAGCCAATTTACATGTTCCTTCGCTTTAAAGGTGAACTTTTGAAACATCAACCATTAGACAATATCTTAACCTCATTTACACTTTATTCGGATAGCAATACAGAAGGGAAAGGAAGGGGAGTGATAAAGGAGGAAGGGGAGGAGAAAGATGGAGCTCCATTTTCCCTCTAAATCTCTCCAACTTGGGAGGGATGATGTTTATTAGGAGGGAGGGAAAATGGACTTCCCTTTCCCTCCCGTTCCCTCCTTTACCCCAAACAAGCGAATTTGTTCCCCTCCATTTCCTCCTATCCAAACAAAGTGTTAATCTTATTTTACTCTAGGCGGTTGAGTAAAAAAGTTGTTTGAAAAACATTATTTTATAAAATCACGAAGCACACTTTGTTAACCTACCAAACTTATCTCATAACTAGGTCTTCTTTCTTGTCCTCCGGGGTAGATAGAAAAGGACAATCCATAATGAAGGCAGATCGAAAGCCTAAAGTTACTTCATAATTCATATTATCAGGCAATCACACGTAATAATACAATAACCCAAAGAAGATATTTTGTTCCTATGTCAGCCATTCGAGTCTAGAAATAGTGAGCTTTAAAAGCTAACTACTTTTCACCTCTATTAAATCATTCCCTCCTATGTATTGCTGAAAAAAACTTAATCTACCCAGTGGACAATTCACCCACTAGAGCTAGACATTAATGCTGAGTGACATCCAACCGAGCACCATTTCCTTTGCCTATCTCTAATGGATAAATTACCAACCGGGTAAATTCGGCATTTTCTTCAATGCAATACATCCTCATATATACACCCACTACCAAAAATATGAACACAGTCTTGCAGCTCAACCCAAGAGAGACCAACTATACATCATACATCTGTAACTTCAGATATCCTCCAAAACTGCTCCTTTCATCTCTCTCTCCTCCACTGTTCCATCAGGTTTGATCATTACATAGTATCACTCAATTGTTCAAGACCACATTAGTTCCAAAACACATAAGTGATATAACATAGTTGATTGTACTTAAGCTTAAGCTTATGGTTGAAACCCCAAGATTCGTTTTATATTCTATCAATCAAATTAAAGCAATTCGACGATTTTGCTCAAACTAAACAAGCTACAACCAACATAATTGAAATACCAACGAGAAGCAAAACTAAAGTGTAGAACTTACATGACCAGCAACAGCTAAATCAGCCATAGCATTAGGATCACACCAATCAGTAGCAACCATCAAAGTTCGAAGCTCAACAAAAGAAAAATACTTCTTCCCTAATTCATCCACCAACTTATCATCCTCAGAAACATCAATTGCCCAGAAAACAGAATCTTCCTCTGATTTCGAACCCAGAAAAACCAATGAATTTTCCTCCAATTTCACACACGAATCAGCCAATAAACCCTTGCAATCACCCAAACTAAGCCAACCCAGATGCCAATTTGAACCCGAACCCGAAGAACCCGCCAAAGGACGGCCCTTTCTGAAGGGTAAAACCCGAAATGCAGGCGAAATGGGTTCATGGGTATTGCTTAAAAGGTGAATTTTGAGGGTTTGAAGGGCAAAATTAGGGGAAAACGCGTCGTTTGATTTGGGGGTTTTGGGTTTGATTGGATTTCCGGCGAAAGCGTGAGTTTGAAGGTTGATTGCAGACATGGTGGAGAAGCGGAGGAGAGAGAGAGGAGGGGTTATTTTAGAGAGAGAAAGGAAGAGGGAAGTTGTGGAAGAAGAGAAAAATAAGAGCATTGAATTTGATGATGATTTGTTTCATTGAAGAAGGAAGATGATGATGAGTTTGATGAGTAATGAAAGGGAGAAATGTAAACGTGTTGCATCCAAGATTTTGTGTGGATTAGGAACTGTCCATGTCTTCTCTCTTTACTCCAATCGTCATTGTTTATGTTTTTGTAGACCTCCATGATTGTTTTCTGGCGGTGTGTTTACCATATTAGGAAATTTGGCTATTTTTTCGCTCATTGTTCATTTGAAATCTTCAAATGATAATAATCATATATAATAGTTATATGAGTGAAAATAGCCTTGGATGTATCGTGTATATAGTATATCTAAGTGTATGATGAATGCACTCCTATATAGGAGCACGTTTGGAATTTACTTCAACGTTCATGGATTATAGTATATAACTCGAAGAATATATATTTCGCCGGTTCTTTTTTAATTGCAACGGGTTTTTTTTATTTGAAAGTTTTTCATATTAAATCATTTGAGACTTTGTTTTTTAAGATTGGATTAATGAAAATTTAGTAAAGTTCGGTTCAATTGAATTCAGTTAAGTTCTGTTCAATTGAATTCAATTTGTTTACTCTCACAGTTTTGATTGAGTTCAATTTAGACAAATTAAGTTTATCTCAGTTTATACAAATTAGGTTTAGTTCAATTCACACAAATTAAATTCATTTCATTCCAAAAAAACAAAACTCTAATATCTTATCTTTTACTCTCTTATCACATAGATCCCACTCTTTATCTATTCCTATCGCTCTTTTCTTCATATGACTTTCTAAAATAATGTGTCAATATATAATAAGTGATAATGTTGCAATAATAGGTGACTTTCTACAACTTTTGTCCTAAAAAACAAGAATACTTGTTAGATTACGTAGTTTTAAGAGAGAAATCCTTTTGCATGCGTTTAAAATAACTAACCAGGGGACGCAAACACCACACCCCTAGTATGAGAGAGAATGACCATATACAAAGTTGGCAGAGTTCCGTCATAAAATCAATTGGCGATAGGTGGAGTAACCCATCAATTTATATGCTAGTCATTCTCTCTCTAATTTTTCTATGTGGACAAAATATTCCTAACTCACATGTGAGCTATAATCTTAACAAATTTAGATATATATAGGATGGACATCTAAGTTTACATGCACTTTTACATATCATTAAGAAGATTACAATCAAGAAAATACAAAGAAGAGATAGGTGATCGCAGGGATAATTACTCAATTAATTAGTACCCCCAAAGAATTTCTTGAGTTTCTTAACTTGTGCATGATCAAGCAAAGTCGCCTTCTCAACCAACTCCGATGGTAAATTGCTCATGAACATAGAGTCAACTGCTTGGACACCGAGATTTCACTTGGAAAACTTGCATATGCAAGAACTGGTGTTGATCCTATATTAACCTGAAAGTGTAGTAGTGTTGGTGGAAAGATCATGATGTCTCCCTTTTTCAAAGTCTTATAGTATGCTTTGTTATTTGTGTCAATAAACCCTGCAATTATTGTTCCTTCTACTAAAAGAAGGAGTTCTGCTACTCGATGAGTGTGGATTGGTACAGCTCCACCTACACCCAACTCTGCTCGTACCATGGAAATGCCCATACCATTTAAACCAGGGAACTGAGGAGTACTTGCTAAATTTGCACCGAATTTGAAAACATTTGTAGTGTTTGGTTTAACACTTAAACCAGTGTAAACAAAATCATCTATCGTGACTTTTACAGGATCCTTACAAGTGTATCCTGATGGTCCACTAGGTCGACTTAAGTCTCCAACACAATAGTCGAAAGGTATATTAGCTGAAGAGACAGAAATAAGAAGAGAACAAATGAAGAAAATAGGAAGAATCATCTTTGGAATGAGCGTTGATTGAGTAATTTTACGTATGTTATTGTATGTGGTAGATGATAACAAAGGGTGCTATTTCTAAATTTGGTTACTTGCATTTCACTTGAAAGGCCAGATTTAAATGCCTATTATATCCTCTTGTTTGTTTAAGACACTCAACATTCAACAACAAGATTGATAAAGTGGGCAAAGTTTGGTGTTAAGCTACTATCTATATTAGCCACTATGTCACTTTCATGGTCCAATTTGTAAGATGCGCTACCAAGAAAACTCTCTCTGAGTTCAAATTTAACTGTTGCAATTTGCAAGCAATCCATTCCACCCCATCGATCTCTTGGTGCGTGTGAAATGTGACTTGCGGAGTGCGGAGCCGAGAAGACCAACATGGTCGCGAGTCGCGACCTGCTTCGCGAGGTGCGGCAGACTCGTTTTTTGAGCGGCAAGACAGAAGCCTCGTCGCGAGTCGCGACGAGGGTCGCGAGGCCTTCGCGAGCTGCTCGCGAGTCGCGATGCTTGTCGCGGGTCGCGATCTGGGCTGTTTTTCCGCGACGCGCGAGGGCGATTTCTTCAATCGGTTTTATTTTACCACTTAGGGCTTGTATCTTAGACTTCATATAAATATGTTTTGTCATATTTAGGGCTTATAACCACAAAATTAGAAGAGAGATTAGAAAAACACAATAGAGAAGATTAGAGAGAGTCTTTGAGATTCAATTGAAATCTTTCAATTGAATCTTGCCTATTGTATTTGTAATCGTCTCGTTCATAGTGAAACAACTTTTTCCCTGCCTTGAGGACGTAGCTATCACATTGATAGTGAACCTCGTTAAATCTTGTGTGTCCTTTATTCGCTTTCTTGTTTTCTTGTGTGTGTGCTTGGTTGTTGTGAATTCTTGTTGGTTTAATTAAACGCTTCCGCATAACAAGTGGTATCAAGAGCTACAGGTTAACACCGGGGTTAATCGCTTTTGGGACATGGCAACAACAACCTTAAAGATCGACAAGTTTACGGGAAGGAATAGTTTTGGGCTATGGCAGATAAAGATGAGAGCTTTATTGAAACAACAAGGTATCTGGAAACCATTGATTAAGGGTTTCACAAGACATCAAAAGAGGGAAATCTGACTGGTCTAACTGAGGCTGAGTTGGAATCTATGGAGGAAAGAGCACACTCCACTATCTTGCTATGCTTGGCGGACGATGTCATCACAGAGGTTGCAGATGAAATCACAGCTGCAGGTTTGTGGTTGAAACTGGAGAGCTTGTACATGACAAAGTCGCTCACAAACAAATTGCTATTGAAGCAAAGGTTGTTTGGCCTACGCATGAGAGAAGGTATGTCCCTAAAAGATCATCTCGATCGTTTGAATTCTATTTTACTGGACTTGCGTAATTTAGATGTTAAGATTGAGGATGAGGATGCTGCGTTGATATTGTTGGTTTCATTGTCAAGTAGCTATGAACATTTTGTAGAGTCTTTTGTGGTTGGAAAAGACACTGTGTCCCTAGAGGAGGTAAAGTCGGCACTTTTACTAGGGAATTGCGTCATAAAGCAACTGGTGATATGGTAGAGGATCGTGATTATTCTGCAGGTTTGGTAGCAAATGCTGAGAAAAATAAGGGAGATTCGAGTAGGGATAGGAGAAAACCTAAGTCGAAGGGCCCTAAAAGTAGTGATCTTTGCCATTATTGTAAAGAACCGGGTCATTGGAAGAGTGAATGTCCTAAGAAGGATGGTTCGGCTTCTTTTGCAAAACAAAATAAGGTTGACTACGATTCTGAGGAGGATTTAGCTCTAATTGTCCATGAGGAGAAACGCTTAGAAATAAGTGGGTTCTTGATAGTGGATGTTCTTCACATAGTGTTCTGACAAGGAGATGTTTTCGACCTATAGCTTATGCAAGAGTAGTGTTACTTTGGGTGACAATACGTGTGTGAGGTGGTTGGAGTAGGCTCTGTGAGGTTTAGAATGCATGATGGGAGAGTTAAGGATCTTAGAGGCGTGAGGCATGTTCCAAACTTAAGAAAACCTTATATCTCTTGGGATGTTAGACCGTAAGGGTTTTCGATTCCAAGGAGGGGATGGAGTTTTGCGTGTGGTGAAGGGTTCTTGTGAGTTACTTCGTGGCGTGAAGTCAGGTGTAGGTAACTTGTATGATTTGCAGGGTACGGACTGGCTAGAGATGATTCTGAGTTGAACTGCATTCTGGGTTGAAAAATGATGGTCTTGAGTGTGAGGTGGAGCTTATGGGGGCTTCTTCACAGGTTGAGAGGTCAGAGTCAACGGGAATGAGTTCAACAATCGGGTTTGAGAGTACTAGTTGGGCTGAGGATGAGAGTGTCAACAGTGAGGTAGAGTTTGTGGGAACTTCTACACAACTGGTTGAAACTAAGGGTCATCAAGAAGAACAACCAAGGGTCTCTCAGCAGCAGATTGGTATGATAAGGTTCGGTTCTATCATACTTGTGTGCCAACTTATAGCTATGGGATCTCGAGCGACATGTCTTTGCCAGGGAGTGTTGGGTTGAGAGGTGATTCTGAGAGAAGTCACAAAGAGGTAGCTAGATTGGAACTCCAGGAGGAGTTGTCTGCGTTCCAGTGAGAACGGGGTGGAGTGCTCCGGCGCGAGCATAGAAGAACTTAGACGGAAGTTCCCCTGTGCCAAGGGTGTTTTGTTTTGGGTACTTAGACGTAAGTGCAAATGGCTCTAGTTGGAGCAACTGGCAGGGTACTGGCTCGTCTTGATTAAGGTGGAGCTAGTGTGTTTGTGGTTCAGTGAAGGCGATTTGATTTCCGACGGGTAATAAATTGGATTTCAGGTGAATGCGCAACATGGGTCTCATAGGCTGTGAACAGGGTCGTTCATGATGAGTGGTCAGCGATCTTGGCGAGATTGGGTGAGACTCATATGAGGGCAAGCCTGGCATCGGGGTGAAAGATGCATGAGCAGGAAGGGAAAGGAGTATCTCGCGTACTGTTGCAGAGGTACATGTTGGGTTGATGGTTTCGAGGTGGAGTTGTGTAGTAGATGCAAGTCAAGGTGGAGATTTGTGAAATGTGACTTGCGGAGTGCGGAGCCGAGAAGACCAACATGGTCGCGAGTCGCGACCTGCTTCGCGAGGTGCGGCAGACTCGTTTTTTGAGCGGCAAGACAGAAGCCTCGTCGCGAGTCGCGACGAGGGTCGCGAGGCCTTCGCGAGCTGCTCGCGAGTCGTGACGCTTGTCGCGGGTCGCGATCTGGGCTGTTTTTCCGCGACGCGCGAGGGCGATTTCTTCACTCGGTTTTATTTTACCACTTAGGGCTTGTATCTTAGACTTCATATAAATATGTTTTGTCATATTTAGGGCTTATAACCACAAAAGTTAGAGAGAGAGATTAGAGAAAACACAATAGAGAAGATTAGAGAGAGTCTTTGAGATTCAATTTGAAATCCTTTTCAATTGAATCTTGCCTATTGTATTTGTAATCGTCTCGTTCATAGTGAAACAAACTTTTCCCCTGCCGTGAGGACGTAGCTATCACATTGATAGTGAACCTCGTTAAATCTTGTGTGTCCTTTATTCGCTTTCTTGTTTTCTTGTGTGTGTGCTTGGTTGTTGTGAATTCTTGTTGGTCTAATTAAACGCTTCCGCATAACAGTGCGAATAATTCTGATGCACGTTTCACAAGGGCGGCTTTTAACATGTTCCATGAAACAGGACCCCTTAATTGTGAGGGCCCCAAAATAGAGAAAGTTCAAGTAATAAAAAGAAAAAGTTTATCTACTTATTTGGACTACTTTTTTTTTCATATATGATATATGAAGTGTGGATGAGCTATTACTTTATTGAATTCTTCAAATATTAGATCGCACAGGGCCTCTATATAGTTCGAGACGGGCCTGACGTTATACTCCAATTACTACCTTGGCTCTCAAAATAAGCGTACGTTGATGTTAGTGGTTTTCAATTCAATGTTATTGCGATACCTTCATTTACCTCAAAAACGGGGTATTGAGTTGTGTCGTGTCTGACATGACACTTTACTTGGATACTTCATTTTAAACTAAAAACTTGATTTTTTATCTACAAAATAGCCAAGTCGAACACTTGAACACCGGTATCCGAGTAAACACTCGATCCGTGTCTGAGTAACATAAGTTTTCAGGAATCCTCTAATGGGAAAGAATTAGTTGACAATTATCTCTATAAGTGGATCTGATTTTTGCTTCTCCATTGTTCGCATGTCGGTTTCGAGTAAGACAATCTTCTTTATTTTCGCTTAAAGTTTGTTATCACTGCGACTTATATGAGTTCAAAGCTTCAAATACAGGAAAATAAGAAAATGTATCAAAATTAAATTTAAGTTGGTTTCTGAGTATTAAACTTCAACTTTTGTCTTGAAAGACTGTAATTAACAAAATCGCCTTCAAAAGGTTGTAAGTGAAAAATATTCCAATAAATAATATAGAAAGTAGTGTTACTAGTTTAAGGAGAAATATGAAGTATATAGACTATATACCAGTTATTGCATGGCACTACAATAATTTCATCAATGGATTTGGACGGCTTTCAATAACATACTTAAACTAATCATTCATCTATTGCATGGCATTACATTCTTAAACTAATTTAGATGTTATAATTCCCTGCTAGCTATTAGAGGTTTTCTTCGTATAATAATTTGTGTTTGATAAAATTAGATGTCGGATTAGTAAAAGAACATAACATGTTCAACTTTCAAAAGCTACTCAAAGTGTTGCGATTGACTTAAATTTAACTTGTTTAGCTTTTATTTTTGTGGTGAACAAGAAAGCTTCAACTACGAAATTAAGTATCCATACAAACCACTAAATAAGTTTCCATACAGTAGCTAGGGTGAGAGGGGAAAAGCCTAGTTACGTTGGCACTGTCATCACTACTACGCACATATTTAGCTATATGATCCGTCATCTTGACACATCTTCCGTCAAAATGCTTAATCTTCACCTGAGGAAGCTCCCTCCATAGCTTTTTGCACACACATAACTTATTTAACTTTAAATAGTCATATCAATTGCTATAAGCTAACTATTTTTTTACCTAAGCACCACTTCTCACCTACTAGAGATTTAACTTGATCAAACCTCTAAATAATGCTAAAAAGTTATTGGCGAACAAGTCATAAAATGTTTTAACAATAGTTTTTGGAACCCTAGCAAGGATAGGATGTTGCATTATTGATCCACCAGATGGACTTGTGTCTCCTCACATTAATTAATAATATGAAATTGTGTATTAAACAATAGAAGAGACTATTGTATAGGTCTGTATTATACTCTATATATATATATATATATAGGTAACTGTTTGTTGTGTTAGCCAAAATTCATATTCATCTTTCCACAAAAATTGATATATACTAATATACATTCATGTTTAAAGAACAAATGATTGATAACGTAATAGTAGGTTGGCCTTAATTAGGTGAGTTACCTTCCAACAACACACTTTTTTTCTATAAAAGTGCTATATAGAGAGAATTAATTTTAGGTGAGAAGTACTTAAAATGACTTGTCGTGTAATATTCACCTTGATTTCACAATATATATTATTACAAAAGGAGATCATATCTCCTTTAGAAGTGTTGTGGAGGGTATGTAATTGAATGACTTAGCTTGTTGTCTTTGAACTTTGCGTGATTAATGCACCACCAAAGAGATTGTGCTTCGCTTCAAGCTAATGTCATCAGTGGTCCATTTAAGATCGATAGCACCATCTCGCACTGAACTTATTAAGGTGGAGTTGATTTTGCTAGAAAATATTACTTCTTTCGTTTTATATAAGTAAAACACTTCACTTTTATATGTGAGAGTTTTTGAGAAAAGTGTTTCATTTAGGCTATGTTTAGTTCACCTGAAATTTTCTGATCTGAACTTATCTGATCTGATCTGAACTTATTTTTTCTGATCTGAACTTATTTTTTCTGATTACAAGATCTTATCTTTTAGATTTTTCTCAATATATAAGAAAAAATATAGTCATGTGGGGTCTTGTTTGATTCGTCTCAATGAGTACTTTATTAATATTTAATTATTATAATTTTTACTGATATGTAATGAAAGATATAATGATTTTTAAATATAACCATGATCTGAACTGATCTGATCTGAACTTATTTTTTCTGATCTGATCTGATCTGATCTGATTAGATCGGAAATAAGCAAAAATAAGGTGAACTGAACATAGCCTTATTCCAGAATGAATTGGAGGAAGTATTAGAAAGCTACCTTTTCCACCCCCAAACCTGCAAGCATGCAATATATTTCCTAGAGGCTGGAAAATGTTGTCATGATGTTAGGAGCTAGGAAACTTTCCCTTACATCATATACTCCTAACACATAACAATGTATATGTATATCTGAACATTCTAATTAACATAATGAATTTTAGTTCGATTCTAGAACTCTAAACTATCGTTAAAATTTTACAATTAACCCATTCTCCTGGCCTTCAGCTGTAACTACTCTTATATTTTGTATTATCGTTAAATTACTACATACTTGTTTTGGTCTTTGCTTGATTGGGGATTTTGTTCACTTGTAAAGTAGTGTAGTCTTTCGTTTCATGTCGCTTTGCCATCTTCGGGTAGAGTTAGGACTAGTAATATGTGCTCGTCTTTTTGCTTCTTCCTTTTGTTCTTTGCCTTTGATGGAAACTTATGTTATTTTGTCTTCAGGTGTATTTAACGACCAAAGTAAGAGTTATTATGCAATGAATATGAAAATATAGATAAAATATATAAATAATAGTAATAAAATGCCGAAAATAAAGATAAAATAACAAATTATCTTTTTATGTAGAAAACCCTAGAGAGAAAGAACCACATAAGGAATGCTTACCTAAAATTAAAGTAAGAGTGCAATGAGTATATCTGACGTGAGAATATATGTATGTGGAAAGAAACATGTAGCTTTTCCAAGTTTCATAAAATGATGTTAACTACTTGAATGATCTTTGAATATGAGTAAAACACCTAAAGTTGGATAGTATAATGAGGATTGAGGTGGAGGACAATTATAACTAATTAAATATAGTGAAAGTATTGGGTCAGACCGTCTGACGTATTGTTTACTGTCAGACGGGCTGAGCCCAATACATCTTCTCTCTGTTTCACTTTTTAGGTCACATTCTCTCTCCTCTTTCTTCTTCTTCTTCATAAGAGTACTACTGAGGATACTCGTGGCAGTAACTGTAACGATGGCGTGGCCGTGGTAAAACCCGACCCAGATGGGGACTTCGATGGGTTAGCTGCTAACCAACTCCGAAGCTCATGGATCCAAAGGAAGTGTAAGGACACACAAGTCGATGTTCGAATTGTAGACGATGATGTGACCATTAAGCTTGTGCAGCGCAAGAAGATTAACTGCTTATTGTCTGTTTCAAGGAGTTTTTATGAACTTCAGTTGGATTTACGCCATGTTGCTGGAGGCAAACACAGAAGCTTAAGTTTGCATTTCAGCATGTCATCAGAGTTTTTGTGTTACAATTGTCTTTCTATGTTAAGATAGTTACTACTTTATAAAAAAAAAAAATTGTTTAACTTGAAGTTGAAGTGAGCTGCAATAATTTCATAATCTAACAAAGAAGAAAAAAATTAGCTAAGAGGAATGAAGAAGAAGGAGAAAGTGAGAGAAAGCAGAGGTTAGTGTTTTGTTTTATTTTCAGTTGGTCTTTGTTTTCTTTCAGTTGGACTTTCTTTTCTTTCAGTTAGACTTTCTTTTCTTTCAGTTGGACTTTCTTTTCTTTCAGTTGGACTTTCTTTTCTTTCAGTTAGACTTTCTTTTCTTTCATTTGGACTTTCTTTTCTTTCAGTTGGACCAACTGAAAGAAATAATGGGCCAACTGAAAGAAATAATGGGCCAACTGAAAGAAATAATGGACTAACTGAAACAAAATGAAGACTACCTGAAGAAAAATGTAGACTACCTGAAAAAGAATAAATACCAACTGAAACCCAAGTAAGTCTAACTGAAGCACAAAAACCCACTGAAAAACAAAGAAGACTAACTGAAAACAAAATGAAGACTACCTAAAAAAAATTGGAACCACCTGAAAAAAAATGAAAACTACCTGAAAAAAAATTGGAACCACCTGAAAGTCGTCCGACCAAGATTATGGTCGGACGAGTCCGACACAATACGTTCTCTTAAATATAAGATGTATGGTGGAGGAGCCATAATGGACATGAATCTTCTCTAGGCTTTCTTAGGAGAAACAATGTTGTGGGACATAGAAGGAAAGAGAAGCTATTATTTTATGTTAAAGTTGAATGTATGTGTGATGGAAAGTTAGTGGTTCCATTTCAAAAATAAAAACTAAAGAAACTGGTAAACTGATAAAGGACATCCAAAAAGAAATACGGATAAACTAATAAAGATCGGAGGTAGTATATTGTAGTGGGAATAATTATCCTTCTTAATTCTAAGAGTAATATCTTTGGTGAATATTGTAGTAGTTAATTAGGTGGCTACTTGTGTGAATTGTTGCAACGTTCTCGTCCATTATCGGTCCATGCTACATAGATTATCATCTACCGACTAACAAGTAACAATGATCATGCATGATTGCATGTTGCTTGCGACTTCTTCTTTGACTTTTCTATGTCTGTTGTATAACCTTGCTAACTTTTTATGTGGAGACTGGAGTATATAGACAACGACAAAAGATGTATGTGTATATTTTACTAATTTTGGGTGAGAAAGATAAATATGTGTTCACACTCTTTCCTGTTATTTAACAGGATGTCGACTGTCGAAAGTGTGTATCTGTTACTCTCTCCTTTCTCAAATATTTCTCATTTCTTTAGGACATAATTATTATGGAGAAATTTTAGGTTCATCTTTAGTTGCATTATGAACCTATCTTCTTATTATTATTTACTAGTTATATATGTACGCGATGCGTGCGTCAACAACTTTATGTAGTTATATATAAATGAACATGTTTTTTTTATCTAAGATTATTTTGATAGTGATGTTAATTATTGAGATTCTTTCGTAGATGTTATTATCTTTTGAAATTAAAGGTGAATGATTTTTAACTGTTCAATATAGTCACTGCAAAATTTGATCGATAATTTAATAATTTTCTTTTCAGCGACTTTAGTGTAATTCTTTAACAATTATAAATGTTAATAAACCATATTGTTTGAACTTTGTAAATATATTATGTTATCACGATATATTGCTAACTTTTTTTGGTTGAAGATTCTAATTGATTTCGCGAATTGATTGTATCAATCTAGTTTTTCAAGTTATTAATGGTATTGAATATTTCATTTTTGACCTACTCAT
Source organism: Beta vulgaris subsp. vulgaris (assembly GCF_026745355.1). Lineage (NCBI taxonomy): Eukaryota > Viridiplantae > Streptophyta > Magnoliopsida > Caryophyllales > Amaranthaceae > Beta > Beta vulgaris. The sequence goes on from NC_079209.1 coordinate 56,839,893, forward strand.
ATGGCAAGTTTCATTGATTCTCATTTTTTAATTTTTTATAAAAAGAAAAATATTTTTTTAAATTATTAGAGGGTATTTTAGTCACTTTAAAAAAGGACACCACACCTCCTCTCTTGACTTATATAATAGAGATAACCATTCTACCACTACCGCCTACGCACATCATTTTCAGATCAAACTGATGAAACAACAATAAAATAATTGGTTAGATGCATAGGTTCGAAAAACCCTAGAATAATACCCAACCCTAACCATCACCTCTAACAAGATTAAAGTACATGCATAATTTAGTGTTGTAATATATGTATAAATGGTGATGATATTATAGTGATACGTTAGGATTATGATATCTTTTCTTTTAGGGAGTAGGATTATTATATCTTGTAATTAGATAAGTGTATCCTGGCATTCCTTAAGTGTAGCCTAGTATATCACTAGTCTCTATGTATTAATGGAAATAATCAAGGGATTTTATTCTACATTTACTTATATAATTATACTTATAAAATTACCCTAGTATTCCCCATGAAATCAACTTATGTAATAAAAAAAAATGACATTTACCCACTTTAACTTATCAATCTTCTAAAACTATGAGCAAGTATCTTGATCAAATTGAGAGAGTAATAGATATTTAAAAATATAACGATCAATTTATGTACTAACAATTATGATAGTTAAATTGTTGCAAATATTATTGTATGACCATTAGAGTGTATATGTATGGTTTGGATACATAAATTGATACTTAATTCATGATTTTACATAAAGATATTTAATAATGGTTCAATCGGTGCAGTCCTAATTAATACCCGTTTAAATTGAGACATTGAGTAATTTAATTATATACTTCTTCCGTTTCACAAATAGATGACACAGTTTGACTCCTGTACTATTCACACATTCTTTTGACTGTGTTTTGTGAATTTTACGTAAAGATCGAAAAATTATAGTCATATAGGATGTTATATTCGTCTCGATCGATATATATTTTCAGAATATCAACTTTTTGTAATTTTCACATGTAGAAAATTATATACATTAATTGCTAAAGTTATGTGTTGGCAAACGTATCCAGAAAATGTTTTAAGTATTTTGAAACATGTGAATTGTGAAGTATTTTATTTTTGGTACCTAGAAATCTAATACATATTAGGAAAGGTATCAGTCTTCGCAAATATTCTAAAAAGGTATATGCAAGTGCTCTTTCAAAAATAAAAATAAAGTATGTGCAAGTGCAGCTTTGAGTTTCAGAAGGCACCAATTTATCTATTGAAACAATCGAAGTCGACAACACAATGTTCAAATGGACTCTTTGATAATACAGCTATATATAATATGCTCTTACGCATTTATCATATAGAAAAATAACAGCCAACATTGCTAGAAAGAGATTATTATTAGTTTATTACAGATATAAAATATGAATGAGATTTATATCTAATTAACAATTTAATTAGTGCCACCAAAGAGATTCTTGAGCTTTGTTACTTGTGCAGGGTCAAGCAAAGTGATCTTCTGAACCAAATCCGAGGGCATGTTGTTTCGGAAGAGAGCAGTGTCAATTAATTGAACACCAGGATTCTCACTTGAAAAGGTTGCATACGCAAGAACTGGGGTTGATCCTACATTTATCGCGAAATGGATTAATGTTGGTGGGAAGATCATGATGTCTCCCTTATTTAGAGTTTTATAAAATGGGGTGTTGAATGAGTCGATAAATCCAGCAACTATCGTTCCTTCTACTAAGGTGAATAATTCCGGCACACGATGAGTGTGGATCGGGAAATATCCACCTACTTCCATATCTACTCGTACTATAGAAAGGCCCATACCATTTAAACCCGGGAATTGAGCAGTGAATGCATTATTTCCACCGAATTTGAAAAGGTTTGTAGTGTTAGCTGCAACCCTCAAACCAGAATAAACAAAATCATCTACCGTGACCTTTGCAGGATCCTTACATGAGTACCCTGCCGGTCCACTTGGTAGGCTTAGATCTCCAACACAATAATTGGAAACCGTGTTAGCGAAAGAGAGAGAAATTAGTAGAGAAAAGGTGAGGAAGATAGGAAAAATCATTTTTGAAATTCCAGTTAATTAGAGTTGGCTAGTTGTATTTGTATATGGGAAATGCTAACGAGTAACAAAGGGTGTTTGATAATGTTTTTGGTTAATTACTTGCATTTTCTTCAAGGGGTTTAGCTAGCCTTTTATAGTGGTGTAACTTGTTGACTTTTCCAGCGTGGCAAGGGGATGAGGTTGACATTTGACAAGATGATGTCAAGATGTGATGTCCATATGATGTTGATAAAAAAAATCATGTGGGATCCTTTTCCCACTATACTCCTTTAGTAATATCTAATTTTTTTTATTACTAATTGATGCTTATTTTAGTGTTCCAAAACATGATTTACATGACTTATATGAAAAATGCTAAATATTAAATTACTCCCTCCGTTTCAAAATATAAGGCACACACGATGTTCAGGTCGAACGTTGACCGTTAATTAATCTTAATTTACATGGATAAAAAATTTAAAAAATTAATGTTATTATAATATTTTTCATGACGAATCCAACGGTATAATTTTTATAATTTTTATTATTTATCATATCATGATGGATATTTGTGGTCAAAGTATTTTTTTGTAAAACGTAAATGCCTTATATTTTGAAACGGAGGAAGTAGCTATCTAAATGTGAAATATCAGTAAATTTTTTAACATTATTTCATGTGAACAATGTTAATGGATAGAATTGTAATCTAATCTAATTCAAACCAAAATCAAAATCTAATCTAATCTAATATGAACTAAATCAAAATCAAGATCATATCATATCATGTCATGCCATATTATACCATATATAATTACTATATCTTTATTATATAAGCCAAGGGAGGAGGTGTGGTGTTCTCTTTTGAAGTGATCGACTAAAATACCCTTTAATAATTTAAAATAATATTTTTTTTATATAAAAAATTGAAAAATGAGAATCAATAAAACTTGCCATATGAATGGAATATGCAATACCATTAATAACTTGACAAACTAGATTGACACAATCAGTTCACGAAATCAATCATAATCTTCAACCAAAAATAGCTAGCAACATATCGTGATAAAATAATATTTCATATTTACAAAGTTCAAACAATATGGTTTATTAACATCTATAATTGTTAAAGAACTATACTAGAGTCGCTGGAAAGAAAATTATTAAATCATCGACCAAATTTTACAGTGACGGTATCGAACAGTTAAAAATCATTCACCTTTAATTTAAAAAGATAATAACATCTACAAAAGAACCTCAATAATTTACATCACTATTAAAATAATTTTAGATGAAAAAAACATGTCCATTTGTATATAACTACATAAGATTGTCGACGCACGCATCGCGTGCATATGCAACTAGTAATGTGGAGTTCTAGCGCACAAATTCGCAACATCTGGCGTCATATTGTCATGTTTATTAGATGTCATGCTATTATTTTAAAAAATAAATAAATAGAGTTCCAAATCAATAAAAAAAAATCATATATCTCTGTTATATAAGGGAAGGGGGAAAGAAGATGGTGTCCCCGTTTAAAAATACTAAATTATCCTTAATGATCTAATGAAAAAAAAATTACAAAAGGAAACAATTTAAAAAGGAAACAATTTCAGATTCCTTTTCCATTTCAACTTTGCATTTTAAGTGGATATAAGACACTATTTTAAAATTGACGCACGCATCGCTAATCTGAGAAGAGTTTGATATGACTAGGACACATATTATGGAATCCGATTATTTGTTCTTGAAAAATAAGAATTCATAGGTGAACTAAAGTATAAGGAAAAATAAGAATTCATGGGTCAACTAAAGTAACTCTTAAAAGAAATCATCAATTACTAATTTCTATTATATAAGCCGAGGGGGAGCTATGGTACTGTCCCCCTTTGGAAATACTTTTTAACCCTTCATTCAATAAAAAATATTATTTATTAAGATTTCGAGATTTTCCTCAATCATAATCCTCCCTAATTTAAAATTTGTATATCAAAGGAAGTTCAAAGTAGATAAAATAAACTTTCATAAAAATATGTGTAGTGAAAGAAAAAGTTTATGATTGAAGAACAAATTAACATAACTAAAATAGTTTTCAAATCAATTACAAAATCAAAGACATAAAATTTTAATTTTACCTTAACTTTGAAATGCAATAATAATACCAACATCCATTAACAAGTAATAAAAATACCTAGATTACAACTCCTTCATTTGGACCAGTTATATTAAAACGTGTGTTTCGACATTTTCTGGGCATTTTTGGCCAAAATGCTATTTACAAAAGTTGTTCATATTAAAATTCTACTTGGGATATGCACAAGAATCGTCCAATTTGAATTACAAATGAGGAAGTTATGGTCATTTTAAGTTCTGTAGGAAAATTTTATTTGGTGGGACAGTTTCGATTTTTAGTAGAAGTTGTGGTTATATTCCAAATTTTTCAAAGAAATGTTTCAAACAGTGTTTTAAGGATGAAATCATCATTTTGAATGTTTCAAAGGTTAAATGACAATTAGGTAAAATAGTGATAAGTTCTTTATCAAGAATTATTTAGTTTACTCCCAAAATTTAATTGAACTTGATTGACTTCACTAGCTAGTGGAAAAAAACGGAAGGGCTACGATCAAAACAGGCCTAAGGGCTGCGTTTTTGGCCAACAACCCTTTTTGTAGCAGCCCTTCACTTTAAACCGCAACCCTTCACAACGAATGGCTGCGTTTTAGGCCCAAAACTTGGAAGGGTTGCGTTTTAGGCCCAAAACCGCAACCCTTCCATATTGGAAGGGCTGCGGTTTTAGGCCTAAAATGCAGCCCTTCTTGTACAAAGGGCCGCGGTTTTGACCATAACCGCAACTCTTTTGACCCAAAAAAAATAAAATAAAAAATCGGCAATTTTTTACTCTTAAATATATCAAGAAATTTACAACAGGAAAAATCAAAAAACGAATCAACAAACAAACAAAACGAAATTATTTATTAACAATCAACAAGAACAACAAATTACAATTTACAGTAAAAAAAAAAGAACGAACGAAATTATATATCAACAAGAACGAACGAAATTACATATCATGAACAGTCGAAATTTACAGTAAGAAAAATGAAAGAAAATGAAAAAAAAACGAATATGAAAAAAACGAATGAAAATGAAAAAACAAATGAAAATGAAAAAAAAACGAACAAAAAATGAAAAAAGCGATCGGAAATTCAAAAGAGAAAAAATTATAGATCTGAAATTACATGAACATTAATCAAAACAAAGATCAAGAAATTATAGAATCAAAACAAAGATCAAGAAATTATAGATCTGAAAAAGAAAAATTATCACCGACGACGCCGGCGGCTTAAGCGGAGCTCGACGACAAGGAAGAGATGAGCGGAGTTCGACCGACGGAAAGGAAACCCCATCGAAGCAGTAGCATCCACGAATGCAATTTCCTTCCATAATGTTCGAATGTCAGAAGGAGTTCGACCGACCGACGACGCCGGTTGTAGCAGGAGCACGATAAAGTCGCCGGTTTGAGGAGGAGGACGGGGATAGAAGGGCTGGCCTGCTCGTGATAATTTTTCGTCACAGTGGTGAGGCCGTCAGGAGGTGGAGGGCGTCGCGAGTGGTGGTTGCTGCACGGCTGCAGCTGGCAGGCAGAGGTGTGGCGGTGTGGTGATGCAGCAGTGGACAAGAGAGGGTGAGAGAGAAGAGGGAGAACGAAGAGGCGTGAGAGAGAAGAGGGCCGGGAGTTTAAATTTGTGTGATTATTGCATTGAGTTTTAATTTGTGAGAAACCCTACCTTAAAGCTCCTGCAATTTCTTTTAAATTAAAAGTTATATTTAAAAAAAAGCCCATAAAGGGCTGCGTTTTTAAAAAACCGCAACCCTTTATTACTGATAGGGCTACGATTTTCGGCTAACCGCAGCCCTTTCGTTTTTTTCCCCTAGTGCTTAGCTTGTTGATTACAAGTTTTCAGAAAATAACTTTATGTAAAAGATATGTTCAATGAGTACTTATTTGGTAAACCTCTTACCAAGTTTAATTACAACCATGTGTTCTGAATTTTTACTTACCAAGCCATAATTTCTAATAATATCGAATGCTAATAGTTTCCTCACCAAACTTTAGAATTTGTTATGGCGAAAAGGAAGAAAAAGACAGTAAAGGCGAAATCTTGCAAAATCGAAAAATAACTTGAAGAAAAACGCAAAGGCAATCAAAAAAGAAGATGAGAGTTTACCTAGGTGAAGAAAGAAGTTGAATTGTGCAAGAAAACTAAAGAAACTTTATCTTGAAATGATCTTCTGCATTTATAGAATAAAGGGAGAAGTTAGATGTCTAACCAAGCCATGATGCAAGTAACCGTCATAATTGTGCGCGGTCCTCAAGGCGGCTTTCTTTTAAATCTTGAAATTTTCCTTCTTTGGTTTGCCGCTCAAAGAGCAAAAATTTGGGACTATTGTTAGGGGTCGAAGTATTCTTAGGTGGCAGTAAAATGCATGCCTAAAGTGTGTTAGTTTGCTTGAATAAGTTGCAGCGTTTAATTGGGCGTACGGAAAAGCAAGCGCATGGGTGACGTGTCAATGCAGTTCCGAAATTCTTGAGAGCAAAAGATATGCACTGCGTTGAGGGAAAAGTGGAATTAGTTTCAACCGCCAAATAAGAATATCTCAAGGGAAACTCCTGCAAAATAGAATCTAATATAAGCCAATGAGCAAGGAGGAAAACGACTATACTTTAACGTTATTATTATAATGTAGTATAAATAGTCCAGTAGCTCACACTTTGTAAATCATCACTCGCTGCTCTCTCAAGTCTCAACTCTCTCTCTCTCTAGATAATACTTGTACTTTCTCACAAACTCGAGCAACTTAGAGGTCGTTTGGTTCATCTCAAATTCCACTGGAATTTGAATTTTCTAGGAATAACAAAATAGGATAGTTGTTTGGTATGCAAGAAATAGGAAATTCATGGGAAATATAATTTCCAAGGAAATGGAATTCCTATGAAGTGTAGGAAATTAATCACCAACCCTTCCCCGCTTGGTGATTAGAAATTCATGTGTCAATTACAAATTCCTATGCTCAACCAAACACCAAAAGCCATTTCATAGGAAATAGACAAGAAAATTTACTTCCCCTGAAATACAACTTTCCATGGAGATTAAGTTCCAACGACAACCAAACAAGCTTAGTAAATTGGCAGGATATCAAGCCTCCCATGTTTTTTACCTCATTTCCAAAGGGTTTTCCACGTAAAACTTGTTGTGTTCTTTCTTTTACTTTTCGCAACTTTACTCTGTGCAATTTATTTTTATTCACAAGTTAATTATCAACTTCCTCTCCAAGCAAATTAGCTTGTGTGAAATTTGCCCTAAACACCCACTTCATTCTCAAATTAATGAAACAACAACAATATAATCGATTAGGTGCTGTAGACACTAAAAATTTATTAGCGTTTTACACTAAAATAATTAATTATTATTGAGCTAAAATAAATATGATTAGCCCAATTTAATTAATTTAGCCCACTCAAATATAACATATCCAAATTAAATTAAACAAATATAATTTGGGTTCTAAAATATTTGGGCTAGCCCATATTACTAGTTCAAATAAGATGGTCAAAGGCAAAGGTAAAAAGACTTCCAGTCATAAACGGGCCCAAACCCATAAATTACCAAGTCCATGAAGGGATCTCCATTCCCTATAAATAGACCTCACATCTCTCAGTTGAGGGGACGGAAAAACATTATTCTCATCAAGAGCTCATAAAATTCTCTTAGAATTCTCTCTGCAATTAGTCAACAAGCACATCAAAATTGGCCGACTATTCAGATACACTCAAACATATTCGACTGAGATTCAAGCTTTGTCAGCCCTCATTCGAATATACCCAAACAAAACTCAAACTCAGGTTGACGTCGACAAAACGTCATCCCACACTCAAACTCAAATTGACGTTGACAACAGGTCAGTCTACATTCAACTCCACGTCGACACCAACACGTGTCACTCTCAAGCTACGAAACAGAATCAGAGGACTTAGTTTATTTTTCATTATAAACTGTTTACAGAGATTGTACTCAATACATTTATTGAAATATAATTTCTTTGTTACTTTGTTTCTCGTCTTATTTATTTCGACTCGAAATTTTGTGTATACAGATTTTGGCACGCTCGGTGGGACCATCTCTGCCTCTCATCTCTGTTTCGTCATCAACAACAAATCTGAGAAATGGCCTCAAGCAAGAACATCTCTCAATCTTCTGAAAACTCTGCTGACACCCCACGAAAATCTGTAACGTTGGGTGATTATATGGATGATATGACTCTTGGTTTTCGTACCAGAGGAATGAAGAAGGCTGCTATTGCTGCCGCCGCTGCAAAGCTCCGAACTGCGAACGTTCCTACCAGGCCAAGAAAGCTCTCTAAGCCTATTGCTACCTGAATCATCTGTCGTGCATGGCTCATACAAGGAGCGTGAAACCCCTGTGTTTGGCTCAATCGCTTTGGTGAACGTGAGCCATCATTGATTGCTTCTCAAATATGGAAGCAACTCTCATCTGATAAGTCAGACAGACTGACTGTCCACACTAGCCCTCTCTTTGACCCACTCAATGTGGGGAGTGACGATGAGACAAGTGATGACATTGTTGACTCATCGCCTCTAAAGATTATCAACTTAGAGGAACCCTTACTCTCTCAGTCGAACACTGCTGCTGTTATGGTGACTTCGGCTAAGACAGTTGAGGAACAACTTGCTGAAATGAATAGCCTACTCCAAAAATTAATGAAAGATGGAGAAGAAAAAGATGCTCAAATCCGACTCCAAAATGAGCAAATCGCTGCCCTCAACAAGAAACTTGAGGAGACGACGCAGCATCAAACTGGATGGGGTGAAAGCGAAGGCGATAGTGGTGAAGACGATCGCCGCCCACCCACAGCTCGACAACTTGAGTTATTAGTAGCTCACGCTATCAAAAATCAACTCGGGGAAAGTTCTCAAGGTAGTCATCGGTATGTAAAGCCTTATACCAAAAGAATTGACAAGCTGCACATGCCACTTGGCTATCAGCCCCCCAAGTTCCAGCATTTCGATGGGAAAGGAAATCCTAAGCAACACATTGCTCACTTTGTGGAAACATGCAATAATGCTGGTACCACAGATGATTTCCTGGTCAAACAATTCGTTCGTTCCCTTAAAGGCATGGCCTTTGACTGGTACACTGATTTACCCTCACAATCCATCGACAGTTGGGATCAAATGGAGGAGGAATTCCTGAACAGGTTCTATAGCACTCGACGTATTGTCAGTATGACTGAACTAACTAAGACTCACCAGTGGAAGGATGAGCCAGTCATCGATTACATCAATCGTTGGCGCGCATTGAGTCTAGAGTGTAAAAGATCGCCTGACTGAAGTCTCTGCTGTTGAGATGTGCATTCAAGGGATGGATTGGGACTTGCTTTATATTTTGCAAGGTATAAAGCCTAGGACTTTTCAGGAGTTGGCTACGCGAGCTCATGACATGGAGCTTACCATTGCTAACAATAGAGGCAAAAGCAACACTTCTTCAGAGTACAAGAAAGAGAAGAAGGATTTTAAGAAAACTGACAAGACTGCCAAAAGTTCGACTAAGGAGTCAATGTCGATCACGACTACCTCCTCGCCTGTCAAGATCTCTAGCAAGGCTGGTACTGAAAACAATAAGGGTTCACCTTCCAAAGAACCTAGGAAAAATAGGCCAACCTTGAAAGAACTCCAAGCAAAGAAATATCCATTTCCAGACTCTGATTTATCAGGGATGTTAGATGATTTGCTTGAAAACAAAGTCATTGAATTGTGCAAAAAAAAAAAAAAAAAAAAAAAAAAAAATAAAAAAATAAAAATAAAAATAAAAATAAAAAAATGACGTCGACACTCATGAAGAGCTTACCACTGCATATTAAACCAGTTTAAAGTAATTATATGGTGCTGTCAAATTGTTCGAAAAAATACACCAAAGAAACAAAAAGATAAGGTGCTATTTTACCTTGATTCACAAAAGACGAAGTTGGTTTGCAAAGTTTCAGGTCAAACCCAATGTCGGGGTCGGTAGACGAAGACCAGCAGCTCTCAAATCTCAATGACGGTCACGAAGTGAATAAAGCGGTGCCCAGTGCCAAGTATTTATACACTTTGGTGAAGAAAAATTAAACCTAATACTTATCTGATTAGTAAATAGAGTTGTAAGTAGTTCATAACTCTAGGAAACAAATCTTAGCAGGTGATTTTCACCTAATTGCTAAACCAAATATAAATTCGAGACCTTGTCACGATTAAACACTTCAAATTGTGTACGTGACACTGTCTCGAGGGGGCAATTTGTAGACGCTAAAAATTTATTAGCGTTTTACACTAAAATAATTAATTATTATTGAGCTAAAATAAATATGATTAGCCCAATTTAATTAATTTAGCCCACTCAAATATAACATATCCAAATTAAATTAAACAAATATAATTTGGGTTCTAAAATATTTGGGCTAGCCCATATTACTAGTTCAAATAAGATGGTCAAATGGCAAAGGTAAAAAGACTTCCAGGTCATAAACGGGCCCAAACCCATAAATTACCAAGTCCATGAAGGGATCTCCATTCCCTATAAATAGACCTCACATCTCTCAGTTGAGGGGACGGAAAAATCATTATTCTCGATCAAGAGCTCATAAAATTCTCTTAGAATTCTCTCTGCAATTAGTCAACAAGCACATCAAAATTGTGCCGACTATTCAGATACACTCAAACATATTCGACTGAGATTCAAGCTTTGTCAGCCCTCATTCGAATATACCCAAACAAAACTCAAACTCAGGTTGACGTCGACAAAACGTCATCCCACACTCAAACTCAAATTGACGTTGACAACAGGTCAGTCTACATTCAACTCCACGTGGACACCAACACGTGTCATTCTCAAGCTACGAAACAGAATCAGAGGACTTAGTTTATTTTTCATTATAAACTGTTTACAGAGATTGTACTCAATACATTTATTGAAATATAATTTCTTTGTTACTTTGTTTCTCGTCTTATTTATTTCGACTCGAAATTTTGTGTATACAGGTGCATAAGGTTAGAAAACCCTAAAATAATACCCCAACCCCACCCATCACCTCTAACAAATTTAAAGTACCTGCATACTTTAGAGTTGTAATTAAATGGTGATGGTATTAAAGTGATACGTCGGGATGATGATATCTTTTCTTTTAGGCAATAGGATTATGATATCTTGTAATTAAATTAGGACCCGTTTGTTATCGTTTTTTGTTTTCAATTTTCGGTTTGTTTTGAAAACTATAAACCATAAACATGAAACTTTTTCGTTGTCAGTTTTCAAAATCATCATATTCGAAATAAATTTAACCAATTTTTCATTTATCATAGGATATATATATCATATGACTTTGAAAATCAAAAAACCAAAAAACAGAAAACCACAAGAATATGAACGGGCCCTAAGTGTACCCTGACATTTCATAAGAGTAGCCCAGTATCATTAGTCTCTATGTATTGATGGAAATTATCAAGATTTTATTCTACATTTACTTATATAATTATAGTATAAAATTACCCTAGTATTCCCCATGAAATCAACTTATATAATTTTAAAAAATGACATAGGCCCACTTTAGCTTATCAATCTTCTAAAACTATGAGCAAGTATCTCAATTAAATAGAGACAGAGAGACTAATAGATACTTAAATATACTAACGATCAATTTATTTACTCACAATCGTGATAGTTAAACTATTCCAAATATTGTATGACCAATTAAGTGTATATGTATGGTTTGGATACATAAATTGATACTTAATTCATGATTTTACGTAAAGATATTTAATAATGGTTCAATCGATGCAGTCCTAATACGTATTTAAATTGAGACATTGAGTAATTTAATTATATACTTCTTTCATTTTACAAATAGATAACGCGGTTTGACTCTTGCACTATTCACACACATTTCTTTGACCGTGTTTAGTAAATTTTATGTAAAGAAAAAATATAGTCATGTAGGATGTTATATTCGTCTCGATATGTATTTTCAGAATATATATCAACCTTTTAAAATTTTCACATGTATGGAATTATATATATCTATCTCTATTATATAAGTGAAGGGGGGAGGAAGATGGTGTCCTCTCATAAAAAGTCTAATATACCCTTAATGAAATTAAATTGTCATATAAATATTTTCTTTTTCCTACTTGCCATATATATTGAACAAGTTAATAATGGAATTGAATTTGAATTTTCAATTAAATGTTAAATTAAGGAGAATAATTTCCTTTTATTACCTACATGTGAAAAAAAATGTATTCAAAAATTAAATTGATAATATAACTTAATTGACACGATTAGAAGAAAAAAAATTAAAACTTGAATTTCATATTAATAATTATACTCATAATATTTCAAAACCTAAAGTTGATTATTTTTCGGTAATCTCTATTATATAAATCAAACTCTTTTCGACGATAGAATCTAATGCATATATTTCTTTCTCTCGATAATATATATGAATAATGACGAATAAATAACTAATAAAACCAGTGAAACATTAATTTAAGAAAAATATAGTAAAAAGTTAACAATAATTATAAATGTATTTTCGAATCAAATTTTTATAACACTGATGAATAATTAATTGAGAAAAACAAAATCATTAATAGAATATGCATGCATAGCGTGCAAAAAATGCTAGTATTATATAAGTCAGGGAGGGGGGTATGGTGTCCCTAATGAAATATTTTTTTTATCCTTAGCTAAATATATATACTTAATTGGATATTCAAATGTTGTATAATTATATCCTTTCCTAATTTAAAGATGGGTCAAAAATTTCAATAATAAACGACTTGCGTGGACCCGGTTCACACTAAAAATAGTGTGGACCAGGTCCAGGCACGTGACCTGTTATATCACTTTAACATACACTAACTATATCATTATAAAATACACTATATCACTTTAACACACCCTATATCACTTTAACATACACTATATCACTTTAACATACACTATATCACTTTTAACATACACTATATTACTTTAACATACACTATATCATTTTAACATACACTATATCACTTTAACACAATCTATATCACTTTAACACACACTATATCACTGTAACATATATACACTATATCATTGTAACATATACTATATCATTGTAACATACACTATATCACTTTAACATACACTATATCATTTTAACATACACTATATCATTTTAACATACACTATATCACTTTAACATACACTATATCACTGTAACATACACTATATCATTTTAATATACACTATATCATTTTAACATACACTATATCACTGTAACATACACTATATCATTTTAATATACACTATATCATTTTAACATACACTATATCATATCAATATACACTATCATAAACTCACGTGATATGGATCGGGTGCACACTAATTAGTGTGCACCGGGTTCATATTAATTATTTTTTTAATAACCTAAATAAGCATTAACAAAGTAACTTGACATAATGACAAAAATGGTTACGTAATACAAAAAATTACAAATTTAATTTGACTACAAAACATTACATTTAAATGTTTATCTCGATATTTAAAAACTTTATAAGATTACAGTAATTTGTATAACAATAATTATAAATCACATTTTTATAATTATATTTTGATGAAATTACATCGCGTGCATAGAAGACTAGTTTTTAATACTTAAAGTTATGTGTTGCCAAATGTGTCAAGAAAATGTTTTAAGTATTTAAAAACATGTGAAGTTTTCTTTTTTGGTACCTAGAAATCTAATACATATTAGGAAAAGGTATCAATCTTCCGCAAATATTCTAAAAAAGTATGTGCAAGTGCAACTTTGAATTTCAGAAGGCAGCAATTTATGTATTGAATATTTGAAACAATCGAAGTCGACAACACAATGTTCAAATGGACGGCTATAGGCTATATTTACTCTTTGATGATACAGCTATATATGCTCTTACGCATTTATCATACAGAAAAATAACCACCAACATTGCTAGAAAGAGATTATTATTAGTTTATTACAGATGAAATGTGAATTAGATATCTAATTAACCATTTAATTAGTGCCACCAAAGAGATTCTTGAGCTTTTTTACTTGTGCAGGATCAAGCAAAGTGATCTTCTGAACCAAATCCGAGGGCATGTTGTTTCGAAAGAGAGCAGTGTCAATTAATTGAACACCAGGATTCTCATTGAAAAGGTTGCATACGCAAGAACTGGGGTTGATCCTACATTTATCGCGAAATGGATTAATGTTGGTGGGAAGATCATGATGTCTCCCTTATTTAGAGTTTTATAGAATGGGGTGTTGAATGAGTCGATAAATCCTGCAACTATCGTTCCTTCTATTAAGGTGAATAATTCCGGCACACGATGGGTGTGGATCGGGAAATATCCACCTACTTCCATATCTACTCGTACTATAGAAAGGCCCATACCATTTAAACCCGGGAATTGAGCAGTGAATGCATTATTTCCACCGAATTTGAAAAGGTTTGTAGTGTTAGCTCCAACTCTCAAACCAGAATAAACAAAATCATCTACCGTGACCTTTGCAGGATCCTTACATGCGTACCCGGCCGGTCCACTTGGTAGACTTAGATCTCCAACACAATAATTGGAAACGGTGTTAGCAAAAGAGAGAGAAATTAGTAGAGAAAGGGTGAGGAAGATAGGAAAAATCATCTTTGGAATTTCAGTTAATTAGAGTTGGCTAGTTGTATATGGGAAATGCTAACGAGTAACAAAGGGTGTTTGATAATGTTTTTGGTTAATTAGCTTGCATTTTCTTCAAGGGGTTTAGCTAGCCTTTTATAGTGGTTGATAAAAAAAATCATGTGCGATCCTTTTCCCATTATACTCCTTTAGTAATTTTATTTTTTTTATTACTAATTGATGCTTATTTTAATGTTCCAAAATATGATTTACTTGACTTATATGACAAAGGCTAAATATTAAATTAGCTATCTAAATATGAAATAACAGTAAAATTTTAACATTATTTCATGTGAACATTAATCTCTATTCTATATGGGAAGAGGAGTAGGACACCAAAATATTAGAAACCCCATTTTACCCTCATTACATTTCTATTTTAACTACTTACTTTAATTTAAAAATAAAAAAGAAAACTTCCTAATTAATTTTTTTTTTTTTAAATATTACAAAAAGAAAATCATCAACAATTCAAATATACCTAATTGATAAGATATAATTAACAATTAATTTAATTTTCAACATTCCCGAAAAAAAAAAATTCTACGTATTTTCGCACGCATCGCGTGCACATAAAAACTAGTGGATAGAATTGTAACCTAATCTGATTTAAATCAAAATCAAAATCTAATCTAATCTAATATGAACTAAATCAAAATTAAAATTAAAATTAAAATCAAAATCAAGATCATATCATACCATATCTATCTATCTATATAATACTATAAAGTAATAAGATTTTGCTTAGTTGTCATTTGTCAAAAACAAGTTAAATTTGCTGATTTAATAGCCTTTTGCCAAGCAATTCATAAGCTACTATATACATGATTTAGTGCCATAAATATAATTGCAATGAGATCTTGCTGATTTGGGAAAATATATCAAGAAGGATATTTCTTATTTACATGAAGGTTAACACATGTGCAATAAGGAATTTCGACAAATTTCATGAGTTAGAATTTCGGTAACTAATCTATCTACTGCCATCTATATCAATAAGGATTCTCTTATTTGGGTAACTAATCTATATATGTATATAATAAGTCACCGTTAATTACAGAATCATGTATATTTTTAAGCCAATTTGCAATAAGGAGTTTCGGCAAGTATCATGATTTAGAATTTCGATAAGTAAAGAATATATTTGTGATTTGAAAATCACTACTATTATGCATGATTAATCTCTACATATATATATAGAACATTAGTCAATATATATTATTTTCATGAGTTGTAAAACTATATTGTAGATGGTTCTCATTTTGAAGCATATTTCAAGCACTCGTAATATCTCTATATTTTCCGGTCAAAAAAAAAAAAGCACTCGTAAAAAATGATAATGTTTTGAATTAGGTAGCAAAAGTTATATTCAATTTACATAATGTAATAATTTAGGTTGTTTATTCAAAACTAAACGTAAATTTCTCCCTATTCAAAACTCCTTTTATATATTTAAATATGTGCAGAACTCTATTTTTCATTATATTTAAAATAAAAATTAATGACATGACAATCCTACGTGGTAGTCTCTATTCATAAGTTGTAGAACTATATTGTATATAGATCTTATTTCGAAGCATAATTCGAGCAATATTTAATGATACAAAAATTATAATATTCCGAATTACGTAGTACAAGGTGACTGATTTTAAGTCATGGGCTCATGGCCCATGGGAGTGCACTAATATATCTATCTATTTACAAGGCCTCTAAATACTTAACCTTTTAAGCCGTTGCCTCTAAATAATAACTTTTGAAGGTTCAAGATGCTGGGCCAATTAACTGAAACATTGAAGCCCGGTTAGGCTAAACTCAGTTTAGCCCAAGTTTATTGGTCCTCAACAAAGATCCATTTCCTGATTATTGGGCCAAATTGTTATAAAATATTCTGACACAATAATGTTGGGTTGTCCTACTAGTCCATATATATTTTTGGATTATAAACCTATTATAAAGAGTTTGGGCCCACAACCGTCAAAATGCATTGTATCTAAATAAATATATTAAAATGTGTGCATAAATAAGAAACTGTGCCACGTGGCGCTCTCCCTATGGAGTTTTAGTTCACATAATCTATGTACAATAAAAAAATTTAGAAATTGCATAGTATAGAGGTTTGATCCCAAGAGCTCAAGTACATATACTAAATTCTTAACCACTAGACTAAGGTGTATTTAGTGTTATTATCATAAAGTATTATATTAATAAATGAAATTTTTTTATTACTCGGAGCATAGCTCGAGCCTAATAACTAATTTGACATTTAATATAGGGGAAAAGAAGAAGTGTGAGTATAAGTTTGAAAAGGCTAAATTCAATGTTTTTTAAGAAAAACAAGTTGGATAATTAATTAATCAATAAGAATTAAGAAGTCGCAGGTAAGAGAAGATAAATCACTCAATCAAACATTATTATACGACATTGTTGCCATTAATATATTTGACTTTGACTTCACTTAGTTGTTAGTTACTTGCTGATTAAAAGCCAATGATGAAGCATCAACTTGTTGTTTTGTACGTAGTGGAGTACTTGGTTTTGCATTGACTAAAAAAAGTGTTACGGATGTTGAATTTTAACGCGAAAAAACATGCGCATAATGTGGAAAGACAGATGATCAATGTTAGATTAATAACCTCCTTAGCGTGACTAACCTATATTTTTAATTAACGGTTGATCGTAAAATAGGCAGTTTATACAGGCAAATGTCAAGCTATCAACTAACTTTGCACCCAAAATAATTCCGTCCATAATTGAGGTGATCGAGTACGAGTAGTGACATTACATCTCACATCGTATCCTTGAGATCGAGGGATCAAACCTTGTGGAGCTCA
This sequence comes from Beta vulgaris subsp. vulgaris, assembly GCF_026745355.1. Classification (NCBI taxonomy): domain Eukaryota; kingdom Viridiplantae; phylum Streptophyta; class Magnoliopsida; order Caryophyllales; family Amaranthaceae; genus Beta; species Beta vulgaris. Next base: position 56,857,570 of record NC_079209.1, read on the forward strand.
TTTGGGGAATCCTCCTTGGCTTATTCTTCCCTCAAGTAAACCCCATTCATCTTAATTTAAAGAAAAAATTTCATCCATAATTGTATCTTGTAATCAAAATACTCTTGGACAATTTTTTATAAAGTCTTGCCTATTTGCTCTGCCGACTGCATAGTACATCTCCCATGCTCATCTTTGACTGGTAACATATTTCATTAGCCAACATTAGGCTTTAGTGAAAAAAAAAACGAAAAATTATATATTCAATAATTACACGTCAAGATGAATTTAACAAGATATCACAAGATTATATTATTTTAAATATAATAACCATTAAACATGATTAAACTTTTCAAACTTTGACTAAAATATTCTAAATGTCAAGTGAGAAAGATAAAAAAAAATACAGAGGAGTACTTTTCATGTAAAGTTTTTAATGATTGTTTATGGTTAAGCTAAGACATAATACATCTTCTCAACTTTTGCCTTTTTCCCGTGGTTTAATCCAAATATGATTAAATCGAAGGTAGTTGATCAATAGATTAGAGGATGCAAATACTTGTTTATAAAAAATGTGTTGTACCTCACAATTGTTAAATTTTATTATGTAATTTTGTGAGATTAAGCATGTTTAATTTACAAGAGATATTGATTTGAAAATTGGTGAAGTTATTATTGAATAAATGATTGAGATCACAAAATCAATAATGCAGTTCCAAGTTTATCTATATATGTATAATCAAGAAATTTTGAGTTAGTTGGTTTCCAATGATTTATTTGATACTCCATCAAATGTTATTTACTTGAATTTAGTCAAACAATAAATGTGTATGAATGTACTCGTTTATGGAGTTAGTATAGACAAAGAGGTTCCGTCTTAAAATTAATTGACAATAGAAGGAGCAACTTCTCAAGTTTATTAAATTGCTTATTCTTCTTTTCACGTTAATTCAATATTGAAACAATATCTATACATATATATTAAAAGGCGTGCGTAACAACGTCGATGCGCCACGTGGCACCCTCTTCCTCCTGCCACAACGTCGATGCACCACGTGGCACTCTCCTCCTCTTGCCACCAGAATTTTGCCACGTGTCTGTCAACCAACAAAGTCAAGTGGTCATTATTTAAAAAATAAATATGCTAAAGCCTGAGCTCGAACCCCAGACCTTATGTAAGGGTTTTCAAAGAATCACCATCTCATCTAACATCTCTTAGTGATCCATGTTTCAAAAAATAAATATGCTAAAGCCTGGGCTCGAACCCCTGACCTTATGTAAGGGTTTTCAAAGAATCACCATCTCATCTAGCATCTCTTAGTGATCCATGTTTCCAAAAAATTAAAAATATGTGTTGTAATTAGTTAATGCTATTAAACATATCCATTGCATCCTTAAAAATAAATAAATTTGCATGTTCAGTAAAATTAATTATGTATGGTATAAAGTTTGATCCCGAGACCTCAAGTACATATACTAAAGTCTTAACCACTAGGCTAAGTTGTATTTATGGTTATTATCATAAAGTATTATATTAATAAATGATTTTTTTTCTTACCCGGGGAATAGCCCAGGCCTAATAACTAGTTATAACTCACAAAAAGTGGGTTGTTCACGAGATCGCAAACTCGCAAGAAGTACCTAGTTGAAGCTTGCAACTTGGTTATAAACTTATAACGACCTACTAAAAATGTACTTCAATACAAATCCCTCTAGATTAACGTTGAAGAAAAGCTCAACATATACAATTATTAGCACATGCCATAATACTTGTTGATATTGTTTTTGTAGGCGGGCCATAATGCATGTTGATTAGGTCATTGGTGACTGAAAATTATATTGCAAGATATCTTAATTAACTTCTTATATAATCACCAACTCCTATATATCCAATTATTATATTATAGGAATATATTAGATAATTCATTTTATTTAATATTTATGTTTACTAATCACCGTAAATTTAGGAATGATAGGCAGTGGGGTACGTACAAGTTAGACAAACTATATTTTTGGCACGACTTAGTACGTATCAATTTGCAACGTATTATGAAGGTTTTTAATAATGGATAAACACCAAGTACAGTTTGCTAGCGTAGAATATAGAGTTTGATGAATGAAATTTACTATCATTTATGAGCATGATATGTCGCGACTCACAAGGCGGCCTTCAAGAGTAAGCACTACATGACATACCAATTACCATAACATGAATACATTCACATACTTTATGGATTTGAATTCAATGGCCCCTAGTTTCAACTTTCGAGCATGTTGTATGGTACGAACTTTGTACCCCAATTCACATTAAACTCTTTTTAGAGATGTTTTTATTTCGAATTGAGGTAATTAATGTCCTTTTTTTGGACCGAATTAGATTGAATTGAACCGAAGTAAAATTGTGAGGAGAAGTAAGGCTTTATTTGGATACACATTTAAGTCACCTTAAATGGGTAGATGCTAAAAGTTTAAGTCACCTAAAATAAAAATTTCGTGTTTGGGGTAAAAACTTAGACAGAATCTATACAAATATATTAAAAGGCGTGCGAAAACAAGAAACTGTGCCACGTGGCACTCACCCTAGGAAGTTTTAGTTCATGTAATCCATGTACAATAAAAAAATTAAGAAAATGATTGCATAATATAAGGTTTGATCCCGAGACCTCAAGTACATATACTAAAGTTTTAACCACTAGGCTAAGTTGTATTTAATGTTATTATCATAAAGTATTATATTAATAAATGAAATTTTTCCTTATGCGCGGCATAGCCCGGGCCTAATAACTAGTTTAAGCTCAAAAATTGACTGAAATTGAGTTGTTATCAAATATAGTATCTTAGTTTAAGGTGTTGAAAATTTTCAGCTCATTTCAACTACCTTATCAGTTTCCGCTTTATTTCATTTTATATTTCCATACATAGCCTAATTGAATTGGACTAAACTGAGAAACTATGCCCAAAAGAACATAGCCTAAAACCATACTCTTTTAAGTTGAAATTTGTTAGATTGAACTAAATAACAAAAACAATAATAACTTATGAGCGTTATATGATGGACTCATATGGCGGCCTTCAAGAGATCATGCTACAAGACATACCATAACCATGAATACATATTGTATGGATCCGAATTGAACGGCCCCTCGTTTCAAGCATGTTGTATTTTATGAACTTTAAAGTGTAACTTGTAGGAAATACATCGTAAAGATGTCATTTTTTCCCTTAGAATATAAGGTAATTAGGGCAGTGTTCTTTTGAGTTTAAATTTGCTGAATTGAGCTAAATCCAAATACAAAAATATAAGATTATTAATTATTGTAAAGATTAGTACTCGTTTATCTGAGTTTGCTTCTTCTAGTGCTTCAATTTCTAGGTAACCTTAGGCCAAAAGTAGCCCAAAAATCTTCAAAAGTTTCGGACCATTTTTTCTTTGTTTAATGCAATTTTACTTGTGAATTTGGTTTTTAATAATCTACACGTTATATGTATATTTTGTCTAAGTTTTTTTTTAATCTCCCTTATATAAAGCAATTAGTAGTCACTTTGTTTAGACTTCTGATTAATCTAGTATAATTAATTGTTTTTTTATGAGAATATATATGAATTTAATAGAAATATCATATTTTCTTCTCAAAGTAGTTGAATAAAATAAATGTCAAACTTTAAAATTACAATAGATCGATATACTCTTCTCACTAAAACTTGTATCAAACAACAACTTAAAAAAAGGCATAAAGACTTGTCAAATCTAAAACACAATGATTGTAATTTATTAAAAAAAATTATTTGAAATTATCAAAAAAATTAAAATTATTTGATCCAATATAGTAATATGCATGTATTAATTATTATCGTAGATATCATAAAACATAAACTCGTAAAAATCAATATTAATTTGAGAAATATAAGTCAGCTAATAAAACCTTTTTGGAATACCTCCAAGCTCAGTAATTTGCAGAGATTATCCTTACGTAAAATTATTTAGAAAACTAACTATATCATATAAAATTAAACTAAACTATCTTTGCCTGCAAACCCGGATCGGGTTGACCTGTGCAAGGTTTAGGTCCGATTAGGGCGTCTTCTGTTTACCTTAAAAAAAATTAAACTAACTCAATAAATGGTGATTATATCATACAAACGAAAACTGAATACATCATATGATTTTTGGTGCAATTAATTATTGTAAATCCGAGCCGTTCAAGTTTTTTTAATGTATTCAATAGATTTAGCTTTTATCGTAGATATCATATGAGGTAAATTAGTAAAATGATGAAGTATTAAATTTGAAAAAATAAGTCATCTAATATAACCTATTTGGAATACCTCCAAACTCAGAATTTTGCAAAGATTATCCTTACGTAGGATTATTTAGAAATGATACTTCAACTTGGAGTATGACTTTATTAATTCTTTAAACTTTTGTAGTTCTTCATTTCAAATGATTTTATATTTATTCTCTCTCCTACCACTACATTTCTTCCATGTGAGGTAGTTGCAAAGGATTAGAAATTTGAGAACTACACGCCTACTCCTTGTGTATATAAGGAAGCGTTACTTCAACATTTATTTCAGCAAATACAACAACAATCTCTAATCCAAACCTCTTCAATCTTCATAATTCTAAGCTATTTCCTCAACTTCTTTAATTTCTCTTCTGCTTAGAAAAAAAAAATGAACAAAACAACTTTAGCTCTAGTTACTACTCTTCTAGGATTATGTTTCCTTAACATTACTGTTCAAGCCTTTGTGGCTTCTAGATGGCAAAGGGCTCATGCCACGTTCTATGGCGGTAGCGACGCTTCTGGAACTATGGGTACGTGTTAAATATCTATGTCATTAGTAATTTAGTTGTGAACGTGTATATGTCACATAAACTAGTCATATTTATTTTATCGACTGTCTAAGTTTTCAAAAACTAATTTCTAGTTCAAAAAACACGATAACACAATCCATAAACAATCACTATGCTGAAGTGATCGATGATATTAATCGAAGAGACATAGGACTGAATCTATCTTTATTGCTATGCAGGAGGAGCTTGTGGGTACGGTAACCTGTACTCAACTGGGTATGGGACTAGCACCGCGGCTCTAAGTACTGCATTATTCAACAATGGTGCTTCATGTGGGCAATGCTACAGGATCATGTGTGACTATAAGACAGATCCTAAGTGGTGCAGGAAGGGAGGCTCGGTCACTATTACCGCGACTAACTTCTGCCCTCCTAATTATGCATTGCCAAACAATGCTGGAGGCTGGTGCAACCCTCCTCGCCAACACTTCGACATGGCTCAACCTATTTGGGAGAAGATTGGCATCTACAGAGGTGGAATCATTCCTGTCCTGTTTCAAAGGTTACAATTTATAACATACATCTGACTCTTCAATTAATCTGTCATTATTACTCCCTCCGGCCTTTATTAGTTTACCTGTACTCCTGAAGCTCTGTGCAAAAGAAAGGGTAAACTAATAGAGATCGGAGGGAGTATATGATATGTCCACTAGAAATTTGGAAGTGTATAAACTGTAAACTGTATTCTGATTTTTTAATTTTGTAACAGGGTTTCTTGCATAAAGAGAGGGGGAGTAAGATTTACTATCAATGGAAGGGACTACTTTGAGCTTGTATTGATCAGCAATGTAGGTGGTGCAGGATCAATCAAATCTGTTTCGATCAAAGGATCGAAAACGAACTGGATGTCGATGTCTAGGAACTGGGGGGCTAACTGGCAGTCATTGGCTTACCTTAATGGACAAACACTCTCCTTCAAAGTCACTACTACTGATGGCCAAACACAAACATTTAACAACATAATTCCTGGTAATTGGAGGTTTGGACAAACGTTTTCGAGTCGTTTACAGTTCAAGTAACATGATGAGGCGCCTGCAGGCTGCAGCTGCGTGCTTGCAGTACAGTGTACTGTCAACTGGTGTGGGTTTAGGCCAGGATTATGATAGGCAGAGGTGTGCATATTCATTGAAGCAGCCCGCCAAATCTATCATTTATAATAACATAGTCCATACTGTGGCTTAATAGGAAGCAACAACTATAATTACTTTGTTGTTTTCACCACCCTATACATTATACATACATATCTTTTGTAATTTCTTTTGGTTTGTTTTGTGTCATTAGTGTCAGTGAATTCATGTGATATCTGAATTCAACACTACCCTGTCTATGTTACCACAAAGTTTAATGGAAAACATACTTTTAACTACCCTTGTTTATTTGAAGTCTACTGAGCTTGATTTAACGCTTTTTAATATTGAACTAGTTATTAAGTCCAGGTTATGTCCCGGGTAAGAAAAATTTTCATTTATTAATATTATACTTTGATATGATAACACTAAATAAAACTTGATCTAGTGGTTAAACCTTTGCAATTTAATTCAAACTCTTTTAGGATATATTAGACTAATATGAGAATATAATCACAACTAAGGATGACAACCTCCACACCCGCACTCTCATAAAATTTCGATCCATATCCCTGCCCCACCACCCATTGCAGGGATATTCCAAACCCATACCGCCCCACCATCGTTGGGGGAAATTTCATACCTATCCTAACCCCACTACTCGCATGGATAATCGCACCCGCTTCATACCAGTATCATACCCAATTTATACCAGCAACTATCCTCCCTAATTTGCCAAATCTACCGTCGCAAAATAAAATTATTAATAATATAAGTATATAAATTGGATTTTAATAATAGATATTCTACTTTATAATATGTTTCTAATAGAGAGTAAGGTATGAGATGAATGAGAAGCATGATGGGCGAGGATGGGGTGGGTATGCATAAAAACACACGTGCTCCACCATTTATCGCGGGTACGATTTTCATCCCATCTCTGCCCCATCCCCACTAGGCCACTAAACCTAGACCAATTCTCGCCCAATTCTACTTGACCTGCACCACTGCCATCCCTAATCACAACATATAACACACCAATAGTAGCTCACCAAACTACGGGTTTAGAAACCTAAAATATTAATACCTTTGCAAATAACTCAACGATTACTTTGGTTTTTAACAGCCAAGAAACAGAGAATGAGAAACAGAGCAACGATCAACAAAGCAGCAACAACACCCGCAACACAGTCCAACAGAGTGCGGTGGTGAAGGGCATAGGATAAAGAGAGCGAAGAGATGGTTTTTCTTAATTTGTTGTTCTATTTCTGAAAACTGATATGCTGTTTGTTTGGGGATTGATTGAGAACTGACAAGAGACGAATTTGAGGAGTAATAACTAATAAGACTTCCAAAGTTCCTAGCTTGAGTAAATAATCTTCTTTCCAAGTTTCAAAAGTTATTATTAAGAACCTAAAGTTAGATATTAGTTATAGTTGTGTTAATAAAATAAGTCTAGGTCCTTTATGATTAAAATATATTTAAATTTTATGTCCTAAATTATAAGAAAATTAGTTCACAAATTTTTATATAAGGCAGGCCACACCTTGAACAAATGGTGTGGCCTGCTAATAAAAGGCCCAAGTTAAGTTTTATAATGAAGCTCACATCCCCTAAAAAAAGCCCAAGCGTAAAATTCGTTTTCGGAGGGGTTACTTTTTGTAACAGGAGTTACTTTTGAATCCGTTTTCAAAGAGGTTACTTTTCATAACAGGGGTTACTTTTGTTGAATCTATGTTTTTTTTTCTTCTAATTTTTAAATGTTACTTTTAGTGAAACTAAGGGTTACTTTTTTGAATGCTAAGCGGTTACTTTACTGAAATCGGAGATTACTTTTTGTAATGATAAGGCGTTACTTTTACGGAAAGTATGGGTTACATTTGTAATTATAAGGGGTTACTTTTACTGAAATTAGGGGTTACTTTTTAATTATAAGGGATTACTTTTGTAATTATAAGGTGTTACTTTTATTGAAACTAAGAGTTACTTCTTACGCCATAACCACCACCACCACCACCTTCATTATCCTCCTTTTCTCTCTCCTCAGCTCCACCGTCGATTCTACCTCCATCATCCTCGATCATCATTGTTCACCTCTTCTACTCCCCCTTCACTGTACCCCCACCCTGATTCCTCCCACCTCTGTCTCTCTCCGCCTCCTCCCTCTTCCTCATCCTCTCTCTCTCCTCGCCTCCTCCGCCTCCTTACCAATCGACACCACCTAACTTCACATGACGACGATGAAGTGATCGATGTTAAGTAGGGTATGCTGGAGCCAAGACCATCACAGCTTTAATGGCGAAAGAAGCTGATGAGGAGAGAGAAAAATGGAAAATGGAGAGAGATAACTCGCTAGATCTCATTGCATTAACTTCCGCCAAAAACTCATCCTCCGTCAAGTTTCCGACACCAATCGCCGGCGAATTTCCAGAATTAGTGGAGAGCGACTGTGATTGCGATTGCGTCCGCCATGGATGAAGTGGTTGTTGACGCAGATGATGATGATGATGATGATGAAGAAGTTAAAGATTTGAGGAAGGAGGAAGGAGGAGGAGGGAGGAGGGAGGAACGAAGGAGATGGGGATGGCTAGTGATGCGCGTAGCCGCACGATTTCCTAATGGTATGGCCTGCGTTACAGAAAACAGACTGAAATTAGTTTTATATGAATGATATGCTTGTGAAAGCATATAAAATTATTAATATATAAAAAAGATAGAAATATGTTTATTTTAGTTTTTTTATTAAATAATAGAGAAAACCCTTAAAAAGGTGTTACTAATTAAAAGAAGGGTGAAACTTGAAGGAATTTTCACACTTTTCTAGTTTTTAGATTAAGCGGTGATATGTAATCTTTGATTCATAAAATTGGCATTAATGTATATCCCTTTGTTTGTTTTCTTTATCCCAAATTTCAAAGTCTCCTATATAACTTCATCTCGACCCTATTACTAACTGTTTATATGTAGGGTGTTTCGGTATGAAATAAATGAGTTGGAGTGAACTGTTATCCTTCGAGTATGTAAATCGGTTGGATATCAGGCAAGATAGAACACGTAAACTAACCTCGAAGGTTTATCCGAGGAACGCTCCTCTGATGCTTAAGTCAGTAAAGGGTAATAACCAGTATATCTCAGGTAAAATATAATAGTATATGTCCATGTACCTTATGATTCAGATCAAGGGTATTTATATGAGCCGACAATGTCTTTGTTAGATAGGACTCTGCTCCTATTGGTTGGATACAATTCTATCCTTTTCAATACTTATCTTCAGGCCCATAGGCGCATTAGATAAACACTGGATCAGACCTAGGCCCATCTGAGAATGACCCAAGTTAGGAGTACTGTCAACGTATCCAAATAAAGCCGGTATGACATAGTCAACGGCTCTTTTGTACATGAATTGACCATGACGGTCTTTAACGGTTCCTCAAGACCGGTATGGAACTTAGTCATCCCCCATACATAGAGTCTTATATGATTCATCTCAATGAGTACTTTAATAATATTAATTTTTTAATTTTTTTGTACATATATTAAGAATCAAAGATGTGCATTGGTAAATGTGTAAGTCAAATTAGAAACATCACAGGGGTACTATAAAGACTAAAGAGTTAACAATTTAAAATTTTCTAAAAGACTAAAGAATAAAAAAATCATACAATTTTCTCACTTGTTTAACAAAAAGGGAGGAAATCAATTATATTTCAGATATCTACCAAAAAGTTATCATCATGCAATAGGAACAAAATCATTTAAATGTAAAAGGATCTATAATAAATATATATATTATAGATGTTAACATTTGATTTTTTAACAATCTTTAATAATACACGTACATCTTTGCCCATTAAAAATTTGATATATAAATGTTTAGTGGTTAAGACTTTAATATACAAGTTTGAAGTCACGGGATCAAATCTTAGCTTATATACATACATTTCCTTTTTCTTTTTCTTTTTCTTTTTCTTTTTTTTAATAAATTGTATTTTGATTACATGGCTAAAACATTTTAAGGAAGAGTGTCACGTGGCAGCGTTGTTCCTTGTGTAGGAATGACTTTTAATAGAAGTATAATAGTATATATAGATAAGATCCCTTTTGATTTTTTGTAATATATATATTAATGTGAAATAATTTGGTGGATTTTAAAGCAAAAGAAATAATCAAGGTAGCAGTAATAATCCACAAGTATATAAAGAGACAAGCTATAACATTTCACTCACGTCTCTTGATCATACAATAGTTGATAACTAAACCATATCTTACATAATTTTTAAAGTATGGCTGGAAAGACACCAATTATACCTCTCATGCTAGTGCTACTAGTCATTCATATTTTTTCTGGTGGTAAGTGTTGAAATTAATACTCTCTCTGTTTTATACTATATATTGCTTATATTTTTTTTAAGTGTCTCAAAATATTGTTTTTTTTTTAATTCACATTATTTTCTTAAATTGCCAAAACTTTATTAGAAATTTTTTCCTAGGAGCTTATTGAACTTATTTTCTGTCATTTACCATTACAATTATTAGATCTTGTTGAATTTAGTGCGAAACTTTTGCCATGTTATCGAAAATAGTACAATTTTAATAGAAAATAAAACATATTTTTTGTTGAAAATAATACTTAAACAAACATTTGTTGAAGTAGATCATTTGTTATTCGAAAATGTAATAAATTTAATAGCTGCACCACATACACTGGGAGCAAAGAAAATTTTCCAACTTGTTTAATTACATTCTACTACTCACGTATACAATGATAACTACTTTTATCTATTTTTTTTTAAATTTTGCTTTTGATATCCGGAACTGAATTACAACTTTAAGCACATTTGGATCATGCATTGCATGCATGCTTAAAACTCCATGGAGAATATAATATTGGGTTCGAGTTTTTCTTTTTTGTTCTTGAGCTTTTGGGGCAATTAAAAAAAACTGGTTGAAACTTCATGCATTTCTTGAGTGTTCTACTATGCATACTTAATTCTCATTATATCCTATATCACTTTTAATTAAAGCCATTGGTTCACAAAATTAATACTCCTCTGTTCCTGAATAGATTTCTCATTTCTCCAATGTGCGTTTTGTATGTAAATATCTTTATTATATATTAACAAAAATTATAATAATAAGATCCCGGATGACTATTACTTTTATATTGGAATATTTTTTATAAGTTTTTTTTAATCTATGAATAGTGCTCAAATTAGAATGAGAAATGGACGGAGTAAGTATTCTTTATTTGTAGTTTTGTGTTTTGTAAAAAGTTCGAAAAGTATGTAATGACTTATGTTTGATTTTCGATGTGCCTAAACATTTTGGACTCTATATGATCTAGTAATTCTATAAATTTCAATTTCTCATTTGTAGATTTTATATGAGAATATTTCTAAGATCAGTCAAAGCAAAATAAATTATCTATATGTTAGATTTGAATAGTTTCAATCAATTTATATGAACAATTTCTTGTGTTTGAATGCAGATGTTGGTGCTATGAATCTAAGATCCAATAAAGTACTGCTTCCTCAAATTGTTGCTGGTACAGGAGTAGGTCCCTCTTGCCATAAACAGATGGATAATTGTACAAAAGAAGCATGTGTGGATTACTGTGGTGTGAACACGGCGAAGAATTCCTATTGCGTCTATAAATTATGTTGTTGCGAGGAGGGATCATGAACGGGTTGAACCATTAGCAATATTTATAAGTTTTACATCCATGTTTAATAAATTGTGATTCTGGACCATATATAATTCACATAATGGTTCCAAGTTTATGGAATAATTTACGGTTTTTTCACCATATATCTATGACAATTTTTTTTGTACTGTATGTCTTCGTAAGTTTTCAAATTCACAATATATCCTCCACTTTTCAAAAAATACATCAACTTGCGCTAATAAAAAAATTATTCACCAAATATCCCACTTTTTTCAAAATTCACCATATACTCCTGACCTTTAAAAAAATTCACTAAATACCCCTAACCTTTAAAAGAATTACCCAAAATACCCTTTTGGCTAACGGACGTTAGTCCTCCATTACCTAATTAACGCTAAAAAATTCTAATTAACCCTAAAAACCTAATAAATCCTAAAAACTATAATTAACCTAAAAATCTAAGTAACCATAACCCACTAGGGGAAAAAAAAAGGAAGGACTGCGCAGGAAGGGCTGCACTTTTTCAACAAGCGCAGCCCTACTAGTGAAGGGATGCGCTTTTCTTCAAAAACGCAACCCTACATAACAGAAGGGCTACGCCTTTGAAGAAAAGTGCAGCCCTTATGTTATGTAGGGTTGCGCTTTTGAAGAAAAGCGCAGCCCTTCTTAAAAAAAATTGAAATAAAAAATTCGCGGGCTTCAAATATTAAGCGGGCTTCAAATATTAAGCGGGCTTCAAATATACCTCCTTCTCTCTCCTCTCTCACGTCCCTCCTCCCTTTTCCTCCTTCTCTCTCCTCTCTCACGTCCCTCCTCCCTTTCCTCCTTCTCTCTCATCCTCTCTTCTCTCTCAAAAACTCCCAGAAACGTGACAAAAAGCCTGAAATGATTTGCACTGATCATGCCGACGGAGTTCGATTGCCTATTGTGATACCTTTTCGGAAGCGGATCAGGCCAATGAGTCAAACTCACCGCTATGCCGTGATGTATAGGCTTTTTAAGCCATCCGAGTTCGTTTAAGGCTCGAAATAGGCATTTTAAGTATCTCCGAATTTTATTATTTCCTTAATTATTATGTATTAGGGTTTTGTTTTACGTATTTAAACATTATTAGGTCAATGTTTGGAGGCAGTTTTGACTTTTCAGATCTATAATTTCTAAATCTTTGTTTTGATTAATGTTCTTGTATTTTCAGATCTATAATTTCTTCTCTTCTGTATATTAGTTTTTGTTCCTTTTTTTTCATTTCTTTCGTTCTTTTTTTTTTTTTTTTTTTTTTTTGGGTTTAGTTGCATTGTAGAATTCTCTATGTGATAACATTTTTTGATTTCTTGTTTTAGTTTTAGTTTTCCTGACCATATTTCCTATTTCCCTTTTGGATTTGGATGGTTTACTTTAAAGTTTAATGCAAATGTTAAAATTCAGAAAATGTGAGATTAATATATGAGTAAAAAAATGTCAAAAAAATTTTTTTTTTTTTTTTTTGGTAGGAAGGGCTGCGCTTTTTAGGTAAAAGCGCATCCCTTCTAGCTTAGAAGGGTTGCGCTTTTACCTAAAAAGCACAGCCCTTCTAAGCTTGAAGGGCTGCGCTTTTAACTAAAAAAGCCCTACTTAAAAAGTGAAGGGTTGCTGTCAAAAAGCGCAGCCCTAAGGGCCTTTTTTAGCGCAGCCCTTCTTTATTTTTCCACTAGTGACCCAACCCCCCAGCCCGCATCCCCCCTTGCATTAGCTAGTCCCTCCCCGTCGAATTCCCCATAATCACACAGCCCCCCCGTCGAATCTTTCACAACTCAAATCCCTCCCCGTCGAATCCCCCACAACTGCACCTCCTCCCTCGCATCAGCTAGTCCTTCGCTTACAAATCAGTCGCTCCCCCTCCCTCAATCGCTCCCCTTCCCCCTCCCTCATTCGCTCCCGTGAAATGGCTCGGTTTCTTCGACAATAATGGCGTCGACTGATTTCGGATCTACTACGCCGACGAGAGTAAGTGAGGACCTGCGTAGGGGTTGTCGGAGAGTTGGGAGGGGGACTGCGTGGCTGCTGCGGGGGAGGGGTTGGGTTGGGGTTGGGTTGGGTGATGGGGATGATGGGTCTAGGGTTGGAGGAGGCTGGTGTTAGGTTAGGGAGATAGAGATTTAGGGTTTTTAGGGTTAATTAGGTTTAATTAGGGTTTTTAAGGTTAATTAGAGTTTTCTAGGATTAATGACTAATAGAGTTAACCGCTATTAGTCATTAAGGGAATCTGGTGAATTTTTTCAAAGGTCAGGGCCCAGGGTATCTAGTGAATTCGAAAAAGGTTGGGGTATTTGGTGAATAAATTTTTTTGTCAGGGGTATTTGGTGAAATAACCTTTTTTTTATAATTAATAGTTGCATTTTATTAATTATTCATCAAGAGGTAAAAACCTAAACCTAGGACTAGGTATCCCACCCTTTAAGATAAGAACTTTTATAGTGCAAGCACACCTAGTAGAGGGGAGATTTTTAATTCCATCAAAAATACAACCAGTTCAAGCAAAACATTCGACAACAAGATTACATGGGGCTAAAACTCATAGCAATTACTTAGGAAATATAAAGGAAAAGGAGACTAAAGCCAAACTATAAATGCGTCCCTTCAAGATAATCCTTGCTTGGCTAAAGAGTCAGCCACATAGTTTGAAGCCCTGCCTTTGTGAGTGATTAGTATATTCTGTAGGTTCTTCCTTGCGTGCCTTATGAAGTTGAGATGAAAACTCACATTCCAGGGTCCCCCCTCATCATAATTTCACCAAGAGACAACATTAAAGGAATCAGATTCAATGGTAAGGTGAGATTGACGAAGCTGGCTACTAGACAAGGAGATTGAGATGACACGGTGGATTGCAAGAACTTTCGCGCATTTCATCTCCATTGATGGAAGGTGAAGAGAATTGGCATTGAAATAGACCTCCATCGTTCCGGATAACTCCCCCTATTGCAAACCTCGAAGTGAGAGAGTGGACGAAGGCGTCCACGATCCATTTTAAGGAACCATGGGGGGGACCATATATCAGGAGGTGGGGCTGCTGTAGACCGAGGGCAGAGCAGTGAGCAACCATCCTATTTAAGGCAAGATGGGTTTCGTTGGATGTCAACCGGATAGGAAGGGAAGGGGACGTTCCATCCTGTGATCCCCCACCCAAGTCTCAGGAGAATCATCTATTGGGTGTGGGAGATTGAGTTGGTCTTGCCATTGAAAATTCTATAGTTCAGTTCCTTCCATATCAACCACACTATAATGAAGAAGATGGCAACCCAAACTTTTTTGAAGAATTTGTTGGTGAAAGGTGAGTGCCATTTATCAAAAGCATCTCGAATGTGATGGGGATGAACCCATTTACACTTCCAAAGATGAAGCCAAAAATCCCATAGTTGTGAGGAAAAGGAGCAGTGTAACAAGATGGTCAATTCCATTTGGGGAGGAGTTGCACAACACACAAATATCTTTCAATGGTGAAAGAATACCCATCTTGACAAGTCTACTTCTAGTGTTTATTCGTCCCAAAAGAGTCGTCCACACAAAAATTTCAATTCGGTGAGGCACAAGGCCCCGCCAAATGCCTCGAATATCATCACCATGATGGCCATGAGAGGCCTTTGAAAAGTTCTAATGAGAATGATTTTGTGGAGAAAGTACTTGTTTTGTGAAAAGACCTTCCAAGGGAGTCCTTGCAATTTGCAGTAAGTGAAAACTTGGGTAAGACACATGAGGAGATTTTCTTTTTCCTCTCGTCACGGGTCCTTAGAGGACGGGACCAAGAAAAGTGCCACGACCACATGAGTCCGTCCCAAAAACCGTACAAGGCCACAGTGGCTAGTTGATCAACAACCAACAAAAAGATGCGAGGGAATCGGAGTTTCACCGGTAAATCATCCAACCAAAGATCGTGCCAGAAGAGTGTAGTAGAACCATCACCCACTATTTATGGATACCCTTAACTGCTATAGCTTTTGCCACTGGGGTAGCAAGGAGAGAGGCACAAATGCCACGCCAAAAGGCCCACCTTTCTTGGGAATTTTGAGTTCACAGATAGTAAAGGAGGGTGAGGAATTGTATTTTTCTTGAATGAGTTGGCTCCATAACGGAGATGAGTCATTAAAGTATTTCCATACCCATTAAGGATGCCAATACTTAGACCACCCAATTCCTTGGGGAGTTCCACAATATGCCATGCAACAAGGAAAGTGCTTTTTTTTTTTTATCCAAGTCTCCACTCCAAAGAAAACGTCTTTGGATGCTAGAGAGCTTCTCAATTACCCCTTTTGGGACGGGGAAAAGAGACATGAAGTAGAGAAGGAGGTTTGATAGGGAGGATTTAATGAGAGTCACCCTACCTCTAATCGACAAGAGCTTACCTTTCCACGTTTCAAGTTTCTTTTGCATTGTTTCAACAATAGGATCCCAACTTTTGATTCGATCGGGATATATCACCACCGATTGGCAATCCAAGATATGTGAAAGGAAGGTGGCCTACTTTGCATAAAAGCGCATTAGAAGCATGATCGAGCCAAGCATAAATTTACATGTAAACCGGAAAAACAAGGTGAAAGAGAATAAGAGTCATCTTAATGTTTTGAAGATACTCAACTTTTGGTCGGAAAAATTATAATAATGTCATCAACATATTGAAGATGAGTGAGTTCTGCACCATCATGACTGAGTTTGAATCCTTCACATAAATCGAAAACAAGGTAACGAGAATCAAAACGTCAACCCCATAGTTGAAAATTTGAAATGTGGAGCTCTAATTGAATGTGCAACTACATTTCCAACTCTCCTTTCATATCAATCAATCTCTATGGCAAGATAAGTTTCTATGACAATTCCTTTTGGACACTCCCACAATAAATTATTTTTATATTTTAGTAAATTCTATTTTATATTACTAGTAATTGAGATTAAAATACTTAAAGATTGAGACTCACTCTATGTTGAAAACATTAATCTGAATTGTGTTGCATGAAAACGTAAGTCGATTACTTACCAGGTTCAAAACCAATAGTTAATAGTGTAATTTGAACAGGCAATACAAATATGATAAGTCTAGGGATGGAAATGAGACGAGGCCACTCGCAAGCAACTCGAGATCGACTCGGTCAAAGCTCGACTCGAGATGTTGGTGAGTCCAGTTGAGCAACTTGATACTCGACTCAAAAACTCGTGAGAAGCTCGAATACCTAATTTTTAATAGCAAAATACCTAAACTCAACTTTTTTTCTACCTTATTGTTGCTTTTAACATGAGACACTTGCATGCTACTTGAAATCTAGTCGGTCAAAGCTCGTTTCCGTCAAAACTCGGACAGAACTCGGTCAAAACTTAACTCGAGTGAGCTCGATTCAACTCAAACTCGACTCGAATGCTAATGTGTCGAGTCGACTCGAATCGAGTCGAGCTAGTTCAAACTCAAACTCAATTCCCATCATTGCCACCCCTAATGACAACTCATTTTCATAGAAAATTATACTCACCTGTTCCAAAATTTTGATACGTTACCTTCTTCGCGGTCTCGAAGACACACACCTTTGTAAATAGATGCATTTGGCCGTGGAATAGTTTAGTCAAATTTCAATGTAGCCCCACAACGTAGGTCCGCGCAGAGTGTTGTGCGAAAGCCATGGCTCATGCACCGAATAAAGCTTAGACTCGTTACTTCCACTTCTCATCTACAAACGAGAATTCCAGCAATTTACAATCATGGGTATCAAAGTAAGTCACCCCACATTGAGAAAATACACTCTTTTTCAATCTAATTTCATCTCATCCTCGTACTTTCTTGGGATAAATTTGATCATTCTTTTCTTTTTGGGTGCAAAATTTGATGATTCTTTTTTTGGGTGCTAAATTTGATGATTTTTTTTTTTGGGTGCAAAATTTGATGATTCTTTTTTGGGTGCAAAATTTGATGATTCTGCAACTTATGAAATCCACTAGCATTATAGTATCTAATTTGTGATGGGTATTCATAAATTTAGGGGTTGTCGCGTTTGTAGTGTGACAACATTGTTAGTGTCTCGCCAATTACCTGTTTGATGAAATGCCCAAAAGAAAGTTATATAATTATTGTATTTCTTGTTTTGCTTTTTCTGGAATTTAACAAGTGCCCCAGTAATCCCTTTTTTTAGCCCCAACAAAAATAAGTTCACTTGTCATTTATCCATTGTAGTTTGCTGGTGTAAATTCTAGTTTGGATTTATGCAAGAAACATGTTTATTTTTTTCTTGTTCTTATGATGTCTATATGGAAAAGTTTAAAAGAATGAAATTTTAGTCATTTGTTGATATCAATTATTCAGACACAAAGAATGCCATTTTCTTAATGATGTCCCACATTAGAGATAGATAATGCACTACATCATTATAAAGAAAGTGAATCACTATATATTGCCCTATATTTTCCAAGTATTTCTCTAATTACATGATTGTTGCATTCTTTGCTATGTGCTATAAGCACCACTCATTTTTTTTTTTTTTTTTGGTGGGGGAGAGATGAGAGGTTAGGGTTGTTTCATGAGCTGTGCGGCTCCGTTTGGTAGGGCGTAAAACGTTTTCCTCTATTTTCAGTTTTACATTGTTTGGTTGGCAAAAGAGTGTAAAACGATTTTTTCCGTAGGGTAAAATTACTCTCACAATGATGGAAAACCATTTTCCCTTAAAAATGAAGGGAAAATTGTTTTCCTTATCTCTCTTATACATTCCACTCACTACCTTGTTACTTTCCCTTTCATTTTCCTTTCATTTCATCATTTTTTCTTACATAGAACCAAACAACGGAAAACTAATTTTGAAATTGTGTTTTACATTGTAAATTGTTTTCCATGAAAATCATTTTATACTTAAAATGTTTTACGCCCTACCAAACGGAGCCTTAATCACGGTTATTTGCATTTGATGTAAATCAAGTGGCAAAAGTATCGATATTGCAACATCAACAAATATGAAGTCAATTAGTAAAAGTATGCAATAATATTTCACCATAAATTATTATAATAGACGGTCTAATTTTAATATAAAATTAGACAATCGAAGCCTACATCTAACAAGTCCATTTCATTTCTTTCTAACCTAACACTATTTCTACGTATCTTGCACCATCCTAGTCGTCCATTCTCTTCTCTTCCTTTGTTTCCCTTTGAATATCGAATTACAACAAACAATTTTCAAAAATAGTTTGACAGTCTTACAAAATAGATTAAACTATTTACTAAATAGATTAAATCAGTCACTAAATGAATTAAAATATGTTAAAACTGAATAGATTAAGCTGACCACTAAATAAATTAAAATGGTCATTAAATAGATTAAAGTAGTCACTATATTAAGAAAGATGTTTCATTCTCTTCTTACTATTGAGCTTGGGCCGCGCCTACTTTTAAATTAAAAGTAAATGGTCTCTTACAAGACCAACCGATATTTCACAACTATGCAATCAAGTAGATTAAGGTATGCGGTCAACAAGTTTATGTAGATAATAGTAAAAGTGTCGAATCAACTTTATCTTTTTCCCTTTTTTACTCATCTATCTCTGCACCTTTTACTACAAGTTTGCCCCTTGATTTGCAATCGAGGTGATTCACTTGGACTTTCTCGTCTTTACATGTGAGACGTTAAATTTTGTGGGTAAAAAGGAGGATGAAATGATGAGTCCGTAGTTGAGTGAAAGGAACAAAAAAAAAAAGACTTGAGAGTTGAGACACTTGAATGAAAAGGACAAATTCTGTTTTCAGGAAACAACATTATGAAATTCAATTGCTCTTTGTTGTTTTTGAAATTTTTTTATGGTTTATTGTGCATTTTTTATCTTGTTTAACTTTTATTCCACCCATGATGTTAGAATTTAGGACTCTTGAAATCTTGAATTATCAAGCAATAATCTTAAGCAATGTACCTGTTTAACTAATGATTGTCAATCTTTGGGATCAATTTAAAAATTAATTTAATTGAATATGATCTAGATCTTTGGTTAAATCTTAATATCTGCGTCTTAATATATACTCTAAAACACAAACAGAATAGCACCTGTGTAATTGTGGATTTGTGGTTGACATCGAAAACTTGGGAAGTAGAAGTTCATCGGAAGTTGAGAATTGTGGAGTTGTTTGGTTAACAAAAATACAAATCTACCCATCAACTTTTCCTTAATTCCTAGAAAATAAAATTTAAGTCGTAATTTTTTTCTAGGAAGTGTACTTCCTATGTTAAATGGCTTCAACCAAATGACCAATGGTAAGGGTTTATGGTTAGTTTGTACTTATTTAACTTATCTCTCTTCCAAGTTCCAACTAAGTACTTGGGGACCATTTTTATATCTTTCAACCTTGATTCAGGTGTGCATTGTGTTAGTGATCATTTATGCAATATCCTTATCTGCTTTTAAATTGAAACAGGTAAATTTTTTGATGCAAATATCTTCTTTTTTCTTTTGTGGAGGGTTTTTCCAAGGTGGGAAATAGGCCTTAGATGTAGACGGGTTACAATCCTTAATTTCTTGTTGAACCTTTTGAATAAACACCACTTAAGCTAGCTGGCATCTGCTGCAGGTAGTTATCTTTACTGTTATTTGGTATTCTGGGAGTCATTTTAGGAGCACCTTTTTTCCATAGAAACACCACATGTTCATGCATCGTATTATTTATCGAGCTTTGCATGACATCACCTCTTTAAACCATTTTTCTGGGTGCAGGACTTTCATGTTACATCTGCCTATTGTGTAGAAAAATGGTGGAAGGTGGTCTCGTAAAGGCAGATGAAACTGAGTACACAGAATGCATCAAGACAAGTTGCAGAAACCCCTAGATCATGAGGCTGGCTCTTTCAGCTGGCCTTGGAGGCTTTTTGTTTGGATATGATGCTGGTAAGTGTAACTTACAAGTCCAAATAGTCATACAACCAAAATTTATTTTTAAGTGTTTTTCTTTGGATAAGTTGTTGAAAATTCTATATAGGACGAGGATAATAATTTTTCTTTTCCAGTTTTGGGATCCATCAGTCTCAGGACTATATTATGTTTCCATTTTTATGGGTTTATGACGTATGAGGTACTAGCTGTACATACATCATGCCTAAAATTATGTTTCTAGATCTATGGGTTTATGTGGTGCTCTGGTGCCTCTAATATGACATGCTTTACGCTCCAAACAATTGATTTAACAAAAGCCATCAGTACACTACACAGGAATGGTTTAGCGGAAAAGCATACTTCTCCTCAGTCCTCACCCTGATCACATTTTCTTCAAATGTCTGAAGAAGTTCTAAGAAGAATTTGACATCTTAAAGAATGATGTTATTTGTATCTGAATACAAGGAAGCATTATGGTAGGAACAAGAAATAAAGGGTTGACACCATCTGGTATTGGAGATATAACATAGCTTAATTTCCAAAGGTTTAATAAACCCATGCATGTTTCTAACAGTTTACTGTAATAGACTAGCCAAGGGGGCAGGGGTATTTTAGTAATATACACTAGTTACTATGTTAGCTTGGGGAATAAGGCAAATAGACTATAAATAGAGGAGGTTAGTGAGAGAAGGGGGTATGCAGATTATATTGGAGGATTTAGTAGTTTAGTTTTGGGAGAGAAACAAGCCTCTCGAATGCTTGTTACTATCTTGTTCACTGTCAAATTCTATATTATCAATCAAATATCAGTTTTACTCCTTAATCTTCTTCTTTTATCTACCTTAGTGATGTTAGTTCATTACGTTTACCTCTTGTACTGGACTTGCATGTGCTAAGTACTTAAGACCCAAATTGGTTATGTAGTTGATATCCAATTGCCACTCGAATTGGAGGAGTTATTTCAGGTGTTCTTCTTTACATAAAAGAGGACTTTGAAGTAGTTGCAAAGAAAACATGGCTCCAGGTTTAAATCTTACAATCTAGTTTCACAACTTCTGTTATTTAAACACAATTCTTAGTTCCTAAATCATGTGTCCTTACAAAATTGCATGTTTGAATTGATAGGATACTATTGTGGCCATGGCTATAATGGGAGCTATATTTGGTGCTGGTATTGGTGGGTGGACTAACAATAAGCTTGGAAGAAAATTGACAATCCTTATCGCAGACATTTTATTCTTGATTAGTGTAGTGATCATAGGGACCTTCCCCTTGGGTTATCATAATGGGAAGAATGTTTGTTGGTTTAGGAGTTGGAATGGCATCCATGAGACCATGACTTCGCATCTATACATATCAGAAACTTCTCCAGATAGGATTAGAGGTGCCCTTGGTGGCATTAGTGGCTTGTTGATTACTGGTGGTCAATTTTTTGTCTTACCTTACTAATCTATGTTTCACCGGGGTATGAAATCCAAATATTAGTAGCCTGTTTATACGCATCGCATTGAAAGTGAAGACAATATTTTTCTTACGTGGTAGGAAAGCAGGGTTTGGAACTCAAGGAAGCTTTAAGTTAAAGCAAGCGTACTTGAGGACACGAAATTGATCATATATCTTTGTTTTGCATTGTAATTTGTTGGCTTTTTATTGCTTTATGGCACTGTTTAATGTAATCTTTGTGCCTATTGATATTATGATCTTCAGTTCCAGTTGATATTCTTCTTTGTAGTGCCGTATCAAGACCTGACTTTAGTATTGATCTGTATGACGTTTACACAAAATGCAAACTGATGCTATTCCTGTTCGCAATTGAAATGCTTTCGCAGGTTAAAGGAACATGGAGGTGCATGTTTGGGTTGGCAGCAGTGCCTGCATTGTTGCAGCTCATTCTAATGTTATCTCTTCCCGAGTCACCTAGATGGCTTTACACAAAGGTTCAATTGAAAAGTAATAACAATTACCAATTGAAAACTGACAGAAAAGTTCTGATACAAATAGTTTTTCTTTTTACTTTTATCAGAATGAGATTACTGAGGCTGAGCGCTATCTTGGCAAGAATCTACCCGCATGATCAGGTAGAGGAAAAAATAAGAGCACTAAAAGCATCAATTATTGAGTTGTACAAGGAAGGCTCTGATACAAATCTTCTCAAGAAGCTAAAACAAGCATGGGATTCCAAGGTGTTTAGAAGGGGACTGAAAGCCGGGATCACAGTCCAAATAGCTCAACCATTTTTGGGGATTAATGCTGTCATGTACTATAGTCCAGCAGTTCTTGAGTTAGCAGGATTTGCGTCAAAAAGTATCGCCTTGGCTCTTTCTCTCACAACTTCAGGTCTTAATGTGATGGGATCATTTGTTAGTATGGTGTTTGTTGATAGGGATGGTAGAAGAAAATTAATGGTCATCTCTATGCTTGGAACTATTGCCTGCCTGATTGTTTGGCTGGTTTATTTCACCATTCTTCTGCCACTGCTTCTAAGGTTAGCTATCATGAATGTTCTCATTTCGGGATCAATTCCTCTTGCCATGCCTATATAGCCGCTTCAAATTCAGGATCTTCGACTTGCATGACTTGCTTGAAAGCTGCTTCAGATCGTGCATTTTGTGCAAAGTAACAAAATCAGGTAAAAACTGATATCATATCCTAGTATTAAGAGAATTAGTAAAAACTGGTATCATATCCTAGTATTAAGAAAATTTAGGCTTGTGACATCTTTCTTTATCTCCAATTGGTTCGAGCATAAAGTCTTTATCTTTATTGGTTACCAACTTGTATGCCCTTACACTATATCCATGTAAGTGGGCCCATTTAGTGGTATGAAACTCAAATTGTTGTTGCATCAGAATACTTGTTATGACTTTGGATTGTGGATTTTGGTATCAAAGTCAACGCCATTATACCCCATGTTCTTCTTTAGGGGTACCCGTGACCAAATTTTAGCTGCAACACAAATAGTACCCTGTGGATAGTGCTGTTGGCAAAGTGCCACAAATAGTTTAGACTCTAGAGTCTAGACTGATAGATGCCCGGTTTCAGGAAAACGAATAGGATGAGGAAGGTTTTGTTTTCCAAATGTGGAGTTAGATTTAAAACTTAGATAATTTTTTCCTTTAACTGCCTAAAATTACTCTCTGATTTCCGTTAACAGCAATATCCTGGAGCTTGTGTTGCTGCCACAAATGATGCAAGGGTATCATGCAAAGGGGAGCATAGAGTGTATTTCACAGAAGGTTGTCCTAGCAAGTTGGGAATATCGGCAGTCCTGTTCTTAGGAGCATGCATTATTTGTTATGCTCCTGGTATGGGAACTGTACATGGATCATAAACTCGGAGATCTACCCATTGAGATATCGAGGAATTGGGGAAGCATTTGCTGCGGTGGCTAACTGGTCTGCTAATCTTCTAGTGAGTGAGACTTTTTTACCTTAACTGAGGTTCTTGGCTCTTCAGGCAACTTCCTTCTCTTTGCAGGCATTTCAGTCATTACACTAGTATTCATATACTTCATAGTGCCGGAAACCAAAGGTTTGCCTATTGAGGAGGTGTAGCAAATGTTGGAGAAATGTTTCAAGCCTCACTTGTGTCATGGGAGCAATGAAGATAAGGGCAATCACAAGGCTGACAACCGAAACATTAGGGATTAGCTTTGCTCAGGAGTAAGATAAGTTTGATCTCACTCTGTTGCTTGGTAATGTCTTTTAATTTTTAAGTAGGTTTTATAAGATATATGAAATTGTGTATAAACTAAGATAAAAACGTGAATTCGGGAATGCACTAATGCTGTTCATATTTTCAGCTAATATGAGTAGTATGTTATGAGATGGATTCTTGTAGTACTCGTGCTTCTGAGTTTCAGTATTTTGGCCCTATGTGCTGACTCTCCAAAGCTTCTTCATTCTAATAAATTTTAGCTTCACTACGTAGAAAACTCAATATGCAGAAGATTTTACAGGTACAGACATATTCTATACTATTAAAGAAAGGAGATTCAGAAAATGAAAGAAATATGCCACTATACATTTTTTGCTTATCTTGAGAGAAATCCTGTTTTTAAACTTTCACATACCATAATATACGCCACTTCTGTATTTGGATGCTAGATCGTTAGCATGGTCCAATTACAGCACATTGTTCATTTTATAGTAAGAAACAGCAGGATAGATGACTTTAATTGATCTTCCTATTCACATTTTCATGAGTTTAATCTGGGAAATGATCATTTTGTTTGTTGAATTTACTTTTTAGTCAGTTATAGTGCTCAGAAAGGGAAAAAAAGGAAAGAGAAGTGGCCAAGTAAGCTATTGCAACTTGCAAGTGTGGACACTGAGTCATAGATTATAATCTTATGAGACCAATTGTATATATGAAGTTAATAGTCACTTCTTTGTATACTGATCGTACCCTTATAATAAATTTAAAACTGTACTTCTGAGAAGAACCCACAGAATCATTGAAAAGTGCACTCATGAAATTATTTGTGCATGGAAATAATATACTGGAGTACATTTTGGTGCTTCTAGACCTGTTGGCTGTTGCTCTTAGTATCATGGATTACATTTCCATATATGATAATACACCAAACTTCAGGGTTCAAACAAAGGAAAATATTGCTTGGAAATAATTCAGCATTTTCTCAGAACTGTTTTCTGTATATGGTACAAGTTCAGGATATGCTGAAATCATCAAATTTAGCCTAGGGGAGTCAGAAGATTGACAGTGAAAGGATTGGACCTATTGTTGAACCCATGCGAACCCATGCTCTAAAGCGAGCATCGGGTTCTTATCTGCATGCTGCTACTCTTTAAGATTTTATACCAAAAGGAGCTCAAAGATAATTGCTCCTTTGAAAGGAAGATAGAATGAGAGAGATTAAAATGGCCCTAGAACTGAATTAGACTTGAGTGATACCATGAATCTAGTTTCTTTTTTTATATATTTAAGTTAGAGTTTTTAGCCATTGCTTAAAAATTAACAGTGAAGAGAGGAGAAAATGAACAAAATTAGACAAAGGAATACTGATGATTAATCATGGATTCCTTGTAACCCAGAAAAACTAGCCTTTTTTGGGCTTCATTTGACCCCTCCATAGCACCTTACACTTATCAAAATTACACTTTGTAGTAGGGAATACTTCTTTTTTTCTATGAATTCCCTAATTATATGTGCTGAAATCATGAAAGTTACAACAAAAACCTAAACAGATCATGATAAACTTCTGTAAATTCTCCTCTTTACATTGCTCCGCCTGTCCAAAAAATAAAAATTAAGATTAAGAATTTTTTATTTTAAGATATAGTATTTTCCTTATACTAGGACAGCTAAACTAAGCTCAATGAGGAAGGAGATATCTTACCATAGTCCTTTGGTAATCTGCACTTGTAGCATTCCATCCTGCATGCATAATTGTGTAAACCACATCCAGGTCTGCACCCACAAAGATATTTCTATTTTAGTCATCAAATCACTAATGCAGCCTGAGAAATGCTGTTATTATCTGATTCTTTTTTTCTTCAAGAAAATCTAAATTAAATTACCTCACGCAAATCCAATCACCAGCTTTCCACCCAGGAAGGAGTTGTTGCTGTTGATCTGAACTATATCCTCCAGCTCCCATCATCATTTCATTAGTTCCATAACCAACACCAACAGTCCCATAATCACACTTAAAGTTTCCACAACGGAAGCAGTTTGTACGGCTAGCATAATTGTGAGCCCCACAATTCATGCTCTGGCAGTACCAGTCTCCGGCCAACACCTCTGTCCTGCCAGCCTTTGTGTTAGCAATGTAATACGGTATATCCGCCTCACTACCATACTTAGGAAAGCTACACTTCTGACATGATTCCCGCTTCTTGAAGTTCACATGTTGGCAAGCACCACACAACCAATCCCCTGGAGAACTCATTGTTTTCTTTATCTGCAGTAAAACCAACCGAATTAAGGAGTTAGAATACTGAAAATCAGTAGCATTGCCTATATATATTTGCACTAGATATTTAAGAATTGTGATGTATCCTTTTCTTCCTCTTTTTAAATCCTTTTTATTTTTTTCCCTAGAGACTTTATCAGCTAAGATATTAGGCTGAATGATCCAATAAATTAGGACATTGTTTACAAGACAAAGAAAAGCATGGGAATCAACCTGGGAAAATTGGAGCTTTAGGAAAAGACTGAAAGAAGTGGCTTCTGAGTGTAGATAGCTAGAGAAGTGTATGAAGTAGTTGGTGGGTGTTTGGTCTGTTAAGTGGTGATCCTTTTTATAGTAGTTGAGGGACTTTCTTTTTAGGTGGGGACCTTGGTATAATGTGCACATCATGATATAGCAGTATTTTATTAACCTTTTACACAGGGGTTCCCCCTGCTCTGCTTCACTTGAGTCGTTTCCTTAAAAATGGGATTCTTCAGTATGGCAAGACACTATTTCAGGATCTTTTTTAGGGTTCTTAACTCTGCCCTGTTTTCAGATAAAGGGAGATTATTTTATTACTAATACCCAAGTTCATGCACACATTCTCAAATATGGGAGAAACCAATGACTGTCTGTGTCTTTTTTTCTTTTATTCCTTCTATATCATTTCATAAAATTTTCATAATATCCATACTAGAAAGGTGCTATTTGGGGTGGGGGGCAAGGGAGGAAGGGAAGATTGAAGATATTTTTTTAAAAAAAGAAAGATAGAAGTAGCTTTTTTCTTTTATTATTATTTGCTGTTTCGGAAAATACAAAGTTTTGTCCAGTGCAATATTTCTTTTATCCTGAAATAATTATTTACTATAGTATTATTGTAGGATATCTGGAAAAAGTTTTTGACTTTCCTGATATAGTGGTAGCTTATGCTTGGCCTCCTTAGATGCTTGTGCTACATTAGTCTACGTAGTACGGGTACTTCTTTTAGGTCACGTATCCGTACCCATATCCGTGCCCGATAATGATACGTATCCTCTATGGGTACGCGTACCCATTCCTAAACTTTCAAAATCTTGTCGTTTTCCATACCC
This sequence comes from Beta vulgaris subsp. vulgaris, assembly GCF_026745355.1. Classification (NCBI taxonomy): domain Eukaryota; kingdom Viridiplantae; phylum Streptophyta; class Magnoliopsida; order Caryophyllales; family Amaranthaceae; genus Beta; species Beta vulgaris. Next base: position 56,884,999 of record NC_079209.1, read on the forward strand.
GTTGCCGTATCCGTCTCTGTGCAACCTAGATATTAGTTACAGGGAAAATGGGAATGGTCTGACTACTGAAAGGGTTTAGGGTAAAATTTTGTCATGTCTGTAATTATATGGGGTTGCGGTAATATGTTGATATCTAGCTGACTACGGTTGCAGGAATGCACGGTGGTCTGATTTTGTGCCAGATTTTCGATGATGGACAAAGTTATTTACTGTTACTAACAAATGTTTAACTTCAGCATAGTAGCTTCAGAAACTTTGAGTATGGTTTATTTTATAAGGTAAAGTTGCATGTGGAGTATATTATAGGATATTATGCTGATATTACGGCATGCAGCGTGTTTTTTTTTTCTAGTGAGAAGCAGCAACAACATGGATACATGATGTGCGGCATGCAGCAACTATTTTGGCAATTATCTTTGCTTGTTTGTTAGTTGGATTAGATTTTTATACTTTAGTTGGAAATGTTTGTTGTCATCTACTTATATGATTATGTATAGTCTCTGTATAGGATACTTCAAACCAAATTAGGCTTTAAGTTGCTGTTGATTTATTATGGCAGCACAAGACCAACAATAAAAGGCTATATGCAACCGAGTTCATGCAATGTTTATTACTTAAAAGACAATAGACGATTGATTTTTATCAAAAGGAAATAAGAGTCATTTCATGCATTTAGAGTAGACAATTAAGGTGAACGGATTGTATTTATATTTGGATCCATTTGTGATTTCTAATTATTTGGAAACTTCTTCAGGAGTAAGTAGATAAGTAGGTAACATGGACCAATGAGGGTTGAGTTCGGGTTGATTTGTTTTGTGGAGTGTCAAGTTTCTCTTAGTAATCTTGTTTTAGGTTCAGTTGAGATCTTATAACTTGACCCTTACCCAATCTAAGGATACCAAGAGAAACCTGAACCGATCCTGGACAGCTTATCCAACCCAATTTGACATATTTATCATATAAGATATATGTTTTGTGAATTTTGAGCACAAACCCGAATTCGGCTGGAAATGCAACCCGAACCCTACCCATTGATTCGAATTGCAAGCTTTAGGTTCAAGCTATATGGCCATGTTGGGTGACAATTAGCTCTACTTGCATCACATCTATCTAAAATGTTCTGCACCAATAAGATGGCTTCTTTTGGCAGCTAAACTTTCACCCAACTCAAAATCATTTTTTTTTATAAGAGAGGAGCATATCGAAATTGACATGAGATGTGATTTCATGTCCTTTTCTTTTTCGGAAGGTTGGGTTAGGGAGAATAATTTTTCTTGTTGCTGCATTGGACACAGAACTCAGAAGGGTAGTAGTTGTCAATATGAACCAACTAATCAAGTTGTAAGGCCACTCTCATTGACGAGCCTACTTACAATGAAAAAGGCTTAGACTCCACTGAACACAAAGGAGGAATTGGATTGGACCCCTCCTCATGCCAAGTAGATTTACTGAGATACCCCCATCTCACATGTTTAGTCGAGAACAATTCTCCATATAGTCTCACCCAGTTACGATGTTCTCAAACTTCAAAAATGAAAGTTAAGAAAAAAGACCAAAGATTCCTCCTATTAGAGCTTTGACACCTCATTTTATCTTATATAGTTTCCTTTCCTGTAAAAGCATCCAGGTGCAGTAATGTTAGCTTTGAAGAAGTATCAGGCAAGAGCATCATGATTTATGGATTAATCGGGTTCTTTTCTCTTAGCAGAACGCGTAGAGAATAGAAGAAAAGAAAAGGCAACAGCGATTTTTGGATGTATGATTGCTGTCAGGATGGAGATTCTTTTCAGTATTATTGTAGAGCCGTTTTTGCAATGACCACAGGCAAAGAATAAAAGCATGGAAGAGAGGGCTCATCTGTCTTTAAGGTTTTCTCTTTTTTCTCCCTTCATGTGGGAATATTCAGTGTGCTTGGTAAAAAACTTCACGATGAGGATTCTCTCTTATCAAAATCTTGAGTCAACAAACTAAGTGGCAAATCGACGACGTTTGCCATCTCAGCATGCTCCGTCATCTCCCCATGAGGGTGTGGTATGGCCTCCATGCTGTTTTTCATATTTCTATGTTCTGCCATTCCAGTATATTCTCTGCTACCTGTGAGATATTACATTATTATTTTCATGTGCTTCAATCTCATAATTCAATATGCTAGTTGAGGAGTATTGTTCTTTCTTTGTAGGACACTATGAAAGTTACTTAAAATTTTCTTATCTTAATAAGATGATAAATTAGTAGAAAAAACTTTATGTAAAATCAGCTGAAATCATCATAAATTTGAGTTTTTATTCAGTAATTGCTTCTAGGTTTAGAATATAATCTTTCTTATCAGCAGGATAGGAGCTTCCTAAGAGTGGACCTTTTTCAGTGTGCTCTTTTGTCTTTGGGTAAATGAGGGTGTTATTCCTAAGAATATGTCTATATAATTCTTTCATATGGAGTCGTATAGGAATTAAATTGAGAGATCTACTCAAAATGCTGCAAGATAAAAAGCATCTACTGTTAGACTATAACCTTGCTGCAGTTTTTGACCCTTAATCCAAAAACCACCCAAGGGACAAAATTAGTTTGTATGATGTTGCTGTTGGATCTTATAAATCATGTAATAAAAATATCATCAAGAAATAAAACGACCCTTTGGTTCTGCTACAACCTTTTTTTTTTTAAAGTTCTACTACAGCCTACAGGTGTAGCACTCAGAATTGACAGGCTAGCCATGTCAGCTTTACACTTTCAGGACAGTAAGACAGCATCCACATCTGATATGAGTTTTCTTTGAATTATTGCACTAAGGGAATCCATAACTTAAAGACCCGAGCTTCTTTCTTCTTTTTATTTTTGTTTGATTTTATTTGTGTTAGTTAGGATGTGCATGAAAGGAAAGCACTGATTTCACAGATGTGAAGTTCTCTCTCTGAATTTTTTCATTTACTACTTTTCATCTTTCTTTTTTTGGTTATTTCTCGTGCGTATTCAATCTGATTTGTTGCACTTAAACTACATTAAAACTGTTTAAAGGACAAACAACTAGGAGTGGAAGTTCCACGTTTTGCGATGACGTTGTGTGCATCAGATTCATTCATCCTTTCACATGAGAAGATTGAAAGTGTAAAGCCCTAAGTGAAAGCTGTCCCCTTTCAGTTAACATCTTCCTCTCATAACACCTTTGCTAGAAGTGGATATTGGATGATTGAAGAGAATAAGGACATAAAGAACTTTATAGTGCAAGAGAGAATCAAATAAGATAAAGTTTAATTTTTTTAATCACTTAACAGAGTTTATGTTAACTGCTAATATATATATATGATTACAGAGTTCCTAATAGTGTTTTGAAGAACATCAAATAAGAGAATAAAAAAAAATCTGTTAGTAATTTTCCACTTCCCAAACCCCGTTTTTTGGGACTTATTAGAAAGTTCATTTTTGCTATTCAATTTACCAGTTTCTGCTAACCTACATGAGTAGAGCTACATATGCTGGTAGTTGAAGATCAGTTAGAAGAACTTTTTATTTATCAGGGATCTCTTTGTAATTTTCAGACTTTTGGAATCCCGTTTAAGGAAACAGTATGAAAGAGATAAAGGGAACAGTGAAGATGATGTTAACATTCATGTCCCTACACAGGAAGCCTAAATTTTGTTATAAAAAGGCCTCATTGTTTACGTAATTAAAAATCATTTCTAGTTCTATCTTTACCTTACTAGCTAATTCGAAAGTCCCCTGATCTTCCCAACCATTTCACTCCAACTCTTTTATCTTAGGTAAATTTGACTCTACAAATCATGACATGCTAATTAAACATAGTTTTTTTTTTTTACTATTTAAAGACAAATGACAGGACATTGAAGTTACTTCTGATTGTATGCAACCCTTTATAATTACGCCTAATGAACCTGAACTTTTTTTTATTTTATTTTTACAACTGTTCTGCATCTTACAAACATTGCTCTTTTACTGCTCTATAATATATTTTTTAGGGGAGGAGATGAGCTGGGCAGGGGACTGGATGTGTGGAGCGTGCCAGCACATTAACTTCAAGAAGCGGGAAGCATGCCAACGATGTGGGTTTTCCAAGTACGGTGGGCAGGTCGAGGCCTCAGCATATGGATACAACAGCAACACCAATAGAACAGAAGTACTGGCAGGGGACTGGTATTGTCAAGCCATGAACTGTGGGGCGCACAACTATGCTAGCAGGACGAGCTGCTTCAGGTGTGGTGCTCAAAAACCTGAGTCTGCTCTTGGATGCTGTGGAGCTACCAATGTAATATCCTCCAGTGGAGGATATGGTTCTGAGACTGAGGCTAACCTTCCTGGATGGAAAACTGGTGACTGGATCTGCACCAGGTAACTATATATTATGTATCTCTATATTACTCCAGCGTCTTTGGCGTGTAGTGATGGTCGCAATCTAGATCTAACATACAGGAGCATGATGGCAGGCATCCTACTTCTAGTTGCATGCTCTATTGCTCTTTAATTTTCATATCACTTGTGCACTCTTTTTACGATGACTACATTGGAACAAACAAAAGAACATGCATGTAGGAGCATTACGCGCATGGTGCATCATGCTATCATGTGTAGGATTAGTGGTGCATTTTGATATGGTGAGATGAAACAAAATCATGAAAATGTTACCATAGTTGTATTTGGTGCATATGTAAGTCATTCTTGTTTTTGCAGACCAGGATGTGCTGTGCACAATTATGCCTGCAGGATGGAGTGTTTCAAGTGCAAGACGCCACGGGATCTTGGTGAGGATACTTCTTTGTCAGTTAAATTCCGAAAAGAAACAATGCAAACATCTTTAAGTTTATAATGTATTCGTTTGTTAAGGGACAAATTTTGTTTTGTTTTGCAGGAGGAATGTATTAAGAGCAGAAGTGTTGAGAACCTGCTATTTTTTCCCCTTCTTCTTTCTCTATATTATTATCATGAGAAGTATTTAAACTATCTAGAACAAACTAGGAGAAGTTTACACTCTCTGTCAGGTGACAAGAATTTTCTCATGAAGCTCAATATAGAGTTTATGGGAAATTTTTGCATAGCTACATATGTGTAGCGTGTTTTTGAAGTGTTTTCAGACATGTGACATGTGTATGTTCCAAACTTTTTTGAAGTGTGCTATGGCAATGTTACTGTATTCGAGTATCTTTATCCCACAAGCCTGTTGTTTTTTGCAGCTTTCATCCAGATCTAGCCATTAAATTATTACTCCATTTGCTTTTATCTAGTTGCTACATTGTTGTTTTAAAAATTGAACCACTAACTTTGTGTGGTCTTGTTACATTCGTCTCGATTTGTAGATTCGTAATATTTTTATTATTTTTACTTAAACAAAATAAAAGATATCAAGGATTATATAATGTCTTGAAAACCGTACACCAGTAATATAGCAAGTAAAACAAAACTAAGGACTTCGTCCACCACAAATTTCAGGTAGAGAGTTGCTACTTTGATTACACCGTAATAACAATAAATTTCAGGTGAAGAGTTGCTACTTTGGATGGCTTTGAGATTAGGATTCAAATTAATTTTGCGTGGACTTGGTCCACAAAAAATTATTGTGCATTCATGACAAGTTTTTGTTTTATATCTTTAAATGAACTATTTATGTGACCATGTTGGAGCTATCATTGTTTTGTTTGTTTATACAATCATTTTATCAGGGGCGAAATGTTGGAGGACGGGCGGGAGCCTTGGCACCCCCTCCTATTTTTTTAATTTTTTTTTTCCTTTGCTCCTCTTGAAAATAATTTTTTGGTTCCATCTCTACATTTTATAAAAGATAATTCATACATCATAACATTTATTTTCGCTAACCACCTACAACGTCACTAAAAACACGGATTCTTGTAATATACTACAACAATTGATGTACATTTATAATAACAAATATCATGAACTTGATTCATACGAAATTTTGTGCCTATGATTTTATAACATGGGTTCCTAAATGAATTATAAATAACCACAAGTTTAGGCTCTTAGGGTTTCTACAACAATCCAAGCATATGTTGCACAAGATTCAAATGGCTCATATATATGCCATTTTGATTTGAATGAGTTACAGACTATGGAATATAACAAACATATGTATTTAAAACATTTAGTGTGTCAAATATTCTGTAAGTAACTTTTGACATGTATACATTTTCCAAAGTTTTAGACTTGAACATGTTTCAATATATACCAATTTATATATGGTTAGTTATATCTATAAGCGACTACATGAGTACTTTGAGGTAAAATAAAGAGTTTCGTACGACATTTCTTTAATTATATAATTTGAGCTTATAGAGGGCTATGGACCACCATTTATCCCCAACAGAAAAGATTCAAGGAATCCCTGGGATTCACTTTCAAAGGCAATGGTCATCTCTTTCGTCTATTCAAAGGAGCAATAATTTATATACACTTTAAGCATCAGAAACTCAAGAATAAAAATGACAATAATTCATTTTAGAACCAGATACTCTGGATTTAAAGCAGAGATTTATAAACACCTAGCTATTTTTGCAATCTCAATGGTGGGTCAAACACTCTAATGCAAAATCTAACTCTTTCTTTTTCATCTCAGATTTTCTTCATCTCTTTTTTTCTCACAACGAATAATAGGAAAGGAAAAATAAATAAGTCAAAACTATGAAAATGTTTTTTTTTTTTTTTTACAAGATTCTGCAACATTATATAGGAAAGCATTGGAAGTTGATGTCATGTATGTCTCCCTATAAATAGGAAAATTCATGTGATTTTTTTTTATATTGATATTGGTAATTGGTATCAAAATGCATGTGAAAACTAGACTTAAAAAGAAGAATTTTTTATAATATGCTAGCTTTCTAGAAATTCTTTGGCCACAAGAATAACAAGTTCTAAATCTAACTTTACAAAAAAGTGGAGATTAGTTTAAACCTAGTGACAAATTGGTGAGAAACACATCTATTGACAAATTAGAGTGCGTTCTGTTCAACTTAAAAAATTGGTAATATTTATGTTATTCATAGTCAATGTTTTTGTCTAATAAGGTCAAATAAGTTTCAATCAGGTTCAATAAGGTCTAATGAGTTTCAATCAGGTCCAATAAGGTCTAATAAGTTTCAATCAGGGTCAATAAGTTCCAATAAGGTCCAATAAGGTCAATCAGGTCCAATAAGTTGAATCAGGTCCAATCAGGTCCAATCAGGTTTAATAAGTTCCAATAAGTTCAGTTCAGGTTCAATAAGTTCAATTCAGATAAGTTCCAATAAGTTCGGGTCCAATAAGTTGAATAGAACGCACCCTTAGTAATCATATTAAAAGGAATGAGAATATAGTTGCTCATCTTGTTGCTAGAAGGAAAATCAGTGTAGGAGAGGAAGTAGTTTGTACGGACTCTTTTTCCCAAAATATCGTAACTTTGATGGATATTGATATAAATTAATCTTCTTCCGTTTTAAAAAAAAAATCTATTGACAAATTAGTAATTAGACAATGGTTTGAAGGTAGTTAGTGAAACATGGCACTATAGATGATGTAGTAATTACAACTAGCATTTTGACTTCTTGAAAATAATTGTTGATAATGTTCTTGTAAAGTTAAAAGGGTATATCAATTATATACACTTTATCATGTTAGAGATACTAAATTGCAAGGCCAAAACTATATATGCACATTGTACGATTCATAATTAACTCATTACCAAAATTATGTTAATATAAATCAACCGAATCATATTACTATTACAAAAATAGAAAAAGAGAAAAAGTCGTAAGGTGACCATTATTAGAGAATCACTTAATGGTTTCCAAATGGCTTCTTACTACTTATTTGATCAAAATCTTATTATATTGAAAAAAATAAAAACTTCACTATCATATATACATTCATATTCAAAGATAGTCAAACCTAAATCAGAGTTATTACTTACTAGTCCATTTTAAAAAATACTTATTAATCTTTAAAAGATTCATATAAGCACGTTGTGTCGAGTCTATTCTTATTAATAGTATTTAGGTATACTTACTTCATTTCTTTTTAATTGTTATACTTAAACGTGTGATTTATCGTTATTTGCTCACAACACCTCAATCTTAACTATTACGCCAAGATATCCTTGATACGGTCTAACGGAGATAATATTTACCAAATTGTAGGATGAGCAATTTTATATGGTTTGTTAACTTGGAAGAGGGTGGTGTGGTCTTCAACTTTAAAAAGCACCAACTACCAAGTGGTAAAATTACCGTTAGTAAGGTTGGACCGTTATTTTTGGCGGGTAATGTAAATAACTATACTTCAAATAATACTATAAGATAAAACCTTCAAATTTTATTTTTCTTGTAATAATGGCGATGTTTTTATCAACTTCACCTGTTGTTTATCCTCTCCATTTTCTCCCAAATTCAGACCCACCTTACCATCTTCTTCAATCTCAACCATCACTCTCTCTCCTCTCCAAATGCAAGAACATTGAAACCCTAAAACAAATTCATTCCCAAATTATTAAAACTGGTCTACATAATACCCAATTTGCTTTAAGCAAGCTCATTGAATTTTGCGCCATTGATTCCTCTGGAGATCTCTCGTATGCGGTTTCGATATTCGATACGATTGAAGAACCGAATACTCTTGTTTGGAACACTGTGATTCGAGGGCAATGTTTGAGTTCTTCTCTAATCAATGCTTTGGAATTGTATGTTGGTATGATTTCTTCGGAAGTTGTGCCGAATTCTTACACTTTTCCTTCGATTTTGAAGTGTTGTGCGAAATCAGGGAGTACCCATGAAGGGAAACAGATTCATGGGCATGTTTTGAAGCTCGGGCTCGATTCGGATGCTTTTGTGCATACATCTTTGATCAATATGTATGCCCAAAATGGGAAGTTAGATTGTGCACGCCAAGTGTTTGATAAAAGTCCTCATAGAGATCCTGTTTCGTATACGACGCTTATTACTGGGTATGCATCAAGGGGTTATTTGGAGGATGCACGTAAGCTGTTTGGTGAAATTCCTGTTAAGGATGTTGTATCATGGAATGCAATGATTGCAGGGTATTTGCAGAGGAGTCAATTTGATCAGTCTGTATCATTTTTCGAGGAAATGTTGAGGGAACGGGTTATGCCTAACGAGAGTACGATGCTTAGTGTTCTCTCTGCTTGTGCTCAATCAGGTAATCTTGAGTTAGGGAAGTGGGTTAGGGATTGGATTGAAGAGAATGGTTTTGGAGCAAAACTTCGACTTGTTAATGCGCTGATTGACATGTATGCAAAGTGTGATGATCTCGTGACTGCGCGTAGTTTATTTGAGGGATTACCTCAGAAGGACTTAATCTCATGGAATGTGATGATTGGTGGGTACACACATGGGAGCTTCTACAAAGAAGCTTTGTGTTTATTTCGAGAAATGCTAGAACTTCGTGTTGTGCCAAATGATGTGACTTTCTTGAATGTCCTTCCAGCTTGTGCTCAACTAGGTGCTCTTGATTATGGCAAATGGATTCATGCATATATAAACAGAAGTTTCAACAGTTTAACTAACACTGCTCTTTTGACAAGCCTAATTAACATGTATGCGAAATGTGGTGATGTAGAGGCCGCCAAACAGGTTTTCGATAGCATGAAAACTAGAAGCCCAGCTTCTTGGAATGCATTAATATGTGGGCTAGCCATGCATGGTGATGCAACCCATTCCCTCGATCTTTTCTCAAGGATGGTGCACGAAGGATTCAGACCAGATGACATCACATTTGTGGGTATCCTGTCGGCTTGTACTCAAGCTGGTTTGGTAGATCTTGGTCAGAGTTATTTTAACGCAATGATCCAAGACTATAAGATTTCACCGAAAGTACATCATTATGGTTGCATGATCGATCTACTTGGTCGAGCAGGATTGTTCGATGAAGCAGAGGCCTTAATGAGTACTATGCCAATGGAGCCAGATGGTGCGATATGGGGTTCTCTCCTTGCAGCTTGTAAGCTCCACAAAAAGGTTGAAATGGCTGAAAAGTTCGCCAACCATCTTTTCAAGCTGGAACCTAGCAATCCAGGGCCGTATGTGCTTCTGTCAAACATTTATGCCGGTGCTAATAGATGGGATGATGTAGCTAGAGTTAGAACGAGATTAAACGACCTAGGAATGAAGAAAGTCCCAGGTTGTACCTCTATCGAGATAAATAGCATCGTTCATGAGTTTCTTGTAGGCGATAAGCTGCACCCACAGAGCAAAGCAATATATGAGATGTCTGATGAGGTTGATAGGCTCTTGACCTTACATGGGCATGTCCCTGATACATCTGAGGTGCTTTACGACATGGATGAGGACTTGAAAGAAGGAGCATTAAGTCATCATAGTGAGAGATTAGCAATTGCTTATGGATTGATTAGTACAAAACCCGGAACAACAATTAGGATTGTTAAGAATTTAAGGGTATGTGGAAATTGCCATTCAGCAACAAAACTCATATCCAAGATCTTCAACAGGGAGATAATTGCAAGAGATCGCAATCGTTTCCATCATTTCAAAGAAGGTCAATGCTCATGTATGGACCGATGGTGAATACATCATCGTGATTACTATGATTATGTCAAATTTTCATTAACAAATGCTACAGTTATGAATTGTTACGAAACAAAAGTAAATAATGCATAATTGACGTTTTGAAATAATACATTTGCAATCACGTTGATGATTTGTCTTAGAACGTTCAATAAATACTATGCAAACGAGCTCGATCAACTCATGCTCATCTACCGTCTCTCCTCGGTCAAACCGTGACGATACAACGGATACATCTAGTGTAGGTCTTTATTATCACGCACCATCCTGTATTAAACCCTTATAATTTACTACTACTTTTCCTGTTTATCCACAATTTCTTATCATTTTATCGTAGCAATCATAAAATGTTATAATTTACAATAAGAAGTTTTTACAATAGTTATGTTTACCTTTATTATATCCCATCACCTTCTTTCTTTACCTGAAATTGATTCGCAAAACAGCACCAAACGTAGAAGACTGCTTGAAGTCAAAGAAGGTCCACAGGCCAATGAGAAGGTTTTTGAAACATTATTTATATCCAGTCTTTATAATTTTTAAACTAGTATCTGGGTCTAGGGGTTGTCTCGGATGGTATTTTTTCCGAACTTGATATGTATTTTTTTCCATTCGTATTAAAATATAATAAAGAAAACTCAACATTTGAAAGGTACAAATATTATAATGTGAAAATTTATAACATGATTAAAAGTTGGTTGAGATAGTAACTTTGCTTTATCTAATAACAAGATGTCATGGATTCAAATCTTGTTCCATTTCAGTTTAGTTACTGCATTATTAATATTCATACTTTATACGTTCTGAAATAAGTCAAACCCTTTGCGAGTTGCGACCCATGCCTAACCCGTATCCGAGTATACGTTGGTCAGACTAAATCCAACCTAAGTGACCTCGAAACAACCCACTTCCGATCCGACACGATTTGACCAAGCACATTCGACCCAACTCGAGCCAGTAAAAACATACCCAGTTGATTAGCAAATGCTAGGAGATAACATTGTGTTAAGGGAAAAAACAGAAAACATTATTATTCATGCATATATATAACATATATGGGTAGCTCATACAAGATTTGATTTTTACATGTAATCATAATTTAACATTAAGATCAAATCTTTCTACGTTATCGTCATCATCGTTGTCGTCGTCGTCGTCGTTAACCATCAATGGCAGAGCATCCAGCCTTCCTCATTGTCAAATTCATGCTCCAATGTTGTGCATCTCTTTCTGATTGAAGGAGTTTTGTCGGGCTGATTTCAGCACAGTTTTATCAGCTACTATGAAGTATGCTGCTCCAGCAACTAATCATGTGCAATCAACACTAAAAATGTTAGTAAATCTTTACAGAAAACAACACATAATGATGAATGAATGACTATATAGTAATTTAAAATCATGTGATTCATTATATTACCAGTTGAAATTATGAGTGCTTGAGCAGTGTGGTTGAGATTGGCCCTAGCCCAAGGAAGCATTCTTGCACTTGCTATCTGCAGGTCAAGATTAACATACAAATGTCATCCATGCATTTCTTTGCATATAAGAGGTGTTGTAAGTCAAACAACACAGATATTTTAGCTCGGTAACATTATTAAGACACCCAAATTCGAAAAGCTCGCTCTAAAACTGATAAGGTACTGAAACTGATAAAAGTACTCGATTGCATGCATGACACATTTGGTAGAATATTAAATAACTTTTTAGACCAATGTAAGAAAAAAAAAAACACCTTGAGATGACAAAATTAAACCTTCCTTTTTTGTATTTATTTTTCTTTGGGAAGTGACAAATAAAACTTCATTAGATTAATAAGTGGGATATAGGTTAAAGTAGAAGTAGAGCCACTAGAGAAAAAAAAAAAATCATTCTTTTTTCAATTGTGATTCAAGCATTTCATGTATCAGATAGAAGAAAATAAATGATCAGGCTATAAACTTACAGTTGGAATGGCTGTAGCAAATCCAGCAACAACAGCAGCCTTAGCTCCAGCTAGAACACCATCTGTTTTAAGTTTTATCATCAAAAAGTCAGAAACTTCATTTAAACCACATTAGGCAGTATATATGCTCATATCTTATGCATAAAAACCAACATATTAAATGCAGAAATCATAATCCAAATAAAGTTTTACTCATAATAAATTGTTGAATGTAAGAGTTACTAATATAAGTACTAACTTTTAAGAGACAACATAGCAAGAAATGAGTTAGGAATACAATTTATTTTTATATCCATATGAGCCACGAAGGCAGTACAAAGTACAAAGAAGGGGAGGGGGATTCAAATCTATGAACGATCGTTCACAGCACCTCAATCTTAACCATTAGGCAAAACATCTTTGGTTAGTTAGGAATGCAATTTTTTAAATATAAACATCATATTTTTGAAAATATATATAAACTATAACATTTACAAATTGATGTTGTTTTTTAGATTGTCAAATTTAAGAATTAAGAAAGAGAAAGATAAATTATGTACCATGAGAACATTGTTTTGCTATGGCTAGCCTTTGATCAAGTGCAACCAAGTTAGATCTCTCAAGTGGGGATTCTGCAATATTTTTTGCCATTTTAGGAAATAGATTTAGCAAAATTTATAGGATAAGGTGAAATTTAATTCTTTGAACCTTCTAATTAATTTATATAATTTGTTTGATAGTAAAGTTTGAGGCTTTTTTTTGGTTTGATAAAAGATGTTTGAAGATTTTGGATGAGAGAATGAAATGGTAAACAAAGTGTTTGATATTTATAGACAAAACTGAGTGTTTTAACAGTAATAAGTGGTACAACAACTCAGGTGAGTTTGATGGTTTTATCAGAAATCTAAGGTTTTTGAGTCCATTGTTTTCTTACTTGACTTAGGTTTCTGTTATAGTCGGTTGATTTTCATGTCCTTTTGTCCCCATAATGCCTTTTATTTTATTGTATTACCCCTTATTGTTATGCAAAATAGAAGATCTGTCATGTTATTTTATTGTTTGTTAAACTAATCAATCTGTTATCTTTCCTATCGTGTACTTTAATAACTTTTCCATATCTTTGTACGTACAAGTGAGTTAACCAAAAGATACATGCATCTAGAGTAGAACTTATACGAGTAATAATTATAATAAAAAGTGGTCTTAAAGTTAGATTGGGTTGCTCACTTTGTAACTTAATCAATTGGTCAAGCCTTTTACCTTTAAGTGGAGCACCCGAAGCGAGAGAATTAGTCATTATTATCAACGGTGGATACCTTGATTGTTCAACAAAAAAAGAAGCTAGATTGGGTTAATTAGCAGAATGTTACTCTGTTAGTCAGCCACCTGGCGTGTGCTTAGAAGTTAGAATATCAACGAAGATGTTTTTATTTTTTGATTTCATTTCAACATTTTATTGTTTCGATCTTACTTTCTTCATTTTTAATCCATTGTCACGTATAAGAATTTGATTTCATGTGTATGATATCTGAAGTATATCTTTTACAAATACGTAATTAGAGATATTAATGGTCAAAATTGTACGTTGACAAGCATAAAAATCAAAATATTATTATACTTATTTAGTTAATTAGAAATGGAGGTCGGCATTCTATCATATCTTATATAGTATCTGTTAGGCGAGATTGTATAGGGATTTGTTAATATTTGTTAATATCTCTTTCCTTATGTATAGGGTGTATGGTTATTTAGTTTCCTCCTTGGATGTACTATATATTGGAAACTTTACATCAATACAAATCACACATTAAAACCCTAAACACTCCTTGACATGGTATCGGAGCCCTAATCTTTTCCTCTGAATTTTTTTTTTCTCATCGTCTCTCATGGCCGGCGGTACTCCCGAAAAGTCGCCGGACACCTCTGTTTCCCGGATTGACATTACCAATCCCTTTTTCCTCGGAACAGGCGATCGTCCCGGAGATTTCATCACTCCGACTCGTCTAAAATCTGACAACTATGACGACTGGGCGTGTGATGTGCAACTCGCCCTTGAAGCTCGCCGGAAATTTTGCTTTGTCGACGGCTCGCTGCGTGGGCCGGTTTCTCCTTTACCGACGCTGACTGGGTCACGGTCAACGCCATGATTGTTTCTTGGTTACTCAACACTATTGATAGTGAAGTTAAAGGTACGTTAACTAAATTTCGCGAAGCTCATCAATTATGGAGTCATTTGAAAACCCGTTTCGCTACTATCAATGGTTTTTCTATATATACGATCGAGTATTTGTATGTTTACCTGTAAAAGAGGTATATAAATAGTATAGTAGTTAAACACTTACCGTAGGTGGTGGTGTTCGGGTGGTGGTCGGGCAAGTGAGAAATAGGTGACAAAGTTGGAGTGAGTGAGCGAGAGTGGATGAGAGGTGAGAGAGCAAGAGTGGAGTGAAAGGGGAAGAGTATGAGGAGATTTAAAGAGAAAATTGCGGGCGATTTTTAGTAAATACGGGCGGCAAATAGCGCTAGGGTTAATGACTTAAAGAGTTCTTTCAAGAGAATGGTTAGACAACTAATATCGATATAGTAGTATATGGATTGATAACACAAAAAACAAGAAAGTCTTATTAGAAATGAAAATTTATCGAGACACACTTAAATGACATATATTAATGCTAAGTTCGATCCACATCATATTTAGTTTGGACCAAATCCATATAAGTAATTTATATTACTCCCTCCGTCCCAAATATAGTTCACATTTCCATTTTGGGTGTCCCAAAATATAGTTCCCATTTTCATATTTAGTTCCACATTTTTCGTAATGTGTCTAGAAAAATCGTGTCCCATCATTTATTTGCTCCTTGAATTTTGTTTTTTCCTTTGTTTATTCAACCAAAATGTTACAATTAATGTTCTTTTACTAATTATTATTCTCCATTCTCTCTCCTAAAATCATCTTTTCCCATACAACATTTATTTGAACAAACAAAAAATCTTTAATATCTCTCTTAGATTCTACTTGCATAAATTACCATGAATACTTTGAGACGAAGAGAGTATTATGTATCTAAGATTCGAATAATCTAGGTTTTAAAGAGTTATAGTTCTACTAAGTATTTTAGTGGTAAATCTCTCTTCTCTCTCCCCTCTCTCCTCTCTACTTAAAAAAACCCTAGCCTCCATTGTTGATTTTTAAAGGGGCTTCCATCGGTTTTTATCGTTGGAAAGCCCCCACCTTTGTTTTTTTATTTGTTTTTAGGTTTTCAATAACGATTTCTCCCTCGAAAGAAAGGGTTTTCGATCTCCTTCGTAAGAAAAGGTTTTTCGATCTCCTTCGAAAGACAAGGTTTTTCGACCTCTTTCGAAAGACAGGGTTTTTCTCCTCTTTTAGAGGGGGAATTTCTACAGGTTACAATCCGGTATACTAGATCTAATGGATTGCCGTGAAATTATTTTGTTGGTGAAGAATTATGTGGGATCACAAAGGTTATCAATTTTTCGAATACGGTCAGATGAATCCGATGTAAATCATCCTCACGACTACAAGGGATCGTTAGATTGTCTCTCCAACAAGGCTGTATTTTCCAGCGATATAAGCGGGAGATGTTCCACATTGCAAGATTTGTTTGACGATCGTAGTTTTTATGAAGGAAATTTTTGTTTGATTCAACTTATGTATTTGTTTGATTCGATTGCTTATGTAGATGTCGTATGACTTTTTATTAATGAATTAATTTTACTATTCAAAAAAAAATCTAGGTTTTAAAGAGGGAGGAAGTATCCTTTAAGATATCTTTTGTCATTTTAACATGTTGTAGAAAGGAGTAATTTATGTATAAAAAGTTTCCTTATAGTTGTAGATCAGGTGAATTTTATCCATATTTGGACGCAAAACTCTATGCAATTATTTTGGACACTAGCCTTAGCAATAGTGATTTAGATTCTGCTCAGAATTCAGACTGAATTGAGTAGAGTGGGATATTTTTAGTTGTGGAACAAAATTATTAAGGCAAAACCATGGGTGGGTATTTGATGGGATCTGCATCTCATGCACACCCATCTTTCTTGCTCCTGCAACTAGTAACACGCGTCTCAAATCAAAGGTCCCATTATTCGGTTATCCCATATTCGCCATATTACTAGACTTCTGCCTTCTCTAGAGCCTTGTTGTTTCGGATACAACCTCTATTCTTCTCTTACAATTTTATTTTAGTCTATTATTTCGGCTTAATTCAGTTCAAAAGAATATGGTCTAAGGGCCTGTTTTCTCTAGCTTATTTTCAGTTCAGTTCAGTTCAGTTCAGCTCCATTCTTTTATAATTATTTTGTTAAATATTATTATTATGTTGGTATAATTTATTTTACTAATTACTCTTATTATTATTATTATTATTATTATTATTATCATCATTATTATTATTATTATTATTATTATTATTCAAATATATATCATTACTATTAAGTATTATTATTATTATTATTATTATTATTATTATTGTTGTTGTTTCTATATATTATTTTGTTTATTATAGCTTTAATCATTATTAATACTATTATTATTAGGAGGAACATAATTTACGTCAAAGCACAAATAAACCTACTTTTTTTAGCCCATAAACCAATCAAATTGCGTCAAGACGGTTTATGATGTAATTTTTGCGGTCCAACCCAATCATTATTTTTATTACTAAATATTTTTATATTATTAAATCTAATTATTAAAATAGTAATATTAATTTACTTCTTAGATATTATTGTTATTATATATCATCATCAAGTATTAATATATTAATACAAATAATATAAAATAATAATTATTATTTTTTTTGATTGGTTTATTTTTTTTGATTGGATTATTAATTATCATTATTATCATTAATTATTATTATTATTATTAATTTATGATTATTAATATTATTTATTTATAACTATCATTTAAAAATATCCAAAATACTATTATTATTATTATTATTATTATTATTATTATTCATTATTATTACTTATCTTTATAATTATTATTTAATATTCATATTGTTCTTGTTTAAAATATTATTTATATATTTATTACATTCAGTTTATTTCAGTTCTGTTCAGTTCAGCTCTGATAAGTTCAGTTCAGTTCAGTTCAGCTCCAATAAGTTCAGTTCAGCTGTTTTATGCCGAAGAGAACAGGCCCTAAGTTTATCTTCATAGTATCGTTTTTCATCTCAAGTATCTACTTTTTAGTCTTCTTATCGGTTTCTTCTGTTCACCTTATTTTCAGTCCTAATTAGAAAAAGAATTAATAAGTTTCAATGAATTTAGATAAAATCTAAAAAGTTAAAATAAGTTCAGTTCAACAAAAAAATAAAATCCGACATTCTTACAAAATAAGATAGCCACTAATAGAGACTAATAAGTTAAGATAAGCAAAATAAGTTATGAATATAACAAAAACTATATTTATTCAACTTATATTGCTTATCTTAACTAATAGAGACTAATAAGTTAAGATAGTTTTTGTTGTAGTTTTTACAAAATAAGTCTGGTGTCGTTGTGGTTTTCGTGTGGTGTTTGAGAATTGAGAGAGAAGAGTGTGAAGAGGACTTTCCTCTGTTTCCTAAGCGTCCACAATTTCATGTGACTTTTTCTTTTAATTAATTGTGGGTACATTGCACCTCCATGTACCAGTCTGGGCCCGCCACTGGCTATCCCGAAAAGTTCAATGTACTCCCACTGATTTTTATTAATTTACCCGTTCTGACTTTTGACACTATTTACATCATTGACTTTAACTATCTCTTGTGATTTGTAATTAACGAAAAATATAGTCATGTGAAATCTAGTTAGATTCATCTCAATGTGTATTATCCAAATATTAGCTTTTTGTAACTTTTGCTTATCGATAATTAGAGATATTAAGGTTCAAATTACTGACTCGACAAATGTGTCCTGAATAAATGGGTAAACTAATAAAAAACGGAGGGAGTATTTATTAACCATGAATCTAGAGTGTACTATTTAATAATTTAATCTACGAAGCTAGGTCCATATCTTTATGGGTGTTGGAGAGGAGTAGAAGTAGCCATTATGTAGGTCAGGCTATGTTGTAAAGGCCGACTTTAGAGGTCAGGCTATGTTGTCGTAAGATTGGTTGGGCCAATTGGGAACCAAGTGGTTCGGGTGAATTATATTGTCAAATGTAGCATAAAAAAACTCAGCTTAATAAGGTTAGGTTAAGATGAGTATGTTAATACGGATTGGTAAATTAGAAAATTCGATCGACACAACACTAGGTTAACGGAGTTAGGTCAAGTTGTGCATCATGTTGAGAATAGGTTTGATTTGGATCCTCGAATGAGAGGGGTGGAATTTGCCGACGTAGCTCAGTGGTCATTAACCTAGACGTTTATATTAATGATGGTTTTATAAACATATTTACAAATTTAGTGTTGGTTTCCATTATTTATCTGACTGAGTAGTATTACTAATAGTAGCTCAATGCCCCAATTCGATGTTGTAGCTTATGTGATTCTTACTTACTTCCTTTATTTCTTTTAAGTCGGAGATGGAATTACAAAGTATTTATCCATCAAAAAACTTTAAAAGAGAATAATTTTAGTAATTGTAAACCCAAATCGAATCTAAATTACAATTTATATTATCAAGTCTTACCAGAATTAAATTTAATTTTTATGTCGAAGACCCCTTTAACTAATAGCATCGAGCTAGAACGTATGAAAATCTAAAGACAAATAAAAACCTCAGCTGCAAGGGATAATCATTATTATGGGGGGTTAATTACCTATTATTATTATGAAAGGAAATACATGTCTTTATTATATCTATTCTACATGTAAGAGGGATAGTACAAAAACTAGTTACTTGCTTGCTTCTTCATATAATCGCAATTTATTCATATTACATTGTTATGGTCATATCATCACACATCAACTATTCTCCAACATAACGTTGATCTTTTTCTTCCGATTTTATGCTCTCCAATATTTTGCATCTTATCAATGATGATTGTAGTAGGAGTTACGGCGAGCCGATTTCAGAACTGTTTTATCAGCTACTATAAAATATGCTGCTCCTGCCACTATAATTAATATAATGATTGAAACCGATATATTAGTTAGTGAATAATAATCATAAAAATTACAAATATACAAATTAGTGTTAGATTTAGGTTTTTTTTTTTTTTGAAATGACCAATTAAAATAAGGTTTTTTGTGGATAAATACCACTTAAAATTTTTTTAGAAGAAGGGATCAATAATCAATTAAAATACTTCTATTGTCAACTTAACACCACATTATAATTTTCAGGCCAAATTGTCAACTGACAATTTCTTTCCCTCCAAAATCTCTTTTTTGTTTTGTCTTATTCCCCCTTCTTACTATTCAAAAGCCATAAATTCCCCAATTTCTCCAATTTTCTGTATTTTTCTCATTTTATTGAAGCTAAAACTCTCATCCTCAACCTCGGAGTAGGTAGCAGTAGTATTAGTTAGAGAACTCGGATCAAGTGCACTCGTCCGAGTTCGTAGAGCAGAAATGGATTAATCCATATCAGAAATCAGGCTTGTTGTTGCTGTTGGTAAACGAAAAAATGGAACAATGTGAGTGAGTGAGGGGAGGGCGAGGAAGAGAGAGAAAGAGTGTTAATTAGTGAGAAGATGGAGAAGTGAGTAATAAGGAGAGGAAGAAGACGAACGTGAAGATTTGAGAGAGAAAAAAAAGATGGGGATTCGTAAAATAAAGAGGAGAAAACAAAAAAAACCGAAGTTTTGGGAAAAACCAATTGTCAGTACTGAAAAATTGACAATTTGGTCTAAAAATCGTAATGTGGTGTTTAGTTGCCAATGGAAGTATTTTATTTGATCTTTCCGTCTAAAAAAATTTTAAGTAATGTTTCCTTGCAAAAACCCTATTTTAATTGGTCCTTCTCCACAAAAAAATCCTTAAATTTATAAATAGTATTTACCAGTTGAAATAATGAGAGCTTGTGCAGTAGAGTTGAGATTGGCCCTTGCCCACGGTAGCATTCTAGCACTTGCAATCTGCAACAAGGTTATTTAACCAAAACATAGAAAAACAATAACACAAATGATCAATAATTTATTGGGGTCCAATAAATGAGCTAGGAAAAAAAAGAGAGAAAAACTTATTGGGTGAAAAACTCACAGTTGGGATGGCAGTAACAACTCCAGCAACAATCGCTGCCTTCGCTCCAGCAACAACACCCTCTATTTTTAATAGGAAAAGGGAAGTTAATAACTCACTTAAAGAAGGGATGATAACACATTCATAAATGAATTAGCCTCTTTTATTTGTTTCATTGAAGTCTATGTAGGTTGAGACAAAAAGGTTGGAACAACTTCAATCGATTACGTGCATGTTTTCTCTTCACCTTTAAAAATAGATTAAATTATTTAAAAGACCGAGATTGGTCAAATCCAATTGATCAGACGATAAGATATACTTAGAATTGATTAGGTCCAATTAATAAGATCTAATAAGTTCAATTTTTTTAAATAAGTTAAGGTTAAAAACAATATTAGGTCTAATTTATACACAAAGTTAAAGCCAGTACTAACCATGTAGTATCTGAAAATCAGGACCGTCTTGAAAATTTTAGGAGTCCTGTTCTAAAAATGAAAATAAGGCCCTTATATTATTAAAATTAATAGATTGTACATACATATTAGGCAATAATATACGATTATAATAAGCAAATATTCTAAAATGTAGATTTTTTGTCGCAATGAGGAAAAAATAAGCATTTTTCACGTGAAAATATTAGAAAATTTAAATTTTGACCCTTTCAAATTGAGATCCTGTGCGATTGAATTCTTTACACATCTTCTATCATTCTTCCTTCATTTCTTTTGTTTTTATCTTTTCATTTGTTATATCATTAAATTGAATTAATCCCATCAAGAAAAGTTGATATGAAACTATACAATGCGTCACAACATTTTTTTTTTATTGTATCAATGTAGAATCCAAAGTTTTATATATAGCCTCAAGCCCTCGACTTCCATAAGGGAAATTAATTAAGATAAACAAGGAAACGAAGGCAATACTATTTATATATAGGTGGAACACATAATATAATAGCTAGTCATATCATAATCTACGAAACTAAAGGGCAAAAGCCTATAAAAGACATATATTATTATATATACCATGAGAGTATTGTTTGGCCATGGCTAGCCTTTGGTCAGCGAGTGAGGACTCTGAAGGAGAATGCGCAACATCTTTGCCCATCTTTTAGACTGTTGCAGATAATCAATGCAAAAAGTAAGTACTACAAAGACTACGTGAACTTGATGAATTTTAGTAGCTAGGTTGAGTGCTTTTTCCAGGCTTCTGAATGAGGGAGAATGGTGAAGAGAATGTGATATTGTGATGTATAGGTGCTCGAGTATATATAAGCAACATTCGGAAGTAGCCAAAGTAACAGGTAGTTGTTATATATAGTTGATTATACAATTCAACGTGTTATAGAAGATTAGGAAGATTAGGATAATATTGTCAGTTTTGACATAGTGTGTTTGTATGTGGTATAGTGTCTTTCTATGTGTTATAGTGTTTTTTTTTTTGGCAAGAACTTTATTGTTTCTTTGTTTTATAGTGTATTTGTTTGTGATATAGTGTATTTCTCTCTTGTATAGTGTATGTGATTGTTATATAGTGGGTTTATGTGTATTATAGTAGTGTGTGTCCGATTCACATTTGTGAGCCTGGTGCACACTAATTTTACTGTGAACCAGGTCCACACAAGTCGAATTGAATGAATTTATATGTGATCTATATAAATATATTGAAAGGCGTTCCTAGACAATGAAACGCCACGTGGCGTTCTCTCTAGGGAGTTTTAATTCATTTAATATAAAAAAATAAAAATTGCATTGTAAAGTATAGGTTTCGATCATGTGATCGACAGTTCAAATCCTAAAATTTTAACCACTAGACCAAGCTGTAATTAGTATTATTATTTTAAATTACAATATAAATAAATGAAATTTTTATTACCGAGTTATCGCACGAATCTAATAATTAGTTCTAAATTAAAAGTCGCGTATTAATATTAATGATAACAAAAACTTCATAACCGAACATGGTTGTTCTTTATGAATTTTCAGTACTTATCAATATTCTCTAGTGTAATGGATGATAATAAAATTACGAAAGATAAAGGTACTTGACCGAGGATGGACAATTATTACCTTAGACAATGCAATATGACTTTATTGACAAATTAACCTGTATATATTCTATTGTCACTACTCACTGCCACAAATTTTGATTAGCTACCAATGAAATTTGACTTTATGACTAAAGTGTTCCATTAGGTGAAACAAGGGAACTTTGATTTTTGATGGTTTTACTATAAAGTTAAGGTTCATCAATAGTCAAATGCATAGTTGTTTGCAAAGATATCGAATCTGGCTCGATCAATGTTGAATTCGAGTTGACTTAATTCAAACCTGAACTTGACTTGAGAGTTTAAGGAATCAAGTTGAGAAAGTGCCAATTCGACCCTATACAAACTCATAAATGGCCGGCTCAAATTGATGTTTTTATTAAAATTGCACTTAAATTACAAATTAATTACACTTTTTGTTTAAATGATAAATAAAGTACATTCAAATTAAGCTTATAGTATTTTTTTATTTTAAAAAAATTAGAGTCTAGCTAGAGGAGGAGATTTTGAAAAAATTATATTTTTTTCGTTTTAAAATAAATTAAACACTTATCATTTGAGGCCGTTCCAAAATGAATGAAACACTACTGTACGTATTTATTTGGTACTTACTTCTCTTTATATCTCTCTTCATCACATGAGTTCCTCTTTCTTTCTCTCTATCTCTCACTTCTCTGAAATACTCGTGTCAAAGCCCTATATTTCATTTAAAACAAAACGAAAGAAGTACTTTTGTTAATTAGAAAAATTGAAAACTGATATCGATTGAAAGGAGAAGTGAGAAATTCCAAATACTATTGTCTTTGTTTTCATTTCTAATTGCGTTCTCCACGTTCACACTCATCTTCTCATCTTCCACGTTGATGGAGTGCAAAATTGAGTTTATCTGCTTGTGAAGAACTCGAACTCGACTCGAAAAAAATGAACGTGAACTCAACTTGAGAGTTTGGCAAGTTTGGTTGAACTAAATAATTTCAAACTCGGCTAGCAATGAGTCGAGTTGAGCTCGAGCCCAACTGTTTTCAGGTAAAGACAAGCATGCCTCTTAAGTTGCGCTTAACTGACTCGTTTATCACACTTAGTCATTAGTTCCCTCTTCTTAACCACTTGAGTCACTGTAATAATACATTTGCAAGAATTACAATGCATAATCATTATACATATTAGGTTGTGTCCATTTCAATGGATTTTGACTAAAATTATATTATATGAACTTAATATAAAACTTTTCCGAATTTATTTGAATATATTTAAACTTATTTTATTATAACTTGGAGAAAAACTAATTTTGTCTTCAATTGTCTTAATTTGCGTGTTAAAATTGTATATGAAAAGGAAATTGAATTTGTCTGAAATTCTATGGAAAAATTTATTTTGTCTAAATTTATTATTTATTTTGTTTGAACTTATTCAAACTTATTTTGTTTAAAATAAGTTACAGTGGATCAATCCTTAATCTCCAACTCTAGCCCTAGACAATTAAGTAAAAAGTTCTTCAATAATCCTACAAATTTTTGGATTTGTGAATAGTGAATGAGAACATTATTAAAAACACAAATAAAATACTCTAAAATAGATTTAATCTTAACCCGAACACCTAAAAGTTGATGAACTTTGGACAAAAATTTTAAACTCCAAAACGTTTTCTAAATCATATATATCTAGCTTAGGGTTTACTCAAAGCTGGTATATAATACACCCAAATTTATTTTATTGATGGACTGACACAATGGGGAATATTATCTTCGAGACACAAGTCGTTTTTGTATTATGAATTTTCTTTTTGAGAGAATGGTATATATGAATTATTTTTGGAGTATTGTTAATAGGGTTTTAATTTTTTTCAACTTTGTATGATCTTCTTGGGGATTTTTGGGAGAAATGTACCAAAGCAAAAACTTTTTCCTACAAAAGTATTTTCAACCCATTGAAGTATTAAAAGTTATTTTAGTTTTTCATAAATCTCTAAATCTCCTTATTTTCTAAAGTTGTGACTTGTGAGAGAATTATATTTCAACGTAGTGCAATGATTGTATGGAAAATCTTCCCCACACGTATTGCATGGAAAACATAATTATATTTATATACAGAACAATTGTCACTAAGGTGACAAGTATAAGTTTAGACGTCTGAGCGTTATTCTTCTTATATTTCATCTTAATTCTAAAAAATGGAACAATCTTAGTGTATGATTCTTATTGGGGATATTGAATTCTTTAAATTGTACAACATTGGTGCTCAACTCCCGTTAAACCCTTATTAGTTTTATACATGTGAATTTTCTCACATTAGAAAAAAAAAAACCATATCACCTTATTATGAGCTAGAGAGTTAAGGGGTTACTTTTATAATTGTCAATTAATTTAAGGGTAATGCTAAATGCAGCCCTTAGGGCTGCATATAAATATTAAATACCTTTCCTAAACTAGTATAAAGTTGGTTATTTATGACAAAAAGCATGCATTTATCAAGGTCATTAATGCTTGTTTTACAAAATAATTTCCACTTATAGGTTCTTATATGCAGCCCTAAGGGCTGCATTTAGCTTTTCCCTTAATTTAAGGGTTATGCTATATGCAGTCCTTGGGATTGCATATAAAACATAAATACACTACTTAAAATGAAAATAAATTGTGAATTAATAAAAAAAAATTGCATCAACCGATATAATAAATGATCAATTAATACAATTTATTTTCATTTTTAATTTTTTATATACAGCCCATATAGCTTTTCCTTTAATTTAAATATCTAACCTTCTTTGAACTCATAAATTCTTATAATTATTGAGTGATCTCAATATCAATTCATACAACAACATACAAATCATTTAGAGATTTTTTTCTCCATTAAAGATATATATGCATTCTTTTTATGATATTATCCATAAGGGCAGCAATCTCCAAGCACCCACGCACATACTACCTCCGTTCTTTTTTAGTTGCAACGTTTGACAAATTGCACTATTCATGTTCTCTTATTTGACCACATTTATTGATTTATATGTTAAACAAAATATAGTCATGTGGGGTCTTGTTTGATTCGTTTCGATGTAAGCTTTCATAATATCAAATTTTTATAATTTTTACTTACATACAATTAGAGATAAAACGATTTGAAATTGTACATTGGCAAGCGTGAAAGTCAAAACGTTGCAACTAAATAAAAACAGAGGTAGTATATCCTTTGTTTTAAGGGTAACCTTTTATTTCCTTTTCCTAAAGTTAGCAGGAAGAATGCAGAACTGTAGAAGACAGACAAAGAAAGAACAACAAAAACCATGGGTTCAAAATTAATAATCTATGGATCTTGAATTAACTCATCTTCCTTGCTATTTCAACTTACAACACGTGTCTAAAATATATGGTCCATAAACTTTGGATGAATAATACTAGTTTTTCTCACCCATATATATAGGCCATAGAAGTATTTTATTTCATAATAAAGTTGTTGGGTGCACACCGATTTTCAGTTTATTAATATATATGTACAGATACAGTAACAGTAGTGGTTTAGTAGAAGTTTAATGCGTTTAGTTATCACTTTCTCTTTAACAGTGGCTTCTAGTGCATACTCCATACTCATGTCCTTTTCATTATCCATTCGTAGATTTTTATTGTAGCGTCTTCTTTTGCTTCAATATATCCACTCCACCGCCTCGGCCTGGCTCCTGCTAGTCCGATACCGCTGCTCGTATTGTACGTATGTACTATGTGAGTTGTGTTTGTTTTGAGAAAAAAAAAAATCCAACAAAATATTCCAAATTCCAATTATAGATCATTTTCTAGCAATTTTACCCTTTTATGCATAGTCTAGTAACTTTTTATTATGATAAGGAGAACGCGTCCTAGTCGGATCAAAATCTTACACATGTCAATCCAGTCCGGTTTGCAGGCAAGGCGCCTTGAGAGTAAAGGAGAAATTCCCACCCCCAAAATGCCTCTAGTAGAGCATAATCTAGTAACTTAAGAGGAGCATTTTGAAAGTTCTAATAAGAATGTATCAAACTTTAAATACAGGTAAGGGATACAAATGGAGACTGGGGAGCAGAGAAAAGGAAGAAACAAACAAAAAAACAACTACTACGAGAACACATCTGTAGTTGGGAGGATTCTATAAAAAATTATATAATAGTTCGAAAAATGATGAGAACATTTTCAGATTTGGTCAATTTGTTCTCCCCTTCTCATTAATCAGAATACATATTTATACATACTAAGGATAGAGTCTTTCACCAAATTTAATTAGGAAGCAAATCCTATTCCGCAATGAACTACTCCAAGTTGGAGCATGCAAATTTTAGTAAAATCTTTTGAATCCTATTTCGTCACACCCCCGTTCAAGTTGGAGCATGCAAATTTTTGATGCCCAACTTGGATGACAAAAAGTCAAACTGAGTCCTACCAACTGATTTAGTAAAAATGTCTGCCAACTGATGAAACTTAGTAAGAACATAAGAAGGAGTAATAAGTCCTTTGGTCACCGCATTCCGAACAAAACGACAATCAGATTGGATATGTTTCGTGCGCTCGTGAGACAGGATTCCTATCAGTATACAATGCATGTTGACTGTCACAAAATAACCTCATCCCTGCAGGATGCTGAACTCCAAGATCACCCAAAAGTTGTTTCAACCACTTTAATTCACAGACAATAGCAGCCATAGAACGATATTCTGCCACTACAGATGAACGAGACACAGTACGGTGCTTCTTGATTTTCTAGGAAATAGGAGAATACCTGCAACAAAACAAACCATCTACTCAAAGATCTTCTAGTAAGCGGGCAACTAGCCCAATCATATCAGAATCACATCACCCCTCAAGGCAGAGATCACTATCAGAACGAAATAAAATTCCCTGTCCTAGATTTTTTTTTCAAATACCGCACCACTCGCAGGGCGGCCTCCCAATGTAGAAATATGCGTTGCCAGCATAAACTGTGACAAGATATGAATAGAATATGCCAAATCGAGGCGAGTAACAACAAGATAAATCAACCTCCCCATCAAACGACGATACTGTTCTGCGTTGTCCATTAAAGGACCATCAGCCAAAGCAAGCTGATGATGCTGCTCCATAGGTCTGCAGGTTTAGCACCCAATAAACTACGCTCCAAAATAATGTCCATAGCATATTTCTTTAACTCATAAAAATTTCATGTGTACCTCTGGCAACCTCTAGCTAGGCCTAAAAAATATTTCGAAACACCCAAATCTTTTCATTTTAAAACATTTTTCGAGATAAGTCTTGAAGTTCAGTAAAGCTCTCTAATCATTCCTTGCAATAATCATATCATCCACATATATAAGCATATTCAGCTGAATGTGCTTCCTGGTCAAGGTGAAAAGAGATTATTCAGAATGCTTAAATCCATAAGTTTTCAAAGCAACAACCAATTTTGCAAACCAACATCCAGGCGCCTGGTTCAACCCATACAAAGACTTTTTCATCCTGCACACCATGTTAGTATTATTTTTTAGTACAGCATGGAGGAATTTTCATGTAGACTTCTTCCTCCAGATCACCATGCAAAAAAGCATTATGCATATCCATCTGATGAATCTCCCATCCTTTCACCGCAGCAACAACCATGAAAGTACGAATAGTCGTCATTTTTGCCATAGGAGCAAAGGTTTCATTATAATCTATGCCTTTTACCTGATGTGACCAAATATAACCAATCTTACCTTCAATCTCTGCAGTTTTTCCTACTCATCATATTTCTCCATGTGCACCCACTTACTTACCAAGACCTTCTTCCCGAGAGGAAGAGGTTGCAATTATTCCAATGTGCCTTGATCCTCCTAAGCTTTAACTTCTGCCGTTGTTGCCTCGCGCCATGATCCTCATGCTTCATAGCCTCCTTGAATGACTTTGGTGGGTTCCCTAGCTACCGTAATAATAGCTAGATGTTTGCGATGTTTGTCAGAAAATTTATCACAACTAACATAATGAATAATAGTTGAGGACTTTAATTTGAGGAATTAGTAGATTGAGTAGATGGACTTTTAATTATTTTTCACAATTGTATAAGTAACATAATCCCACAATTTCTTAGAGGGAACTTTGACTCGTTTCCCCCTATCCAAAGCACCACTACCATCATTGTCCACACCCCCTATCACCTCCCCCTACATCAGGGGAACCTGCTGCCACATCCTCAAGTGGCTCAGCAAGGGGCCAAGTATCCACACGAGGCGCAGCAGCCTTAACCACACCGAAGGCGTGTCGCCCAACATGGCCCCAACCTTGACGAGGCCATCTGGAGCCTCGGCCGCACCAACCGTAGGCACGAGAACACACTCCACGCCTCGAAGAGCATCGTGTTCCCCGTAAACTTCCACGGGGACAATATCATCATCAAAAAATTCCACGACACCAACCAAAGGCGCATCATTCACAGGAGAAGAACGAGCAAAAGGAAAGTTATTCACAACAAACTTCACATCATGCGAAACAAGGTATTGGTGGGTATCTAAATCAAACAATTTTCATCCTTTTTGAGTAAAAGAGCAACCCACAAACACACAATTTCGACTCCTACTCGCAAATTCATCACCATGATGGTTCAATTTAGAAGCATAACACAAGCACCCAAAGACTCGAATATTAGACATACTAGGAGCTAGGTCCAAATAGACACTCGTATGGAGTTTTATAATTAGGAAGCACAGGTGGAGTGCGATTAATTAAATGACAAGCTGTATGAACACAATTTTCCCAAAATCCCAATGGTAAGTTAGCTTGAAATCTCAAAGCTCTAGCCACATTCAAAATATGTCGGTGTTTCCATTCTACGCGTCCGTTCTATTGAGGAGTCTTAACACATGCAATTTCAAATAGAAAAAACAAACTATGAAAGCAACTACTATGAGAACACACCTGTGGTTGGGAGGATTATATAATAAACCATAGTTCGGAAAATTATGAGAACATGTTAAGATTTGGTCAATTTGTTCTCCCCTTCTCATTAATTAGAAAACATATTTATACATTATAAGGACAGAGTCCTTCACCAAATCTAATTAGGAAATAAATGTTATTTCACAATGAATTCCAATAACTAGAGTCCTATTCCTCACTAAACATTATGGTTTGGATTATTCTTATAAGCTATGAATGTTTAGGAAAAAAAAAAGGAAGTTTAATTAGCATATTAGAATCTTAGATGGATATAAGAAGAATTTCTATCTTGAGAAGCCTACTTATAATTTGGATTATTCTTATAAGTTATGAATGTTTGAAAAAAGAAAAAAAAAAGGAATTTTTATCATATTAGAATCTTAGATGAATAATAAGAATTTCTATCCCTGAAAAGTCCACTAAGTAAATCAAGTTAGATTTTCGTGTAATTTAATTTGTATTTTTCATGATATAAGAAGTTGAATATCCATTCAACATACTATTGTGGACATTCGAACGATTGCTCGTAATTTTCAGTGGTGTCAGGTTATAAAGGTAAGCAGACAAGAAGTTGCCC
Source organism: Beta vulgaris subsp. vulgaris (assembly GCF_026745355.1). Classification (NCBI taxonomy): domain Eukaryota; kingdom Viridiplantae; phylum Streptophyta; class Magnoliopsida; order Caryophyllales; family Amaranthaceae; genus Beta; species Beta vulgaris. The sequence goes on from NC_079209.1 coordinate 56,915,131, forward strand.
TGGCTCATGATTTGGCAACTCTTAGTCGTAGAACTAGAACTCCTATGACCAACTACTAGTTTGTACATTTACTAGCTATATAAAAGAAAATAGAAGTTGAATTTCCTATATGAACGAGTAATTATTGGGAGGAATGAAATTAACAGCTCAATTATATTACCTTATGAGAACTATAATTTTTTCAAAATTTGGAATCTTTATCGGCTGAATACTCGCCAAATTACTACTTTTTAAGGAGTGGTAATGAAATGAATGTCACATGGCAAATATGAAATATGGATTTGGTACGGTGTAGTTTGAACATATATTCCAATTTGAAATACAACTTTATAGTTGGACGAATGTTGCGGACAATTATGAAAGTCAAAACGTACTTATGACATATAAAGACCAATAATTTTTTTTAATACTCAATAACTAATACAAAGATTAGGATCGGAATAAGAAGAAGGAGAGATAACTCCATCTTAATATATTATCATTAATATTACATAGATGGTATATCATACGTACAAGGTAATATAGATAGCATCTTAACGTTATCATTATAATTCATTTAGCATAGTCGGATCAACCAATGATTAATCAATCATCATCTGGCCATCATGATCATTTTCAATATATTGATCATTAATGACAAAATTATCATCAAACACGCTTGAAATATTGAACAATTTATGCTCCAATGTTTGAATTTCCAGCTTGATTGAAAGAGTTTCGACGTGCAGACTTGAGAACAGTCTTATCAGCTACTATGAAGTATGCTGCTCCAGCCACTGTATTATGATCAATCATAATCATCAGATTTTTTATGATTAACAAAGAAATTGAAAAATTACACATTATAATTAAAATTTCAAGAAATATATCTCTGAAGTTATACCAGTTGATATTATGAGAGCTTGAGCAGTGTGATTGAGATTGGCCTTTGCCCATGGCAACATTCTAGCACTTGCAATCTGCAAAAAAGAGAATAATAAACTCCCATAAATACGAGTACAAAACACTTTCATGCTACATATGCATATAAGTTTAGGAATTCATCCGTCGCATAATATAGTGCTTACATTTTATTTTTGGTGTCTCAAAATATCATGCCTATTTCATTTTTTTATTAATTTGTTTGCACTAAATTATCTTTAATTTATACCCAAACTTTTCAAATTATTCTTACCTTTGTTTAAAAATATATGCTCCTATTTATTGCTTTATACCATTCCAAAAAAACTTTATTACTTTTTGTTTTTTTTTTTAAGAAAAAAAAAGGAGTAATTCCTTCCGATCTCCTTACTTCCCGTGAAAAGAAATAAGTAATCAATATATTAGGTGACAGAGGGAGTAGTATATTAGCAGATAATATATATGAACGTGTAACCCATAATGTAGATATAAATAAATGCAGTGATTATAGGGCTTCCATAAAAGCCGGTTACACCGAATTTCATGCACTTTTTAATATGCTAGTTGCACACTTGCATAATGTAAGGATAGAGATTCGGATATTAGCTTAAGAACTTACAGTTGGGATGGCAGCAGCAAAACCTGAAACAACAGCAGCCTTTGCACCAGCAAGAACACCCTCTGTTTCAAAATTACAAAGTTAGATTATATTTTTCCGTACATAAAATTTGGGAAATATGGTCAAACAAGAATGGGTGAATAGTGTAAAAGTCGAATCGTTTTAAATCGGACTAACGGAGAAGTAGACGGATAATCTTTATTTATGACTGTATCATATTAAAATGTTGAAGACTTGAATGACTTAATATAGACTCTTGTCCCACAGACTTTCAAAGTAGTCAGTAGTGACCATGGAAAAATAAGTACAATGAGTTTCTTGGGTCAACAAAGTAGTTTATTTGGACCCAAAAGAATTAACTTAGTATTATAAATTTGGACCATCATCATAAATTGTGGACTCTTCTTTTACTCATTTAAGTATAATTTAATATGAAAATTTAACTCTTGTTTATCAGTTTTCATGCTATAATGTGCATCTAACTTCGAGCAAGAAAATGCCTCGATTGCTAGTACTTCGTCTAGCCATAGGCTTGAAACATTCTATGTTCAACCTGGTCGCTACAATGATATAGGGATGCAACAATATTTGCAAAATAGAGCTGATGCGTGGGATAGAGATGTTCACAACTCCTTACAAAAGGACTTGGCTCAACACATTTGGCACAATTGTCGCCAATCAACCAATGATGAGTGAATTATCGTTTGTAATATTAAGTGTAGCCATTGTTGTAAGAAATCTCAATTAAGTAGCTTAATTAAAATATGAGCATAAATTAACGATTTATCGTTTTAATAGCGTGATTACCAATTTACATAGCGTAATTAGCAACTACCGAATTTAATTAGTGTATCAATTATTTATTGATTAATTATGAAATTAATGAGGATAATTACGATTTTTTTTTTAATTACAAAGAAATCATGTTACATATGGAATATATAATCAATACATAAAATATTGGTGGGGTATGGGAAAGTAGGAGAGAGAAAAGGTGGTGGGGTATAGGAAATAAAAGAGAGAAGATAAATGGGGAGGTAGATGAGTGGAGGTATGTGTTTCAAATTTGAGTAAGGTAAAATGGGGAGGTAGTGGAAAATGAGGTGGACAAATAAGGTGAGGAGAGAGAAAAAATGGGGTGCCCCATGAATGGAGGTGCTCTAAGGAAGTGTGAAAGATCATAAGATCTTTGTCAAGATAATAAAATCATCAGCTAGACACCATGATTATACCTTAGATTCTGATTCTGTGACCAAATATTGACTCACATGAGAATCTCATTATGATTTGCCATTTTCAAGAATCACTTTTTTGTGTTAGAAAACCAATAACTAAAAGAATTCTATTGCTTTTAAATATCTATATAGTGTATTTGTATAATGTGTGAAAAAAATAAGATTATTATGTATTGTTATTGAGACTCAATTGAACTGAAATAATGATGATACTTTTAAAAGAAATATAAATATGAACATATTGTAATTTGTACGTACCATGAGCGCAACGTTTAGCCATTGTTAGCCTTTGATCAAATGGGGCCAAGCTAGACCTCTCTAAGGGAGATTGTGCAACATTTTTGGCCATTGTATATACGTAGAACAAGATATGAAATTTGGAAAGAAAAAAATTTGATATCAATGGATTGAATACTTGAATATGTGTAGATGTTTTTGGATGAAGAAAATTGGTGAAAAAACATGTGACATTTATAGAAGGATTTTTAGGTGACTATTAAAAAGGGAATAACAGTTGGTGAGAAAAGTGTGTGACATTTTTAGTCATGAATTTGATGGTTTTACTACAAATCTAAGGTCCATTAGTACTAGTACTGTAGTCCCCTTGTTTTGCCTTCACTTGGATTTGTGTTGTAGTCAGCTGATTGATTCCCTTTGTTTTATTTTCCTTTGACATATGATGCCCAAATTGCCCATAGTGCGGGAGATTTTTAGTGGGTTGTGCGTTGGGTTGGGTATGCTTCTCACATGGTATCGCCAAAAATGCATCTATTGATCTAGCATTGGTATTGTAAAAAGGATTATGGACTTAATCAAGAGAATTTTACAAGCAATCCTTTGTAGTACTACACTATTACCTTCGTTTGTAACATTAGAAACATTGCGATATTTAAATACTTCCTCCGTTTTTTTTTTTACATGTTACACTTTTTATTTTAGAAAGTTACAAATTAGATGTTACACTTTGATTTTGGATAATGACTTCTTTCTATCTCTCTCATTTCACATGTTCATATGGGACCCTTTTGTTTTCTTTGTCTCTATCTTTCTCCTCTCTAAAAATTATCTAATATCTAGGAGTCCGTGATTTTAAAAATGTAACATGTAAAAAAACAGAGGAAGTACTAATTTTAAATATATTTTAAAACTAATTGTTCCTCCGTTGTTCTAATGATACTCCATTTTAATTTGAGTATCAATCAATATACAACTTTGGCTATTAAAAATTTTGATTATCGATTATTGAAAATTATAAAAAAAAATTGATATTGTGAAAATATATGTCGAGACAAAATCAATGACATTTTGTATGCTAACATTGGGTTACACACATATGTAGAAAAATATTGTCAAAGTAAATAATGTGAGTAAAGTCAAAATGGAACATCTATTTAAAAATAGAGTGATTATATAAATACTTCCTCTGTTTCTTAATGAGTGACACAGAGATAAAGTGGAGGAATATCAAAGAGCCTAGAGAGAGAAAGTTGGGACCACTTTTTCAACCAATCAAATTTGAGTATTTGATAAAGTAAGTAGGTGAAACAATTAAATGATGGCAAAGATGTAATAAATGAGAAGTAATTTTTACTACTTTGAGCTATGTGTCACTTATTGTGACATTTTCCTAAGAAGAGAACATGTCACGTATTAAAAAACGGAGGAAGTACTCCCTCCGTCCCATAATATAGTTTTCACTTCTCATTTTTCACAAGAATTAAGGAAAATGGAAGGAGTTTTAGGATTTCACAAAAATATATATTTAAGTAAATATTTATTGGGTATTTTTGTTTTGGAACTAGTTTTTTTCTTCTTTTTCCTTTAAAAAAAATGAAAGAGCAATAAATATTCCTTGGAATGGTGTAAAACGATAAATAGGGGCACATATTTTAAAAGAAAGTAGGGGTATTTTGGAAATTTTTATGTAGAAATGAAGGATAATTTAGTCCAAACAAATTGATAAAAAAGAAATAGGCACAACATTTTGGGACACCCAAAGAGAAATGCAAGCACTATATTATGGGACGGAGGGAGTATATAAAAATCATAAATTGTTGGATTGACATGTATAAAATTCAACATGTTGTATGTATTAAGAAATGGATAAAGTATATGCTTGAGGGATATTGCCCACAAACCCAAGAAGGTTCCATGCATCCTGAAACAAATTCACAGTAGGAGGAGGTAGTTCGTTAGACTTATAAACTAGCCTGGTCACTCCTATTTTTACCGATGTGGGACAATACTTTGTACATAATTGAGAAATCCTCAACATATACATATTGATTACATATCAACAAATTTGAAATACTGATGAGTGGAAGTTTCACATTACTTGCTACACTTCCTTTTTGGGGCAATAAACTCTATCTATCTCTCTCCTCTCGCATGAGTCCCTTTTCTTTTTACTCTCTACCTCTCTCTTCTCCAAAAATTTGTAGGACCCATGAGTCAACCTACAACTCCACCATTAATATGATATTGTTCACTTTGGGCCAAACCCACACGGATTTGTTTTTGGGTTGCTTCACAATAGACGTCATACTAATTGTTAAATTTCAGATTATATGAAAATGGGCCTGGGTAATCCAATAAGGAGGAGGAGAATTTAGCCCACTTACAAGATAGGAGGTTCCATCCTAAAACCAATTGGTGATAGGAGGAGTAACTCCTAATCTTATAAATTGGTTTATTCTCTTCTCTTTCTCCAATGTGGGACACTCACAAGTGGGCATTCTATGGGTTTCAACACACCCCCTCACTAGTGAGTGTCCTTAGAAATTCAAAGCTAACTAGAAAGGTCAGAGCAATAATCCTCTTAGGGGCTGGACATCCTATCGAGGTAAATCCTTATCTAGTAGCGCGATCAAATACCCAATTTAGACGAGACCCGCAACCCGGGCTCTGATATCATGTTAAATTTCAGATTATATGAAAATGGGCCTGGGTAACCCAATAAGGAGGAGGAGAGTTTAGCCCACTTACAAGATAGGAGGTTCCATCCTAAAACCAATTGGTGATAGGAGGAGTAACTCCTAATCTTATAAAGTGGTTTATTCTCTCCTCTTTCTCCAATGTGGGACACTCAGAAGTGGGCATTCGATGGGTTTCAACACTAATGCAGTTGGTGAGCTCCAATAAACTAGGTAGATGTATATCTAACAATTCTCTTCTCAGACCAAGGGCCACAAGCCTCCCCTCTAACATGTTTCCGCTCCATGCATCAAGTTTGCACCCCTAACATATATTCTTGTTCTAATACAACCACATCTTCATGCATTAATTAACTAAGTCACCCATCTTTGAGAACAATATAGGTCACCGCCAAAGATATACACTCACGCTCTAGAGCTACACAGCACCTTGCGTGCTCTTGCAAGCCGGCCATGGGGTCCACCATTTTATGCACGTTCTTCCAACCAAACTGTCGATTATGATACCATTTTGTAGAGTCCATGACTCCACCTAACTCCACCATTAGTATGATATTGTTCGCTTTGGACCAAGTCCGCATGGATTTGTTTTTGAACTCCTTCCCAAAAAGCCTCATACTAATGTAGTTCTATTATAAATTAGGTAACTCTTTATATTTTCGATATGGGACTTGAGATATATACCCAACATAGCTGGCACAACAAGAGACGCATGTTGATGGTTGTGCCCATGCATGAATGTCATATTAGAACATCGACAAGAAAACATAAAACTAAAAGAAATTGGAACATATATTCTTAAGGAGCTTGTTAATTCTGTCGTACATGGGTCTCTTCTTGGGAAATGTTAGTCTCATAGACAAGCACAACCTAATAGGTCATGCCTAACATATATTTGGATCGAGCTGAGAATCAGGAAGTCGCGCTTCAATCTTCCACCCACAAGTTACAGGTTAAATTTTCATCAATAGGGTTGCAGTAGGTTTTATTTAGTTGCCCTATAAAAAGGGACATTAATGTAATTTATCTTGTCAATTTTTTTTAAAAAAAAATAGATTGTTTGAGCTACCACAACCCTACAAAAGTTGATAATTCTCCTTCTAAATATATTTTTAGGCTTTGAACGGCGAAACCTCTACCTAAATTGTTTTCTTCATATCAGTTGATTCAAAGAATAAGCATGTGGTCCTAGTACAGTAGAACAATTGACGAATTTGAGAATTATTTCTTGTTTCTGGTTTTTTACTTGAGCAATGATGGATGGGTGGTATGTTGCTTTTATTGGGTTAAATAGCTCTTGCTGGACCGTAATCTAAATACTACATGGTCCAGCTCTTTCCATAATATTCTCCGGATCAATAGAGCTAAGGTCTTTGTTAGGCCTTCTTAAAGTGACCCCCATTTACACCATTTTGAAGATATCTGTTGCTTGTTGGACCCAACATTATCACAAACATTCTTCTACATTCTTTTTAAGATAGGCAATCTGAAAACCACGTTATAACCTCTATATGTTATACTTCATCCGTTCCACAATAAGTGAAACATAGGGAATGGGCACAAGATTTAATAAACATCACTTTCGAAAGCCAAAAAGTCATAAAATACCCTTTTCATTATCAAAAGGAGGAGAGAGAAAAGCAAACCACACAAGTTTATGATGGGTACTCTTGTCATTTTGTCACTTTCTTTTTTCCATTAGGTATGTTTCACTTATTTTGAAACGTTCTAAAATAGTAAATGTTTCACTTATTATGGAACGGAGGAAGTATATGAATTAGGGTTGGTTTAAGTGATAAATTTTCCTATGTTTCCTAACAAAGTGTAGGGTTCAATTTCAACCCCTGACATTTGCTTAGGATTTAAGCGGGGAGGGGATAAGAGGGGTTGATTGTTTATGGCTTGTAATGTGTTTCTGGTTGGGATCTAACAATAATTATTTACTCATTTCTTGATTTTTAATTATTTATAAAGCTTAAAGTGAGCAAAAATGAGGGATGAGCAAAAAATTATCTTTGGTATAATATACACTCGAGTGTACAGTAGTACACATAGTCTTTGGTTAATATCTTGATCTTTTGGAAAATAATATGGTCAAATTAGTCACTTTCCTAATACAGCAATACATATATATAATACTCTCTCCGTCCCATAATATAGTGCTTGTTTCTTTTTTACACGGTCTCCAAGACGTAACTTTGACCTTTAATATTTTCAATTCTGTATTAATTAAAAAATATAAAAAGTTGATATTATGAAACTACACATTGAGACGAATCTAACAAGATTCCACATGAATATGTTTTTTTTAAAGTTTGATCCACCAAAAATGACGTAGGCACTATATTATGGGACGGAGGGAGTAGTTAAGTTTTCACTTACACTGACCTCTTTGTCGGTAAATGGTAACTAAGACACATCTTAAAGAGGCAAACTACATAGCTGATTAAGTGCATCCAATTCATACTTAAGGAGAGAGTATTCCAATATCTTTCTTTTAGGGGATGGGGAGACAGGGACTAATTACTCATAAATCACAAGTTCCTCTAATTCATCATCGACATTTTGTTCAGGATTCTCTACTCATTTTTCTCAACCAAACTTTAAAGAAGGTTCTTACATTTAGTCATTAGGGCAAAAAGAAATATATTCAAATTCAAGAATGCAAATCTAAAAAAAAAAACTTTGTTTACTTCAACCAACCAATAATGTACTCACTAGCTAGAGATACACATCAATATTTGTCAAATCCGATTGAATAATTAGATGATTTTTTATTTTCAATTTCTAGAAGGTTAATTACTTAATGAATCCATGTATATAGTCATCTCTAACCTATATATCAATTTCAAAATGAGAAGGTATTGGGTCAGACGCGTCTGACGACCATAATATTTGGTCGGACGACTTTCAGTTGGTTTCAATTTTTTTCAGTTGGTTTCAAAAAAAAATCAGTTGGTTTCAATTTTTGTTCAAAAGACTAAATGAAAGAAAAACAACACAAGCTGAAAGAATTTACACACCAACTGAAAAAACACAGAAGACCAAATGAAAGAAAAACAACACAAGCTGAAAGAATTTAAACACCAACTGAAAGAACACAGAAGACCAAATGAAAGAAAAATAACATAAGCTGAAAGAATTTACACACCAACTGAAAGAACACAGAAGACCAAATGAAATAAAAACAACACAAGATGAAAGAATTTAAACACCAACTGAAAGAACACAGAAGACCAAATGAAAGAAAAATCATATCACATGAAGGAAAACAATGGCGAAATTCTACAACTGGGTATTAGTTTCAGGAAGTAAATATTCAGAGATAAAACCCAAGATTGCAAATTTCACAGCAAAAACCTTATTAGAACTCACAGGAAGAAAGAATATGAAATTTTAAAAGAAAATTTAAAAAGAGAAAAAAAAAACTGAATTGAGAGGCTATAGTATTGAAGAAATTTCCTGTAAATGCAATCTAGTAGATATAAATCTTAAGAATAATAAGAGACGACAACAAAAGAGGAAATGAAGATGGAGAGAGATTATTTTATGCAATATTGTGCTTCATGTGAAGATGGTGAAGTCCTTGCATCTTCTTCGTCTTCTTCCTTGCGCTTGCTCAGCCCGTCCGACGGAAAGTATTGGGTCAGACGGTCTGACCCAATACTTTCACTTTCAAAATTTATGGCGAAGTCATGCGTTGCTCACTTCATGTTGTTAAGTATTAAAACCGTTTTAAAATACATGCACAATTTGCTTTTTCATGTATTCCAACGCTTTTCATTCGACATTAATATCATTAACTGTGTATAAGTAAAAATTATAAAATTTTGAAAATTGAAATCCTCACATTGAGATGAATCTAACAAGATTTCACTTGACTGTGTTTTTTCTTACATAATTTTGAGTCAAAGTTGGTTGATATATAAAACCTAAATGAAAAATGGAGTATGTATTGTAAATGGATGTAGTAGTTTGTAACTATACATATAACATACTCAAAAAAAATTAGCAATATATTAACGAAACATAGCTTGACCGAAAATCTTCTTATTTACCTACTAGGTACTCTATTCCTTTAAAATATACACAATAATATTAAAGTTTGACTAAATATAATAAATTATTTTCTTATTTCTGATTCTTAAAAAGTGTGTGGGTGGATTATTTATTAGGTTAATGTAACATTTTCCTACTTGAAGAGCTTGTCTCAACTTTTACTTATTTTTGTTTCGGTTGGAATGTACGAGTTTTTAAAGCTCTTTTAAGTTTATTTGTTTTAATTTGAACTGTATTACTATTAATTAACCTATACTTAATTTTTTTTAAATTAATATACGATTTTTCGATATAAAATAAAAACTTTTTCCGCTTTAATTATCTATAATGTTATTTCACTGGGAACACTACAAGAGGGGGGGGGGGGTGAATTGTATGTGTAGATATAAACGTAACTTTTTGTGGAATTTCAAACTTAAACAAATAAACAAGCTAAAGGAACACAAGGGATTTTTACGAGGAAAAACTTCTTGGGCCCAACAAGAAGAAACAACCTCGACCACGCACTAGCGATTTAAAACTCAACTCTTTCACTAATTAGGCCAAACAATTTTGTTACAACCTAATTCTACTCACGAGCCACACCTTGAGTTTCTAAACTCAAGTTCCTGAACCACTGTTCTCTTAACAGTTGTTCCGCTCAACTTCACTCGAAGTTTTCTCACTTTTACTTGCTTCACTCAAAGCTTCTCTCTTACAAAACTTCACTCAAAGTTCCCTTACCCCAAAAACCAAAATACAATTGATCGAATAAGCTTAGTGGAATTTGAGTAAGAAGGCAAAGAACAAATGGCTTTTATGAGAGAATGAAGTTTTAATTAGTTAAACTCCGTAAATCAGTACTTGGTCAGACACACTTTGGAACTTAATTAGACATTAGTATTTATAGTGGTAGTAATTTAGAACGCGGGATTAAAACATGCATTTGTGAAAAACCATTATCTCATGATGTTCCTCAGAGTGAGGAACACGTTCCTTAAACATCCCATGATCACTGTTAAACGTGGGAGTGTTTTTAGTTACTGCTCCTTAATTTTAGCAACCACTTTAAGCATTACTCGAAAATCTGGTTTAGTTAAAAACATATTAATTATTAAATCCGAAATAAAATCCTTTTAAAAAAATTATCTTTAAATTATTTCCGTAAAAATCAAAAAATATTTTTATTATCTTTTGAAAAATAAAATCTTTTCCTTAAAAGATTTTCCATAAAATCAGATTTTTCCTTAAATAAAACGGTTACCTAGATTCTAGGCATATGCTCAACTGCCATAAATGTACCGTTGCAATGCTTCAACCTAAGTCTAGTTCCTTTTATTTGTTAGTTCCTTTTAACTTAAAAATTTAGCGCCATTTCGTCTGTTCCTTACAAAGGAACAAACGATCATTCTCATTCTAAATTGTCATAGTTCCTTACCATGCATCTTTGCTCGTTCCTTTACAATGGGACTAGAAACAAAAAGCCTCGCTTTAATTGTCTTGCTCCAATGCAGCTCCAGTACCAAATAGAGAAACATCTTCACCTAGTCTTCAAAATCCAAACTTGATTTATTCCTCGACTTAGTATTCTCTTTATTCCTTTCAATGATACCTTGAAATTCACTCAATTAAACAACTTATTAGTCCAATACTTAGTTTGTATCTTTATTTCTTTGTCATCATCAAAACTAGATTCAACATATAATATCAATAATATGACTCGAGTCCGACATTATGAATTCAAATGAGTAGTTACATTCTAATTTATCAAAAAGCAAGCAGAAGTTTGACTAAACACGTCACACAAAAATATAATTATACATTTACATAGAATTTAGGGATGGAATATGCATTCTTTAGCTTTTTTGTTTGCTGCTACTCAAAGAATGTGTCATCAATTTGTGTGCACAGACCTTGCTCTGGATTTATCAAATGAAATGAAATCCACTTGAATATTCTTCGTTTTCAGTTTTTCTGAAAGCTTGCATTGATTATTTTATGCTTTACAAAAGTTGGCTACGTAGTAATTGATTACCACCATATATGGTCATGATTATGCTCAGCTTCTAAAAGCCTTTTTATCTGAAAATAAATAAATAAATATAAACTCTAAAAGCAAATAAATACTGAACTTCTATTCATCGCTTTAAAATTACTTAAAATCGCCCGAATTGCCATATAAATGTACCATTATACCTTTGGAATTCTTGATTAGTTCATGCCTCATGGGGTGAGTATATATTGAAACCTAAAAAGTTTGGTAGAATATTTACTCCCTTCGTTTACCTAAGTTTTACCTACATTATTTATATATTTTGTTATTATTTTAAGTACTTATTTTTGTTTTTTTAAAAGCTTTTTTCCTATTTGAAGCCTGGTGATGTTATTCAGTGTAGAGAGTGCGGCTACAGTAAAACACTTGATTTTTTTAGATCTATGAATTTCGACTGTTCTTGTTAATGTTATTTTTTATTTCATTTTTAGATTTATAAATTTCGACTGTTCTTGTTGATTTTCCCTGTTGTAAATTTCTTGATATATTTAAGAGTAAAAAAATATCAAAAAATATATATTTTTTAATTTTTTTTATGGGTCGAAAGGCTACGATTTTGTGCCAAAAATGCAACCCTTTGTACAAAGAAGGGCTGCGTTTTAGGCACAAAACCCTGTTGTAAATTTCTTGATATATTTAAGAGTAAAAAAATATCAAAAAAAATATTTTTTTTTTATTTTTTTTATGGGTCGAAAGGCTACGGTTTTGTGCCAAAAATGCAACCCTTTGTACAAAGAAGGGCTGCGTTTTAGGCACAAAACCACGGCCCTTCCAATATGCAAGGGCTTCGTTTTTGGGCCTCAACCGCAACCCTTCATTGTGAAGGGATGCTATAGAAAGGGCTGCTGGCCAAAAACGCAGCCCTTAGGACTGTTTTAACCGCAACCCTTCCATTTTTTTCCACTAGTGAATATTTCAAATTATTATGTTAATAGTCAAGGTAAAGTTCTTTGTAACGCTATTTTTTTCCATATAACTTTTAAAAAGTTCGTCAAATGCTCCAAATTACAAATAAATCTTTTGTGATACACTTATACACATATCACCATTACAATTAGGAAAATTTGAAAAGTATTATAAAACATAAATATATCATTTGAAAATTTCCCATATTATTTTGATTTTCCCAACAAAACCTAATTGAAACTCTTAATCTAGATATAAATAATATTGAAAATCTTGAGCTAACTGTTAATAATGTTATATTGCCTTCGCGAGAATGGAATATCCCAATGTTACAACAATTAGTACCTACACATATTGTTCAAAAGAATTTAGGTATCCCTATTCCCTCCCAGGATATGCCGGACTCTCCATGCTGGGGTCTTACTAGCTCAGGTGAATTTTCGATCAAATCAGCAACTTGGCTTGCTCATGGATTGAATTTAACAGATCATAGGCCTTGGCCATTCCATTGGATTTGGAAAATTGATATTGCCCCAAAAATTCAGATTTTCTTATGGCAGATCATAACGGCCTCCCCGTAATGTCAAACTTAGCAACAAGACAAATAACGGATAACTCTCATTGTCCGATGTGTCATACAGGAACTGAAACCATAACTCACCTTTTCTTCACGTGCCCTATTACTCATAAATATTGGAACTCTAATCATATAAGACAAAAAATTTGGTCTACTATACCTAATAATATTGAACACTGTCTTACATCACTTCGCCACCGTCCTAAGACTATTCGTTTAGTTAGTTATAGTCTTTGGAGCATATGGAAAGAACGAAATTCTATTGTTTTTGAAAGAAGTAATTTCAATATAGATCGTATATATTACAGAGCCTGGCATTTGCAACAGGAATGGACCGCTCGCTCATTGGTAGATATCTCTCACACTATCTCTTCCCTCCCACTGTGCAGGCCACCTACCAGCGTGTATGTTCAATGGCGCCCCCCTCCGAAAGGATGTTGTAAACTTAATTTTGATGGCTCTGTTGTTGGGACCTCCGCTTCGGCTGGTGCAATCATCCGTAACTCTGCAGGACAAGTTTTAGCAGCACAAACGTATCATTTTGGTCAAACTTCTGCCCTTGTAGCTGAGGCCTGGGGACTACGCAATGGTCTGATTTTGGCACAAAATCTCAATATCCAGAACATCTATGTCGAAGGAGACAATCAGGTGGTGATTCACATTCTTCAAGGTCGATATTCATGTCCATGGAGCATTACCACTCTCATCAACGATATCCGGTTGAAAATTAGGCAAATGACCATTTGCTCCATAGATCACATTTTCCGCGAAGCCAACCGCACAGCAGACTATCTATCAAAAAAAGGTCACAATATTTCTGATGCGGTAGTGGACGTTGACACACGAAATGATCCTACACTAGCCTATTTTGTAAACCTAGATTTGTTAGGTTACTCCCTTGAGAGAAGGGTGCCCTAACTTCTCCTTCTGTACCAAAAAAAAAAAAAAAAAAAAAAGTTGAAAGTTGAAACCTTTAGGAGGGTGCAAGGGCCAGGGCTACTAGATCTTCAATCTTTATCTCACAGGCCACTCTCTTCTCATGGCTCATAACTCGCCAATTGTCAATAATAATCTTCCATTCGTATTTTTGCCAATTACAACGTCATTAATAAGAATTGTCTTTGGAATGTTTGTTTCGACATACATTAACACTCATTGTTGCTTATCACATCAATCAACCTCCAATGCTAAGCATATCTGGCAACTCATAACTCATTTGCCTCCAATTTTACGTAATATGTCCAACTTATATAGCCCTCGTGATTTCTTCTTGTCGTTGGGCTAATTTGGTTTGATTGCCACAAATAATATACCTTGTTGACGTGTCAAATAATAGGTTAAATTTAATGAAGCAATTTTTTTTTCAGGTCTGAAGTTTATCTATGTAATGTTATAGTGAGATGTTAATACTTTCAATCAAATTCGGCATAGGTTTTTTCCGCTTCAATTATAATCATGCTTTCAGCGTGTAGGAATTACGTCTTGAATCTAGGCTTAACGTCGTGTCAAATAGTGGAGCAGTGTGCTCGGCGGTCAATCGATCGGGCAAGGCTCGCTCGACCGGACTGGGTCGCCCATCCGACTGGTTTGGCCCGGGCTAGCAGACGAGTGACCAAGAAGGTACTCATCCAAATATGCTTGCGCGCCATCCCGGAAGATTGGACCCGGGCGACCGGGCGACGAGGATGGGCGATTTTGTATTAGGTTATATGTATACTTAACCTAATTCGTTTTCAGTCGTCATTAGTGTATCATACACATCTGTAATCTGTTTTCCTCAAGATCAATAAAACTATTCTCTCTCTCATACCCGTCGACGTAGCCAACACATCGTTCTTGAACCACGTTAAATCTGTAAGTTTTTTATTATTTTCTACATTCATTATTTGTTCTTTCTCACATCCGTTATAACATAGCGATATGTGCTTGTAAAGATAAATTTGAGCAATTCAATCTCAATTTTTGAATACTAAAACTTGTTAATATGTTTCTTGATAGTTGCAATTTTTTGACTTTTATATTTATCATTAAAAACTTCGACCATTGAAATAATATGTTTCTATTATTTAAAATTACAAAAGTTGATATTTTGAAAATATACATTGACATCACTAAACTAACAAAATTTCACATAATTACCCATTTATAAAAATAAAATAGACACTTACCAGTCAATTCTAGTGCAATTTTTTCTACCTTTTCATAAACCTTCAAGATTTTAAGTCAATTTTGAACGAATTTTATTATATACAATTAATGTTGCGTATTTATTTTAAATATGATTAATGATATGTGATCATAAAAGTTGTCCATGGTGGTCAAAAAATCAATGAAATAAATGTAAGAATATCACTCTCTAGGTAAGCTGAGGTAGGAGGTTTCATGTGATTGAGATAATGAAAGAGTGCATTTGATGGATATGTAATTCGATGGGCCACGACTCACGAGCAACATATGATGCCATAAATTTTCTTCACAAAACTGAAATGTACAAATATCATTGCATCTAAGAAACAATTACAACCTAAGACTTGTTATAGAGGTGGAAAATAATGAAACTTTAATTTTAGGAAGGACGACTTATCAAACTTAACGTCAAAAATTCGACAAGGGACCTCAATACAACATATATTTCCATATTACAAACAATTAAACCATACTTTATCTTCCATGTTAATCTTTTTGCTTACAAGAGATCCTACTATGTTCTTTTGATTTTCCTTTACATGCTGTATAACAATATCCATCGTGTCAACTCTATGATGCGTAAGTTAATTAATTATTTCACAAAAGTTGGATTTATATGGTCATGTAACATTATTAACGTGGTATAATAACTTATAGTTCAACAATTAAAAGAACTTCTTCCCTTATTTCTTTTATATTGGGGGTTTTTAGGTTGTGATTTCATGAATGAATTTAATATCATTATATAGAAAAAACAAATTTTGTTTGAGGTAATCTCGTGTAAAATCTTTCAATACAGGTTTTTCATCTCCTTTTATGTAATGTACGGGGTTTTAAGCATATTTTAAATGAAACAATAAAGTAAAAAAATTTAAATATAAATTTTCAGATATATAGCAATGTAGTTCTCATGCTAACTGTATGGGTAGTATCCCAAGTCTATTGTCGGACGCAGCCAGGTGTCCGACATGAAACTCTTCGAGACGCAAACTTATCAGAATGGGCCAAGCCGTCCCTGTTAGTGGATCGGGATGGTGCTCGCGCCCACCAAAAAGGGCAAGATTAGGGAATCTTCCCTCTTGTGAAGACTCACCTTAGTCTTACACGTGTCAAAGGATTATGCATCCTGTTAGATAAACAGTACTCCTATAAATGGCCAAATGGTACTGTTCTGCAGGTACATTCTCTCACATACTAAAATTAGCTTATATATCTCTCTCTAGCTTTCTCTCTCTAAATCCTTGGCGGACATCTACTAACTTGAGCGTTGGAGGGGGTTTCCTAGCTCGCATCCCCCGAGGATAGCTCACGTTTGTTCTCTTGCAGCTCACCACTCTCAAACAACCCTGGCCTCGATTACTGACTGACTTCTCCCAGGTCCGCCACCATTTCAATACCGAAACACTAACATTGTTTCATTCCAAAATTCGAACTAAACACCTCCACATCAAGCATTGGAACCCTTTCCCAAAAAAGTTACCATAGTAATTAAAGAACATAAAATTTGACCCTACCAAAATGAAAAATGACAATAAAATTTGTCAAAAAAACAAACTCATGATGAAAAAAGTGGAAGAACAATCAGAGAAAGGTGGGAAGGGCCATGATGGGCCTGTGTTAGCCAGCCTCTCTTTCTCTTATATCAATGAAAGAAAACGAAGGAAAGGCTGGGATACCAAAGTGCCTAGATGAGTTAAAAGATAGAACAAATTAACAAAAAGAAAAAACCCTTTGGTCATAATATACACCAACTTTACAGAAAATTTAATTTATATCCTCACATTTATTATTTATATACTCTTATGTTTGTTTAGATACTTTATAGTGTTTTATAGAGTTTATATTATTTTTTTGCATTTGTTTATTGCAATCACATTTTTTCTTTTTTCCCCTACTTGAGTAGAATCATAATTGTGACCACATGATGCAATGAAACCTCATGGGGAAACCATTGACGCAATTATGGACCTTCTTCCACCTTTTACCTTTTCTTTAATCAAACAATTGTAAATTTTCCAACATATTTTGATGAGAGATTAAACAAATATATTAAGTGATGATCTAGAGGAGGAATCATGGCTAATGTACAGCTTGTATCATAGAAATCAATATACTCTTTTGAAATTAATTACAACAAAAATAATAAAAGATTTTTTCCTTATCGCTATTTTTTTTAAATTTTGCGATTGCAATTTTCATATAATATAAGTTGCATTATTAGAATAACATTGTATGTAAAATGATAGTATGGACTTTTACCAGTCGTAGGCATGTATTGTAAATACTATATATATTAAATGTCAGGGTTAACCTAATCAGGTTAACACAATTATTCTCCACACTTGTACGTGCATAATGAACTTAAAATTACTTATTGTTATACTAATCATGTTCTTTAAAAAAATTGACAAAAAGAAAGTACAATTTTTTTCTTTTTCTTCTGAATTTCATATTTCTATTTTTAATTTTCATTTCATATTTCTATTCTTAGTCGTTTTTCAAAAGATTGAAGAAAAAGAAAACAACATATCATAAGATGTTTGAGAGAAACTAGCTAGTTGTATAATTTCTGAAAATGTTTTGGTTTAAGATTGACTATTTTTTTACATGCCATGCATTACAATAAAGCAAGTGGTTCACAGAGTAAATTAAAGAATAAACACAACTATAAATGAGTCAACACATCATAATTACGAGTCACTAAGATAATATGAGAACTGATTTTGGACCAAGTAAGAAAAATATATAATAATAATAAGTTAGATAAATGAGAAAGAATTGAGGAGATGATCTCTCTCTTTAATCTATGATTATACATATGATGATAAACATAGTGGTGATATAGAGCTACTAATCCACTACCATTAATCAACTTATATTATCATCTATTAAGACCCTATAATAAAGTAAACTAATTATTTACAGTTCCAAAAAAAAAAGTAAGTATCTTAAAAGTAATCAAAATGATGATGAGGAATTTGATATGGTTCTTGCCTCTCTTTCTTGCTTAGTGCTTTTGGCATATTGAGACCTCTTTGATAACTACTACTACAATTACTACTAGCACTTTTTCTTATCTTGTCATTGTGAACTTGTTCCTTAGGCACCAAAGGTGGTTTAACTGACCTAATTAAGGCCCAATTAACACCCTTGAAGAACTCATGTCTTTTGATCTCATTTGAACCAGTTAAGCTCCCAATCCTTTTTTTAGGGTTTTTCACTAGAAGCTTACAAATAAGATCTTGAACTTTCATCATTTCTTCATATTCTTTCGCGCTATTTAGACTCACCCTAGGAAACGTTACTGGTTGTTTCAAAATATTGATGAGTGTTTTCTCATTGTTTTCACCCTTAAAAGGTGTCCTTCCATATAACATCTCATAAAGGAACACTCCAAAGGTCCACCAATCGACAGCACTTCCATGACCGAGTCCAGATATGACCTCCGGAGCCAAGTACTCGTGGGTACCCACGAAGGACTTGGACCGAGCATTAATAGGCTCGGCCACTAACTCCGTGTCAAAGATTTCATTATCATTACCATTACCATCACCACCACCATCATCGGAATCGCTATTAATGCGATCACCATTGGCTTTTTCTCTTATTGTGGTTGTGTTTTTAGGGGATTTCTTCTTCCTTCTCTTGTTATTGGAAAAACAAGACAAGACAGGCTGTATGGGAGTAACACAAGAAGGGGTGGAACACCTTCCATAAGTGTTCTTCTCAATGGAAGCTGGCAGCTTTTGTTTTAACAACTTTGGGACCACGTCACACTTGAGTGAAAGATCAAAGTCAGAAAGCATAATGTGACCATCCTCTCTTACTAGTACATTTTCTGGCTTAAGATCCCTATATATGATTCCCATCATGTGTAGATACTCCAAGGCTAAAAGTGTCTCCGCAGCATAAAACCTATTTAAAAATAAAAATATGTCAATGGTACTTTCCCAAAAAAAAAAAAAAAAGAATGTAACACAATAAAGTATTGAGTAATTATTTCTTCTACAATGTTTTTAATCATCAAGAACCAAAACAATGAACCAACTATAAAAACAATAAAATTTATAAAATGTACTTAATTAAGACGACTACACCGTCCGAATTTACTCATCATGTTGTTAATAAATTACATTTTTGTTATACAAATTAATTCTTATGCTAATTATGATACATGATATACAAATTTCATGCATGCCTCATAGGTAATCACAATATATTCTCAAATTATAATTATTTTGCTTAAACAAGATCATGACATTACATATATATAGTGAGAAAGACTATTCATGCTAATAAAACAAAAACACCAAAAAGCATCACATGCATGAAACTATGCATCTAATGCACATAGTAACAATTCAAGCATCATGTATGTAAATATGTACTTTAATGCATAACTTGAAATACATAGTAACAATTCTCAAACCTTACTATGATCAACATCATCAATAACACGTACAATTAGTACTATCAACTAATTGTAACAAGAATGTCTTGACCTAGTGATTAAGATTGAGAAGCTGTAAACGATAGGTCACATGCTCGAACCCCCTCCCCTTCTTTGTACTGCCTTCGTGGCTCATATGGATAAAAAATAAACTATCAACTAATTGTCAATTTTTACATATAAACTTACATCACATATAGACATCCAACCCCCAAATCAAAATCATTTTTTAGATAAATTAGATAATAGGTAATAACACAATAATGGAAAAAAAAAACTTACTTAGAAGAAGTGATATGAAAAGTCCTATTAGGTTGGCGAAGTCTAAGAGCATACAAATCACCACCAGAGCAAAATTCCATGACTAAACAAGAATAATGAGAAGCTTGAAAATCAGCATATAAAGTAGGCAAAAAAGGATGATCCAACATCCCTAATATATCCTTTTCCATATCTGCCCTAATAAGCTTATTCCTTATAGCTAAAGCCTCTCTATCAACCACCTTCATGGCATAATAGCACGGCGGTGCGGCGGCGGTGGCGGTGGTGGCAGGACTTCTTATTTGGCATAAGTAAACATTGCCTAAATCACCTCCTCCTACACGTTTAATGATACGGAAGTGCTCGAGGCCGACACGGCCTCCGGCCACCTGCCTCCGCAACCCCTTTATCGCCTCCCAAGCCGCTTGTTGCGCCTTGTGAGGCTTTGTAGACGGAGAAGAAAGAGATATATTGCTTGAAAAACTGCTTCGCCTACTTAAACTTAGACTACTAAGGTTTAAGTTTAGGTTTAGGTTTAGGTTTAGACTCATCCAACTATGGCTAGAATCTGGCATTGTTATGGAGGATGAACAACTACTTTCTTCATCATATCCATATGAGTCTGCTGCCATTGATTTTTTTTGTTTTTAACTATATAGTATATATGTATGTAATTAATAATATTCAGGTGAGAGAAACTGAAAGATAGATTTGGTGAAGAAGAGAAGTTAAAGAGAGAGTATAGTGGTGGGAGTTTTGTTTTCTTTTTCTTGTGGAGTGGTGAAGTGGGTGTTTATATATAGACATGAGTTTGTAATAGAGGATACTCAACTAACATTACTTGGTTTCTAAATTATTACATATCTTACCTTGCTTTTTGGGAAATTTGGAATAATAAAAAGTTAGTTTTGGGTGTCTTTTCATATTATTAATAT
Organism: Beta vulgaris subsp. vulgaris; assembly: GCF_026745355.1. Classification (NCBI taxonomy): domain Eukaryota; kingdom Viridiplantae; phylum Streptophyta; class Magnoliopsida; order Caryophyllales; family Amaranthaceae; genus Beta; species Beta vulgaris. The sequence continues at coordinate 56,936,225 of NC_079209.1, forward strand.
AAGATTTAAGTAACTTTGTTCTTTAATGATTTGAAATTTGTAGGTAAGGTATTTTTTTGGTAATTGAGTCTTTACATGATCTATTACGAGTTCTATTTATATGTTAAGTTTCACATTTTTTCGTAATTAAGAGCTTTACATTTCACCTGCCACTTGATTTTTCTTATCGTACCTCATTATATACGGTCAAAGTTTATAAATTTTGAATTTTTTTTTGCAAAAAAGGTTCAATATTATTTATACATCATTACATGAGAGATATTATTTAATTTTTGTTATATATTTCTGAAATATTGGAATATATATATGCTTATTTCGTTTCTTTTAAAATTACAATATACTAGAGTTTAGCTTGTCGAGTCGGACTTGAAAATTAATTATGTCAAAATTGTACTGATTTATAGATTCTAATAGTACTACTTACTAGTTATTAGTGTTCATTGATGATTGTAGGAATGGGAGAAAACACGATTATAACTTATAAGGAGCCTTTTTTTGGTTTTCAAATTTAACAAGGATTAAAAGTATAAAGTTGGCATGCTTTAAGCAGTAGTAGTTGAGAGATATGCTATTATCTACCACATTATATCACCATATTGCCCAATTATCTTCCACACTATCATATAAAGTGTGTGATCTTGTATCTACATTCCTACCTAGCTTGCTAAGCTTAGAGTGGTCCTCAATTTGATGGTGGTGGTGGTTTTAATGTCTTGTTGGACATCATTTTTACTAGCTAGTTAATCATAGGTTTCGTTGTGTATATATATTGCTATGATTATTTGATGACACTTTTTTGAGTAGGTATAGATCAATTGAGATGAGAAGTTCAATCAAAGATTCCTTATATATGTGGTGTTCTTGTATTTACTAAAAAATTTATGTCCTACAATCAATTTTTTATCAAAAAATCTACACTACCACATCGGTGCAAAAGTTTCTGATTATATCCTATCGTAATCTCTTTTTGTTAATAAATTATGTTAAAGAGATGTTGTATACTCTTGGTATAAATTTTGGATTTGATATTATCTGATGGTTGATATCGCTATACTCGATTGCTAATGAAATTGAAAGATTTAAAAAGAACTCTAATTCAATCCATGTATGGCTTATTTTCTTGACATTTTCAGTTATAGCATCTGAAGTACAATCCTTATTTAACAGTTAGGGGATAGCTTTGTAGTCATCAATGCGATATTATCCTATTCCTTAGTGAAATTGCTACACTAGCTTATAGTAGATATTCAACGGCGCTCTATTGACTTTTTACTAATTCCGATTTAACATATTTTTTGAGAATAAATCAAATTGCTAATTGACTAGCTAATAACGGGCTATATATTTATTTATAATAAGTCAATAACTCCCTCAAGAAGATAGTATATCCTAATCTTGAATATTTGCTAACTTGTATATACATAGATTAAGCATCTATTTGAATATCCTCACTGTTTTTTTTTTTTTTTTAAAAGAGAGATTGTCACATTTAAATGTTGTGGTCAAACTATTTCATTACTTTTGCTCTTTTAATCTCTCTTTTCAGACACTATTTTGTACTTGATATTTTAGAAATACATTATTATTCAACATAACATAACATAGTTAATTTCATTGAACTATAGTATCTTCTGGACAGCTGACGGTCAAAGGGGTTTGTCGCTTGTGCTAAAAGTTGCGACATTGGTTACCAAGAAATGTTATTCTTTTAGGCCGATGAATAATTAAAAATAGGATAAAAGAGGTTTTAAAGCTAAAACCTTCTCTTGAAGAAAGAGCATATGATGGATGGACTGATGGACCATATCCTAAACAAATTTGTTCATACCTTTTTGTATCTTTAGTTTACTAAGGCTACTTTTTAATTATCACCGAAACAATTTACATTAAACTAATTGTACTAGTAAAAAGCTAAGCATATCCCTCAACACGTAAAGTTAGGAAAGAAATTTCATAGTGATTTCCATTTTTCAACACAAATTCGATCAAGAAATCTAAGAATATGAATTAGCTAGGTTCATAAATTTTCACTTTGTTGATGTCTGATATCTTAATCGATAAAAAAAAAAATTATGAAGCGGTATGAAGATTTATAGATAAATTTCTTTGATACTTATAACACTGGTTTATAACATATAGTACACGCAACTCCTGTAAAGTATTGGGCTATATAAAAACCCAACTCATAAGAAAACTCTAGCCTTTCAAACTAAAAACTAGAAACTAGAAATTTTAAAATCGGTGTGATAAGATTGAAAACCTCAACCATCATTGAGAGGTGAAAGCTCTTCCAAATCGAGCTCTTGCTTTATGCTTAGAATATTGCCTACATACTTACCCTCTATTGAACTCTAACAATTGAAAAGACTACTACTTAGGTATTCACTGTGTAGGTTATGAACTAAAAACAATTTTATGTAATTAAGTAGATAGAGAAAGAAAATTGAAAAATTGTTTATACATTTGATAAGAAGAAAGGTATTTATCATCACAAAAAAGAAAATCGATAAAGAAATAAACTAATCCCCCTAAAAAATAATCAAACATAGCATAACGACAATTTTCTAACTTACATACATAATACACCACTACATAGGAAAATATCAAATTTCGGCTAGTTCGGTCGTAAATCCTTCTAATAAACTACCTAATTGTATATCGAAATTTCATATTCACACTACATTGTGTAAATAATAACTCCTCTAATTGAGAGAAACAACATACTAACTAATGAAATACAATAAAACTAATTCTAATCAATAAACAAAAATTAAATTTTGGTATTTGAAATAATGAAATGTGGGAGAAGCATCGTATGATTTTAGATTCCATAGAAAGCACATGTAGTGCCCGTGCCACATTTATAAGCACCTCTTTCTATCTCACAAATATTTAGGTGCCTTTTTGTGCGTGGTTTAGTAAATATACCCTTTGTGATTTACCTTTTTATGTGCATGTGAACCCATTAGAGAGACTTCTGTAAAAAAAATACAAAAGACCTTCCAAATCTGTGACTCAGGATTTGCCCCAGGTTTTCCACCAATAGATCTCTACTCTTCTTATATTAATATTATTAGTATTATATTATTAATGCATTTTATTATTAACTAATCTAAGATTAGAGGTACATGTTTTATCTTTTCATGCATGATAATAGTAGGAATTAACTAGCTAACTTCACTAGCTAAGTAAGTAATCTAGCTTGTAGTATCATGATCATATGATCCTAGATCTGTTGAGCTAATTTGAAGCAAAGTGCATTTTCATTTTTGTATGTATAAACTATTCATGGTCTATTATTGTCAAAATTATTGTGGAGTAGATGTGTTAATGATATTAAGGTCCCTCATGGAAATTAAAGATTCATTAGCACTAATTGGCACGTAGTTAATCCACCTAAATTGGAGTTATTGCGGATGTAAATTCTTTTAGGTATACTTTTTTGTATATAACATCATGACTTGCCCTAATTGGAGATTTGAATTCTTTTAGGTATACTTGTTTGTATTGTTGGAGTTTATAAGAATTTATAGTAGAAACTCATGAAAGTTTGCTTCAAAAGAATATGAAGAGTCTATTTTATCTTTTGTCTCACATTGAAAGAATGTAACGGAAGAGTATGATTTATAACCATTACTCTTCATCTACCCTTTGAGTTGAGTAGCAATAAGGCTTTTAGTGGGTATGTGGTGATGTGTGGTTATCATGCGCCGCCAACCCAGTCCGGGCCTTGGGTCTTGGGGAATAAACTTAACTATCTTTTTAGGTCAATTATTTGTCAGCATTTAATGGTCGTTTTTAATCAATAATTATACTGCCCGTTTTTTTCACGTTATCAGCTATAATCTGATCGCGTTAGTTTCCCATTTTTCTTATAAATACTATAACATTGTTTTGGTATTCCTGGAGGACACAATCACAGTTGTCAGATAAGTTTATCTTAGTTGTTACCAGCTTTCATTCCTACATGTATAACATTAATCAACACAAGAGGATAATTAAACCAATGAATTTGAAAAGTTGAAATGATGATACACAAAAGAGCTCAATTACATGGTTGAGCTTAACTACCAATGAATTAAGTAGTAGGGAGGGTTTTTTTTTTTAAAAAAAATGTACAAATATGAATTAGAATGTTGGTTCACATTGTGGGAGATAGTTAGGGGACCATATCACATAAATCTGATGAGAGCGTCAGAGTAAGTTATGTTAAGTGGGTTGGATCGATGAGGTAAAACTTTGATTCTACATAACTGAAAACTAATTTTAAACCGACTAAAATAATGCACATAAATATTCTTCAAGGACTTATCGTGGAGTAGTTAAGATTTTAAATGTATGGGATCATATTTCACGAGAGGAAATTTACATCTCAAGTTATGAGGTCATGTGCATCATTAATGTCTTGACACATTAGTCATTCATGTAAACTCTTTGGCACATAGAATAATGTCACAAGGACATTGATGTCGATCACTAATCATGAATAACAAATTGCACGATATCAACAAAATTAGCTAACATCCAATTGACATTCCTTGTACATAAGCGCATTTCTTTACAAAGTAATATGATTGTATCATCAAAATAGTTTTTAGCTAGTTGATTTAGTCCATCCACGAATTATTGCTAACCAATTATTGAAGGAGAAGAATATTTGCATGAACCTTATATCAAAATTAATTTGGAAAACAAAAAAAAAAAAAAAAAAAAAAAAAACAAGACGAAATCATGTCAAATAAGGTCATGGTCTCATGCATGTATAGGACGTTTTGGTTTTAGCAAGAGCAAAAGAATAGGTAGATGGATTGAGGTACATGCAACTGTATAAGGACCCAACATTGTCCCCCTAAAAAGTTTTAGGGTTCTTAAATTCAAAAATACCCTGAATTTTGTGTTTGAATCTTTATCGTAAATGATAAAATGTCTTTCAGAAAAAATCATCTCAATACTCCCCCTTTGTTGTGCATGATCTTATCACCTCTTTTCTTTTGGTTGCAATTTCTGGCAGCACACCCAGCAAAAATTTCGCTGCACTACAACTCCTTTGGACTACTCACTGGCAGCCCATCACTCTACAGTTCAACCCATACAATATACACCTACCTCTTTCTAAAAGGATTTTAACAGGGTTGTGTAATTATAAATTCTTGTATCAGACAGTTTGACGATCATATCAATTACTAATGTATGAAAATTCAAACAAAAAGCCTCCAACGTTAAAAGGAAATATCTTAAGGTTAATGGAATACAACAAATAATTATTCATAACATAATAACATGTACGATTAATCACATATCATGAATTGCGTCTCTCTACTAATCTATGATTGGTTATGAATAAGGTACTAATTCTAAGATTGATGATAAGACAAGTCTCTCTACTACTCTAAGACCGGCAATGATCTATATATTTTACAATATTAACATCTAGTCTTCCCTCTGGAATAGGAGTTATTCACCGTTAAATTATTTTTATTATACCCTCACTTAAATTACGGGATAGGAATTTGCGTAGCACAACTGTTTTCTTCAACGATTTGGTAACAAACATATATTTTGTCCTACTTATTTATTTGATTACCTATACAACTCAATCTTATTGGTTGACGTCAATTATTCTAGCTCTTTTTAAAAAAACAAAAAGTTTATTTAAATCTAATGGTGTGAACCAATAATATTGAATGGCACATACAATGATACAAAAAAGTGTGATAGAAGATCGACTCTTCCTGAATTTTTTTTGGGATTTTTTAGGTTTTATTGTTAATATACTTCGTCATAGCAAAAAAAATTGAAAACAACACAAAGGAAAATGACATAGGTGCATTGTAATCCGCTTATGAATTTTCTCTTTTTTGTCCATGATATCACAACAAGAGAATTGATCATGTAAGATGAGGTTTCCAGTCGTTAATGAGCTATTTTTCATCGCAAAAGGCCTTTTTCGACGAGAAACGTGTACGGTCGTCACTTGTCGCAAAAACTTCATAACCAGTTCTAGGGGGTCGTAGTAATTAATCTTTTGGACGAGATTGAATTATCGTCGTTATCGACCAATATCTATGACCATAATTCTGGTCGTAACTCTTATTTTTGGAAATCCAGAGTACCATATACTTTAGCGATTAATTTGCTTCTTGCCGTTATTGGATATCTTTTGCGACTAGATTTGTGATAGCTGTTATATATTTAAAAAATAGAGATAACTTCATTTACGACCAGATCTTGTCATAGTTCTTATGATCTAATAGTCATATTATCTTTTTGTTAATTTGAGCATATACTCAAATTGTACATAAGTATACCACAAGTCCACAACCCACATCGAATTTGAACCCACAACCTGTGTGCACTTGCACAATGCTTAACCTATTAAGCAAGTAGGTTACGTGGGAGCATAAATTGTCAAGGCAGTAAGAATAATAACATAACTTTAATATGAAAGCAAATGAGCTCATTGTGCCTAGTGTATCACACATCATCAATGGTAAAGTATAAACATCTTACCTATTTCCATTTAAAGCTCTTGTTATAATTGATCCTCTGAAATCTAAAGTGTCCTACAACTTCATCACACATCTATATAGACATGTGAAAAGTGTCCTATAACTTCCTCACATATTGCCTTCCAGTCCTTGAATAATGAATACTATTGAAATGTAATTATTAAACTGCATAATCTTTGTGTTTTTGAAACTTCAAAAGTGCTCTGGTACTTGAATAAAGTTAAATGTGGATTGCAATTGATGGTTGCAGTTTTTATTTTATTCAATCTATTTTTTAAAACTTGATGTTTACCACATAAGGTGATAGAGAAAAGTGATGAAGAGAGGAGCTTCAAAAATTGTTCCATATATATAATTACTGTGAGTAAGATATCTATTCTAATATATTAAAAGGTGTTCTTAACGAATGAGTCATGCCGACTAGGTTGTTTTACTACATGTGATCCGTAAAAAAAATAGAATTGCATTGTATAGGATTTTATCCTATGATTTCAAGTTTATATGCTAAAATTTTAACCACGCACTAAACCAAATGATATAGTCGTGCGACAAACTAGTTAGTGTTAATAATATGCATCACTCATTATTCACATAGTGCACGACTGTGTATATATAATTGTTAGGAAATCATATGTGAAACTACATCGACTCTATAGTCGATTTAATACATGATTGCATAAGATTTTTTTTTTTTTGGGTGGGCTGTGAAATCATTGTTTGCTTAACGTGTGACCATATATATATGAACAACTTAAAAGCTTGGCTTTTTTTTTGGCACAAGTATACCGATTTATAAGTATACTGGTGGTATGAGTAATTTAACCGAACATAAGGGTTTGTTTTCTTCGGCATAAAACAACTGAACTGAACTGAATTGAACTGAACTGAAATGAACAATGATATATATATGAGAGTTAAAGTATTGTCCAGAGCTGAACTGAACTAAATTGAACTGAACTAAACTGAAAATAAGTTGGGGAGAACAGGCCTAAGTTTGATCAAATGAATTATAGATAAGAAGCTACCTTTGAAAAGTAGGAAATGTGTTTTTGACAGTGAGTAAGAGTGAAAAGCTACATATAGGAAAATGAGACATAAAAGAATGTCACCAAGCTTTTGTATTCTATCTAATCTGCATGTATTCCAGCTTCCACTCAAATTATGCACTGAGAGCAAAAGTTTGAACAGTGCTGACAACCCCACAACATGAATATTTATCTTAACTAATATTTATATTAACTATAACCCTAAAATATATTTGTGGTAACAACTAACAATTATACAGAAGTATCTTAAAACATTACATAAAATAAAAGAAAAAGAAGCATGAACTTCAGTGAAAGTGAGCAATTTTCAGATGAGGGACATAGATGCTAATACAGGGAACTATGCATATATCTAATCTTGTTTGGTGTCCACTATTTGGATGCATGTAATTATGGGCAGCTTCAAGTAATGGGGTCCAAATGCATTCATGTCTTTGCGCCCCTACATCATCAATTCTATCTTTGACATATTATAAGTATATATTTATCACATTTGTAGATGACCTTATTAAATTGTTGGCATATGTATCAAGATATTCTTCTTTTTTCTGGATCTTCATAAGTATGGTAAACTAATGGTAGTATGTGTAAATATTGATCTCAAAAGATGAGAATTAAGGTTGGTCTAGTTGGTTGGAGGCGCTGAGCCCTTTTATGATTTCTATAACAAATATTAGATCTTTGCGCTTTATAAAGTGGGTTATGTGGTTCAAACTTTTCCACTTGTAAGATCTTGATCTTATCTTAAAAAGAAGATATCATACAGATATATATTATTATTATACATATAAATAGGGGTGTAAATGATGCTAGTTGAGCTCGAGTTTGGATAAGCTTGACTCAAACTTGAAAACTCAAAGTCAATCTCCATTCGATTAAAAAACTCACGAGTTTGGAGAAGGTGGTTTGTGACAAAAAAATAGTATTCTTAAAAGGTGGTTTTTGATAAATTTTCCAAAAAAAGAAAATTATCATGAAGATATATACTACTATTATACTAACAACTAAGAACCTTTGAAATGAAATGTGAGAGTTTAACCATCAATCCACTACAATTTTAATGTTTAATATTTTAAATTAAAACATAACAAAGTCTTATAATTATATGTGATTATGAAGGCATAAACATTGCATTTTGATTTCTAACACTTTTATTAAAGTAATAACATTCTCTTATCCCAATTCCATTGACATTGTTATTGTTATATATCCCCAATTTGTTGGAAGTTTTTTAAAAAACAATTTATCATGCCATAACGTCTATTTTCCAATTTCACACTAGAAAGAAAATTACGAAAAACTAATAAAATCAATTATAAAAATTCTTAATAATAATAATAATATATTTGATAATTGTAATTTTCTAGAAATCACCGGGCCAAAAATACTAGTTAGATATGAAAAAACAATATGACATTCCTCCATATTACTTATTATGGCATACGTGGATTCTTATTAATTCTATTTAAAAACCCAAAGAAAAAAATGAAATTAATTTCCTCATGTGAGGATTTTTGGTTTTGTAGAGTCTATCATTTAAGCTTGATGTGTCTAGTTGGTCGGGAACATAACAAGACTATGAAAACATTAAGTTATTCATCAAGAAGTAACATCAACAGAAAAAGTTGGTTGGTACATGTATGTGAAGTCTAGTAAAGGTTCAATGCAATCAAATTCTTGTCTACGTCTTTCAATTTTTAAAGCATTCTTTATTCTTACTTTGATTAAACATTACATGTCTTATCTTAGCTACTTTGAGAAATTAATCAATAAGTTCTATTAAACGAACACTAATTAGAAAATAATGGAAAAAAAGAATTTCGAGAACTTCTCAAACATGTTATTATCAATAACTAGTTTTTGGATCTGATTTTTGGCTTCACGGGTAAAACCAAGAATTAAAATTGTAACAATTATCTCTTGATCATTTATTTTTAGTTATCAAAGTTAAGTATATATTTAGTTTTAAAAAGTGAATTGAAATATTCCTTCCCTTACTTATTTATGTTTCTTGTTGGAATCTTAACACTATTTAAAATAATATAATTTTTTTAAAATTTTTCTTCATATATGAGAAAAACATAATCATTTGAAGTTTTATTTAATTAATCTCAATTAGTATTATGATAATATCAAGTATTTGTAACAGTGAAGGTTCAATGCAATCTTAGTGTTTTCCCTTAGCTAAATGAAGTATCTTTTAAATGGAAGATTCATTTTCGTTGGAGGCAAATACTTTTCATTTGAAAGCCTGTGGATATGTAAAGGCCCATAATTTAGATGTTTTGGCCCATTTCATAGCTTTTTATCAAAGAAAGAAAGTTTGTAAACACATGTTGGCAAAAGAAGTCCTCATCTTCGTAGCTTTCTTTGATATTCTTTTCCTACTTATGTTCAGCTTTTTAAAATTAACTTCAACCATAAAAAATCAGTTAAATTTTGTTGCTAATCCAGCTCTTATTGTTAGTAATGTCATTTTTCTATCAAGAAAATGGAATGTTACTCTCCTTAATGACTTAGTCCTGTCCACCCATATAGTTCACTTGATATTAGGGATTTATCCTACCCCATATGTTCCTTGTTGGGGGTTTACTAGCTCTGGTGAATTTTCGGTTGGAACAACTATTTGGCTAGCTCATGGAATTAAGACTACCACTATCCCTTTGCATTTTAATTGGATATGGAAAAATAATGAATCCCCTAAAGTACAAATTTTTCTATCGCAATGTCTACAAAATGGTCTGCCATTGAAATTAAATTTAGTTAACCGCCAAATCACTAATGACGCTCTTTGCTCCCTTTGCAAATCTGATAATGAGACTCTTAACCATTTATTTTTTACATGCTCTACAATTGGTCATTATTTGAATTCAAATTCTATACGACCAAAAACACGGCATATAGTGCCTCAAGATCTTGTACAAAGCCTAGCATCTCTCTGTAATTGTTCTGTTACAATTTGTGGAGCATTTGGAAGGAATGCAATTCAATAGTCTTTGAGGAAAATTTGCTTAATTTAAATCGTATTTATTACATAGCCTAACATCTGTACTTGGAATGGACTGCTCGAACTATTATGGATTTTTTCTTTACTATTACTTCACTTCCTTGTCGCAGGTTCCCTACTTACATTGCACTAGCTGGCAGCCTCATCCCTCTGGATGCTTCAAGCTAAACTTTGATGGTTCTGTTATTGGCTGCTCAGCTGATGCCGGTGTTGCCATTCATAACTTTGCCGACCTTCTTTTGGCCGCACAAGCTTATCGATTTGGCCAAAACTTAGCTTTCGTTGGTGAAGCATGGGGATTAAGAAATTGACTTATACTTGTCATTCATCAGCATATTCAAGATCTATATATTGAAGGAGACAATCAAGTAGTTATAAGAGTGCTGCAAGGGGATTATACTTGTCCTTGGACTATCCAAACACTCATTGACGACATTCAGCAGTTGCTTCGTCAGTTTAGATTATACACTATTAAGCATATATTTTGGAAAGCTATTCAGGTAGCAAATCTACTATAAAAAAGGTCATAATATTTCTACTGCATCGATTAACGTGGATGTTTTAAAAGCACCTTCGTTAAATAAAATTGTTCTTCTAGATTTGTTAGGACTTAGGAGTCTTCCTTGAGAGAAGGGTGTCCTAATTTTCCTTATGTATCAAAAAAATATAACAACCCAAACTATTATAATATTGTGTGCTAAGAAAATATCTAAGAAGAGGATTAAGGCTCTGTTCTTTTGCACTGAATTAATAAAATTCAGTTCAGTTCATTTCAGACAAATTCATTTCAGTTTAGTTTAGTTTAGGAAAATCCAGTTCAGTTAGTTTCCTCTCACGTATAGTTTTCATTCACTTCAGTTTTGTTAGTTTACTCTCACAATTTTCATTTACTTCAGTTCAGAAAAATTAAGTTCAATCTAAAAGAACAAAGGAAGTAAGAAGGGCAAAAAGGATGAAAGTAGAAAGTTTACAGTAAGGTGTTAATATTACATTTGACTTTGAGTCTTACCCAACAAAATGAAGTTAAACTTGGCAAGAATTTGGGCTTATATGACACCTAATCTTATGCAATCTTTTAAGGGCATGGAACCGACTGAACATCTTAAGCATTAGGGGAATTTGTGTTCCTGTGTGGTCCCCTTTTCACCCTAGATGGTCATCAGGTCATGTTGGGTAAACTGTGATATTGCATTAATGTCGGTTAAATGATCGCATCATGTTAAATTCGTATTGGGTTCACCGATAAATAGATTAAATATCCTCAATTCTAACCCAATTCGTTTATCAAACAGGTTATTCAACCTAATTTGGGTTAGTTTATTCAACTCTAACCCAACTTGTTTATCAAACGATATTGCCAGATCAACCCGTTTAGTTAAACGAGTTAAAAACCTTAACCTAAACCCACTAATTTTATGTCTGTTTCGGATCAAGCTAGCAGGTCATGTCAATTACAATGATAACAAATTCACCTTCCAATATTCCGCAAGATTGAATCCTCATGAAAGTATAAATGTGGAGTATATCCAACTACCTTACCAAGTGTTACTACCTCCTCCATTTTTTTATCCACAACACTTTTTTGAAAGGAAAATAATTAATTACTTACAACACTTTTTATTTTTGCTTTTCGTTTCTCTCCAATCACATAGGCCCTTTCTTTTTTTTTGGAAAAATTGTCAAGAATAAGTCAACCTTTGCGTTGACCGCTTTTAACAAGTCAACCTTCATTTATTCCAGTAGCAAGTAAAGCTTGTACATGAATTAGCTTTTAACAAGTTTTTTTACTTATGACCTGAACAACCCCTACAATTTTGTTCAGTTTTAACAGGTGTGTATTCTAGAACTCATTAAATTGTTCTCTAGAACATATTTGCACTGCTTGAATTTTATAAAAGTTCCGTGAGAAACTTAAAACTGAACAAAATTGTAGGGGTTGTTCAGGTCATAAGTAAAAAAACTCGTTAAAAGTTAATTCATGTACAAGCTTTACTTGCTACTGGAATAAATGAAGGTTGACTTGTCAAAAGCGGTCAACGCAAAGGTTGACTTATTCTTGACAATTTTTCCTTTTTTTTTTCCACTCTACCTTTCTTATAACCAAAAACTGTATTGGAGTCGATGAAAAAAAAAAAAGTGTTGCGAATATAAAAAAAAACAAAAGAAAGTGTAAAGTTTATATTATTTAGGCCCAATATGAAGGGACAGCCCATGTATAATATCCAATAATAAAAGTGCCACATTTAACTAAGACCTTCACTCCCGCCAAACCACCATCTATATCGCTCAATTCTCAAACAGCTTTTTTCCGTGGTACAAAAGTTGAAGCCTCCCAAGTGTTTGATAAAAGGTCTCACTGAAAAACAAAATAAACATGAGACTTCCCCAACCATTTCTTGCTGCCATTAAAGCTGGAGCTACTGTTGGTGGTGGACTTATCATTCTCTCACTCGCCGCTTCTTCTACCATCAAGGTCCTTCAATTTGCCACTGAAGCAAAAAGGGTACTCTAATATTTTCCCCTTAGTTTCTTAATCTTGTTAATGATTGAATTCTTATGTAAATATATACACACATGTTATAGAAATAGACCTCCTCTGTCTCGAAAGTCGAAATACTTGTTTTATGATGGGTTGACCGCACTTTTTATAATAAGAGTGAAAAAGTAGATAGAAAAAAGGTTGGTGGATGGACGTAAGTTAGCGTGATAGTTATATGATATACAAATACTTATGTTGTTTTTTTTTACTTGCAACATAGCTACTTGACATGCACTTTGATGAGAAAATTAGATAATGTAAACGGACAAATTAATCAAAGTAATTTAAGACTTAACATCCTAACTAATCCCTCTTATCAATGTTTAAGTTATTTTGATTAATTTGTTCATATACCTTCTCTAATCTTCTCCTTAAATTGTGAGTCAATAAGCTATATTGCAAGTAAGAAGAAACAGAGGAAGTATATGTTATAGAGAAGATCCCTTTGTCTCGAAATATATGCTCCATGGTGGATTGACGCACTTTTTATAATAAGAGTGAAAAAGTAGATAGAAAAAAGTTGGTGGGTGAACGTTAGTTAGCGTGGTACTTTACTTTAATGAATAAATAGAGAGAACAGCATAACTAGAGGAGCAAGTATTTTGAGACAGAGCGATTACTAGAGTAGTGATCTAGCCCGAATGTGGCTGTTGATTTTGATTTAGGCAATTGAATTGTTAGCGTTTGCATAGTTCATTGTTTCTTGTAGTGATTGAAGATTGTTGAATGTTTGTTGTACAGAAAAGCTTAGCAAAACCGTGCCAAGTTTGTAGAGGAAAAGGGTTCCATATATGCAAACTTTGCAAAGGGAATGCTACTATACAATGGTCTCCTTTGTATGATCCCATTCACATCAATCCATGTCAATGTCCCACTTGTGATGGTCATTGGTTAGTCTTCTTGGTTCCTTAATTAGATTGTTCCTTACTTTTACTGCTTTCTCAATCATAACTTGCAAAAAAAATTCAATTCTTTAGTTTTAATGTCTTTTTGCACCAACTTTTTATGCCTATTCATCATGTGAAACTTATAAGAATCTCATCTCAAAGATGGACAAAATATTTTAATTTCTTCAGAAACCGCGGTTTTATGTAGTTAGAAAAACTCGAAAACCTCTCTTTCCATGTCGAAAATATGGAAAATTGCTCGTTTAGTCATGATATGAAGAAGTATATGGCATCTTGATGATGCTCACATTCAATAGGATCATGCTATTTTAAATGGAATGTGACACTGGGGGGATTTGTGGGTTAGCATTTTTATCAAATGGTGATGATTTTTGTGCTTTATTTGCATTTCAGCATACAACGGTGTCTCAACTGTTTGGGGAAAGAATCTTACTGATGCTGAAAAACGTGAGTGATGCAAGTGGGATTGTGTGCTTTCCAGTGTCTATGTGCTTGCAAGTTAGCTTTATATTAATGGATTCCAATGCTCGAAACTTGTATTGTTGTACAGCTTCAATGGTATGTACCATCTAAAGATCAAGCTAAGAGTAAATATATCCTGCTATTGGACTCTAATTTGCTTGAATTGCGAAATGTACATATTTGAATTCTTTTCTTATTTGGTGATTTGTATCTTTGAGTTCAAAATGTTCACATTGTGGTTATGGATAAAAAAAAATTAGAAGTTATGAGTTAGCAATATGAAAAGACACATGGACCTAAACAGGAAGCACTTGTAATTTCAGTGTTAGCTAGGACTATGTGACAATAACTTTATTCGTGGGTTTTGCAACACAAGATCCCGCTCGATTGTATTATAGTCATTGTTGGATATATATTTCTAGTTTCATTTTTAGTTAGATCAAAATAATATCATTCCTTAGTAGTCCTCTTTCCACATACATAAGGATTGTGTTTATCACGCTATGGGAGTTGGACATATACGAGACTGTTTCATTTCATTTGATACCTAAGTGATGATGACAGTGAGTTTAAAGCAAGGAAAAGAGGGTGCCTAGGATTGATATTAGATCGGGCTGACTTGAGGTATGTCACGACCCAATATGGAAAAAGCATATTGTGACATGGGACACGAAGCAAACACGACAAGATATTGTGCAAGGTATGTCAAGACCCAGAAAAAGCATATTGTGACATGGGGCACGAAGCAAACACGACATGATATTGTGCATGTTGGATCATTGATCATACTAAGTCCATATTTTTTTATGGAAATCAGGATATGAAATATTCTTCAATTTACATATTTAAGCACTCACACGAGGCACACTGAGCTTGTGTTGTGGTTGGGCCTTGATTTATGTGTAGCATGCACGACACAACCAGCTTGAAACGAGCACGATGAAATGCCATCTTTTAGTTCTTCGATTTGGCACCTTTTTGTCTTCATGAATAACCGATAATGTTTGTACACTATAGCCATGACAAGATAGGTAAGTGAAAATCATTTATTCATGCATATTTGGAAAAGCCAGTGCAAGTATCTGACGTTTGAAAGAAACTTGCTCCAGATTCTAGGTCTCGTTCTCTTTGATTCTATCGCTTTCATGTTTCCTTTCAAAATTCGCCTAACATAGGTGGCATCTTGTACATAAAAATGGAAAGGAAATGAGAGCAAAATCACACAGAAGAAATTTGGTAGTTTATTGGTTCGGTTAGTTATCTGATTTCTCTGCATAGTTTTGTTGGGCTCGGAAAATTTCATATTAGCAAAGAAGGAATTAAATATCAGTTAGCAAGAATCATGGGATTGGCATTGACTTTGGGTATAACTGTTGGAGGAAAATAAGGAGGAAGTTAGAGATAATCAAGGCACTACCTATCTTCAAGAGAGTTTGGAAGCATCTTTGAAGGATATCCCACCTATATATATATGTAGTTCAATGTAACCCTAGTTTCTCTTCTACTACTTCTCTCTCCACGCACACATTCATGTTCTTTATTCTCTACTCTAATATTTTCCATAGTGGCACAAGAAAGCTTGATATTGTATTCTACCCTTGTATTGACGCCGTCGGCATATTAGTGGATTGGTGATCAAGAGCATCACCCGCGGTTTTTCCCAAATTTGGGTTTTCCGCGTCAACAATTCATTTGTCTTTTTATTATTTTATTTCCTTTACATATTTAATTTATCCGTTAATGTTGATTGCCATAGTGTAAAGATCTCGTTGTTGGTTCCCTTTTCCTTTTGCGTACTTGGTACAAAATTGGCATAAACAATTTGGCGCCCACCGTGGGGCCACAGCAAGATCTCTATACATCCTTTGGCAATCACGTTTTTTCGTTTCATCTTATCTACGTAAGTTTTCCGTACTTTTCCATCCTTTCGTGTTTTCAATGGCAGGACAACGGGTCACCACCCAAGAGGTCATTGATGAGCTCAACCGCGTCAAGGCGGAGATGGCGATATTGAAAGAAAGTTATGTCGCGTCCTGTATGGAGAATCAAAGCCTGAAATCTGCTCAAAAGTCCAAAGGCTCTAAGCGCCGCAACATAGACGACGCCGTCATCGAGCATGACGCCGTCATCGGGCATGACGCGTCATCGGCGTGACGCCGACATCGAGCAGCGTCTTCAGCGACTAGAAGACATGATCGCCAAATCCCCGGCGTCCCTCGTCCTATGGAGAAAGCGACGCCGGCAGCTATGCGGACTCACCTTTTGCTGATTTTATTGCCATGGTCGAGGTTCCAAAGCGGTTCTCCGTCCCAACCATGAAGATGTACGACGGCACTACAGATCCAAATGACCACGTCGCCCAATACAAACAACTGATGATGACCATCTCAATTCCTCGTAGCATGCGCGAGGCATGCATGTGTAAAGGATTCGGATCGACGTTGACTGGACCAGCCCTGCAGTGGTTCATCCACCTTGGCAACGGCGCTATCTCTTCCTTTGCTCAATTGATTAATATTTTTAATTTACAGTTTGCTAGTAGTCGTAAGATGGAAAAACAGGCTAGTGACTTACATAGAATCGTGCAAAAATCTGATGAATCCTTGAAAGAGTTTGTTCACAGGTTTAACAGGGAAAAGGTGTCAATTCCAAATTGCGACGTTAAGACGGCGATTGAAGCTTTCCGACGGGGACTGGATGAAGACTCAGATTTGTACAAAGAGCTTACTAAGTATCCATGTCCAACGTTTGAGGATGCTCAAGCCAAAGCCTCGGCCCAGATCCGATTGGAGGAAGACATGCAGTCAAGAAAGGAATTCTATGACGTCGACAGCAGGAAGTCGACGCCAAACGAAGAAAGTTTTTGGCGTCCAAAGCCTTATGATCGTCCACAACAAGTTTATAGCGTCCGTCAGACTCATCAAGCCAACGATTGGCAAAAACGATCCTAACTAGACGTCGCCCAAAAAGTGATGTCGACGTCCACAATTGCGACGGCGTCTGGCAACTGGACGTCGTCCAAAAAGTGACGTCGACGTCAACAATTGCGACGGCGTCTGGCAAGTGGACGTCGTTAATTATTTCATATCTCAAGGAGGTAAGCATGTTCCCTGAAGTTGGAACGTCGTCCATCTAAAACTCTATTACTTTTAATCGTATTATGTTGAGAACAAAAGGGACGCCAACTACATGTAAGTAACCAACAAGTTTGAGTTATTTCATTTCATTTTATTCTCAACATATTATATTTTCATATTTTAAGCGTTATTTCTTTATATTATACTAACTTGAGCATCCTAGGACCGTTGGGGAAGCCAACGACATCTCACCCTTGTTGTATGAAGACAGGTACGGGGACGAGGATTAGTTGACAATCAACTTTGACACAATCGAACTCCACAATGTTCACATTCACCTGACGCCATCATCAGCGTCAATGACGCCATCATCAGCGTCAATGACGCCATCATCGGCGTCGACGACGTCATCACAATTGACGC
This sequence comes from Beta vulgaris subsp. vulgaris, assembly GCF_026745355.1. NCBI lineage: Eukaryota > Viridiplantae > Streptophyta > Magnoliopsida > Caryophyllales > Amaranthaceae > Beta > Beta vulgaris. The sequence goes on from NC_079209.1 coordinate 56,954,196, forward strand.
CGACCCTTATTATGACGGCGACAGTTTTAAGCTGGGGCATCAAGGTTCGACGGCGTTCAGGTGAATACAACGTGACTTCTATACAAAAAGGGACACACACCTTAAGAAGTCATCACAACAACATACAAAACACCACAAGCAATTAATTAGAAGAGGCAAATTAGCCCTTCTTAACAATTAACACTGCAAGTGGTTTCAAACATCAAAGGTACCTACACACATACGTACACACATTCATACAAACATAAGGGCCCTACACTTGACGACATATCCTGGATGACAACGTTTAGTTTTAAAACTAAACCTCTAGTCACGATGGAAAAGTCGTATACATACGCACATACATACTTACAAACATACATTTGATTACACACGGTAAACATATGCAACGACTTTTACACACAAAAAACTAACACTGAAAATTAATTTATCTCCATGGCATCTTTGTCTTCTGCAACAGGGGCATATTCAACAGTTGTCGCCGTCTCAGCAGCGGCAGTGACGCCGTTAGGAAGCAGGTCGTCAAGAGTTCTAAAAACAGCCAGGAGTTTATGGACGTCGTCATCTGGCGTCCTGACGCGTCTGATGTCCATGACGCCGTCTGACGTCCCTTGACGATTTTGGCGTCATCAAGGATGACGGCGACAGTAGTCATCACATCACGTGACGGCGGCAGACGACATAGTGTTCTCTGATAACGACGTCGGCGTCCGAAATGAACAAACTTGAAGCCATTTGAAGGAGAAGATTAAGGGAATAGTGTAATTGATGCCACTTCCCAAGACGGTTGAGCAAGTGTCATCAATTAGGGGCAATTGTTGGGCCCGGAAAATTTCATATTAGCAAAGAAGGAATTAAATATCAGTTAACAAGAATCATGGGATTGGCATTGACTTTGGGTATAACTGTTGGAGGAAAATAAGGAGGAAGTTAGAGATAATCAAGGCACTACCTATCTTCAAGGGAGTTTGGAAGCATCTTTGAAGGATATCCCACCTATATATATAGTAGTTCAATGTAACCTAGTTTTCTTCTACTACTTCTCTCTCCCGCACACATTCATGTTCTTTATTCTCTACTCTAATATTTTCCATAGTGGCACAAGAAAGCTTGATATTGTATTCTACCCTTGTATGACGCCGTCGGCATATTAGTGGATTGGTGATCAAGAGCATCACCCGCGGTTTTTCCCAATTTGGGTTTTCCGCGTCAACAATTCATTTGTCTTTTTATTATTTTATTTCCTTTACATATTTAATTTATCCGTTAATGTTGATTGCCATAGTGTAAAGATCTCGTTGTTGGTTCCCTTTTCCTTTTGCGTACTTGGTACAAAATTGGCATAAACAAGTTTGATGTTTACTCCTTCGGAATTTTGATGTGGGAACTCTGGACGGGGGAGGAACCATATGCAGGCATGCGTTCAGGAGACATAATAGGTATGTATGCTTTCTTTACTCTTACTTTGCCATGCTGAACATGAATGTCATACAGAAGATATTTGAAGAGCAACATTATGTTCTGTTTCATGCTGCAACTGATCGCCAAAACTTCAACATACAAAAATTTTAACGGTTTATTAGGTAAAACCATGCTACAGATGTAGAATTTGCTAATGATCTATATCTAGCATCAAGTCATATTTAACAAGCTAGTATCCTGTTGGAGCGTCTAACCCATACTTGGCTGCTCCCATAAGGAACAGATGGAGTACTGAACTGCACTCTTATTCTTCTCATCATTATTTCTTTACCATCATTTCTTGAATCAATGCACTCTTCTCATCTCTCAGCTGGGAAAATCAAAGGAACTCTGCAACCTGAAATCCCAAGCTGGTGCGACCCCATATGGAGATCGCTAGTGGAGAAGTGTTGGTCGGCTGATCCTAAGTCTAGACCATCTTTCTCTGATATAGCTAAAGAATTACGGGCCATTTCAGCCAAGATGAATATCAAGTAAAATAGAAAAAACACAAGCAAAATTCCTCTACTCTGTAAATATCTTAGCATGACAGTACCATGAAGTCAGGAACAGGGTGCCTGAGACGCTGCTTTTGCCATCCGGTGCCAAATTATGTGGTTTAACGGCTTTTAGGAACTTAAGCTTCAAGTAGACATTTGAGTTTGTGTTTTGCACCAGTCTGTAAGTAGGGAATTCCTGTTGAAACTTCCAGTGGACAACGTGTGCTCGCTCTCCAACGGGCTATGTGTTAATTGACCAAATGATCAATTTTAGGAAAGGCTTGTGCATATGATCTCTGAGTTCTTGATTCTTTATTTTTTTTCCAACTGTGAACAGTGTGAATCTTGCCTCTATTTTTGTTTATAAATGAGGCTATTCAAAACTTGGCGCCTCTATTGTTGTTTATAATCCATTAAGGCTCATCATAATCCAATCATCCATGCATGGAATATGGCATGGAGTTGAACACTGATTGCCTTATTGGCATGGCATTATATGCCTGCCGCAAAGGGTTTAATTCGGATTATTAATTCAATTTTCCAGCTAAACTAAAGTTGGAGATATATAACACAAAACACAGTACAAACTTAATGCCTAAAGCCCGGAGATTGATACATATATCATTATAACTGTCTATCTTTAGTGGGTGGATTACTCACTGGGTAAACAAAGTTTTTCCCCTAAGCCCAAATGCTAGGCAAACTCTGAAGTTCTTAACGTCCTGAACCTTGAGACTACCTTAAAAATATGGACTTTCAATTCTAGGTACTTCAGTACAATCTCCATGACGAATGCCTAAATGACTCAAGGAAATCTTAAACATATACTCTTCCTTATGAAATGTATCAACTTATGATATGTACAATCTTGCAAAAGGGACTAATAGGAAACTTGGTTTAAATTTCTGATCATATGTAAACAACTTTGGTTAATTTTGTTAATCATATATCTTACGATGAACTACCTTTTATAAAATCATTTTTCGAAATTTTACCTTATAATTTTCTTTAATAAATTTGAAAATACTTTTTATCACCAAATATGTTGTCATAACCTCATGGGGGTACAGTGTAATTTGTCAGCACATTGACTCAAGTTTTTCATGTTCACTATGTATGATTGTACATTTGTACTTGTACGTGTATGTCACTTGCTCTTTGTATACTTCTTTTTTTCTTCGGTTTTTTCACCAGGTACCCCTGTACTTTAACAAAATTCATGGGGTACCCCTAACTTTAAACTAATGCACAAGGTACCCTTATTGTTTCAATAAAATGCACCAAATGCCCTTAATGACTAACGGCGTTAAGTTTCCGTTAGTCATTAATCCTAATTAGCCTTCTAACTCTAATTAAGCCTTCTAACCCTAACACCTCCACACCCACCCCCAACCTAAACCCTAACCCTAACTACCACCCACACACTACATCCTCTTCTACCTTCCCCGGCCCCTCCCCCACCCACTCACCACCACCTGCAACACCCCTCCCCTCCTTTACCCACCCTTCACAGCAACCACCCTTCCCCCACCCCCCCGCATCACCCCTCCCCTCCCACACCCCCACGGCAGCCACCCTCCCCCATCCCTCGTAGCCCTATCCCCTCCCCCATTCCCGTCGATTTCCCCCACCCCCGCGAACGCTGTTCTTAATTTCTCTCTCCTTCTTCTTCATTGATTTTCTTGATTTCAAAAACTGATTTCAAAACTGATTTCGAAAATGATTTCAAAAGGTTTTCGCAAATTTTCGCAAAAGGTTTTCGAAAACCATTTTCAAAAACCTTTTCGAAAATGGTTCTTGATTTCGAAAATGTTTTCGAAAACCATTTTCAAAAACCTTTTCGAAAATGGTTCTTGATTTCGAAAATGTTTTCGAAAACCATTTTCAAAAACCTTTTCGAAAATGATTTTCGAAAATGTTTTCGAAATTGATTTTCGAAAATGATTTTGAAATTGTTTTTTGAAAACAGGTTTTGAAATCAAGAATGGTGGTGGTTGCTGCTAGGGGAGGGGGGTACGCTGTCGGGGGTGGGGTGGGCGCGAGAGGGAGGTGGTTGCCGGCAACGGAGAGGGGTTGCCGGCGAGGGGGAGGGGGCTGGGTGGGGGGCTGGGGTTGTTGGAGGGGTGGTGGGTTAGGGGAGAGGAAGGGAGGTGGTGGTGGTTTGGTGGTGGTTGGGGGTTAGGGTTTCAAGTTATGAAGCTAGGGTTTAGTTAGTTAATTAGGGCTTAATTAGGGCTTAATTAGGGTTTAATTAGGATTAAAGGAGTTAATTAACCCTAATGACTAACGGAAACTTGACACCGTTAGTCATTAAGGGTATTTGGTGCATTTAACTTAAATAATAAGGGTACCTTGTGCATTAGTTTAAAGTTAGGGGTACCCCATGAATTTTGTTAAAGTACAGGGGTACCTGGTGAAAAAACCGAATTTTCTTTTATCGCTCTTTATTTTTCCTTGGTTTTTCATATTAGACTTCCCCAATCCCCATAGTGAAAAATAGAAAGAAAAACATCATATCACCTATATTATAGGAATGGTAACATGTCGGACTTGGACCGGATTATGCATAATCCGACTTCGACCTTACAAGAAGTAGGATTTTAAATTCGACTCCGACACTCGACTCCGAAAATTCGAATCCGACTTAAATCTGGACATCTGACTATGAATCTCACCCGACATGAAATTCGAACATCCGACTCCGAACTCTGTCTAACTTATTTTTCTGCCTATTTTTTATAATAGAATAGTCTTCTATAATACAATAAATCTAATCATTACAATTTATTCTAATAATCATATGGAAATCTTATATAGTACAAATAATCTAAAGATTGCTATTATTTTTAACAATCATTTTTTTCATGGGAAATTCCTATATGATACAATTGGCTGAAAGTTGCAACCATGTTATACATAAATAATACTCCCTCCGTCCCATAATATAAGTCCCCTTTCCTTATAAGGTGTCCCAAAATATAAGTCTTATTTCTATTTTCAATCAATAATTATGCCCAAAATATCCTCATGAAAATAATATAATTTCCAAAATGTCCTCATAATTTCAGCTTTCAATGCACCATCATTAATGACAAAATGGAATCTTTTACCCCATTGAACTACTCTACACATTAAACCATACAACATTAATGTCAGTTTTTATTTTTTATTAAAAAGAAAAACACAATGCAAGTGTTTCCCAATAAAAATGATTATTTTTATTCAAATAAAAGAAGATTCCACTTTACCTTAATTCCCGCGTAAAAACAGAATCAAGACTTATATTATGGGACGGAGGGAGTACATTAACATAAGTAAGAAAAAAAATTGATTGACTCAAAGTCAGAGTCAGATTCGGATTCAGATTATTTTATGAGATCCGACTCCGACCCTCTTCCAACTCGAATTCGGAGTCGGATCACTTTTTTGTCGGAGTTGACTCGGATTTTTTCTTTCAGATCGGAATGAACTAGAATCGGATTCAATCTGAGTTGCCATCCCTATATATATATATATAGATAGTCAACGCTAAAAACATAGGTCAATACAATGAAAAATGTTACTAGTGAAAATGGATGTGGGGCTCGCTTACATGATTAGATGGTAATTGAGTTTGGGTGTTGTTGCGAGGGATCGACTAAACTAAATGTTAAAAGCTGGTCTTATGTTAAAATATTTAAGAATGCTAGGATGCATCACCTCTAAGTTAGTGTCATCTAGTTTCGGAGAACTTTGGAAGAACCACAGATGTTCCCATTAAATTTCAAACGACTCGTTGTCCTTAAAGTATTATGTACTCAATACTATGATGATTGATGTGTAAGTCAAATTACAACAATAGCAACCAAAAACACAACATACCAAGCTTGTGTTGGTGAAGGTGGTGAGGAATTCACATTGTGACTTAGAGGTAGGGATTCCCTCATATCCTCCTACCCTCAAGCGTTGACCTGTGTAGTTGGGCTGATTTACCTAAACGAAATGCAATCCAATATGGTCCTTCTTCTTATCGAGGGGTCCCCAGTGGAGCCCCAAAAAAAAACTAGAAACACAACATAAAATGAAAGTGTTCTTAGTACTAACACATCTACTTCTTAATTATGTGTGTCAATAAGTGTTCAGATCTTTCTGCGATTGAGGGAGTAGCAAGTAGATGTGGAAATATGTTATTCTTAATAATTGTGAAAAAGAAAAATTCACAAGAGATAGCTCAACTATTACCCTTTTTTTTATGAGTCTCCATTATGGATTATTCTCTACAGGTTTCAAGTTTACTATCTTGTGATTTTCATAGGTCACGAGTTACTTATAATTGATTTAGAAAGTAATCTATAATTAGGGATCCTCTTGTGAATTTCTCCTTCTTTTTTTTTCAGCCCAAAAGCTAACCCCTACAAGGCTACTAGCCTGTAGGAAACACACACATTGGCTGGTAAGACATGCATAGCATGTTAAGAAAATACCCCAAGTAAGGATCGAACCGTTGACCTCAAAGGAGCGTCTTGCCACTTGAGCTAACTCCTATTCTTTGTGAATTTCTCCTTCTGAAAATGGGAACTATTTAAATACTTGATTGAAAATCAAACAGAGTAGGCCGTTGAAGTACTCTCAAGCCTTAATTTCTCCGAAATTTTCAAATTCAAAAAAAGTAAAAAAAAACCCTCCCATTTCCACATCAGCACAAAAAGTTGCTTATAAATAAAGTCGGCCTACACTCATCCACCTTTTGTCCATTTTCTCTCTCTTACACCATTTTCTCTTTCTCTCTCTTCTTTCTCTCTCCTCACGGAGAAGAGTTTGTAGAACCAGTGCAACGAAGCATCTCTTCTTTCTCTCTCCTACTACTAGTTGCAGATCAAACAATCTTCAACAATTTGATTTCATTTATTTCGGAAGAATTCAAGTCGTCGTTCGAAAAACCCTAGCTGATTCAAATTAAACCATCTTTAGTTTATCTGGTAATAATTCCTGATTCTAAGAACCCTAATTCTGAACTGATTTCTGTAATTTTGTTTGCAAATGAATTATCTTTTTTTCTCTTCGATAGATCTTTAATTAGGGTTTTGTTCTTTAGTTGTTTGGTCTGGTAGTTGTTGGTTTTAGGCGGTGGACGGTGGTGTTCTGCCGCTGTTGATTGATTGTTGTTTTGAATGAACGAAATGTAAGTTTGAGTAATTTGTATGGTGAAGATGTTTTTAAACTGATAAATTTGCTTCCTAATTGTTGTTTAGCTTTCTTTATTATGTATGTTTAGGTTTTTATTCTTTATGTGGAGATTATTTGTAGTGGATATGTTTGCTTTGATAATATTAGTTTATTCTTTGGTAGTTCGTCGTTGGCGAATTGGTTTGGGTTTTTTCTTGCTTGGTTGTGCTGGAAATTGAAGCAATTTGATTAAGCGAGGAGGCGTAATAAAATGATGGTGATTCGTGGATTTGGTTGTGAATTTTAGTAGAGCTTGGGAACATTGGGGCGTTTAGTTGTATGAAAGCGCTTCGGCGTGCTATCTATCAAGGAAGCGAAAGTTCTACACGATATGTTGCTAAGAGGGCTTAACAAAACTATCAAGGATTTGATCATTTGAAGAATTAAGTGGCTGAAAGATACACCTTTGGTTGGTTACTGCTACAGCAACCTAGTATGGACCATGTCACCATGCCATGATTAGGGTTGGAAAGGCCGAGATGTATGCAGACATTTCCTCTATTTAAAAGTTCACGCTGAATGCTGTGTTTGAGGTTGTCTGGTTTATGTTTTAGCTCAAATTCTCAGCCGGTGTTTATTGTTGTGTCTATGGTGTATTGACATTATAAGAGAAGGTCATGAGAAATGTAATTTGGAATGCCTGCTAATGGAACTATCCAAAAATTTGATGTCATATTAGAGATGTACATGATGGTGCTGCTGTGGGTTCAGCAACAGCCAGTTGGTATAATGACTCATTAGCTAAGGATGTTGGGTGAATGATGAGATTTTCTGTTCGACTCTTGTGGGGGATGTTACCAGAATTCGGCATGTCTTAGTGCTCTTGAGGCCTAGGGTGTCAGTTGCTAACATTTCCTGACTGATGCAATCGGGGTGTCCAGCTCCCTGTGGGGCTTTTTCATGAGGATGTGCATGGTGTTGACATGTTTGGAAGAGGAGTTAACAGTTAGCATTATGTATCTATAGAGATCATACCAAGCTTCAATGATAAATGGGATGATATATAGTTTCTTGAATTTAATTTTTCTTGTCATCATGCATATGTTACGCTTAAATATCATACTGGTATTGTTGCTTTATCTGCAGATCTGCAATGTTGTTTGAACTAAAATGGCTAGTTTAGTTGGCAAGACCTCTTTCTTCATGACATCATGAAGCTTACCCTCCTTTTCCCTTTCCCCTAATGGCTTGGTTGAGTGCTATGCTTATCAATGTGTGCATACTATTTAAGTACTGTTGAGGTCTCGTTTCCTTGAACAATCCTGTAATACCAGATAAGTAGTATATATATATTTCTGCAACATATGGGTCTGCTTTGCTCATTTATGGTTTCCCCATGTAGGGACTAGGGATCATCATGTAATTGGCAGATTTATGGAGTTGATTAGAGCAAGTATTTGGTGAGACTGTCTTAGAGTAACTCATTGTGAGACATCAAGTTAACCATCCAAGAAAGGGGAAATTTTCCCTCAGAATGTTGTGGGAATAGTCTCATACTAGACTTTTTATTTTAACTACTGCTGTTCTATACTTGGGTTAACCTAATCATTTGCATTTGGTCTCTCCATGTGATCTAGGTATCAGAATTTATTTTTTAGCATTTCAACATGCCTAAGACAAGAAGAGATCGTTCTGTTTCTTTTGAGAGGTCTAGAAAGTCACCAGTCCCTTGCAGCTCAAATTTTACATGTGAATCTAAAGCCAAATTTCCTCCAGCAACAGAGGAAGACTTAAAAGAATGGGAGGATGCCAGGTGCTCTGTTTGTATGGAGCATCCTCACAATGCTGTGCTCCTTGTTTGTTCAGCATCTGACAAGGGTTGCCGTCCTTACATGTGTGACACCAGCTATCGACACTCCAATTGTCTTGACCAGTTTCGCAAGTCTTTTGTAGAAGCTCCAACAGAAATACCATCAGAAGAAGGTGCTGAGGCCCCCGTGCAGTCGGTAGACATCGTGGCCGTAGAAACAGTGGTAAGCTCACAGGAAGAAGGGAAATCTCAAGGTTCTAATGCTGCAGACATTGCCAGCATGCATAAACTACAGCAGAAACTTGTTTGTCCTCTATGTCGTGGACAAATTAGTGGGTGGGTTGTTGCAGAGTCAGCTCGTGATTTTATGAATGCCAAAATCAGGAGCTGTGCCTGTGAGACCTGTGAGTTTACTGGCAACTACACTGATCTGAGAAAGCATGCAAGGGTAGACCACCCTCAAGTAAGGCCTTCCGAGGCTGATCCAGAGAGGCAACGTAATTGGAGACGACTTGAGAGGCAAAGGGATATAGCTGATGTGCTTAGTACCATCCAATCTTCCTTTGGTGAAGATCAAGATGATGATACCACTTACCCTGCAGACGACGAGCGTGGTTGGTTCACCATATTTTTCTTCCTTCGGGTTTTTGCTCCATCACCTAGCCCTAGGAGCAGTAGCTGGTCTGGTACATCTAGGGCACGAACTCGAGCACGACCGGGTGGTAGGAGAAGATCTGCTAGGCTACAGAGAGATAATCTTGAGGCTGCACCAAACCCTGCTTCTGTAGAGGTCGAGGATTCCTCTGATGGTGCTTCCGTCACTTGGACCCGCCGTGTGAGAAGACGCCAAAACCCCCCTGATGAGGAAACTTGAGTGCCTACTTGAAAGTTCCATTGGTGCATTCTCTCTCTGGATGGCTCTCAAAAACTGGCTTTGGGCATATTCTTCTTGCTGAGTATCTTTGTTGCAGATTAGCATGTGCCATGTCTTAGTGTAAAATCGACCGTCAGTTCGAGGGACATCCGTACATGGCTTGGGAAGTTCCATTGCTTCACTTTCATATTGGTCCAGAACTGTATTGAAGAACTTTGTTAGTATCCGCTGAATTATCGGTGTATCGTATATGAGTGAGCGGGGTTGTAATTTTCTTCTCGAAAATGTACCAATTTGAGATGCATAGTAATCTATATATGGTTTGCAGTTGCAACCCTGTTTTTCTCTCTTTTTCTTTACTTGTTATTTTCCCCCCTATATTTATTGGTGGTTGAAACTTCCTGTTACTAGTTTTATCCATTTTCCAGTCTCCTTTGATGGAGATATATATATATGTGTATATTACTTCATCTTTCAATAATTAAAGATCATTATTATTGCATCTCTGTAAGGACTAAGGAGTTGCCAATTGTCATGTGCTTTGTCTTGATTGCTGACCTACGTAAGGAGACCTTAAATGATTGATGGGACAATGTGGTTTAAGAATCAAGAATGTCTCCAAGTGTGTTTAATACCTTTCTTTCATTAAGTTTTTAATCGCCTATAAAAGCTTGAGAATAAAGAATAATGTAGGAAGGATAAAACTTATTTTATAAGTGAATGATTTATCCACTACAATTAAATACGAATAATTTAATATGGTAGAAGTCAACTGATCATTAATAATTATTTTTTAATAGTCCAATAGGAGGTGGGTATTCTATATACTGGGTAGAATGTAGATGTAGTTATGTCCGAGTATCGAGGGCTATCAAAAATGTAACTTTGATGTGTCAACACCAGAATTCATAGGTATAATTTCACAATCAAACCACGAAAAAGATTTTTGGGCATGTGCCTACAAATACAAATTCTTAGGCGTTTCTAAAAGCGCTTAGAATTATGGGTTTATAAACACATCTTCTTGCACATTTGTCATTATTAGAGTATAAAATTATTTCTCGTGCTCCAATCAAAACTTAAGCTGATGGTTGGAATCGCATAAATAATTTTATACTATCAGTTATATGATTCTTATACTATTATATGGCGTTTTGAGTGAATGTCATTAATGTACAAGCCAATTTCAAGTTGGATCAGTTTCAATTTAAGTCAATCAAGGATCAAGTCCATTTTAATTTTGGCTTCGTTAGATTGATTCCGATCACACAGAATTTTGAGGTTACTTCGAAGTTTGAGTCTTTATTTTCATGTCCAAATGAAATTTCGAGTTGGGTCAATTTCGCCATGTCTAAATTTTCCATGCCACGTGAACCCCTATAATTTGGATTTGATTTTGGAGGCAAGTGAAGTATTATCATTATACACAACAAAACTTCCCGAACGTTTTCAACCTCTCATGCTCTTATGGAGCAATAAACCTCAGCTCTATAATCTGTCAAAAATTCCCAAACTTTTTCCCCTTAACTCGCAATTTCAACACTTCTTCTCTTCTAATCATTTCCAATAATTTTGTTTGCAATGTCATTACTTCCTTTCACTCCATTTCATAACACTTCTTTCATCATTTCTCTTCACTGTAAGCTCAATTTAGCGCCAAAATTCAAAATTGATGCTTCAGTACCTCAAATTCTGGGTTTTACAAATTTCCCACATCCTAAAAACCAAATTTTCTTGAGAAATCAACATGATAATGGTTTTCGCAATTCCAATCATCAAGTTGGGGAAGATGAATTTGTTGAATGTTTCTCTCTTTTGAACCAAGTTAACACGAACTACAGTAAATCTTACGATTGTAAACAAATTCATGGGCGAATTGTTAAAGTGGGTGCTTTAAAGGTTGATGCTTTTATAGGAAATATGCTAGTGGTTGCGTATGCAAAGAGTCTTTATTTGTTGAATGATGCACAAAAGCTGTTTGATGAAATTCCTAAGAGAACAGTATCCTCACATGCTGCTTTGATCAACTCGTATTGTCGAGCCGAGAAGTGGGTTGATCTTTTTTCAGTTTTTGAGATGATGGTAAATAATGGAATGTTGCCTGATAGATATCTTTTACCAACTATTTTAAAAGCTTGTTCTGTGATGAAAGATGGAAGAATTGGTAGAATGGTTCATGGGTATGCTATGAGGAGGGGGCTTGATGAGGATGTGTTTGTTGGGAATGCTCTTATTGATATGTATACAAATTGTGGGGTATTGAGATTGTCAAACAGTGTTTTCGACATGATGATGGTTAGGGATGTGGTTTCTTGGACTGCCCTTATTGTAGCTTATATGGTTAATGGTCTTGTTGGAGAGGCGATGGACACGTTTTGCAGGATGGAGTTGGAAGGTGTGGAAGCCGATTTGATTTCGTGGAATGCGCTTCTCTCTGGCCTTGCCATGAATGGAGAAATTGAATTGGCTCTGGAAATTCTAGAAGAGATGCAAAGGAAAGGGGTGAGGCCACTAGAGAACACTTGGAATGGAATAATCTCAGGCTTTAATCAGAACGAATTTTATAGAGATGCTTTAGATGCATTTTTTAAGATGATTTGGACTTTCTTAACACCTAATGTCTTGACAATTGTCAGCATTCTACCAGCTTGTGCGGGCATGAAGGATCTAGATTTAGGAAAAGCTATTCATGGACATGCTATTAAACTTGGCCTTCATGGGGATCCTCATGTTGATGGATCATTAATTGGTATGTATTGGAAATGCGGAAGGATTGATGATGCCGAAAATATTTTCATCAGGATAAAGCACAAAAGCACTTTTATATGCAATGAGATGGTCGC